>NC_053150.1:36729562-37929562 GCF_016808335.1 Panicum virgatum
TGTAAAATGTTTAATTTAATGCAATAACTTGACAGGTGGGTGCAAATCGGTCCAAATACTTGTAAAATGCCCAATTTAATGCGATAACTTGGTAAATAGGTGCATTCAGAGTCCAAACATTACATAGCAATGTAACTAACGCAAGGTCTCGGTAAAGATTATATTCACGTTAGGACAAATTATTAAGTATTATTTGATCATTGATTTTTGTGTTGCACCTGCATGGCAATGTATTTGGCCAAGATAAGAACCCTCAGTATTTAGAAATTAATGTTATGTCTTTACATAATAATTTTTGTATAGCGATTTAATTTTGATTAAAACTATTTAATTTGATTTCAATTTTGAAAAAAATCACCCTCACTGTTTTTGATATGTTTGATTATATGCACAGTTAAACTAAAAAATCAATATATTGATACAAACTATTGATACCTTTTATGCTTGGTACATATATTCTTAAAGCCTCCTATATTCGTTAGAATGGAAAATGAGATAAATAAAGTAATAAACAGAAACAAACAAGAGCATAGTTGAATACACGAGCGTAGAAGCGCAGGAGAAACCTAAGGTTTTAGGGTCTCTCTTATCGACTTCGGTGTTTCAGGGATACTAATGGTGTAATTCTAAAATTTGATTGAATTTGAACTAATAACAAATTTTAGAATTACACCATCAATAATTCCCATTTATTAAATTTAAGAATTATTGACGTTCATCTACTATGCTTAATATGTTGCTGTTGTAATGGCGGTTAAATAATATATTATTTTTAATAAACCATAATTAATTTATTCTGATAATAAAATTATTGGCGCCATTGCGACATGAAAATTTATGGTCAAATAATACATTCTCATGTGAATATACTGTTTACCGTTTATTGTGACCTGAGGTTAGCAAACACATTGTCGTGTAAGGTTTGGACTGTAAATGCACCAATTTACTAAGTTATTGTACTAAACTAATCATTTTCTAAGTTGTTAGATCAATTTGCACCCGGTTGTCAAGTTATTGTACTAAATTGAACATTTTACAAGTTGTTGGACCAATTTGCACCCACCTACCAAGTTGTAGGGTGAGTGCAATTTACTTTTTATTTTTCTCATTGAAAAAGAATAGTGGGCGGTTCGGTCTGAACACGAGCTCTCCTCGAGCTGGGCTTGAAGTTGCAGACTCGGTATTGGTCCAACCGGAGCTCGGTTCTGCCCACATCAAGCTACCAGGTAAAGCTAATTGGAAGCAAAAATAGGAGAGAGAGAGTAAGAGAAAGGGGGCAGAAGGATATATTTTACTAAGAGAGAGAGGACGAGCACAAAGGAGAAGTCTATACAACCTATCACAATAATAAATTAGATTACCCGGGCAGACGAGTCGTGCTGGAAAAAAGATGTAGAAGATGTAAGAAAATATGGGAGAATAAATACAATAGAGGTTGTGCTAGATATAGATTGTAGAATAGAAAACAAAAGAGATAATGGATATGATGAAAACTAAAGAGGATGCATTCACTTCTCATCTAGATTTCAATGCAAACTTGAAATTAAACTATGAATATTATTTCTAGTGGTACACACTCAATCACTCGCCAAGATATTGTTCTAGAAACTCATTTACCACCGCGAAATTGTACACTATTTATCTATACCTATCTATAACGCGAATATGGTTTCCACCCAATTTTTTGTTTGATAGGTCTTGTGTTATTGACAAGTAGACCTTACTCCATTCCATATGTGAGTCGGACCAGTCCTCTCCGTCCGCGACTCGATCACGTAGATCCCTATAAATTAATACACATGAACCTATATGTATCTGATATTTATATCAACTTTGTCCATAGCAACGCACAGACAACCGACCTTATTTTATTTCTCCTGAACGGCCAGCTCTCGGAGTAGATCAAAGCACGTTATTTCAGCGTCTTATTTCTCACCCACTTGTGGGGCCACACAACTCCAGACATTTCGAAAATCCCGTACCAACCGATGCCGTATTCAGATTTTACTGATTGAATACCGTATTTTCGGGGGGGAATGAAATCAAGTTCGGCGAAAACAAGAACGAAATCGGTTGAGGGACTTTTCCGACCAAATATGCGGATCTCGTATTTCACTCGGGAAAATACCACGGTATTCCCAAATTTAGAGAACTTCTCAAACTTCAATTCAGGCACGGCCCACCCCACCCGCGGCCCACGGCCCAGTGTCGGTGCCACCTCCCAGGCGCCTGAGCCCCGAGCCTCCCTCAGCCGCCTCTCTCTCTCTCTTCCTCTCTCTCTCTCTCTCCCAATCGCCGGCTCGCCGCCACCAGGTACTCGCAAGTCGCTCGACTGCTCCCCACCCACTCCGTCGCCGGCTCTCCGCTCCATCCACTCTGCCACCGTCGGTTCTCTGCTTCATCCATTCCATGTCTCCACCTCCGCCGGCTCCCCGCATCCATTTTGCCGCCAGTCCCGGCGGCCCTATCCGCTGCGCTGCCGGCCGGCTGGCCAAAGCCACACCACCACACGCCACGAGTAGCTTTGGCCCAGCCGCAGAGGCACCGCGGAAGGCCGGAGCACTCCGCCACACCGGCCAGCGGCGGCCTAGTTCAAAAATAATCAAAACATAATCCTATTAAATGTAAATATTTATATATTATACAAAAATATGTTTTCTTTTCTTTTATATTTATGTTTTCAAAAGTTATGCCATAGAATATGACAATGAAAAAGTTTTGATGATACTTTGATCTGTGCTGTTAGAGAAAAAAAAACTTACGGCCGGCCGTAAATTGGATATGTGCATGCATGTGAGAGCCAAGAAGAGAAAGAAAAGCACATGCATACACATAATTTTAAAATAGAAAAGATTATATTTTCAACACAAAGTATCGAAATCGAAATTTGGTTGCACAGAACTTCAAAACAAGATCTCACACCACTATATTTTAATAATATAATTTTTTGAGAGAAAATATTTTTTCGCGTATTCTAATTTGCTTATGATGTTTGCAAAAATTGCTTATGGATTTATATAATGTTGCTTTTGCATGTCCAAGTTCAGTTAAGTGGATATTGGTGTTCACATTGTGAAGATAGAATATTTAGTGTCAATAGTTGATAAGGTTAAACAACTTTGTTAGGTAGGTGAATGTTGATCGCATGATATATAATAGGCAACTTTAGCAGATCGATTGAGCATTTTAACTAATTGATTTTGGCATTTTTTTATGTACATAAAGCATTTTATGTGTTTTGAAAAGTGTTGTCGCAATATATTCAAGTGGGTCTTATTTTGAAGGTCTCCTCGAATGAGATATAATTGTGCAATCGGAATTTGTATCTGATGGATGGTTTAAAAACTATAACTTTTTTTGTTTTAAAATTGCTTGCATGTGCCATTATTCCGTTGTGGTGGAAGGTTAACTTAGGCTGTCGTACAATAGCGCAAACGTACGACCATCTTTTATAAAGTCATTACCAATAAATAAATGACATGACTAAATAAAACTATTTGCAATAATTTATTTTGATGTAAAAATGCACATACTAATATAAAAAATCTAGCAACTCGCGCTATTTGCGCAGGTCATCTTGCTGATTAGTATCATACACAAACAAATACTTAACTCTGGCGCTCCAGAAAGGATTGCGGAGCCCTCACGTGCGTGGTTGCTGGGTTTCGTTCAAACCTGTTGGCCAGGCGAGGCGACAGCCTTCAGCAAAGCCGGCCGTCCTTTCTGCAGAAGGAGAGAGCCAAGTGCACGCGGTCGGGCGGAAGGGCCCAGGCGCGTTGCACATTGCAGCAGCATCGGCGCATCGCGACGACGCCCCCTGCCTCGCCTGCCTGCCCGCCTTCTTCCCCAATGGTGACAAACCGAAGAAAGTAGAGGACCACCACCACATACACATGATGGCCGCAATCATGCAAGGCGATCTCGATCGGACGGGGACACTTCTCCACCGGTGCACGAGGCTGATCCGGTGCGGCAGCCACGAGTAGTACTACGATGCAGCAGCGACCCGGCAACCCGAAACCTGAGGAGGATATATTCTGTACAAGTCCCCCGCTCCCCAGCCCTAACTGCCAGGAACACACACGCTCTCCCAGGTGCCACGAGGGCTTTCAAATTGGAAAATAAAAAAAAATGCCATTCGAAACATGTACTGTGATCTCATTTTTGAGAAATAGAAAAACAAGGCGAGTTTGCAAATGGCTCGTTGTAGAACATTTACATATAGATGGCTAAAACGATCGAGCCCAACAGCCCGGCCCGAGGCCCGAGTTTTTGACCCAGCCCAAGCACGACCCGACCCAGTGTGGCATGCGTGCTGGGGCCAAGGATGCGGCTCGGCACGTCACGGCACGGCCCATTATTTTTTTTGGTCGTGCCGTGCCTCGTGACTAGGCCAGCACGAGTCCGGCCGGGCAGCCTGAATAGCATTCTATAACATCACAAGTTGTAGAAGAGTAAATCTTTTGAGCATAGTTTTATTTAGCAATGTGTGCTTTCCATCATAGGTAAGAATATGGATACGTTCTCCACTAAAAGTAACTTTGGCATGTGTACTGCTTTCTATTTTATTTTTCTGTTTATACAGTATACTCAATCACTGAAACTATAAAACCGAAAATGACGAAAATACTTCTCATGGAAGATATTTAATTAGTATCGTACACAGGCTTAGATTTTGAAATACTCCTACTACTTTGTGCAGAATTGCTGACCAATTTTGTCAAACAGTAAACCGTTGAGAAATTGAAGATTACTACGAAAATAAAAAAAATGAAACTTTAAGCAGCCGTCGGGCCCACACTGAACTGCTGGCACGCCGTCCTCACGCGAAACTCCCGTCGTTGACGGCTCGACCTGGCCCGGGTCTCGGCACGCTCTTCCGGTGAGCCCCCCTCCCGTGAAACCCGGGCGGCTGCCCCGGTCGCCATCCTGCGTCCGCCACTCCCACCTCACGCTCCACGCCGCAACCGAGCACTCCGCCGTCCCCGTCGATTCGAAGAAGCGGCTTCCTGATCCTCGCCTCCATATGGCGCTCATCGCGTTCTACGCCATGGCCGCCGCCGCGTTCGCGCTCAACGCCGCGGCCATCGGCGCGGTCGTCCAGGGCTGGGTGCGCAGCACCCCGCTGTTCCACACGGCCGTGATGCTCGCCAGCTGGATGCTGTACCAGGGCGCCTTCAGGGTGTTCACGGACCAGGAGACCTCCCCCGAGGCGTCGGCCGCGTCGCCGTGGGCGCCGGCCTGCGGGTTCTGCCCCCTCTCCCTCCGCTTCGATCCCGGCGAGAACTCCCGCATCTGCACCGGGTTCATCGGCTCCGTGGAGCGGTGGATGGTGCTCCCGTGGCAGTTCCCCTGGAGCGGAGGCAACAGGACAGCCGGCGCCGGCGGACGTGCTGATCTGACGGCCGAGCCGGCGTTCGTCTGGTGGCCCACGTTCGCCGGCTGCATCCTGGGCTTCGCCATCGGCGCTTTCGCGGACGTCGTGAGGATGATGATGCGGAGGATGCAGCAGCGTGTTCGCCGGAGACACTTCCGACGGAGGGCGCGGCGTGTGTGATGATCATCAAGAAGGTATCGCATGCCTCACTTCACTCGTTCTGAAATCTGAGCTGACGGATTATGTATTTGTTCAATCCCCAAAAATCCACCAGTTACCATCATCAGTAAGCTTGATTTAAGCCTCTGTTGCCTAGTCCAAATAGAAGTGAATTTTCAAAAGTCGGTGCCTGTTTTGTATTTCTCTGATTTCTTTAGAAATATTTTGGACCAATTTTCATGTAATAAGTTTGATGCCAGGGCAGTGTTTTATGAGATGTTTACTCCAGCCCTCATAATAAGTGAAACTTGGGTTGAGTTAGTACAAATATTATGCATTTTAGTTGGAAGACTAGCTGCAGTTGGGCTTCTTAATGTTAAGAAACATGACCGATATCTAAGCACATCCAAATATCGTACGAAGCTAGTAACATGATCTAGTCAGCTGAAAGGGCTTTCATTTCATTAATTATTGGTATTCACTCTTGATCTAGATCACAGAAAGTCCATTCTCCACAATATTAGTTGTTTGATGCTGGATTTTCTATGCAAAGCCTAAGCATTAGACCGTGAATCATCTTATATCTTGTTTGCATTTTTTTTTAAAACAATTCATGAGTTAATCCGATCCGGTTGTTATTGAGCAAGCTAGCTTGGGCCTAGGAGGGACAACCCATTATTGGAGTTAATTAGAAGGTGACACACACTAATTTCTTGCTTAACTATTTAGATGGCTTTAATTCAGAACTATTTGGTTAACATTTCAACATTGTAAAAATAAATTGGTTGAGTTGAGTGCATGCCTTATATAGAGGCTAGAATGAAGTTTCCTTTATCTAAAAAATTTCAGAACTATGGTGTCTTTGAAATTTCCCACTGAATCTCCTGTTCCAAACTAACTTACTAGGGTAAAGGTTTAATTTATAAGTTCCCGAGTTGTGAATGTTTTGTCCTTTGTGCACTTCACGCTCTATTTCTCATCAACATAGCAGTATAGCACTATGATATATGATGCTTTATTGAGAAAAGATAGGGCTTGCTTTGGCAAGTAAAATAACATATATAGGATGAAAGAAATGAACTGCCCTGGGGCTCTAATGTTGTCAGCATGAGATGCTTTTCCCTGTCCGTTTGCTTGATTTTTCCTTTGCGTGGCTATGGCTCGATGTGTATGTCTTGAAGTAGTTATAATGAGATAGTATTATATATTAATTCTACTTCTTGTAATTTGTATTGTTTGCATTCTCTCTAGCTAGTGCTACTAATACGTTATTTCAAATGAACGATCAACACGATAAACTTCTGCAAATGGTTAGTTAGCCAAGACAACACAAGCACAATTCCATTGTTTTTATTTGTTGAGACCTGTTGTCTGTATGAATGATTTATGCTGTTTATGGCTGATTTTGTTGCCACTTAACCACTGTTATTGGATATTACACTATAAAATCAGCTGGTGGTGTAGATTTCTGATCACAGGTGCATTTCAGTTGTAGAGACTAGAGATAAAGAAAACTTAGCTCTCCCTTTGTTTGTAAAAGTGCATGCCACATGTGCTGTGCAACTGTGGTGAATCTTCTAGAGTGCTTAGTTTTACGTAGCCTGCTCCTATATATCTGATTCGAATAATGTAGATATATATGTAGTTTAAAACTGAACTATCATTAATCCAAATGATAATGGGAGTGCTTGGCAGCTTGTTTTCTAAAAGTAATGAGGGGTATTACAATGGGCATATAGTGCATGCCATATAATTTGTATGGACTACTTTCTACTTATTAGGTATCAATCAGTATGGAACTAAAATTTGGTTAACTGTGGATTTGAAGAGGTTTACCATTCCGTTTGATTGTAGTTAGATTAGCACATCAATCTTCTGGGTGCTTTTGTTTAAACCGATGCAATATGCATGGACTTTTTATCATGGATTTAAGGAACTGTAGCTAATAGTTCTTGCTCTTTGACTTTCTGTTTACTTCTCCCAATTTAATATTTAATTTCGAACATAAGCAGCATAGTTTCTCAAACATTGGAATGACAAAGTTGAGATGCAACCAGTGAATTAACTTGTGTAAAATATGGCCAATAAACGTAATTTTACTGGAATAGACATATTTGCATCATCACTTTATTATAATGAAATTGGTGACCACCAACTGAAATGCAGGTTGCTCCATGATCCTATCTTGCGTCATTTAGCTGCCTAGGATTTTTTTTTGGCGAATTTCAACTAAATGCATGACAGTGTAACTTGAGGATTGCAATTGATATTCCATTTCACCCAAGCCATTTGATGTGCTGGCATTATTGAATGTGTACTCATGTCAATCATAAGCTTTCGGCGTTTAAACCTGACATTGTTTGTTTTGGCAATTTCAGTTCAGGAATGCTTGACATCGCCATTTGGAATGGAACTGCTTCAGTTGACCTCCTGCAAGTTATGTGGTGTGGTTAGTCGGACTACAAGTGGTTGGGGTACCAAGACATGATGCTGCCAGCAAATAGCTACATGTTGTCCTGAAACCGTTTGGTTAAACTGAGATACTGTAATCACCTGGTGCATTTATACTATTTGCAGAAACACCTCTCGCCAACATCAGTTCACTGTAACTTGCTTGAAGTAGAAAAGTGCGTGATAGTCAACTGATACTTGTGTGTGTACACTAATAGTCGACAGATACTTGATGATCAGATACTTGATCAGTTGAAAGAGAGAAAGTCTAATAATCTGCGTGTGCTTATAATTAATGAGAATTGATGTTACCCAACTGGTTCGATGAGAGATCGACTATGCTTGTTTCTTGAACATTTACTACTACTCCCTCCGTTTTAAAATATATGTTGTTTTGATTTTTCTAGATTCATATATTTTGCTATGGATCTAGACATATGCTATATCTAGATACATAGCAAATACTACGAATCTAAAAAAGCCAAAACAACCTATATTTTGGAACGGTGGGAGTACCTCTCTATTGCTATGTTCATTAACGTGTGTGTGTGTGCTCTGATCCGCATCTGAGTTGGACTTGGACTGAAACTTGACACTTGTCTTGGACACAAACGTACAATAATGCGTCCTGTTGCTCGGTGGTTGCGCTTGCAGCGCTTCTGCTACCTGCTTGCAACCTGAAGCTAGCGAGTGGCGACTTGCCTTGGCTTACGCGGGCACCTCGTGGGGTTTGAGGTCTGGCCAAATTAAAGCTGTGTCATGTAATGAAGGGATTAACCGCACCTGGCCGGCTAGCCCCTCAATCTCGATCGCTGCCGGCCTGCCGCACGCCGCCGGTAGTGGATCGGCTAAGAGTGTGTTTAGTTGAAGAAAAAAATTGGGTTTTGATATTATAGCACATTTCATTGTTACTTGACAAATAATGTCTAATTATGAATTAATTAGGCTTAAAAGATTCATCTCGTGCTAATCAATTATACTGTGTAATTGATTATTTTTTAACTACATTTAATACTTTATGCATGTGTTCGAAGATTTGATGTGACGGGTACTGTAGTAAATTTTTTGGAAACTAAACAGGGCCTAAAGGTATTATACATGGATCCATAAGATTGTAACAAGCTAAGCTACATCTACTTCACAAGCTGTCTCTCCCTAGCTTTTATGAGCTTGTGCATTGCAAAATGATAAAACTGCAGCAAGTGAAGTTTATTGGAATTAACCACCCACTGCACCGTTGTCAAATTTTCTCACCCCGCATCTTCCAGACTTCCGCTTCCACTAAGAGCATTATAGACTCTTAGCATCCAAAGGGAGCGACGAACGAAGCCCCTCAGAATTCATGTGTGCGAACAAGTCTTTACAATCCACATTTTAACAACCCACAAGTTACACGCTACGTTTTTTTTCCACAATCTCTAATTGATCTAAACATGGGGAAAGTAGTACTACCGTTCATAAATATATGATATGATTTACATTTTGCTCAAACTTTGGCCAACAATATTTATTCAATAAACTAGTTAACTAGAGTAATAAAACGATCATCACCATAGATCTATCATCAAAACTACTTTAGATTTAACCTATATATTTACCCATTTTCATAAATATTTGTGGAAATTAAAGGATGAATAACGCCAAACGAATGATAAAAGCGCATTGTGTCATATATTTACGAACAGAGGAACAGAGGTAGCAGTACGAACCAAACCTGCCTAGCTAGTGCAGCATGTATACTTGGCAGATCATAGCTTAGACCGTTGAACCATTCTCTTCCTTTTATGGAAAATGTATGTAAAGCCTGTTTGGACATGGACATGTCTCCAACATTACACTAGATTAGTAATATCTTTAATATAGGAAAAGTCTAAATTACTCTCCTAAACTATAGGCAAACTTCAGATAACCGTTCATCCCCCCCCCCACCCAACTATGCCAACCCTTTGGTTCTAATATAATTTATCTTTTTCATTTCTCCATACATAGGTGGAGTTTTAATCTAAAATTTTACAAGATGGTAGTACACATCATGCATAGCACATTTTAGAAAAATACATCATAAATTTTTATCATTATTTTCATTGGTTTGGATATTTAATGATAAATTAATCATTAGAGTTCAAAATTATATGAAAAATAATGATGAAAAATTACGACAATTTTTTTAGTATACATTGTGATGTCTATTACTACCTTGCAAAATTTAAAATTAAAATTCAACTTGTGTATGGAGAAACAAAAAGATAAATTGTGTTATGGGGTAAAGTGGACTAAATTGCATAGTTTAGGGGGTAAATTAAATCAAGTTATAGTTTAGAGGGTTATTCAGACTTTAGCTATACTTGAAGGGAGTAAACTTGAAGGGAGCATACAGTACTTCTTGTGTTATGGATCTATGTCTAACAATACTTGAAATGGCTTAAAACCATTAAGCTAGCTAGAAAAACTTACTATATTTTTGACCTCATGAAATATTATCTATTGACTATAGTAGTATCTATATCAGCTCTTGTGGAACTACTGCAAGTTCATCTCAATTTCTTGCTAAATCAAAAGCCGTGAATGAATCATAAAAATATGAGATCAAAATCTCTCTGTGGTAAATTTAGCATGTAAAAATCAATTAATTTTTTCTTACAAACTTTACCGTGCAAAGGCTAATAGCTCCAAATTTCTAAACCTACTTTCAAAAGTATGCACCTCATAGTACACTTCAGCATGTTATGGCATGGAACATGTTCCATGCCCAAACATGTTGTGTACTTCAGCTGGGTACGGCTACCAGGCTTCCTCTCTCCCCGACAGGTGGGCCAGCTTCAGGCATGCCCAATAACCAACAAGGCTCCGCCGTTCCCGTCACCCACCACCCGGCTTAACCCGCTCGCCTTCACCCACAAACGCCACGCCGCCGCCGATCAGCCAACAACCCCACCAATCTGCTTCCACCCCGAGCTCGGAAGCTTCCGGAGCCTAGGGTTCCCGCCCCACATGGCGCTCCTCTCCGACGACGCCGAGTTCTACCTCCAGGTCGGCGCTCTTTGGGTGCTCTCCGCCACCGTCACCATCACGATCCTCAGGGGCTGGATCCGCGGGCACGGCTTCCGCCCAAACACGTCCCACCTCTTCGTGCTGAGCTACAGCTTGGTGCTCGCCCAGGACGCCCTCCGGCTGCTCCTGGTCCACGGGAACATCCCCAAGGTACCTCCGTGGGCGCGCGGGCTTGCCTCCCCTGCTCCTGTGTTCCCAATTTCGCGCGGACTAGCTAGATTTGCGGGTTTTGTGTGTGATTGTCTGATGGGTGGTTACCGTGGCAGCCCTACCGGTGCAGACGATGCCCCGGAGACGCCAGCGTGCCGGCAGTCCGGGACTGCATTCTTCTGGCGGCACTGTACAGCCGGGATCTCGCGCAGGTCGCCGACCGCTGCTTCACCATGCTGCTGATCGCGGGTGTGTCGTTCCTGGGGGATGCCATTTGGGGGGAAAGGATGCCACCAAGTCCGAGTGTTCCTGAAAGGAGGGATCTCAGTAAAGTTGGAGGCATCGTTATCGAGATTTCAATGCTCATTTCCTGCGTTTTGTCGTGCATCCACGGTTTGCCCGTCTTGCTTCAAGACTACATGGCTGCTGCAGCGAGTGGCAGGGATACTGCTGTGGCATAGCGTTTGGTAAGATATAAGATCTTTATATTTTGCGTACCCTCCATCTTGATTTCAATTTCTGTCAGTTAGTCCAAATCAAGGAAAGTTCTAAAAATATCTGGCTAGTCTTTGTCTCTTATATGTTTGGCTCTAATGCTTTGTTTGTAAGGGGAAAGGGGATATTCTCTAATAATGTACTGCTGGACTAATTTTAGATGTCAGGGTAATATTTGGGTTACTGCTTGGATATGATGCTTAATTGCCATGTAGTACCTAGATTCCTTACTCGAAAAGTCAAAATGGAATCCTCACTTGACTAAGCATAACAAAAGGTGGGATGAACTATTGGTTATTTCCATTTCTTAGGATGTTGAGCATGCTGTTTGGACATCTCTGCTTTTATAGGTGACACATCTCTTCTTCCAATTATATATGCAAAGTCACGAACTAGTGTTAACATGATGCGGCTGCCTTAAGTTTTGTTTTATTTATTGTTGATTAAATGACTATTTTGCAAGTTGCAACTTTATTAGTTCTTTTTCATTTCACTATTAAGAGAAATTCTGTGTCCCATGAATTCTTGCTAACAGATACTGGCTGACTACCTGTGTTAAGCATTAGCACTTTTCTATATGTAATTATGAACTGATTTGACACAATGATCATCGCATGTGTTATGCATTATTCTTCCCTGAACTTTTGATATGAGTATTCATATTCAGTTGTGGAATAAAATCTGCTAGTGAAGTTGATAATTCATAGCACGCATTATTTCAATCTGATATGTACTCCACATTGGCACCTTTTATTTAGAGCCATCATCCATGGGGCCACAAAAAAATTTACTTATATTCACTCTAACTCATTAACCCAATGTTAAAGCTGTGATCACTACAAGGGGCAGGGGCACAAGTCCTTTCAATATTTTATCCTCTTTTTTCTGCTTCTAACAAACCAACAAGCACCATATTCCTTGACAAAGACAGGGTTATAATCTGGATGGAGTGAGATAGTTTTCTCTGTCCATCTTTTTTTTTTATTGGTGAGAGTCAATATATCTTGGTGTTATATTGAATGATTGGATCAAATTCATAGAATTGGTGAGAGTCGATGTATCTTGGTGTTATATTGAATGATTGGATCAAATTCATAGCTCTTGTATGTTTCTTTTTTTCCGGCACCCTTTTCTAGTCCTGAATCCTTTTTGTAGATTGTTTCAAGTGACTGGTTGATTCAATATCACATTTGCTATAACTAGCTATATATTTTTTTCCGAGTAATTACCCATGTTTTCCATATATGGTAGAGCTATATTTGGTACATTTGATTGATCTAGTTGTATCAGTAATTGGTCTTTGGTGGTTGGTGATTTACCCTAGTCAAACTAATACTACTGGAAAAGTGCCCATAGGCACTGGTTGGTGTGTGTAACTGCATATGGCTGTCTTTGTAACCACTTGCATCTATGAACGTTAGACTTGCATAACATCCAACCAAGTGCTGTCTTCTTTTTTTTTCAGCATAACCAAGTGCTGTCTTTAGAAGTTCAATTGCCCCATTTTAGTTGTAGATATTATTAGGCAAACTTTAGATGCTCAATTATCCCATCAAAGTTATATGTGGTGAATACTGATGAGTGATGACTACATGAAGTTCCTTAACATGCTCCTGTCTGTCTACTTTGAGTATAGTAGTTCGATAAACTTTTTCTAAGGTGATTCCTTTAAGTCTAATGAAGGGATACATTATTCTAATATGCATAGCGTGCATGTTATTTGGTAGCATCAATTATTCTGTATTAGTGACTGGAACTATTTTTTGTCATCTGATCAGAGTCAATACCCTTATGTCTACATATTTAATTCTTGTGAATTTATTGGCTTAGGGCCTTCCCAGGCACTAAGGTCATTCTAGATTAGATAGCAGCTACCTAGCAAACCCAAGTGAGGCCTGATTTTGTTAAAGGTTAAAGTTTCTATAATATATAGATGTTTCCATGAACTTGAGCAGTTAGGTCTTAGCTGCATTTGATTTTTCTTTTAGTTCTTGCCTTAGCCTAGTCATGTTAATTCTATATTTACTGGAGTATGTATTAGGTTGCGATGTGAGCTGCTGTGGTGGTTAAGCTCTGCAACAGTTACATTACATACATACAACTACTACAGCTTACATGGGGTTTGTTTACAGAGTTTTCAGCCTTCTCAAACTGTACTCTAACAGCACAATCTATCTGCAGGATACCCTAACATCCAAGACCTTTCAAGAATGCTTAATTTTGTATGAACTAAACCGGCATGGTCTATCACTATTGTGTAATGAATTGGTAGCACACAAACTGAGCTTTCAGTTAGCTCCCATCCTCTGTAGTGTTGCATTAGATGTCAATTGCTTTGTGATGGATGGACCATGTGAGTTGCAAACCATAATATTTTCATGCAAGAATTTGATATAAACTAATGTGATTGGATATCAATTGATTCTGGCTACAAGTTTCTATGTGTAAAACTGACATTTCACTGTTGCCATTACAGTTCTGGATCGTAACACAAGGCAATCTGATGGAGTAAAAGAGCTGTTCTGTAAGTGGCTTTCATAGGTCGAACTACAAGTTGTTGGACTAACTGGATTCGATGCTACTACATGTTACCGGATGCTGTTTCTGTCGTCAAACCATTGTGGAACCAATATGGCATAGTTCAGCTAGGACATGGCTATTGTCCACGTACGTTTTACAAGCATAACTAGGACCAGACGACGAGCCTAAGTTTTGAAACTTCAGCTCAGGAAGTTCTCTATATCTCTGCTGGGTATTTATTTACTTTGCAGAGATTGGCGTGTACTTGAGCGCTCAGCAGCATGTGCTTGTGCACGCGATGAGACACAGCCGCTGTCTTGGTGATATTCTGATTTGATCACGCTATTCGTTAATTCGTATCTGCTGCTCGGTGACAATGAGTATGGTATGCTGCTTGCCGCATGAAATGTTTTCTGATGTAATTGAATCCATACCTTGTTCAGAATCAAAGCTTATAGGTTCCGAGATACCAATTGCACCTGGATCCAAAAAAGTTTATCCTGTGGTCAGCAGTTTCGCGGGGCGTCTTCAGTCCCTGCGCTGGTGACCGAATCCCTCCCGGCCCCGGCGTCCTCTGTTTCGACCGGCCAACCAGACTTGCCGGGGCATGTGCATCAGGAGACAGCCATGGCCACGGGAGCATACGTGACGACGCGGCGCGATGGCCAGTTTGCGTTCCCGCTCGAACCAGCGGCGACCGGCGAGAGTCGGGCTTGCACGGGTGTGACTAGAGCTGGTAATGGGCTATGATCGATCCTAATGCTCTTTTCACAATCCAATTGGTTTTTACTATTTTTAGCTTAAAATTGATAAGACTGAGCCCGATTCTTGTAGAGTCCGACCTTTAAATTATCTATATAAAAAATTAAGGCCATTTACCCAAGGTGTGACCTATTGAGTGGCCGCCGCCGAGAGTTCCGGCCCGACAAACCAGTATCATCTGTCGGCCCGCTATATGGAGTGACAACATCGCAACCAAACCGCTCGCTGCCTTCTCGGAGCAGGACTTGATTCCGATCGATGGAAGAAAAATGGGAAACTCAATCAAATGAACTCCAAAGGACCCTGCAATTTTAACTACATACATCTTCGCATATTCATGGTGAGTCTTTGGCCAAAAGATCTCTAAAAATATCAAGATCACGCCAAGGGTTCATCTGAGAGGTCTTTTACGTCACTACCGGATTCGCATTTGTCGCGCACTAGGTAATTGGTCTATTTGCCGAGTGCCCGAGGAAACGCTCTTGGCAAATATACAACAAATTAAGCATGGGTTTTCTGGGTTTTCCGGTAGTGCGTGCCTGCGTGGACGAATCAGCCAATCAGGTGTCATATATATGATGATACTAATTTCGTTCGTTAGGAATCACAGGTATCACACACATACGTACGTGTCGATCGGCTCCCTTCTCGGGCCAGGATTCGATTCCGATCAAGTGGTGGAGCGAAGTCCGGATCGAAGGCAACTCCATAGATCACGTCACGTGCACTACCGGAAAAATGTAATTTGCCGAGCGTTAGAATTTTTGCCGAGTGTTTTTTTATCGAACACTTGGCAAAAAGGCTCTTTACCAAGTGTAAAAGTGAAGACACTCGGCAAAAAAAAAAACACTCGGCGAAGAGTCTCTTTGCTGAGTTTGCCGAGTGTCAAATAAATACACTCGGCAAATATATTTTTCAAATCTAATTTTGAACCACTAAATAAATTTAAATAAAAAAATTTACCTACAAAGTTGTGTACTTTTTAAGATCTATAACTTTTATATTATTTTTTTATTTTTTCATAAAATGATAGTAAATTTGTTCACAAAATCGATAGCTCTCCTCTATTTCCCATCTTTGTGCTCAAATATAGGCACCCCATAATGACTCCCAATCCCTCTTCCCGCCACCTTTTTTCTGCCGGCGCCTCTTCTACCGCCCTTCTTGGCGCCGCGCCGAGGGAGGAAGGGAGGCCACCGCCGCTCGCAGCCATGGTCTGCCCGTGGAGAAAGAGGGTTGCGCCGCCCTGTGGGCTCAACGGCGGCGTCCACACAGGTGGTCAATGGTGGGGGCCGCAACCCGATGTTCGACCAGTCGTTATGCATCGGTGTGCGCGTGAGGGACATCGACGTTGCGCTCCACTGCGAGGTGTGGATGCTCAGCCGGGTCAAGAACTACATGCAGGACAGCTGCAAGGCTTCGCGCTTGTGCCGCTCCTGGAGGTTGTCGCTGCCGATGGCGGCACGCTCGCCTGAGTTCTTGCAGACCTCTTCCAGACCCCCCCCCCCCCTCAGGGTTCTTGGTTCTTGCAGCTTGAGCTCTCCTACATCAGGGTCGTGCCTGAGGTCGCGCCCATCTCACCCACGCCCAAGCCGGCGTTGACCGACACGGACGAGGAGGAGCCGGAGAATAACGCCGACGACCGCGTCAGGAACGGGAAGGAGCACGAGAAGGTCGAGTTCCCGGACCTGAATCTCGCGGAGGCGGCGGCGTACATGGTTTTCCAACTGAAGTATAGGAAACTCTTGGGGATGGTCTATTTTTTTTCCTCCCCATACTATTTTGGGAGTTGGTAAAAACCATGATTTGCGGAATAAAAAATGGGTAACTCTTGGAGGTGCTTAAGAATTTCACATGCAAGACATTAGGCTCACTTTCAGTCATTGTGGTTTATTACCATGTTCTACAAATTGTTATTAGCATGTTCTACCAATGTGTGAATCTCAGCCCTGGTACTCGGGCCTATCTTTTGATAGTATAAACCTTAGTGACTGAAACATCATTCAGAGTTGGCAGTTTGGACATAGAGTCTGAATTGGATGCATGTGGCGGCAATTACCAAATTTTCACCATGTTCTGATTTGATTTCTTCCCCTTCCAGTAATCGTTTGATTTGGGGCCAAACGATCTCCACCACAATGCGGCGGTAACAGGTTTGTTTATTCCCTCTTCCTTTTGCTTCCTATCCTAAACTTCATTTATGATTTGGATCTCTTCCCCTTCCTGTTGTTGCTTGCTTTATAGTATCCTTGAATCCTAAAGGTTCGTGGCCTACTATCCTCACTCTCTCTCAAAATTATACGGGGTTCTTTATGAATTTACCCTATTTATAAATGTGTCCTGTACAACTTGCCTATTTGTGCTTGCAATCTAAAATGATCTGGTTACATGAAAAACTGATAAATACTGAATATTTACAATCTCAATTAGAAATGATTTATGGGATTTTGTCTCATGATTATTCCCAATTGGGTTCTCAAGCAGATGAGTTGCTTCTTTTCTTCTTTAAAATAAGCAATGCATTATAGTAATATAGAAGAGGTACATTTTAGTATGTTTTAATCTAGGTTGTGGTCATGATTTGATTCAGTGTGCAAACATGCTCTAGACGATTACATACAGTCTATTTATGTATCCAAGCTTCTTCTAGATTCCATATTTCTCAGCTATTTTATTTGTCTATCACAAACAGGACCATATCCAAAACTACAACAGCTGTATGCCTAGTTCAAGCATGCTATGTGTAATCAGGTAAGTAATTTTAATTAGCCTTTTGAATTGGTATTTGCATTGTCCATCACAAATTGGGGAGTGCATTAACATCATTTTGCCTCATAGGTTCCGACAAATCAATAGCATTTCCCATCTTGCTATGTAGTCCTCGATTGAAACTGCAAAATGTAGATATTTTTTTCAGATAATTATTGTTAGCCGCTGCAAGTATATCTTCCTATGTCCAGATCCATCATGTTTTCCCTTGTCAATTTGAGTGGTAGCTGTTTGGTCTCAATATTTTCTTGGCTGCATAGGTCCCTTGTTTTGTGGCCTCATAGGTGATGCCATGGGAATTTGAGTTTGTAAATTACTCATCTGATAAGGACCTGTGGTTGTCATTGAAATGCTTAAAATGGTTATAATGTACCTTGCAGATCCAATTTGCCAGAATACAGTGCTAATTTCCTGAATATACATGGATAACCAACAAGGGTCATTCGCGGTTCAATCTTTTATGCAGAAAAAATTGCATGCTCTGCTGTTTACTACTTAGTTCTAACCTTGCTGCATTGCAAATCTGCAAGGTGTTGTCCGATTCAGATGCCTTTACTTTCTCATGTGACATAGATGGTAATTTTCACCTCATCATCCAGAGTTAAATTCCTCATGTTCATTTCTAATTCAGATCCGATTGGAGAGGGGCTGGCAATGGAGGCGTTGGTGGAGGTGGCTGTTCCATAGTGCATCATACCAAGAAACGAAGTGAATTGAGCAGAAATTGTTCATGTCATGTTTCCTTGCATTTTCTTAGTTGTTTCTTTTGAACTGTACCTAGCCTGTGCACCTATAGCCTTTACCTGTTTTTGTAGTCTGTGAGAGGTAAATAATTCCTTTGAAATTATAGCTTTCTGTGCATGTTGGCCTTATATTGTTTCATATTATCCAAATAAAAGTAGATCCACTTTGAAAGTTATATGCTAAAACCCCAAAAATGCTTCTTTAAATTTGCTTCCATGTAATCTGTCCGATGGTTCTCAATGTACACAACCATGTCTGAAGATCACGTACGGGAAAATAGAGCATTGTATGTACTCACGAACTAAAAATATTTACGCTAATTTTCATGAATATCCTAACTTGGAGTGTTGTCTGCCTCCTGATGAAAAGGGTTGATATACTCTCTGATGAATAAAGTAGTGAAGGCGCACTCATAGGTGCTGACTGGGTTGCAACTGTGGAACAAATAAGGTGCAATAGACTTGGCCTGTTACATGATGGTACGACAAGTTGGTTGATTTTGGCAAACTACAAGCAACTGCGCGGTTTAGATATTATTTGTTGTCACGAGGTTTAGCTTGTAGTTAGGAGAAAGAATGAGGCAGTATTAGTGTTGTAGTGTTCTGAATTTACTCTGCATCAACTTAGGACGCCAAACTCCACGCGTGAGGGGCCTTGATGAACAAAATATTGATCCATCAACTTACTTTGCTCTATAGTCCAGATAATTATCGATTTAACTAAGTGGACATCCCACCATCTCAAAATGTGGCTATCAAAAGAAAGATTTGATTCATATGTACCTCAATGTGGCCATAAGCATGTTTTTCTTCCGGAAAGGCCTTAAACATGTTAACTCATGTAGATCGTAGTGTTTGTTATATTATACATATGAAATGAAGTTATCATGTTTCATTTATTCTCTTGAAGCCATCAACCCCGTAGCAAATTATAAATCGTTTGATCACTAGCATTCAACCAGTCAAATTATCTTGAAGCTCTATAGTCCACGAGCATTCAACTAGTCAAATTATAAATTGTTTGACATTTTTGACCCAAAGTTTGACCACTAGTCTTATTCAAAAATTTGTGCAAAATATCAATTCTTTTCCTGTGGCTTTGCTTTATTAATAAATGTTCTTCAAGAATAACTTAAATTTGACTATATGTTTGTACAATTTTTTCAAATAAGACGAGTGGTCAAACTTAGAGTTAAAAAGCCAAACGAATTATAGTTTGGAACCAAGGGAGTAGATGCAAGCATCCAACTTTTTAAATAGGGAACATATCTGGTGGAAACCACAACCTAATGAAAACCCATGCAAACCATGGTAAAAAAGTCGTCTAAATTCACCAAAAAAATCACACATGTAGATGATATGATGATACATACCTTGGAAAATATCTTATCCAAACTTCACTTCGTTTGTGAGATATGAAATAACAAATTTCTATCAAATCATTTGGAGAGCTTTCTGGCTTGAAATTTGTTATTTCTATATCTCACAAATGAAGTCGAGTTTGGACAAGATATTTTTCAAGGTTGTGTATTATCATATATCTACATGTGTGATTTTTTGGGTGAATTAAGACGACTTTTGTGCCGTGGTTTGACCGGATTTTCATGAAGGTTGTGGTTTCCACTAGATATGTTCCCTTTAAATATTTTCCAATTGTATAAAATTAGGTTAATATGTAAGATTTTTATTTTGTTAGATGATTGTTGACTATATATATGCTCTAATATGAAATGAGTATTTTTCTTGTGAGGTTTCTCTATTGTGTACTCTGTGGTATGTATCTGTACTGAATGATTGCATATATAAAACACTCCAAAATAATGTCCTTATTGACTTCATAGTCAAACTATACTAGATATAAAAATAGCAAATTGAAAAAAAAAATGGATCTGCTTAATTTGCTAGAGACAAAATGCAAAATGTTTAATTCTACAAGCTTAGACACACGCTCAATAAAAATGTATCTATAGTTCTTGATGACACGGGCCGTGGGAGACGCTACAGACATATTTTATTAAAGTGTGTCTATACTCCATTAGATATGTAATAAAGGGTATCTAATCTACAAATAAAACGTATCTCGGCCACATGATCACCATCAATGGACATAAATCTGAAACACTAACACGCATTAGCACTTGATTGAACTATCTGTTTTCGATTCCGATTTCTCAGTTTTCCGGAATTGCTTAGTTCAGATCAAGCCATCAGATTCCAACTAAAATGTTGTTAAATTTTGGTACCCAAAGGCCTAGAAACACCTGAACTCTTGGTGGTCATGTTTTCAGGGGGGTTACCCAAATGTGAAGTTTAGAGACCTGGGAACTCCATCTTACAAGAGATAACCAGTACAGAGTATGGAGTAAGCAACAAAACACAGGAAAAACGATCGGAGACCTGTTTAAAGACTGAAACGGCAGCAGGCAGAGCATACTGTCATGAACGCGTAGAGCATATCAGTCACCCACCCCTCCTTGGCAGATACTCCTCTGGGCTCTTGGCAAGTAGCGGAGGTAGCTCACGAACCGGAACGCCCAGAGCAATTTGATGCAGCGCCCCATGTCTGCGGACCACGCGCTCGCCAAGTCCGGCGACGTCGCAACCGCCAACGTAGGCCACGATCCTCCCCCGCGTGTCGACAAAGGGGAGGGCGGCGCGGTTGAAGTTGCAACTAGTAAGAACAGGGCCCCACACCTGTGTCGTCCGCACCGCGTCCTGGTGCCGCGTGGCCGTGGATGGCGCGGAGCGCGCCTACGTCCTCGTGAGCCCGCGGTAGTCGGTCGCTGTGGGATGCTTGACGAGGAGGACCCCTGGGGCGGGGAGGTGCCCAGGGGTGGCAGCGGGCGTTGACGGGGCCGTGAGCAGAGTGATGCGGACGCTGGTGGCCACCGCGCCAGGGAAGCGGTGGCGCATGGTAGTGCGGACACGGGTCGCCGCGGTCGCGAGGCCGGTAGAGGCTGCCACGCGGTATCGGGCTTGCGAGTTGGGTTGTGGAGAGGGGGAGCAAAGGTACTCGGGGAAGACGGGGAGAGGTGTGGCCTCGGGCTTGTGAGTTGCGTTGTGCACAGGGGGACAGAGGGACTCCGGGAAGAAGACGGGGAGAGGTGTGGGGATCAGTGTTTAAAATAGCGGGCTAAGACATTTAGCGTTTGGCGTTTGTAGATACTAAGAAAGGCTATTGTGGGCTATAGCCTAGGTAACCCATTTAGTGGTTTTGTAAATATCATGTGTTGAAAAATCGAGGCATCTAACCTTTATACCGACTTCTAAGAAGTTATACCTAAGTAGTTTGATACCACTTCTTCCATACCACACTACATCAAGAAGACCTTTACCTAAACACTAATATGAGAGACCAACTCTATATGAAAACTCAACTATTTATTCACCATAACTTATTACAACACATGACTCATGCACTCTTTATGCGGCTACCCTATCATGACACTACTACACTACATAACAATCTTGACATCTCCATTTGAGACCTCTTATGCCATGGTAGGGGAGTGGAGTACCCCTACTTATAGGACTTCGTGGCTCATATAGTTCTTCTATGTGTCCATCTTCCGCACACTTCTTTACAAATATCTAACTCTAGAATTTTCTTCATACTTATGTAACCATACAAATATTTAATTTCTAGAGTATTCCATATTTCACCAAGAAGTATGGTGGCCATCACTACAAGAAATCTCTTAATCCATGTCAATTTTTTCGTGACATTTATATAAAGCGTCATAAACTGGCAAAATCTATGACGATTTAAGAATTTTCGTCACAGATTTGCAAATGGCCCATTTGGACTCCAACTCGGGCCCAGTTTCTATGACGAACCTTTGATAACCGTCATGGATTGAAAATTAAAATCGTCACAAATTTGATACTATACTCAACCACAAATTAATTTGACAAAACAAATATGTTGCTTACTTTAAAGAAAATAAGATGTATTACTTTTTTTTCTTAAAAAAATGTGGGTGTTGTGCAAGGTAGGAAATAAGAAAAAATAAGTTGCCTTCATTTGCATGTGATGGAAGAAAATAAATTCTCCTGCAGAATTGGTGAATAAGAAAAATAAAGAGCTGCTCACCAAAAAAAAGATAAAAAATGGGGTAAAATAAGAGAGAATGGAGCATTCGAACCATGATCTCCAAGACCAGGCCGCCGCACCTTACCACTGTTCCAAACCTTCACTTGTGAAATAGTTTGGTATTATTCTTTATATACTAATATATGTGCTTTAATTTAGAAAAATAATAAAAACCTGCGCCTTATAGGGCATCGAGCACTGCAGGGATTCGAACCCGGGGCAAGGCGTTAAGACCCGAGTGCACTACCAATGCGCCAGACGTTCACTGGTGAATACGTAGAATAATAACTGTTTTATATAATAGTGTTACAACGTGGCCCTACAGTGAAGAACAGATGTGTGGATCATCTTTTTCTTTTTGATCCGGAATTAAATTTTGTAATTAGTATTTCTTCCTCATATGAACTCCAAATTTGATGGTTCTTTTTTCTAAATTTTTCTAAAATCTGGATCTTTTATTTAGTGGCCTTTATTTGTACATTAATTGCTATATTTAGATTGTTTTCATAATACATTTTTTATTCCAATTAAATAGAGAATTGAAAAACATGTTTTTTGCATAACAATTGCTAATGTAACTTGATATTTTTCATTGTTATGGTCAACATAAGGTGGTGTCCAAATTTGAGGTGCATACAAGTTCGAACATGTTATGAGGTATTCAAATATCAAAGTTTGACTTGAAATATATGAAACTATGTGAGAGAGGTATCTATTTGTGAACAATGTATAGTGACATACTATTAGAACGACTTGATTTTTTTATGGGAAGCTAAAAGACCAAAAATATGTTGTCATATCAATTTATATATTTTTTTACTAGATTTGGATATTACTGTAATTATTGTATGGTAATTCGGAAAAAGAAGTTTGAATTATCTCTAGAAGACAATTGAATTTTTCATCAATCTTCGAGACAAGGGACACAATGGAACATATGAGCCTAAATATAATTTCTTTGCAATTTTTTGTATTTTTTTGGGGTAGGGGTACACATAGTTCAAATTGTAATTACTTTCAATAAACATGCAGAAATTCATTTAAACCATGAAAAATAGTAAATAAGTTTGAAAATTATCAAAACTTCTACAAGACAATTGATATGTAGTCTATTATATTCAGAAAATATCTTAGTGTACAGAAGATAATTATTTTTATATGTTACTTCACTATGGTACAATAAAATAGGAAAATAAAGAAAAATGTTAAATGGGCCGAAACAGTAGCTAGGGATGTCTTCCATCAAAGCCCAACTTCTCCCGACCGTCCATCTCCGATCCAACGACTCAAATCGATCCGTAGTTTTATAAATAGGCAAGCAAACCTAGGTCAGCCTCCCTCACATCCCTCTTCAGATTCTGCCGCCCGCCCGCCCGCCCTCCGCATCCGCCACACCCCGCCGCCGCCCCTCCTTCCTAGCTGCTTGCAAGGGGACGAGGGTGCAAGGGCGCCACACGCCACGCACACGTACCACGCTCCGTCCTCATCCGCCTCCCTCTCCGCTAGTTAGCCCGCGCGCAGCTCGTGTGTAGGCGGTGACGCGACCTCACCACGGATCCACGGCTTCCTCCGCAGCACCGCCTCGCAGGACGCTGCCGAGTTCTTCGTCAACGACCTCCTCAATGTCTGGGCCGACCTCGTCCCCTTCCGCCTGGGCTGCTCGGCCGCCGAAGAGGGCAACGAGGACAGCCGCGCCCCGGACCTCCCCTTCATCCCTAGCGCTACCCTGCCCGGGAACCTACAACACGGCGGCGTCCGCGACGTTCATGTCTCCGGCTCCTACAACGGGCTCCTGCTCCTCTGGTGCCCGATCCACCACCCAGTGGGGGCACTGCGCCTGCAACCCGCACGTTCTGGAACGGGAGCTACTTCAGGTCCTATTGGAACGGGAGCTACTTCAGGTCCTATTGTCCCCCCTTCTGTGCCCCAACTGCTTGCTGAAATCCCTTGCAAGGATAGAAAGGATATTATTTTGTGAATCTGTACACCAACTATAGAGTAATGTACATTATTTTTTAAGATTTATTCAAGTGCTAGCGACATGAACATCACTAGTAATTGTAGATAGCTTGAAGTGAGTTAGCAGGTTCAGATTTGAGCACAGTATGGGTGCGAGATATGCGTGCTCTTGTTTATTTTGAGTTTGACAAAAAATGTAGTATATTATACAAATGTTTTCCCCCTCCATTATACGGATCTATCTCCAATCTGTGTGTGTGCCTGTTTGATATCTCGGCTTTGTCTCTTTCAGTTCATATGTTTCCTGAGATGGACAAAGCACAAATTAATGTTACAGAAAGTGGTTTACTTGATCCTAAATAGAAAATCCCTCAGCTGAATATGGTCATTTCCACATATCATATACATAAAAGGATTATTTGTATCATGGACTTTGTTAGAGATCTCGACCTCTGCCTTTACTACTCTGAATAAATAAACATTTGCAATCCTGTTTAGGTGTCGCATATATTTGTGTCAAAACAAGGTTTTATCATATGATTTGTTTTGTTCAGTAAAGCATAGGTATATGCATGGTGGTCACGGTGGCAGACACAGGATTCAGAGAGTAATCACAACACTCAGTTCTTACTTAGCAAGGTCTAGATATCCCTTTGCAATAATATAATATTGCTTCTTTATTGTCTGCTATATCACTCTATACTTGAAACTTATAATGATGCAGTAGCTGATCTATAAATTCAATTTTTTTTGTTTCATTCATGTGCAGTTCCTTTGCGTGATAATTACTGAATACACTACTTTACTTATCTACAGTACACATGCTGGCTCAGCACTCCTTTTTCACACTGATCCATAACAAGTTTTCACACATGCTGTATTATTCTTCCTAGGGTGACAATTACGCTATATAGATCCTTTGCTTCATTTGTTTATTTCTGATTTTATCTTACCCATGCCAAAGTGAGATTAAGATGATGCTATTTGTACAGTAGAACATATAAAGGAACCATTCATATCAGCTTGTTGATGTTTTTATGTTTGAAGCTTATCAACCAGAGCTCCTTATTTGATGTAGTATATTCGAAGCTTCAAATAAAAATGTTTGTCCTCAATTTACTTTGAAGAGACATGGATGTTTGTAACTACCATCTTTCTTTTGAGCAGCCAATCTTTTGGATTCCCTGCAATTCTCAATAGTTAACTATGCGTTGACAATAATTTCTGTAGGTGATTTAAAGGGTTAAAGAACTGCTAGTTAGAATAGAAGAGAAGCCTCGCAGAGTAGAAATCATTGGTAGCCAAATGTGCTGCCACAACACTCTCATCAAAACTGATAGGTGGTGCAAAAGAATTCTTTGCTTCCTTAGTTGTTGCTGGTGGTTCATACTCTTGATGAAATCTATTTTTTGTTGTTTCTGGTGTATTTTGTTGTCTATGATCCTGCAATGCTAGACTGCTAGTTTTGATACATGGAAAAAAATGTATTGATCCATTATTCTGGTGTCATGATGCTGGGATGCTAACATTATTGATATGAGGTTATAATTTGGGTTGTAATAGCTTATTGTGACTTTTGGGCTGGAATTTTTGTTTTGGTAAATGAGCTGTGTATAAATTAGCAAATATTAAATATTGGGCTGAAATCAGGTCCACTCTGAATTAGGCCCATTCAAAAATGGGTTGCAAGGCTGATGTCACTCACCACATCACTTGCAATGTCAGCACCACATTCCACGTCATTGCCATGTCAGCAGCCATGTCATTGACCACGTCAATTTATATGTCATCATTGCTATCCACGTCATCGCTAAGTCAACAGCCACGTCATCCTCCATGTCATCAATGTGTGACATGGCAATTGAATCTGTGACGAAAATTATACTGTTCGTGATGTTTATTTTCGTCATAGAAACCGGGCTTGGGTTGGGCTTCAGGGGGCCCGGAGACATTCTATGACGGTTTTAAAACGTCATGGATCAAGCAATCCATGACGAAAATTTAAGAAACGTCACGAGATGTGATCTATGACGCTCAATACATGACGCTATTTGAGATCGTCATAGATACTATTTTATGACGGTTTTTTAGTGATCTGTGACGAAATTTAATCGTCATGGATCAATAGATTTTTTGTAGTGCATATTTCATGCATACTCTCTAATCTTCTAGGAGCTTCTCACAATTATGCATTTCTACTTCAACATTATGCATAAATCTCTGAATTGCATATAAATATGAAATTAAGAAAATTTCATATACTGAAGTACGTCTTGGGCTTCATTCCCTCGTTACATCGTTGAAAAAATACTAAATTTTGTGAATGACAAAGTTCAATACTAAACTAACAATAAATAAAAACTACTTATATGATTTAGCTGGCTAAATAACTCTTAATTTAGCGGCTATAGCGGGATGTAGCCTGCTATTAGCAGATTTAGCCTTTTAGAGCTAAGACACGGATGTCCTAGCTTTCTTCTCTCTCAAAGGCTATAGCAGACTATAGCGGTGGCTATAGCTGCCTCTTTAGAACCTTGGTGGGGATTGGGAATGGCGGGTTTGGGTTGGGAGGAGGTCTGGAGGTGGTAGGATTTTGAAGGAGTTAGTTGCGGCGGCGGGGCCAGGAACGGGCCCACCCGGTGCCAAGTCGGTTACTTGGCGGAGAGCTGGTCACGCCGTGATCATGCTTCGATAAAAAAAGTATCTGATGGCCAGTTGTGTGTCGGAGTTTGCCGTTGTAGCGCCCTGGTGTACCTTTACCCCCATTTGGCATGCGAGGTTCACTTCGCTACTCTACGTCTCTATGTCACCATCTCTTTTATTTCCTTTTAGAACTAGCTTCCTAGAAAGGCTATGCATCGCGCGGGGATACCATCATCTGAAGCAGGAGTAGCACAACATTCAGTCCATTATAACTTTAGAACCATGTTGTTTTTTCTATATTTTTAGACTCCAAGCTGCAAGCGTGTAGCATGCTTCCCAACTTCTTTGTGTTTATTTCTCCAATTCTAATTTTTCTTTTTCATTTCTTTTTCCGTCTATTGCTTTGTATTTATTATTAATTTATTTTCTCTTTCCCTCTTTTTCATTCTAAAGCTCATATACAATCAAATGTTCTATAACGATGACGTTCGATTTGTAGATAAAATTGTTCTGTGAAGTTGACCCATTTGTTCGCGATGTTTGATATTTTTTTCATTGTACATTATTATGTGTTCGTTTTGCTTAAGTTTTGTTCACCTTGTTAAATTAGTTGTTCCCAGGATCCGAAATGAATTATTTAGTGTAAAAGAAAATATTTTAAAAAATTTATCGTGCAAACATATGCAAGTGTGATCTTGTTTTGAAGATTTTGTCATAAGAAAGATAAAGGTGTCATCCAAATTTAATTTTGATGCTTGGTTTAATACTTATAACTTCTATTAGTTTCGAAATTGCATGCATGTGGGTGATGTAGTCATCCCAGTTCTCTTGCCATATCAAGAATCTTTTCTCTTTAAATGGGTCTAATTGGAGCCCAAAATACCGCTGCTTGAGGTGATGGTTTACCCAAGGACCGGGATAACGCGCAACAAATCGAGCATTAAACAAATCGCGTGACACCCTATCTTGAGCTATCACATTAACCTGAGCTACTGAGAGCGCATCTTCCCTTACCCTGCTGGCACGTGCCCCATGCATGGTTCTTTTTTTACATGCAACTTGTTTTAAAAAAATACTTTATCTCCTTTATACGATCTTCGTTTTGAATACCGATTGCACCGTTGTATTCACTCGATGAGACGAATAAAACTAGATCCAACTTGCATATATTTTCAAGATGTTTTGGACTAGTAGCAATTTATGCGTGAAATATAAGTTTCATATTATTGAATAAGTTGCTACAATATACATATATAAGTTGCTATTTATTATACAAATAATTTGTCACAAGACAAAAGGTGTCATAGGCATAAGTTGCCATATATATATACATTATAAAAGTTATCACAAAAAATATAAATTATGACATAAGTTGCACCAAAATACAATTTATTATAAATATTAGTTGTCATAAATAGAATATGGCATATATTTAAATTGTCACAAACATAAGATGTCATACACATAAATAGTCACAAACAAGTTGTAAATTCCAATACATACATAAGTTGCTGTAGAAAGAGAGAAAGTCGTCACATAAGTTGCCATAAAAAAGAAGTGTGAGCCACATGAGCAAGTCTGGTTCAAGTCAAGACTGATTATGGATGCGAGATGCGTCTCAAAGCAGAATGCCATAAAGAAACGAAGGGCTGCTTGAGGGTAGGTGCGCACTGCGTGGGGGGTGTATTTAGGCGCTAGACCGTGGCTATATATATGCACATAAGTTGATACTATATTCATACTAGCAACTTATATGTGTATATCATAACAACTTATACATATATATCATAGCAACTTCTTCGATAAATGTGAAGCTCAATTTACACATAAGTTGCTTCTATTGTAAACATCTTCAAAATATATGTAAGTGGGATCTAGTTTTGTTTGTCTCGTCAAGTAGAATACAGTGGTGCAATCAGTACTCAAAACGGAGCTCATACGAGAAATATAAATATTTTTAATAGAAAAACTTCATTTAAAAAGGTGGAACAAGAGAGCATAAGGTACAATAACAACAGTGTGCAGGGGCACATGGAGTTGTTGGGCCATGGGCTCAAGGCAGATCAAAGGATCTGGCATATAGGATTTTCTGGGATGCAAAAGCCAGATGCGGGATGGCGGGGTCGTGCGCTCGCACATGAGTGGTCAAGTTTTCCAAAAGATTTGATAGCTGACACATGAAGTTGGTGGGTTGTGAATGTATACCAGGCCAGAGGTGGGACGGCGCGGTCGCATGACTAGTCACCATGTAGCTATTTCCTTTACCCAACCATCACCTCAAGCGACGTATAGCCGCGCCCAACGCCCCCCACCCCCCCAATCGTCGCCTGCGCTCTTTTTTTAGCAATTTAAAACTTGATGGGAAGGTGCAGACTGCACCCCCCCCCTTTGATTTAAGAAGATGTGAGACTCGAACCTGAGCTGGCTGTCTAAGAGCACGCTCTCCTAGCCACTAGGCCGCGAGAGTGCTCACCCTCCTGCACTCTCAGCGTTTGCTCCAGCAGTTCCCCGCCTGTCATGGCATCTAGGCTGTCTTTTCCCAACCCCGACACAGATATCTCATCCCAACACCCCCTCCCCTCCTCCTACCTTCCCCCGCCATGGCTTCTTCTTTGGCTCTGATGTTCCTTCTATCAACACTCCCCCCAATCGTGCACCAGCCTCCTCGCTGCCACCCAACCTAGTCTCCTCTTCCAAAACTATGCTCTTTCCCTTTCTTACCGGAACAACCTCCTCTCTGTTCCGTGCTCCCTCCTCTCTAGTGTTGTTTCATTCCTTTTGGATCACTATGGATTCCATGCCTTCCTGTGTGCTCCATTGTTTCAGACTACCTGAACTTCTGCATGGGCTCCAAGGCTGACTCCTTCGACATCTTCTTGGTTCCTAGATTCTATGTCCTGCTCGTCCGCTCGTCCGTTCTTTCTTTGATTCTACATCTGCAAGGTCTCTCACATGGTGGATTGCCATTACCAGAAAATGCACGTTGCGCAATGCCCCAAAATCGTCACAATAAGCCCATTTTCGTTGCAATATAAAGGAAAATCAACAAATTAAGGGTCGTTTGGAAAAAAATCTGGGCGTCGCATATACCTGGGAGGCTATAGGCTATCTCATCGCATTGATTTCAGTTGGGATAATGCAGGTTTGTTACAAGGATGGTCGGCGTGGCAATGTGTTGTTGAAGCAACAACCTTGGTCGTCGCGCTAACCAGTGAAAGGGTTGCTATAGTTGATTTTGCAACCACGTAGGTTAGATGCAATCACGCACTAGTGCAATGGAAGATTTCGGTTGTAATAGCATATATTGCAACGATATCCAGGTGCGGCAATAACTCATATGGTGTTGCAATATCCTTATAAGATATAGCAACGATTTGTCACCCGTTGCTATATCCTAAGAGGAAGTTACAACGCCAATTGAAGTCGTCGCTATACACTTAGAGGATATACCAACACCAGGACTTGTCGTCGCTATATCTTTAGAAAATATCACAACGCCAGGAAGAGTCATTGTTATATCCATAGAGGTTATCACAATGCCAGTTATTGGCGTCGCTATACCCTTAGAGGATATCACAATGCCAGGACATGTCGTCGCTATATCCGTAGAGGTTATCACAATACCAGTTATTGGCGTTGCTATACCCTTAGAGGATATAACAACGCCAAGACGTGTCGTCGCTATATCCGTAGAGGATATCACAGCGCCAGTTGTAGCTGTCGCTATACCATTAGAGGATATCACAGCGCCAGTTGCAGCTGTTGCTATATCCTTGTAGGTTATCACAATGCCAATTGCAGCTGTTGCTATATCCTTGGAGGATATCACAACGTCACTTGAAGTCGTCGCTATATACTTATAGGATATCCCAACGACAGTACTGATATCGCAAGCATATTCATCCATAGGTTCAGCAGCACGAACAATAGTTTTTCTTTTTATGAAATCAGTATCCAACCCTCTACGAAACACGTGTTCTTCAACCTATTCTCTGGACATGTATGCCATGCCTCGACACATGCAACATGGACATGCTGCTGTCTCTCCTGCATATGTTCCTTCAAAGGTATGTTCAATGAATTTCTCAAACCCAACATGCCAAGCAGGATCTGTGTTAGGCAAAAACATCCAACTATAATCTTTTTGTGACATATTGCAAAATCCAGGTAAGCAAGTAACCTTTGCAAAAGTGTGCTAACAGTAAGTATTAATTAAAACAATAAAATACGTGAATATACATGAATAAATATGAAAGATCGCATTTCATGATGGATATATACCTTAAATTCAGGGATTCAGATGAGATCGATTCCTTCAAGCAGGGAACACTAGAGATTCGTTGGCACGTCGATCAATTTCCTCGCCGGCCCTAGGCACGCTAGCATTGCCTTTGGGGACCGTATCCTTCAAGCAGGGAGCACTGGAGACTCGTCGGCAAGTTGGGGATTGTAGAATACCAGGGGTCTCGCCGCCACACGTGTGTTGCGTAGTCTCATCACTATTTTGTGTGGGCCTCAGGGTTTTCTTTTTGGTTGTTGCTATAGCCTAGCCTTATTGCAACGATTTCTTATTTTGTTGCTATATCTAATCCATGCTGCAACGACCCTTAGGTTCGTTGCCATATCTCTTAGCCTCGTTGCAACGACCATTAAATCGTTGCAATACAATTACCACATTGCAACGCCTCTGGTTTGTGTCGTAATATCCAAGCCTCCATTCCCAACAACCTGATATGCGTCACAACATCTATGCTTCCATTTGCAACGACTAAATTTTGTGTTGCCATAACAAGGATCTATTGTAATAGTAGAGAATAGTAATAGCAACGCTTCATTTTGGTTGTGACATTATCAAAAATAGCAACCAATCCAAGAAATGTTGCATTAGCCTCACCTTACATGCAACGCATATTTTTTTCATTGGGAATACCCCACCTTGTTGCAATGATCAAAAATATACGTTGTGATATCTCCTATTTATAGCAACCAACAAAACTTTAATCGCGACACTAAGATTTTGGTTGCAACAAGTCACCCTAACGCAACCAAAATCGCCTGCCGTTGCTCTAAACGTACGTATCGCAACAAAATTATGGGTGTCGCAATAAAAACCGGTCGCTTTAGCCAGTTTTTCTGGTAGTGTGCCCTTCTTCCATGCCTTGTTGGCGGACTTGTGCTCCGCTCTCCATAACACCATTTTTTAATTTCAAATTCAAACTCTACTTCAATTTTCCTCGACTCCTGGGTCGAGTAATTCACCCTCCAACTCTTGCTAGACAAGCATGCACTGTTGTCCCCCCACCGATTGCCCCCTTCTCCTTTAATTAATTGTTTTTGTTCCCCGATTCGGCTCCGCCATCCATGTAGAACGACTGCACCGCACGTTTGTCAGACCCGGAGCAGCGGGACTGCTCATAGACATAGAATGTTCTAGAGTAAGAGATAACGCATAGATGTACCTTACGTCTTATGTAACTACCCGAATAGACATAGAACTAGCTGTAGTACAAGGAAACTATTCGGCCAGGTTGTAGTTGGACTCCAACAGTACTCGGCGAGGACTTTCCATGTAACCTTATCCCCCCAGAATATATAAGGACAGGCAAGGACCCCTCCAAACAAGAGACAACTATAACAATCTCTAAGAAAATATAAGAAACCACACAGGACGTAGGATATTACGCACCTCGCGGCCCGAACCTGTCTAAATCCTTGTGTTCTTTGCACCATCGAGTTCCAGAGCTAGTCGATCCCTTGCCTACAATTCTACTGCTAAGGGTATCCCTGAGCAGACTTGGCGGCTAAACACCAACAACGTCCCCATGGTGTTCATCGACAACCTTTTTACGTTTCAGTCCTAAATTAGGATGGAATTCTTCCTTGCCCCTGTTCTCAGTCCCGCTCCTTTTGTGCGTCTGCCATCAATTCCTATCTCTCATCGTCCCCTCCTGTCGCCACCACTCTCTTTCTCATGCCCTGCCAGCGGACTTCTTCCGCTCCCTCCTCTCTTGAGGCGACAACTGTGATAAATTCTTATGCTTCCGTTGTTGCCTCCCCTCCAAGCCGTCTCGCTACCCTAGAAAAACCCTTCCCCATCCCATTGATATCTCCAACCGGTGCTTCGCTGCATTGCTCGCGATCATAGGTGTGCTGCGTGCAGAGATCCAATACCATGTTATTGGTGCTGGACGTCTGGCCACATTGCATGGCATAGCCATGCATTGCCGGGGTGGGGGTATCTATTGGCTAGGTCCTGAATTCATATAATAAGCTATGGTGGGTGTGCATGCATGCATGGGATGCTATGGGCGCATTTGGTTCACTTCCCACCTCAACCTGGCTCGCTGCAGCGATGCAGGCTCCCTTTGGCCAGGCTTGCCAAGTACAGCAGCTCCTTGATTGGTTTCCGTATCCATGCAGCCAGGCTCAGCATAGAAATTGTTTGGTTGCCTCCATAACCGTCCCTCAATAATCTTTTCTCCTCTGCAAATCTGTTACGTTTGCTCTCACTTGCTAGTACAAGTATTGACATTGAAACTCTATTTTGAGTTCTTCAGAAAAAAAACTCTATTTGGGCAAGTAGCAATGGTTTCTGCTGTCCAGTTTTCTTATGGGTTGAGCAGAAATTGTGTAGCGTATGGCCAAGGTTAAGCATAATTCTATAGAAAAATAACCCAAATACTATAAAATGATCCGAACATGCCCAGATGAAGCTCAGGGTGTCTTCCACGAAAAAGAAAACAGAGGAACGGGCAGAGTAAGTGCTCTGTAGTTCTAGCATCATCATGTGAATCTGGGGTGGGAAAAATAAGCGTAGCCAGCAAAAAGAATTAAAGCAGTGCACAGCTAGCTGGGTGCCCTTAGCAGCCGAGCGACCCGTTTGGGCCAGACCCAACATGACCCAGTACACGGCACACGGACACGCTTCCGCTCAGAAAGCCCGGTGCTCCGCAGCGCCCCGCAGTACACGGCACGCGGTCACGCCCACGCTTGCGGCGCTCAGGCCAACTCGGAAGCTCGTAGACCTAGGGTTTCATATGGCAGCGGCAGCGGCGGAGAGGACTCCAAGCGGCCGGCTCGTCTCCCTGCCGTGCTCGCCGCGTTCCTGGTCGGCGCGCTCTGGCTCGCGAGCGCCCTCCACGTCTCTAGGTTCCTGGAGTGCTGCCTGTAAGAAAAAGAGCCTCATTAAATCATAGTTTTGTGATTTTGGTTATTGAATAACAACGCAATCAATGGGACTAATAGATTTGTCAAGTGAACATTAATAGATCCCAGAGATGAAGCAAAAAGGCCAAGCAAAACAAAACACGAAGAAAGAACTCAAAGAAATGAAGAAATGGACGAGTTCTACAGAAAACAACTGCACCGGATGAACCGAAGATAGGTCACCGGTCTATCCGGTGAGCGTCGGATAGTCCGACACATAGGCGTCGGAGCAACGGGGTGCAGTGGGACAGGCCACGTGGAACGAGCTCAGTGTCACCGGATGAACCGGTGCAGGAGGCACCGGAGTATCCGTTTTGCACCGGATTAACCAACGCAAGGGCGTCGGAGCATTTGGCCGCCCTTATGCCAGGCCACGTGGAGAAAGTCCAGTAGGACCGGATGATCCGACGGGGTCATAACTGAAGTGTCGGAGTATTCACCGGAACATGTACCAGAGCCGATGTCAAGCGAGCCGAGACAGAGTCTTCAGCACCGGATAAACCGATAGGCGTCGGACTAATGCGTCGGTTTATTCGGTGCCACCTGCGTCACTTGTCAGAAGGCCCAACGGCTACTTCTGTGCGCTGTGTGACCGGATGAACTGGTGCCCTAGCGTCGGACTATACGGTGCATGCGCAGAAAAGTGGCCAACGGCTCTAAATGGCTAGTTCGCTTTGGAAGCCTATATATATGCCATCCCCCGGCCATTTGAAGATTGTTGGAGTTCAAGAAAGTCACAAACACATCCAAGAACATCTCCAAACCATCCAAGAGCTTAGCACTCATATCCTTAGCCCTTAGCACACTTTGAGAGTGTTGTGTAAAGCATTAGCTCTTAGTGAGTGAGATTGCAAGGCCTTGTGTCTTTGTGCTGTGGTTCTTGAGTGAACCAAAAGAAGAATTCGGTGCGCCGGCACTTTGAAGATTTGAAGGCTCGCCGGCACGTCATCGAACCTCCGTTTTGGTGTGGAGCGGCGACGACAACATTGTGCGGGAAACGTGGAGACCCCCATTCTTTGTGGAGAAGCTCCTTAGTGGAACCCGGGGCCAAGGTGACCGTAATTATGTTCATGGAAGAGATTTGGTGGCCGTGTAGCAATACTCTTAGTGAGTGCTACAACAACGTGGATGTATGTGTGCCTTTGTGGCTAACCGAACCTCGGGATAAACACCCGCGTCAATAGTTTGCTTTCTCCTATCCCTCTCTTTAAGTTTTCGCTTTTCATACTAGCAATTTGTGTGCCTTTACTTTCATAGAGTAGTTTTTTTGTAGAAAAAGCTATAGGTTGCTAAACTCTTTTGGGATAGGAGTTTCACACTAGAACAACCATAGTTGCACATCTAGATAGCATGTTTTAGTTTAATATTGTGCAAATAGTTGGAGCCATAGGTCTAAGTTTTTAGTTTGCCTAATTCACCACTCCCCCTCTTAGGCTAGAGCGCGCTACCGGTCCTTCCAATTGGTATCAAAGCCGGGACTCACTTCTCTCACAAAGAAAACCAATTTTATTGGCAATTTGTGTTTACCGGCTCACTTGATCGGTTAGGCTTCACCGCCTAGTGAGCTAGCTCTTTTAGGGGAAGGAATGGATTCTTTAGGACCTCCTCCACGTTTCGATGGCACGGGCTTCCAACGATGAAAGATCTTAATGCAATCTCACCTCCAAGCAAAGGGCCTAAATGTTTGGAGGGTAACTTATGAGGGAATGAAGGGCAATAGTCAACAAGAGAAGCAATATGATGCTATAGCCAAATGTGCTATTCTAAACTCTCTTGGTGATAATGTGTTCAACTGTGTGTTTGCTTGTAAAAACGCTAAAGAATTGTGAAAAACTATTAGTGAGAATTATGAAGAAACTAAAGATGTTGCAAATGAAAAATATCATGTTTTCATTGATAAACTCAGTAGTTTCAAGGAACTTGATCATGAAAATACCGAAACTATGTACTCACGGTTGAATATTCTTATGAATGAGATTAATTCTTTAGATGTGAAAAAAATTGATGATTTGGAGCTCATTCGCAAGATCCTTCACTCAGTTCGAAGGCCGGAGTATGATTTGGTGATCACAATTTTTTATGAGAAAGAGATTAACACATTGACACCAAAGCAAGTCTTAAACAAGGTGATCGCCCATGAGCTACACCATGATATCAAGCCAAGAGCGTCACCTTCTTCACCAATATATAGTGCACTTGCATGCAAGCAAGTCAAGAAGTTGAAGAAGTTGGGCATCAAGGATAGCTCAAGTGAAGAGGAAGAAGAGGAAGCAAGCCAAAACTCCTCCAATGATGAAAAAGAGCCAATACACCCCAACTTCTACATGCAAGTCAAGAAGATGAACAAATGCTTGCAAGAGATTAACTCAATGGGGTATATGGTATTCCTCAAAGATGGGCCTCATCATCAACAAATGAAGGTTGAGAGGAGATTCAAGAAGAAGAAAGAAAAGAAGGAGAAGAAGTCCAAGCATGAGTCATTTGCCATCTTTGGCAAATGGGTTAGTGGTGGTGAAGAATCAAGTGCAATCTCAAGTGATGAATCAAGCAAGAAATGCACCACCCGCACCAACTTTGGATCATTATCAAATACTTGCCTAATGGCCAAAGGTATGGAGAGCGATGTAAGTGATGATGACTCCGATGCTCCTTCATATGAAAAACTTCTTTAATTAGTTCATGAGCACCAAAAAGTAATCAAGAAGCAAATAAATGAAATTGAAAATCTTAATGCTCTTAATGATCTTAATGCTATCTTCGCTACAAATTATAAAAATTTGTTATGCAAATTCAAATTGCTTAGCGAAGAGTATGAAGAGCTCAAGTTAAAAATTGAGAGCATTAATGATACTAATCATGATTCAACTTTTTGCTTTGATAAACCTAACCCTTGCAATGAGAAATGCTTTGAGGATGTTATTGTAGAATCTTGTGATGATCTCATTGCAAAAGAAAATGATGAACTCAAGCAAGAAGTTCAAAGGCTCATGAAGGATTTGACTAGATTAAAAGGAAAGGGCATAGAGAGCAATGTCCAACCTTCTCAAGATAACCGTGAAAACATGGTGAAGAAATTTGAGAAGGGGTCCACCGTGACTTGCTCAAAGTGCCATCATGTTTGCTTGTAAAAACGCTAAAGAATTGTGAAAAACTATTAGTGAGAATTATGAAGAAACTAAAGATGTTGCAAATGAAAAATATCATGTTTTCATTGATAAACTCAGTAGTTTCAAGGAACTTGATCATGAAAATACCGAAACTATGTACTCACGGTTGAATATTCTTATGAATGAGATTAATTCTTTAGATGTGAAAAAAATTGATGATTTGGAGCTCATTCGCAAGATCCTTCACTCAGTTCGAAGGCCGGAGTATGATTTGGTGATCACAATTTTTTATGAGAAAGAGATTAACACATTGACACCAAAGCAAGTCTTAAACAAGGTGATCGCCCATGAGCTACACCATGATATCAAGCCAAGAGCGTCACCTTCTTCACCAATATATAGTGCACTTGCATGCAAGCAAGTCAAGAAGTTGAAGAAGTTGGGCATCAAGGATAGCTCAAGTGAAGAGGAAGAAGAGGAAGCAAGCCAAAACTCCTCCAATGATGAAAAAGAGCCAATACACCCCAACTTCTACATGCAAGTCAAGAAGATGAACAAATGCTTGCAAGAGATTAACTCAATGGGGTATATGGTATTCCTCAAAGATGGGCCTCATCATCAACAAATGAAGGTTGAGAGGAGATTCAAGAAGAAGAAAGAAAAGAAGGAGAAGAAGTCCAAGCATGAGTCATTTGCCATCTTTGGCAAATGGGTTAGTGGTGGTGAAGAATCAAGTGCAATCTCAAGTGATGAATCAAGCAAGAAATGCACCACCCGCACCAACTTTGGATCATTATCAAATACTTGCCTAATGGCCAAAGGTATGGAGAGCGATGTAAGTGATGATGACTCCGATGCTCCTTCATACGAAAAACTTCTTTAATTAGTTCATGAGCACCAAAAAGTAATCAAGAAGCAAATAAATGAAATTGAAAATCTTAATGCTCTTAATGATCTTAATGCTATCTTCGCTACAAATTATAAAAATTTGTTATGCAAATTCAAATTGCTTAGCGAAGAGTATGAAGAGCTCAAGTTAAAAATTGAGAGCATTAATGATACTAATCATGATTCAACTTTTTGCTTTGATAAACCTAACCCTTGCAATGAGAAATGCTTTGAGGATGTTATTGTAGAATCTTGTGATGATCTCATTGCAAAAGAAAATGATGAACTCAAGCAAGAAGTTCAAAGGCTCATGAAGGATTTGACTAGATTAAAAGGAAAGGGCATAGAGAGCAATGTCCAACCTTCTCAAGATAATCGTGAAAACATGGTGAAGAAATTTGAGAAGGGGTCCACCGTGACTTGCTCAAAGTGCCATCATAAAGGCCACACGTCCTACAAGTGTTTTAAACAAAGAAAGAAGCTTTTGGATGAGAAGAACAAGAAGAAACTCACAATCAAGAGTTCTCTCATCTACACCAAGTCCAACCGGAGGAACAAGAGTCATAGCACCATCTTTGTGATCAAGAAGAAAACAAATGGCAAGATGGTTGCTCACAAGATTGGGAAGCAAAAAAGGAGTTGGAATCACTCAATTTTTGTGCCCAAGGAAGTCATCACTAATATGAAGGGGCCTCAAATGGTGTGGGTTCCAAAGGAGACTTGAAGCCCAAGAATGACTTCGGGCGATTTGGAGGCTTAGCTCACAAGATGATGAGAAGATTCAAGCCAAAAAAGTTAAGCTCACAACTTGGACTTTTGGTGCCCAAGTCCCTCATAAGGTAATGGTAGCTAGATTTGAATTCAAGCATCATGTAGTTCCATTATTCTTGCTAGATTGTTTGCATACTTTGCATTCTCCTAGTGTTATATATGGTGGGCTGTTTATGTCTTGCTCTAATACATGAGCAACCTATATGGTTTGATAAGTGTGTAGAAAGCTACACGTGGTTACCCTTTCATGGTACTTGGCTTCATGAGGTACGTATTTCATTTTTGTACCATGAACACAAGCTATAGAGTAAACTTCCCATTGTTGTTATAAACAATGTGCATACTTTTGGTTGGTGATTCAAACACTAAATGCACATATTTAGGGGGAGTTCATCTTATGGTTTTTGATTTTGAGACTAACATGTTTTCAAATTTATCCTTTGTAGTCTCATATTGAGCCATGACCTATTGAACTAAACTTTCATATCTAAGTTCATAGATCATGTGCTCATGTATGTGTTCACCTTGGTGTACCAAGTGTTTTTTTTTTATCTCCAAGACTTTCAATTAGTATTCAACTTCAATTGATATCATTTGACACAAGTCACATTCAAATTGGTACATGCAAGGTAACTACATACTTCCGGAGGTATGCATGGTCTATAACCCCTTTCAATTTGTATTCTTGTCAATTCTTTATTGTTTTAGGGCTACCTCTGTGCATGATATGATCTAAGTTTTTTCATTCAATGTCTAGTTGTGCACTTGATTTTCACATTATCATTTTATGCACACACTTTGTGGAGAGCTTAGCTCATGTCATGCCTAGTTTCGTGATTTTGTGATCTACCTTAGTAATCACTCAATCGGTATCTTCATTGATATCATACAATTGGATCATGATTCATGAGACTAACTCCCTAGGCTACTAACTTTTCCCTTTGAGCTATTTTGGTTTGCCAAGCTTTTTTTAGGTGATTTGATTCCAAAAGGGGAGAAGTTTGGATCAAAACAAGGTGAAAATGAGTATCTTCCAAAGAGGGAGTAACTTTGATTCAAACGAGGGAGAAAAGAAGAAGAAAATGGGGAGAAATAAAGGCGGATAATAAATTTAGGGGGAGGCCAAGACAACATTGAATGATGGTAAGCTTCAAAGAAGTGTAAGTGGTTTCAATTAGATTTCAATTGGTATCTTTTTTTAAATTCTTGCTAATTTTATGCTTGCTTTGATTGTGTTGTCATCAATCATGGCCTCATTAAGACATAGTTTTGTGATTTTGGTGATTGAATAACAACGCAATCAATGGGACTAATGAGTTTATCAAGTGAACATTAATAGATTTCAGAGATGAAGCAAAAAGGCCAAGTAAAGCAAAACACGAAGAAAGAACTCAAAGAAATGAAGAAATGGACGAGTTCTACAGAAAATAGCTGCACCGGATGAACCGAAGATGAGTCACCGATCTATCCGGTGAGCGTCGGATAGTCCGACACATAGGCGTCGGAGCAACGGGGTGCACTGGGGCAGGCCACGTGGAACGAGCCCAGTGTCACCGGATGAACCGGTGCAGGAGGCACTGGAGTATCCGGTTTGCACCGGATTAACCGGCGCAAGGTCGTCGGAGCATTTGGCCGCCCTTATGCCAGGCCACGTGGAGAAAGTCCAGTAGGACCGGATGATCCGACGGGGTCATAACTGAAGTGTCGTAGTATTTATCGGAGCATGTACCGGAGCCGATGTCAAGCGAGCCGAGGCAGAGTCTTCAGCACCGGATAAACCGATGGCGTCGGACTAATGCGTCGGCTTATCCGGTGCCACCTGCGTCACTTGTCAGAAGGCCCAACGGCTACTTCTGTGCGCTGTGTGACCGGATGAACCGGTGCCCTAGCGTCGGACTATCCGGTGCATGCGCAGAAAAGTGGCCAACGGCTTATATATATATATATATATATATATATATATATATATATATATATATATATATATATATATATATATATATATATATATATGCTATCCCTCGGCCATTTGAAGATTGCTGAAGTTTAAAGAAGTCACAAACACACCCAAGAATTTCTCTAAGCCATCCAAGAGCTTAGCACTCATATCCTTAGCATTTAGCACACTTTGAGAGCGTCGTGTAAAGGATTAGCTCTTAGTGAGTGAGATTGCAAGGCCTTATGCCTTTGTGCTGTGATTCTTGAGTGAACCAAAAGAAGAATTCGGTACGCCGGCACCTTGGAGATTTGAAGGCTCGCCGGCACATCATCGACCCTCCGACTTGGTGTGGAGCGGCGACGACAATATTTTGCGGGGGACGTGGAGACCCCATCCTTTGTGGAGAAGCTCCTTAGTGGAACCCGAATCCAAGGTGACCATGATTGTGTTCACGGAAGAGATTTGGTGGCCGAGTAGCAATACTCTTAGTGAGTGCTACAACAACGCGGATGTAAGTGTGCTTTTGTGGCTAACCGAACCACGGGATAAACATCCGCATCAAGAGTTTGCTTTCTCCTATCCCTCTCTTTAAGCTTCCGCTTTTCATACTAGCAATTTGTGTGCTTTTATTTTCGTGGAGTAGTTTTTTTTTAGAAAAGGCTATAGGTTGCTAAACTCTTTTGGGATAGGGGTTTCACACTAAAACAATCATAGTTGCACATCTAGATACCATGTTTTAATTTAATATTATGTAAATAGTTGGAGCCATATGTTTAAGTTTTTAGTTTGCCTAATTCACCTCCTCCCCCTCTTAAACTAGAGCGCGCTACCGGTCCTTCTACTGCCTCGCCTTGGAGTGCTTGGTGTGGCGCGACGAGGAGTGCGGCTTCTCGATCAAGTCGGCGGGCGCCGCGGCCGTCATCCCTCTGGCGTTCGCCGTCGCGCTCTCCCACGGGGAGGCCGTGCGCCGCCGTGAACACGTGGTTCGTCATCCGCCGGCTTGCTTCTTCCTCCCCGCAGCGTTACCCCTCTCCTCCCCCTTTTTCTGTGGCTACATGTATTGATTTTGATTTTGATTGCTGGTGTTCGCTACTTCGCTTCTCGCGGCGGTAGGCTGCGGCTAGTGGAGAGCAGGGTAAGGACGAAGCTAGGCCGTCCTGGTCGTGAGCCGGAACGCGTTCGTGTCAGTGCTGTGGCCACTCATGCGCTTGTGTTTTACCAAATCTACTTGATGGTTGCTGTGCTCATCCTTGCGGGCAAGGCGTTCAGATACTTCGGCGCTCAGCGTCTCGTGGAGGACCAGGCCGATCAGGTGGGTGCGCGTCAGTTCCATACCGGTACCATCCACTACAAAGCCGGATGCCTGGCCCTGTCTGTTGTGCACTGCTGCTCCGTCATTCCCTACATGCTGCTGAGATTGGTGTGGTTTGTGAGGGACAAGTGCGTGGGGTTGTCGTTGGCGGCCAGAGAATGACCCTGTTGACGACTAAAATTGGCATTGGTCGAACAGACCGGTCTGACCGGTGCTTGAGAGCGGTCTGACCGGTCTAGACCATGTAGCCGGTCTGGCAACACCGACCGGTCTGACCGGTGGGTCTGACCGGTCAGACCAGTCTACCTGGAATCCAAGTACAACTAGAACTCTTTGTAGATTTAGATCTGTAATAGGATTTCTTGCGGGATAAGTCTACCCCACCCTATAAATATAAAGGATCACGGCCGATTAGGGTATCCAATCGATCAAATCAATACAACTTTTATATTTTTACTTTTCTCTTGCCCTAGCTTTTCCAATCTACTATTTGCTGTCCCTCCATCGTTTCTACGTCGATTGAGGACGTTCTAGGTGGCCTGCCGACCTTAGAACAACCCTACGTGCGCCTGCCCCGACGGGTCTTCCCGGGCTAACGTTCGTAGGCTTCGTCACCGTTCTGCCGGCGGCAACCGGTCTGACCGGTCTACACAGGAGGCGCTGCAGCGAGCTGCCTCTTCGTGCCGCACGTTCGAGTGCGTTCGTGTGTTTGATCCTGAAAGGCGTCAACAGACCCCGAACGTGAGGTAATTAATCACTTCTCTGTCTGCAATCTTAGATGCCATTGTGCTTCAATGAGTATCAAATTGACATTTATTTCTTCGCTCTTTGGAGGATTTTTTGTCCATGTGGTTTAATATGATGCGGTGTGTGGCATATATAGTCGGCAATAGTAAGTAATTAGTTCATCCTTGGAGTTTGACTAGCATATATGATGCTTCAATGATGTGGTCTGGTGGTTGATTTTGCAACTCTTACTTTTTCTCTAATTTAGTGCTGTGATAATTTTTCCATTTGTATTAAACCTACCTTGGAGTTCACCTACTCGATAGGACATTACTAGTTCTCCTAACTTGAGAGGTTGCCATCACTAAGCTTTGCTGTTGCATACTAGCTAGTTGTTATGTACTTATGTTAAGGAGTGCTGCATATCATCTGCATTAATTGGTATCCAATGGGTCATAAGTGATAGAATTGGTATTTGGCAAATTATCTGAAGAGTGAACAAGGTATCACCAAACTTTGCTAAATCTCTGCTATCCATAATAGGTAACAGCTCTATGTGTCCCCATGATTGTTGTGAGTAGCTCAATGACATGATTGGTGAGACTAAATATAGTGAGGTGTAAAGGACCTCTTCCTTCGACATATACTGCACCTAATAGATTTTTGCTCTGTACTTGTACGGTTACTCATACTAGACTCTGCTATTAGGCTCTAGCTATTTGGTAAAACATTGCATAGCATGATAGTGTCACCACTGATTTCTCTGCAATAAATGACAATTTGATTGGATAGTCACCGGATTACAATAGATATCATCAACGTGCAGGTGCTTGATCAGATTGCCCCCATGATTGTTGTGAGTTGTTCGTTTATTGTCATCAAGTGAGATTAAATACAGTATGCTGTTTATATATAGAAACCTATTGTTGAAAGGGCTATTCACGTAGAATAAACTCCAGCTGATCAGTGAAACTGCTCCATGGGCCTCGTTTATTGCAGAGAAATCAGTGGTGACACTATCATGCTATTTCATCCCCGGCCAATTTAACTGGTCAAAACTCCAAGAAAAATGATCGACCGATTTTTCAAATCAATTTGTATTACATATACTTTATTATCATCTTTCCTACCCTTTTGTAAACTGTTTGGCAGTGCCAGGATCAGATTTTACTATGGTCATGTAGATGCTGGCAGGAACATACAGGGCATGCAGGAAATAGCCGAACATGTACCCTTTGCTAACAGAAAATACTGCGAGAAACAGTTACAAATATTTGAAATCGACGCCTCTACAGTCTACTTTCTTAAACCAAACAAAAAACTGTATAGAAACTACTAAAAGTTTCTGCCTACATAATGTGCAGGTGACCTTTAGAACTGGATTTTCCACACTCAGAAGGAAGATGAATAGACTGATGGAGGTGCTACGTGACATGCAAATTAAGACCTGCCCCAGAATTACACTGCATGATTCCAGTGTAGTGTGTTCCTATAATTTGACTCCCTCCGTATGAACTGTTCTGGGCATGCCATAGCCTAAAGTGTTCCTTTCTTTTTCTAGCTAGCTAGACTGATCTGCAGCTTAAGATGAATAGGATCTATATAGGTAGACTTAATGCATGGGTTTATCGTGTTTGACTTGGCTGTCTAGCATACTTATGTTTCATGCTGCAGGGCTACATACGGTACCTGTATGCTAATCCTTTTTCACCATTGCTTGATTGGTCTGTGACTCTGAGGTGTCATGCAAAATTGCGAGTTGTTCAATACACCTGATAACCCATTAACCCAATGTACCAGTTGCAATGCTGGGGTTGGCAGTTATTCCGTTTGTTATACCTTGCTTTGACCTGCTGTTTGACATAGAAATTGTACGAGTTGCTAGGCTTTTTTGTTTGCTCGAATTTGACTAAAGGATTGGCCATAAAATATGCAACCTTCTTGATTAGACCGATCGGCTGAGATAGGGTGGATAAAGGAGAGGATGATTATACTGATGGTGTAATGGCATTCAAATATTACAATGTGCACATGTTATTATGTTTGTTAACCCGACACAACTGAATTCTGCTCTTGGTGCTACCTCCTGCATTGCCAATGTTGTGAAACCAGGGCGGGTTTGATGTAACATTTTTGCGTTTTGGATTTGGATTGGCCAAACACTGCCAATTTAAGGTAACCAAGCTACTTGCAGATTGCAACTGGTCGGGTTGCAGACTTGCAGCCTGTATGCAGTATGCTCGGTGATTGCAATTTGCAAATCTGTTTTCACTTCCGGGCTCCGACTTGGTCTGGCCAAGGTTTGATAGAGAAGTGCGTCGGATAAATTTGTCAGCGGAGTTCATTTTTTATGCAAGGTAAATACAGGCATGAAAAACACTGTGCGTAGTTCATGCTGAAACCGATCTGATTCATGAAGGTTTGCTCTGTTTGCCTGCTCAGCCGGCGGTACAACTCACAAAAACAGAATTGTGCGCCATAACCTCTGCGTAGTGCATTGTGTGCACCTAGCGGGTGCACCAAGCAGCCTCCTCTCGACCAGGTTCTACCGTGCAGCGCCCGTGCCCGCTCCCGCGCCCCGACACGACACGAGGCACGCGAGCAGCACGCGCCACGCGCCACGCAGACACGCCTGCGCTTGAACCGCCCGCGTGCGCCACCACTCCTCACGCTCCGCTCTCGTGACGTTCAGTCCAACCAGTCACCCAGCCCACCGGCTCCCCCCTCTCCTCCGCGCCGGAGCACCCAGGCCCCTAGGGTTTCCCCCATGGCGCCGGCGAGGGCGGTGGGGATTCCGCGCGGCTGGCTGGCCGCCCTGGCGGCGCTCGTCGCGCTCCTCCTCGGCGCGACCTGGGTGATGGTCGCCGCCCACATCGCCGCGGCCGTGGGGCGCTGCCTCGCCGCGGAGGGGGGCCCCGCCCCAGCGTGGGCGGAGGACAAGTGCCGCCACCTGATGACGTACCCGCCCGCCGTGGCCGTCGTCTCGCTTGCTGTCACGCTCGTGCTCTGCGTCCGGGAGGCGCGGGCCGAGTCCAAGGTCCGCAAGGTGGGGTGCTGCAGCTGCTCCGTCCCCGGCGGATTCGCCCGCCGGCCGCCGCCTTCTCCATCCCCCTTATCTGTCGAGATTCCCAGCACCCTCTCCGCGTGGATTTCGCTAACGTTGCCACGCGAATTTTGATCGCTGCGTGCTGTTCCAGGCGTGGGATGGAGCGCGGGCGTACCTCTACCTTCCCGAGGCGGGGATCGCCGTGGGGCCGGAGAGCCGCCACCTGCGTGAGTCCGATGCGATGGCCGTCGGCGTCATGATCGTCATCTACGTGTACTGTTTCCTGGTCATGATCCTTGGCCTGGTGGTTCGGAACGCCGCCTCCCGGCGTCAGCTGCAGGATCCGGCTGATCAGGGGGCTACTGCGCTAGCTCAATCTGGTTCAGCCATCACCCTTGCTGGATGCCTGGCCTCGTGGTTCGAGTACTGCTGCCTCGTGTTCCCGTACATGATGATTCGATTGAGGAGGTTCGTCAAGGCGAATTGGGCCGTCGCGCTGCCGGCGTGACGTGTGTGTGGATCACTGAAGGTACCTGATGTTGCTCTTGCTGTCAATAACCTGTGCTCTGTACTCTTAGTTTTAGGCACAACTGGATTTGAATGAAAGTTAGTATCCTAAGTATCTCCTGTTTGTGACCTGAAAAAATATGATCTGCTTTGGAGCTGTATGTTTCCTGTTATCATTTATCTAGTCTTTTATTAATGATTGATGCAAAGTGACTTTGTGGTGGTACAGTATCATAAAGAAACAGTATAAATGGCATGTTTCTGTTCTATAATCAGTCATTGCTCATTCTATTATTTGTTGCATGTTCTGAAATTTGGTAAGTGATGACTGGAAATTGATTTAGTGATCACTGCGTAGCTGGCAACATGGACCTTCTCTCAATTGTCGTTGGGCTTGAAATATCACATTTCAGAAAGCAAATGTCATCTGACCTCTGGCTAATATTTAACGTTCTATCTGAGCTTAGCTGGTAGCATCATGCATTCTCTAATTACTTTTTATTAGCAATGGCTGTGTGACAGAGACCTGATGTTACATTGATGCATACAATTACAATCTAATCGATGACTTTCAATTTATGGGATGTGCAGGTGGTCTTCTATTAGTCTGCAGTTTCTTGTGTTCTGAGCAAGAGTAATTGGACCCTATTTCTAATAACAGATGCAAATTCTGACAGACCACCCAGAGTAACAATGTGTAATATGGTGATCATTGCTGTTGTAGACTCACCTTGGAGACCATTGTGGTCACATAACCTACAATGTTATGTGTTCTGATGATTGCGATTTCATGACTTGGACTGTGGTGTTCATGTTGAACTTAATATGTGCAGCCTATCAAAGGTTGTAAGAACTAGTGTTGAAGCTGAGACGAATATGGATATACTCTGGTATTGAATTTTGTTATAGCTTGTGATTCATGGAGCATGGATAATTTTCCATATCCAAATGATTGCTCAATGCATTGTTCTTGCTACAAAACTTGGGTGTCAGTTTGGTTATCCCCAGTATTGCAAATGTCTTCTCGGATTTCAGTTATGTTGCAGTTATGGCCTATATGCACTTGAGCCAATTTGAGATAATGTGGATGCAGCTTGGAGATGTGCACATTCTTCTAGATTCGATTACTAAATGCATAATCGTATGTACGGATGTAGTTTTCTACTACTTAGTTACATGAATAAGTGCATGCATAGGGGAAGAGTTCTTTCGATTGTCGTGTAAGTCAGTGTTTGGTCTAGGTATTCATAACAATTTGGAATGTCATCTTTTGAAAAAAAAAACAATTTGGAATGTCAGGCATAATTTCTATGCAAGGGTAGCAATAATGGGTGGATAGGAGCAGCGGCCGGCACACTCTATACAGGACCACAACGGTTGAGCAGCAATCGGCTCCCTCTGTCAAGGAAAGAGGACCGGAGATAATAAGTCAACGGCCACACAACGAACGACCATTGGCACTACTGTGTCCGCGTCAAAGTTTCTCGGGTGAGGAAGTCGACAAGGTCAGAGGCAAGGGGAGAGCTAGCAAAATCCGCGGCAATTCGAGTTTGTTCGGGGCGCTCACTAGCTCGGGGCATTGGTTCGTGTGGTACCTTTCGTGTGCGGCTAGCAAATGCACCCAAACCAGGTCCGCACCTCCTCTGCCGCTGCCCCACATTCGCCAGCATGGTTTTGGCGGGAGGAGCAGTGAGCTTCCCGCGGGCCCGCCTATACCTTCCCGCCAAATCCCATCCTCTTACCGCCATCTGCACTACGGGGTTCGGTTTGGGAATGGGATTTCCTACAGTCACTAGCGATGGTGAAATTGTTCAGATTTTTCTACAGATTTTTACGAGTTGTTATTTTTTTTTTGTAAATTGTAAGTCTTGAGAAGTGATTAATGTACATCCCACAGTTTACAAGTCAATGAAAAGATACAAGTAACCAAATATTCGTATCTATTCATGTGCTATTTTTTTTTCAATTTTCCTTTGCTAGTTCAAGCTCAACTTTATCTTATGAAGGCAACTAGACCGAAATCTTCTTCAAATACTACAGTGAGACCGCCCTATAAATTTATTTGTGGGCTCCACCTCTATCTATTTCCTCCTCTCGTATTACGACCCCTACACATCTCCACGTCTTCGCTACCCCGCCGCCCCTGGCTTTGATGGGAGTCGTCGAAGCGGCCGCCACAACTATGGTCGGATCGATGGACTTAGCACCCAGCCGCTTCCATTGGCCATCAGTAATCTCCCATCTCCTGGCAAGTGGCGTCCACATTGCTTTGTTGTGCTGTATACATTCTGTCTCCACCACTGTATACATTCTGTCTCCACCATTGGCCACCACATGTGGACCACGCCACATGGGTTGCTTTTGCTAATGCATGCTTGGCCCATGGGCTGCAACCTAAGCAGGTCAAGTTTTGGCACAACACGATCACATGCATTGAATATTTGGGCCAAGAGAGAGTCTGCTTAGAAAATATGGACAACATGTGAGGTTTTTTATTTAAAATAATAAGATTATAGGAATATATTGTATATTCTAGCATATAAGAGTACTACTTTACTAATTCATCTACTAATATTCTTGCGATAAATACAATAAAATAAGCTCCAAATACACGTGTTTGAACATTACTTTTTTTTAAAAAAATATATAACTTGGTATGGAAGTCTTTAAATATGTTGGTACATAGGATATAAAGCATAAATTGATATATGGTCTCTATAAAAGTCAAGGCATAATATCTACGTAAGTTGCGACTTGACATATACATAAGTAAACACGCAGCTTGTACATAAATTGCCCAAATACTATTACATGTAAGTTAAAACAACGTAAGTTGTGACTTGATATATACATAAGTTGACACGCAACTTGTCATAAATTGCCCAAATACTATTACATATAAGTTAAGACAATTGCTATTTTGTGAGCTGACTCTTTAAAAAGTAATACACCTAACCTAGTTGTACGGTGCAAAAACACATAAGTTTGTACACTGTCTCTGCACAAGTGGATACACATAATTTGACATCTAACATATACATAAATTGTTACATGATCTATATAAGTTGTTACAAATATAATGCACAACTTGATAGTACAAATAAAATAGCCTCAAAATATATGTAAATTGGATCTTGTTTTATAGGCCTCGCTCTAAGAAACACAACAGTGCATCTGCAATAAAATTTGAACCCCGTATGCGAGAGATATCATCATTTAAAGAGAATAGAAAAGCAAGTATAAATAATTAAGGAGTGCTGATGTCACCCACATGCTTTCCACCTCTCATCACGTGAGTGTCCCTAAGGCTGCATCGCTTCACTGATTGATTTGCTTATTATGCATTGCGTTTATGTAGGATTACGAGACAGAACGGGTCGCGCCGATCTGATATAGCGTGACGGGTCGCGCCTTAACTCAGTCCAAAAAAAAATCCTTGATTCGTATCCCATTACTTCCTTTGGGTACAATCAACCAGGTGCATCTAGTGTTGGGAAACGGGTAGGCTACGCTAGCATCACTACCGCATAAACCCAAGATACTTGCGAGTAGAAGATCATAGATCGTTACCACTAGACGCGCAGCGCAGCGGAAGAAGTCGCGCGTCGATGTAGAGGAAGTAGTCGATCACGTCCCACGAACCGAGCTCCTCGTACTTGATCCCAGCAGCCGATCAGCGCAGCAGTCGCAGCAGCAGCGCCTCCACGGAGTCCACACGTACGGGGATGAAACGCCGGGCGTCGGTGTGCTAGCACCGCACGCACGGCAAGGGCAGCGGCCGAGAGAGAGGGAGGGGCGACGGCTAGGGAGGTGGCGCGGCTCAGGTCATCGCCCCCCTAGCCCCTCCCTCATATATATAGGGTGTACTAATGGGCTTCTATCTCATAGGCCCATTAGTAACCCTAATCCCTCTTGGATCAATATCCACTTGGGCCTTTAAACCGTATTGTGATGATGGGCTCTTGGGCATATCACCAACAATCTCCCACTTGCACTAGAGACAATCATACATGCAAGCTTTCCAACATTCCAAACCCCTTAAGTGTGTGACCCGTTAGGTTTATGTGTAGGTGGTCGTGATCGGAAATCATTTCCGAATCACAAGTCAATAGCGGCACCTAGCAGGGCATAGTGACTCACAAATACACATAAAGATCATATCGGCCGAACCATAGATATACTCATACACCGATCCCTTTGCCACACGATACCAGTCAAGCTCAAAGCGAGATGCGTGCCACCTTTGTGATAGCTCGACCATTCTCTCGATCTAATAGTGGATTCTATTCATAACTAACCTTTAGTCATCATGATTAACTCTTTAATCACTTTGGCATGGCCATGCACTTTCAAATCCAACTATCTCAAGGGGCCCAGAGATATCTCTCCCGTTATCTAGGAGGGGCAAATTCCATCTTGATCCGCTCACATCCCATTCCATGTTTCATGACATACCTGTAAACTGCTTTTGTAACTACCCAGTCACGGAGTAGCGTTTAGCAGCCCCAAGATGCACCACTACACACAGTGAGAAACAATGGCGATCTCAGGTCTAAGGATTCAGTAGGTATAACACTCAAGAACAACTGATGGCACATACAAAATAACAATCCCAACATTGTCTTGGAGTGGGTCAATCCAACACCTTGTTCACCAACATGTGTCCACATCATTAATCCGATATCTCCATATCCATGATCCGTGAAACATGATCATCAATTAATGCATGTGCTAGTCTCAACGTCGTTGTTGTCCCACACAACGACATAACTAGGGATAATTTAGAATCATATCATTTTCAACAAAGAGTTTCACGAACAAGTCACATACTTGATAATCAATGTAAAATAATCATCCATGGAACAAATAACAATTATTTATCATTACATAAACATACTCATGACACAAAATCTCCCACGCACACTAGAATCACTGATGTAAGTATCTAATACCCATAGATCTCATGTGCGCCTCATGCTTTGGTTGTGGGAGAGGCTTCGTCAACGGATCAGCAACGTTTGAATCCGTGTGCACCTTGCAAACCTTCACATCACCTCTCTCAACAAAGTTACGTATGAGGTGATACTTTCGCAGTATATGTCTGGACTTCTTAGTTGTTCTAGGCTCCTTTGCTAGTGCAACGGCACCACTATTATCACAATAGAGGTCCACTGGACTGGACGCACTAGGAACAACACCCAAGTCAGAAACAAACTTTCTGATCCAAACAGCTTCTTTTGCAGCTTTGGAAGCTGCAATATACTCGGCCTCTGTCGTCGAATCAGCCACCGTATCTTGCTTGGAACTCTTCCAGCTCACTGCCCCACCATTGAGGCAGAAAACAAAACCGGATTGCGATTTGGAGTCATCTTTGTCTGTTTGAAAACTAGCATCGGTGTAACCCTTTACAAGGAGCTCATCTTCGCCTCCAAATATTAGGAACATATCCTTAGTTCTTCTCAAGTACTTAAGGATACTCTTTACAATTGTCCTGTGAGGTTCACCGAAATCTGACTGATACCTGCTCGTAACACTTAGAGCAAAGGAAACATCTGGGCGCGTGCAAAGCATAGCATACATGATCGACCCTATGGCTGAAGCATAAGGAATCGTACTCATCCTCTTTTGCTCATCAGGTGTCGTAGCACACTGACTCTTGCTTAGAGTAATGCCATGTGACATTGGCAAGAAACCTTTCTTGGAATCTTGCATATTGAACCGATTCAATATCTTGTCAATGTACGTGTCTTGGCTCAATCCAATTAGCCTTTTTGATCTATCTCTATAGATCCTAATACCCAGAATATAAGCCGCCTCTCCTAAATCCTTCATCGAAAAACTCTTTTTCAATGAGGTTTTAACGGCTTCAAGCATTGGAATATCATTTCCGATCAGTAATATGTCATCCACATATAGGACCAGAAACACAAGTGCGCTCCCACTAGTCTTTTTGTAAACACAAGGCTCATCTTCATTCTTGATGAAGCCAAACCCTTTGACTACTTCATCAAAACGAATATTCCAACTCCGAGATGCTTGCTTCAATCCATAGATGGACCTCTGAAGCTTACATATTTTCCCAGCATTTTTAGGATCGACAAAACCTTCAGGCTGTGTCATATACACATCCTCACTTAGATGTCCATTAAGAAAAGCGGTTTTGACATCCATTTGCCATATCTCATAGTCATAATATGCGGCAATTGCTAGGAGAATCCGAACAGACTTTAGCATTGCGACGGGCGAAAAGGTTTCCTCATAGTCAACACCTTGAATTTGTCGGAAACCTTTCGCCACCAATCGTGCCTTATAGATGTGAACATTTCCATCCATGTCTAATTTTTTCTTAAAAATCCACTTACAGTCGACAGGTCTTACACTGTCAATCTGATCGACCAAGTTCCAAACTTGATTATCATGCATGGATTTTAACTCGGATTCCATGGCTTCAAGCCATTTGTCGGAGTCAGGTCCCATCATTGCTTCTTTGTAGGTCAAGGGCTAATCATTTTCCATCAATAATACATGGCGCTCCTCCGTAATAAGGAGGTTGAGCTTGTTAGTAGCGCGACGTGCCCTTATAGACCTTCGTGGGGCTGGTGCCTCAACTACGGGTTGTGCAACATCTTGCACATCCCGTGGATCTTCAGTGGGTGCTGAAACAGTTTCGGGTGTTTCCTGAATTTCTTCAAGTTGCACCTTGCTCCCACTAAATCCTTTTGAGAGAAACTCCTTTTCTAAGAAAACACCATTGCGAGCGACAAACACTTTGCCTTCCGCCTTATTGTAAAAATAATATCCTTTGGTTTCCCTAGGATACCCCACAAAGAAACATTTGTCTGACTTTGGAGTGAGCTTATCTGACATCAAACGTTTGACATAAGCCTCACATCCCCAAACTTTGAGAAAAGATAATCCGGGACGCTTCCCAGTCCATATCTCATATGGTGTCTTTTCAATAGACTTACTTGGAACCCTATTCAGTGTGAACGCAGCAGTTTCAAGAGCATAACCCCAAAATGACAATGGAAGATCAGCTTGGCTCATCATGGACCTAACCATGTCCAACAAGGTTCGGTTCCTCCGTTCGGATACCCCATTCCATTGAGGCGTTCCGGGCGGAGTTAGCTGCGGAATAATTCCACATTGCTTCAAATGATCACCAAATTCAAGGCTCAAATATTCTCCTCCACGATCAGATCGCAGAAATTTAATTGTCTTGCCTAATTGATTTTGTACTTCATTTTGAAATTCTTTGAACTTTTCAAACGATTCAGACTTGTGCCTCATTAAGTAGATATAGCCATATCTACTAAAGTCATCAGTGAAAGTAATGAAGTACTGAAAACCACCTCTGGCTATTGAGCTCATTGGTCCACATACATCGGTATGTACAAGTCCCAACAAGTCACTCGCCCTCTCACTCTGACCAGTGAAAGGCGCTTTGGTCATCTTGTCAAGCAAACAAGACTCACATGTGTCAAATGATTCAAAATCAAATGAGCTTAACAATCCATCTTTATGGAGTTGTTCAATGCGCTTCTCATTTATATGACCTAAGCGACAATGCCAAATAAAAGTGGGATTCAAATCATTTGGTCTAAGCCTCTTAGTATTAATGTCAGACAGATTTATCCTCAAGATCAAGAACATATAATCCATTCACCAATGGACAATGAGCATAAAAAATACCATTGCAAAAGATAGAACAACGTTTGTTCTCAATTACAATCTTAAAATCACCAACTTCTTCCAAACATGAAGAAGAAATAATGTTCTTGCTCAAAGCAGGAATGCAATAACAATTATTTAATTCCAAAACTAATCCGGAGGGTAGAGACAAGTGGTAGGTGCCGACCGCCAACACCGCAACCTTTGCGCCATTGCCGACCCGAACGTCCAACTCGTCTCTTGCAAATCTTCTAGTCTCACTTAGACCCTGCAATGATTTGCAAGTGTGAATCATCGATCCAGTATCAAATACCCATGATTCACTAGAAGATAATGCAATATTTATTTCTATAACATTTATACCTGAAGTGGAAGTCTCACTTCCCTTCTTCTTCTTCTTTTCTTCCAAGTACTTCTTGCAGTTCCTAGACCAATGTCCCTTTTCATGACAGTGGAAGCATTCATCTTCAGAAGTAGGGCCAGATTTGGCCTTAGGTGCTGGCTTTAGCTTAGAGCCCGAGGACTCACCACCGGAACTCTTTTCCTTGCCTTTACCTTTGGGATTAGGAGGCGTCCAACGCTTCCTCTTTTTGTTCCCCTTCTGAATCATCATCACATGATTGGGATTCTTCTTAATGCTCTCCTCTGCTGTTTTTAGCATCCCATGCAACTCACTCAATGTTTTATCCAAGCCATTCATCTGAAAGTTCATGATAAAAGGCTCATAGCTCGCCGGGAGCGACTGGAGAATAACATCAGTAGCCAAGTCTTGGTGAAGTTCAGAACCAAGTCTATCCAAAGTCTCAATGTAACCAATCATTTTGATCACATGAGGACTGACTGGGCTACCTTTTGCCAGCTTGCACGCAAACAAGGACTTTGAGATATTGAACCTCTCAGTCCTGGCTTGGTTCTGAAACATCCCACGCAGCCCCTCGATCATGGTATGAGCATCCGCATGCTCATACTGCTTCTGCAGATCAGGGGACATGGTGGCAAGCATCAGACAGCTGACATCAAGTGGGTCATTGCAGTGCTTCTCATAAGCTCTGCGATCAGCAGCAGTTGCATTGTCAGGGAGATCATTAGGATATGGCTGCTCAAGAACATACTCCTTTTTCTCTTGCCTGAGAACAATTCTCAGGTTGCGGTACCAATCAATAAAGTTTGTTCCATTCAACTTTTCTTTCTCAAGAACAGAACACAAATTGAAAGCGGAATTGTTACTGGCAGACATGATCTACAACATTAAAGTAAAGCAAGATTTCAGCACTAAGTTTATGTAAAGACTTTTCATTAACTGATTTAACAAAAGACAACCTACTATATCAAAGTCATCTTCCCTCTAATGACATATAGTGGTTCAAGATCCATAATCACTAAAATTCTAGAGAGCTTTAGCATCACGGCTAGAAAAGTAGTGATACAGGTAAGTAACAAATTACTAATCACATCTCTATGCGACTCTTGTTTGTTGGGTGGCATCCAATGCCCCGGCCCCAACCCTATGCCTTAAAGCCCAAAACTGTTTTGATAACTTTGCTGAGTAAACCAATACTATGCTTGTGAATGTCCGACATCCACCCTATACAAAAGTGATAGCTGAGGGTACTCTACTTTGGTAAACCTACCACACAACGATCAAAATTTATAGGTGCAGCTATTGGTAAAAGGCATCAAAAACTCAAACTTTTCTGAGGGAAGCTATTCTATCATGATTAAAGCATCCACCATATGTAAAAGCATGAAAGAATAGTATGACAGGAAAATAAACATCACAGGCATATAATCATATTATATTGTGAATAGTATGGCCTCTTGCATCACAATGGGCTCCATCGCCATGGCTCCAAGGTGACCTCCATTGCCATCCGTCCTGTCTTGTGGTGATCATCATCGCCATCATGATTGAAACCTCCATGAAAAGATACTAAGCTACTACATCTAATAGCTAATGAAATAATTACATGAGGATTCAAACATCACAAGTCGACACGCAGGTCGTTATACAATAATGGTGCAACCTCGACTCGGTTGTGTTAACTTGCGACACGTAGGCCGCACAAATCATCACATACATCATCACATGACATTGAGGCCATACCATTCACATCACACCCTGCAAAAACAAGTTAGGCGTACGACGTGTTCTACCAAAGTAGCGCTTGGGAAGCCGCTACAGCGAGAAATCAACGGCGGTCCCTGAAAACCTCACGGAATTACACAGATCGCATCTATGGAATCCCTATGAAAATCTCATCAAAGTGATCGCATCACCTCAAATCCGAGCCATTCGTAATGCCTCAATTTTCACTAGGTCAATCACCTTGACCGTGCAAACTTTGCACTTGAGAAGACTGCATCTACACATGACCTTGATCTGTTGGTTCAATCTACTGACTATGCACACAGTTAGTCCCGATGGTGATTCCAGCCGGTAGGGACATGTCGTATGCATAACAGAGAAAGAACACAAACTAATCTTTTGTCACATGCTGCGCAATCAACTCGCTCCAGTTTTAACCCCTTATGACCAATTGATCTAATCAAACCGTGCAAAAGTAATAGATCCAATCTACTACAACAACATATCACCTATATGCAAAAGATCCAGACCAAAAACTACGCAAGATGGCTCTGATACCACTGTTGGGAAACGGGTAGGCTACACTAGCATCACTACCGCATACACCCAAGATACTTGCGAGTAGAAGATCATAGATCGTTACCACTAGACGCGCAGCGCAGCGGAAGAAGTCGCGCGTCGATGTAGAGGAAGTAGTCGATCACGTCCCACGAACCGAGCTCCTCGTACTTGATCCCAGCAGCCGATCAGCGCAGCAGTCGTAGCAGCGCCTCCACGGAGTCCACACGTACGGGGATGAAACGCCGGGCGTCGGTGTGGTAGCACCGCACGCACGGCAAGGGCGGCGACCGAGAGAGATGGAGGGGCGACGGCTAGGGAGGTGGCGCGGCTCAGGTCATCGCCCCCCTAGCCCCTCCCTCATATATATAGGGCGTACTAATGGGCTTCTATCTCATAGGCCCATTAGTAACCCTAATCCCTCTTGGATCAATATCCACTTGGGCCTTTAAACCGTATTGTGATGATGGGCTCTTGGGCATATCACCAACATCTAGAATATCTGCCCATCCATCCAGGTGAGACTCCACCTCCACGTCGCACCAACCACTCCGCTCACGCACGCTGAGAGGGAGGGGAGAGGGATGCTTTGGGAGCTCAGGGTTCCGACTCCGATGCTGCGCGCCCCGGCGGCAGTGAGGCCCGCGCGCCGCCCGCTCCTCAAGGCGGCGGCGGCCCTCTTCCGCCAGGTCGTGGACGCTGTGGTATACGGCTACCTGGCCGTGGCCTGGATGCACAGCCTCGGCGGCATTGCCGTCGAGATCGTCGGGCGCTGGACCTACGGCTACGGTGAGGGGTCCGCCGTGGAGGCCATCGGCGCCGCCGTCCGCGCGGCCTGCTGGTGCATCATGGTCCGGCTCTTCCGGGCCTTTTTCCCTCTGCTCCTAATGCGTCTTCACGAGCGGGTCGTGTTCGAGCACAAGGAGGCGAAGAGGAGGGAGAGGGAGCACAGGATGGGGATGGTATTGATTCTAACTGCCCCAAAATTTATTATCTCTGTTTTTTTGAAGCTATAGATGTATGAGCTTTGTTAAACGGTTCAGGATATCAGAGCGAACTATCTGCTTTCAATTGCTTCCACACATGTTACAGTCTTATTTGTAACTCACAACAGAAATCTGATTCCACTAGAGAACTGCAGTCCTAAATTTGATTCCACTGGAGTATGGAAGTCCTTACAGAAATCTTATTTGGTTATGCAGTAGCTCTATAATATGATTTTGAGACAATTCAATTTGCTGAACTTTCCAGTTTTTTTCAGTCTAGGAATGGCATAATCTAGCCATGTGGTGGCTGCTTTTTGTATGATTAATGGACATCTGTATGTGCAGATTTGCAATAATCTTCTAGAATTTATCGCTTTTATTTGAGCTCAGTAGATTAGGAGGCATAATAATTTCCATCTCCTAATTGGAAACATCAGCTATCTATGCATCTGCCAGCCCTTATTTTAGTTCATAAGAGGAATCTAGTTTTGTAGCATATCTCTAGCACCTTTCTTTTCCTATATCTATGATTAGCATCTGAATATGTTATGGTTGGTTGTGATAGCTGGCTACCAATGAACAACTTCTGAAGAGCAACAGAGCACAGCCCCTTCTACTACCCAAAGGCATCAGCTTGGCCCCACTCTACGTGTCTGCGCATTTATATCAACTTTTGCATCTTGCCATTGTGATGAAAAGCACTGAAGGACATGGATCTCTCATGTGGATGGGTTCTGTACTCTATGATGTTGCGTGCTTTGGTCTTGCAATTATTACAAGTTGTTCGGTGCAAAACTTGGTGATTCTGGTGACAGTTCCCAAGATGAAGGATGGGGATGATGTGATGCAGTAACTTGTCCAGGTATTTGTGTTTCATTGTGCATATTTATCAGTAATGTATTTCTCATTGTTACTCTAAAGCTTCTGTCCTTTTAGTTTTTCCTGTCATAATTGCTCTTCAGGATTGTTGGTTTATATTTGTTCAATTCTGTCTTGTTTGGGTATCTTATTGTTGGTTCTCTGAGCTTTTTGTTAATACATCGATGTGAAACTGAATTAGTGAAACTTAGTTGGCAAAAAGATGGGTGCGCCTCTAATTTGCAGCAATTGTGACTTGTTTGTTTTACTTGTAGACATAACTTGGTTGCTCCTAGTTAGGTATTTTTTTTGAGACCCTAGTTGTTTTGTATAACTTGTGTTCCACCTTTTATAAAAAAGAAGTTCTGAATTACTGCATGTTCTCTGACGATAATAACAAAAGAAAAATGGAATCCTGTAATGAGTATAATAATTCTAGGCCTGATAATCAGTTTGAATTGATGACACACATGATAATTATTGTCATTCAATTCATCTAGCAAAGAAGAAGTAATTTCTAGGAATTGTGGAATGGGTAGAATCAGTTGCTTCGTATATGTCCTCTTATTTATTACTCCCTTTGTTCCAAATTGTAGGTTGTTTTGAATTTCTAGATACATTACTTTTGCTATGCATCTAGATATACACTGTGTCTAGATACATAACAAAAATAATGTATCTAGATTTACCAAAACAACCTGCAATTACGGAGGGAGTACAATGTAACTTTGTAACTTCTTTTCCTATTGTTTTGAGAGAAAAATCACACAAGATTTCCTCTGCGTGGAAAATAAAGAAGATGCAGGCGTGCCAGTGTATATAGAAAATACACAAAAGAAAACAAGAGACGGGAACACAAGTTTTATTCATATTTTTATAAAATACAAATATAGGTTCCCATACATATATGCGCGCTCCATAGCTTGCCGTTGGGCAAATCTAACTTGGGCGAAAGTGGTCTTCTAGTTCCCGGGGCCTCGGAAAGCTCCCGGTTAATTACCTCTGCAAGACTAACTTGCCGGAGTACCTCCGATTAAGTTGCTGTGGTCGTCGTCTTCGGTCTTCGCTTCACGTTCTCCATGCATGATGATGGTGGTGGTGTAGAGGTGGGCGTCAGCGTCATCCATGGCCCCGTCGATGTCCATGAGCCGGTGTAGCGCAGCTGGAGCATCAGCAGCACCCGCCCATGTCGTTCGGCCTCGTCGGTCTCGAACGGCGTTGTAGTCATAGTAGTAGGATGTCGATGCTTGGAGAAGACTTGAAGCTAGACCAAGTGGATGTCGCAGCAGCTCGGTCGAGGTGGTAGAAGTTGTTGATGAAGAGGGAGGGACTGTCGCCAACCCATGAGCATGTGTGGCGTGGTTGGAACATCAACGCCACCCGCTCGCCCGGGTCGTCCGCCTCGCCGGTGTCGGATGTCGCGTAGATGCACTTGTTAATGTGGCTTGCTAAGGTGGCGCACGTACTCCCTTACTCAGGCTCTGCACGGCTCCTCGGGTCGTCGGCGCGGCAGCCTGACATCAGCGTCATCCGCCGTCTTGTCCTCCCGGGCACCTTCGCGGCGGCGCCGTTAGCGGAGGTTCGGCTCCAGGCCAGTGCTGGCCTCATAAGTCGTCGGCGATACGTGGTCACGTGAAACTGTGACCGAGTCGACGTCGTGGCAAAGCTTGGTCGTGGTCAAGGTAGTCGTGAAGCAAGGGCTTCATAACCGGCTTGTTAGCTTGTGGCACGCGCACGTCCGTGCATGCAGCATGACATTGCTTCTTTGTTTGCTTGTGGTATATAGCTAGTACATAGCACCTAGTGCTTGTTGACATGGATGGGCCTAGACACTTTTTAGCACCTCCCATAGCCTTGCAGTGGCGCCATGGTTGTTCATAGCTCTATGGCCGTCCTGGCGTCACCAGCGCGCACGATGGCGTCTTGCGACAGCCCGCGAGCATCGTCCGCCGTTTCGACGTCGCTTCTTATCTCGGCGTCTTCGCAGCCGCGCCGTCGTCATCTTGGTTCGGCGGCAGGTTTGATGTACAGCGCACCGGCCTCATCGCAGGCCGCGCTTCTGCGTCTTCACGTCAGTGTCGCCGGCATCGGTTGTTGTGACGGTGAAGGGTGCCGCCGCTACGTCGGCGGGCGAGCCGAAGTGGTCGTCGATGATGGGGGTTGCCGCCGCTACGCCGGCGGCCAAGCTGAGATGCTGTCGATGATGAGGGGTGGCGCCACTCTGCTGGCAGCCGAGCTGAGGTGGTTGTCGATGCAGAGGGGTGGCGCCGCTCTGCCGGCAGCGGAGCTGAGGTGGTTGTCGATGCAGAGTGGTGGTGCCGCTCCGCCGACAGCCGAGTTGAGGTGGTTGTCGATGCAGAGGGGTGGCGCTGGACTGAGTCGACGTCGTAGCAGTGGATGGTAGACGAAGTGGACGATCCGTGGAGGCAAGACAACACCCTGTAGCTTCCTAGCTTCTCGCCAACAGCAAAGTGCCCTTGCACTTACGGCAGCCTGGGCTTGCATGGAGGCACGAAGCTCGTACTCACGTGCCAAGTTGTAGATCGGCTCCTTGGCTCTGTGCACGCAACCCCTCGGCCATCGGCGTGACGGCGTCTTGCGGCAACCTGGTGCCGGCATCCACTCGCCGACTCGGTGTCGCTCATCATCCTGGCGTCTTCGCGGCGGAGACACCGTCATCGTTGGCTTGGCGCCAGACTTGATCTTGTCGTGCCGTGCCTCGACAGCCGCCGTTGCCGGCCCAGTGGCCGGGCTTGTAGGCTTGACAGGAGGACGAGGTCGCCAGCGGCTTGGTGCAGACGATGAGGAAGACGAAGATGATGGTGGGGGCGTCGCCGGCGTGGTGCCGATCGACCAGCAAGTCGTGGATGGCAGCCTCGTAGTCGTAGTCCATCTGCATCTCGGCTTTGCTTTAAGATCGATCTTCCTTTGCTCTGCGGCGCCATGCCCGGCGGCCGAGCGGTAGACGGCGTCCTGGTGGCTCTTCCCCGTGGCTCTTCTTCTCCACTCATCAGGGCGAGCAGGAGGTGCCATCGTCTACACTTTGGATGGACGGGGGTGCGCCTCTCCCCTGGATAAGATGGCAAGCTCGATGGGGACGACGGCGGCCGGCGATCTCTCGACTCTGGGCGGGCGGCGATCTGATGATGGACGGCGAGCTCGCCGGCCTCCCTGGCTTCTCCGCTCGTCAAGGCGAGCAGGAGGTGCACGGCGTCGGCATGGCGATCGGCTGGGGCGCGATTCGCCCCCTCGCTTCCTGGCCCGGCTGCTCCCGTCGAGGAAAAAGAAAAGACCCCTGGCACGAGCCCCTGGGGACTTTATATAGGAAGGGATTAGGTTATGGTGAGCAGCAGGCTGCGCGTCGTGCGCCGCTACAATTCTGTTGCAATCCTTCCGAGTAAGCCGCACGAGATATACTTAGATTCGTCACCAACCAATCAAAGTGCCACGTGATGAGGAGCTTCTCGAAGCTTCCGGCTAATCCGTACTGGACTGTATGGATAGCTATTGGTTGGCAGCTTATCATGCGTGTAGCAGCACTTGGTGGAACCATGCTCGTACGGGAAGATAGCCCATGCAAGCTTCTTGCTTCTTGGTAAAACACTTGAGCTTAACCCATGACATTTGAATTTATCATGACAAAAAATACGTCAAACAAATGCCCCCCACCAAGTTGAGATTGGATGCGAAGTTAATCCGAGCTCAACTTGGTGAAGAAACAAATGTGATACATATTAACCGGCGCATCATCGAACTGCAGCCGGGTGTGACAATTATATCTCTTTGGTCTCTATGATCAGCTTTCCAATTAAGAAAGCTTTCTGAATACAAATCCACACAAGAGCACTGAGTAGAATCGGGCCATGTTGCACTGGCTCCACAAGCATGAGCTCCTTTCATATGGAGTTTTTTTTAAAAAAAAGGTAAAATTCCATTAGGGAGTATAATTTGTGGAAACTTTATTTGCCTACAACGGGGCATTGTTTGCACCCTTTGATTATATTAGCACATAATGGGCAAATCATGATTGCTCCTCTTCGAACAAGCTCGGAAGCTCCATTGTAGTTCTTTTACACACATATTTAATTTCCAAGATGCTAGCACGTGACATCGTGACATCCTTTCTTTTCTTTTTCTTTTGCTTGGGCACATTTTGCCATCAAGATGCGTGCGACAGGCTACGCTGTGGCCGTGGTAGTAGTCTGTCATCGCACCCACTGAGCTTTGCCGCCAGCAGTCGCCGTGGTCTCCGCAAAGGTGCTGGCACACACCGTGGTAGCCCGGCTGCCGTCCCCTTCATGCTTGCGCCACTGAAGTCGTGGCTGCGAGCGCTGGGTTCATCACGCTGCCGCTGCGGGTATAGAGGTATCGCTGCGAGTATAGAGGTAGCTGAGTCGCCGTTGGCCCATGAAGTTTCTGGCGCCGCATGCATCGGGACGGCCTGACTGTGATCAATAGCCTTCACTTGCATGCTCTCTCAGTTTCTTGACGGTCCTAGGCTCCCAGCACCCTTGGCGCGCACTCTCGATCAGCGCCGCCATGCTGATACAAGCGATGGTTTGACCTCTCATGGAGGTCCACACCTGCCTCGGTCATTGCCATATTGCCTCGAATCTCCTATAAATATTAGCACGTAGGAGAGAGACAGGAAGATCGAGAGAGATGATAGAAATAAAATAAACTAAAGATGCACATTGGGAGGATACTTAGCGAATGTTCTTACTAGCTTTCCCAAGTATGCTCAGGGGCTCGTGTTGGGGCCGTGTAGCTGCTACGGCATTGGCCAACAAAACACCTTGCCTCCAACTTGCGATGAAGAAATCATACCGCTTGGTGGAGATGTCTTTATCAATCCAGTCGCGACCACCTTGCTGTTGTGGTGCCAGGCGACCGAATTGAAGGGTTTCACAGCTTGGCGCCATCCCGCACTGGTGCGCCGCACTGCTCCCATCAAAGCAAAGCGAAAAGAACCTGCAATGCTTAAGAAAATAGCATACACATTGCTTGTGCACACTGGTTAGCCATGGAGAAAAGAAAGCATCCAATGCAAGCTGGATCGAAAGGGGCACATTTTTGTTGGATTTTGGAAAAAATGTTGGCTCTCCCGCCGAGTGTTAGCTATAAGAGCAGCTTAGGATCGGACTGCCAAAGGACTAAGTCATCTGCTGCCATATGATCATAGCGATGATGGGATCAACCTTGCCACCTGAGTATATGTGACTGTGGACATCATGCTTCCACGACGCTGCTGGAGGTGATGGGAACTATGGCTTGAGTCTCCTTCACATTGAGTAATACCACAACCCGCTCATGCCCCTTGGCACAGAGACATAGGTATGGCTGCATTGATATTGGAGGCTATAAGATAAAGGCTGAGGGAATTTGCCAGTACTTTTACCGAGGATGGTGAACAGCAACCTTCGGCCTTCCACCGAGATCGGACATGCCTGATGCTTGAGTTGGGCCGTCTTCTTTGGAAGCTTCTCAACGTTTGGACTTGAGGATCACTTTTTTTATATATTTTGTGTTTGGTCATCTTCTTTGGAGACCTTTGAATTTGAGCTTGAATCTTGAAGCTTGTCACGATCTCAAGGAATTTGGAGGGCTGCCATTCACCTATGTGTATCTAAGTGAATCCTCGCAGGCATTATTTTCTTTTGGTCCCTTGTTGACACCTTCCAGTGATGGCAAGTGGCTGCACACTGAATGAAACTTGTGTTGCACCAGGTAGCCCTTTTCTTGCTCTTCTCCTATAGTCTTCCCTGGAGAGTGTTGCCCGCAGATCAAGAAGCGCGAGGGGCATGGTCACCTCGCTGCTTAGGAGTAACCCGAGTCATCTTCCCACTACCTCCGGTAGAGAACACTTGGCATGAGCCGTGCATAATATGTGGAGGGGTGACGGCTGCATCTCCACCTTGAATAATTCCAGACAAAGTCCTGAGGCAGTTCCAAACCTACACTGCAGCTGAACATTCCATGGGAGAGCCATTTGTCTTTATTTTGGACGCGTGAGGTCCATTTTTTTTTTGCAGAAAAAAAGCGACCAAGTAGTGCAATGGTGAATGCACACTGATCATCTAAGAGGCAAAAAGATTTATGCAAAAAAAATGAACCTCATAAAGCTTGTTTGAATGTAGGAGGTGTAGTCGGAAATACCGTCAACAATACATCTCCTCAGTCATCCACACTGTCATGGGTTTTTTTTGTCATGATAAATTCAAATGTCATGGGTTAAGCTCAAGTGTTATGAGGAGATGTATTGTTGACGGTATTTCCGACTACACCTCCTACATTCAAACAAGCTTTATGAGGTTCATTTTTTTTTGCATAAATCTTTTTGCCTCTTAGATGATCAGTGTGCATTCACCATTGCACTACTTGGTCGCTTTTTTTCTGCAAAAAAAAAATGGACCTCACGCGTCCAAAATAAAGACAAATGGCTCTCCCATGGAATGTTCAGCTGCAGTGTAGGTTTGGAACTGCCTCAGGACTTTGTCTGGAATTATTCAAGGTGGAGATGCAGCCGTCACCCCTCCACATATTATGCACGGCTCATGCCAAGTGTTCTCTACCGGAGGTAGTGGGAAGATGACTCGGGTTACTCCTAAGCAGCGAGGTGACCATGCCCCTCGCGCTTCTTGATCTGCGGGCAACACTCTCCAGGGAAGACTATAGGAGAAGAGCAAGAAAAGGGCTACCTGGTGCAACACAAGTTTCATTCAGTGTGCAGCCACTTGCCATCACTGGAAGGTGTCAACAAGGGACCAAAAGAAAATAATGCCTGCGAGGATTCACTTAGATACACATAGGTGAATGGCAGCCCTCCAAATTCCTTGAGATCGTGACAAGCTTCAAGATTCAAGCTCAAATTCAAAGGTCTCCAAAGAAGATGACCAAACACAAAATATATAAAAAAAGTGATCCTCAAGTCCAAACGTTGAGAAGCTTCCAAAGAAGACGGCCCAACTCAAGCATCAGGCATGTCCGATCTCGGTGGAAGGCCGAAGGTTGCTGTTCACCATCCTCGGTAAAAGTACTGGCAAATTCCCTCAGCCTTTATCTTATAGCCTCCAATATCAATGCAGCCATACCTATGTCTCTGTGCCAAGGGGCATGAGCGGGTTGTGGTATTACTCAATGTGAAGGAGACTCAAGCCATAGTTCCCATCACCTCCAGCAGCGTCGTGGAAGCATGATGTCCACAGTCACATATACTCAGGTGGCAAGGTTGATCCCATCATCGCTATGATCATATGGCAGCAGATGACTTAGTCCTTTGGCAGTCCGATCCTAAGCTGCTCTTATAGCTAACACTCGGCGGGAGAGCCAACATTTTTTCCAAAATCCAACAAAAATGTGCCCCTTTCGATCCAGCTTGCATTGGATGCTTTCTTTTCTCCATGGCTAACCAGTGTGCACAAGCAATGTGTATGCTATTTTCTTAAGCATTGCAGGTTCTTTTCGCTTTGCTTTGATGGGAGCAGTGCGGCGCACCAGTGCGGGATGGCGCCAAGCTGTGAAACCCTTCAATTCGGTCGCCTGGCACCACAACAGCAAGGTGGTCGCGACTGGATTGATAAAGACATCTCCACCAAGCGGTATGATTTCTTCATCGCAAGTTGGAGGCAAGGTGTTTTGTTGGCCAATGCCGTAGCAGCTACACGGCCCCAACACGAGCCCCTGAGCATACTTGGGAAAGCTAGTAAGAACATTCGCTAAGTATCCTCCCAATGTGCATCTTTAGTTTATTTTATTTCTATCATCTCTCTCGATCTTCCTGTCTCTCTCCTACGTGCTAATATTTATAGGAGATTCGAGGCAATATGGCAATGACCGAGGCAGGTGTGGACCTCCATGAGAGGTCAAACCATCGCTTGTATCAGCATGGCGGCGCTGATCGAGAGTGCGCGCCAAGGGTGCTGGGAGCCTAGGACCGTCAAGAAACTGAGAGAGCATGCAAGTGAAGGCTATTGATCACAGTCAGGCCGTCCCGATGCATGCGGCGCCAGAAACTTCATGGGCCAACGGCGACTCAGCTACCTCTATACTCGCAGCGATACCTCTATACCCGCAGCGGCAGCGTGATGAACCCAGCGCTCGCAGCCACGACTTCAGTGGCGCAAGCATGAAGGGGACGGCAGCCGGGCTACCACGGTGTGTGCCAGCACCTTTGCGGAGACCACGGCGACTGCTGGCGGCAAAGCTCAGTGGGTGCGATGACAGACTACTACCACGGCCACAGCGTAGCCTGTCGCACGCATCTTGATGGCAAAATGTGCCCAAGCAAAAGAAAAAGAAAAGAAAGGATGTCACGATGTCACGTGCTAGCATCTTGGAAATTAAATATGTGTGTAAAAGAACTACAATGGAGCTTCCGAGCTTGTTCGAAGAGGAGCAATCATGATTTGCCCATTATGTGCTAATATAATCAAAGGGTGCAAACAATGCCCCGTTGTAGGCAAATAAAGTTTCCACAAATTATACTCCCTAATGGAATTTTACCTTTTTTTTAAAAAAAACTCCATATGAAAGGAGCTCATGCTTGTGGAGCCAGTGCAACATGGCCCGATTCTACTCAGTGCTCTTGTGTGGATTTGTATTCAGAAAGCTTTCTTAATTGGAAAGCTGATCATAGAGACCAAAGAGATATAATTGTCACACCCGGCTGCAGTTCGATGATGCGCCGGTTAATATGTATCACATTTGTTTCTTCACCAAGTTGAGCTCGGATTAACTTCGCATCCAATCTCAACTTGGTGGGGGGCATTTGTTTGACGTATTTTTTGTCATGATAAATTCAAATGTCATGGGTTAAGCTCAAGTGTTTTACCAAGAAGCAAGAAGCTTGCATGGGCTATCTTCCCGTACGAGCATGGTTCCACCAAGTGCTGCTACACGCATGATAAGCTGCCAACCAATAGCTATCCATACAGTCCAGTACGGATTAGCCGGAAGCTTCGAGAAGCTCCTCATCACGTGGCACTTTGATTGGTTGGTGACGAATCTAAGTATATCTCGTGCGGCTTACTCGGAAGGATTGCAACAGAATTGTAGCGGCGCACGACGCGCAGCCTGCTGCTCACCATAACCTAATCCCTTCCTATATAAAGTCCCCAGGGGCTCGTGCCAGGGGTCTTTTCTTTTTCCTCGACGGGAGCAGCCGGGCCAGGAAGCGAGGGGGCGAATCGCGCCCCAGCCGATCGCCATGCCGACGCCGTGCACCTCCTGCTCGCCTTGACGAGCGGAGAAGCCAGGGAGGCCGGCGAGCTCGCCGTCCATCATCAGATCGCCGCCCGCCCAGAGTCGAGAGATCGCCGGCCGCCGTCGTCCCCATCGAGCTTGCCATCTTATCCAGGGGAGAGGCGCACCCCCGTCCATCCAAAGTGTAGACGATGGCACCTCCTGCTCGCCCTGATGAGTGGAGAAGAAGAGCCACGGGGAAGAGCCACCAGGACGCCGTCTACCGCTCGGCCGCCGGGCATGGCGCCGCAGAGCAAAGGAAGATCGATCTTAAAGCAAAGCCGAGATGCAGATGGACTACGACTACGAGGCTGCCATCCACGACTTGCTGGTCGATCGGCACCACGCCGGCGACGCCCCCACCATCATCTTCGTCTTCCTCATCGTCTGCACCAAGCCGCTGGCGACCTCGTCCTCCTGTCAAGCCTACAAGCCCGGCCACTGGGCCGGCAACGGCGGCTGTCGAGGCACGGCACGACAAGATCAAGTCTGGCGCCAAGCCAACGATGACGGTGTCTCCGCCGCGAAGACGCCAGGATGATGAGCGACACCGAGTCGGCGAGTGGATGCCGGCACCAGGTTGCCGCAAGACGCCGTCACGCCGATGGCCGAGGGGTTGCGTGCACAGAGCCAAGGAGCCGATCTACAACTTGGCACGTGAGTACGAGCTTCGTGCCTCCATGCAAGCCCAGGCTGCCGTAAGTGCAAGGGCACTTTGCTGTTGGCGAGAAGCTAGGAAGCTACAGGGTGTTGTCTTGCCTCCACGGATCGTCCACTTCGTCTCCCATCCACTGCTACGACGCCGAGATAAGAAGCGACGTCGAAACGGCGGACGATGCTCGCGGGCTGTCGCAAGACGCCATCGTGCGCGCTGGTGACGCCAGGACGGCCATAGAGCTATGAACAACCATGGCGCCACTGCAAGGCTATCGGAGGTGCTAAAAAGTGTCTAGGCCCATCCATGTCAACAAGCACTAGGTGCTATGTACGAGCTATATACCACAAGCAAACAAAGAAGCAATGTCATGCTGCATGCACGGACGTGCGCGTGCCACAAGCTAACAAGCCGGTTATGAAGCCCTTGCTTCACGACTACCTTGACCACGACCAAGCTTTGCCACGACGTCGACTCGGTCACAGTTTCACGTGACCACGCATTGCCGACGACTTATGAGGCCAACGCTGGCCTGGAGCCGAACCTCCGCTAACGGCGCCGCCGCGAAGGTGCCCGGGAGGACAAGACGGCGGATGACGCTGACGTCAGGCTGCCGCAAGACGCTGCCGCGCCGACGACCCGAGGAGCCGTGCAGAGCCTGAGTAAGGGAGTACGTGTGCCACCTCAGCAAGCCACATTAACAAGTGCATCTACGCGACATCCGACACCGGCGAGGCGGACGACCCGGGCGAGCGGGTGGCGTTGATGTTCCAACCACGCCACACATGCTCATGGGTTGGCGACACTCCCTCCCTCTTCATCAACAACTTCTACCACCTCGACCGAGCTGCTGCGACATCCACTTGGTCTAGCTTCAAGTCTTCTCCAAGCATCGACATCCTACTACTACGACTACAACGCCTTTCGAGACCGACAAGGCCGAACGACTTGGGTGGGTGCTGCTGATGCTCCAGCTGCGCTACACCGGCTCATGGACACCGACGAGGCCATGGATGACGCCGACGCCCACCTCTACACCACCACCATCATCATGCATGGAGAACGTGAAGCGAAGACCAAAGACGACGACCACAGCAGCTTAATCGGAGGTACTCCGGCAAGCGCGTCTTGCGGAGGTAATTAACCGGGAGCTTTCCGAGGCCCCGGGAACTAGAAGACCACTTTCGCCCAAGTTAGATTTGCCCAACGGCAGGATATGGAGCGCGCACATATGTATGGGAACCTGTATTTGTATTTTATAAAAATATGAATAAAACTTGTGTTCCCGTCTATTGTTTCTTTTGTGTATTTTCTATATACACTGGCACGCCCGCATCTTCTTTATTTTCCACGCAGAGGAATCTTGTGTGATTTTTCTCTCAAAACAGTTGGTAACACAGTTTGTGCCGCGGAAAGTAACCGAGTTGATGAATGATGCTCTCACAACTGAATTCTCTGCAGAAGAGATCAAGAAAGCGGTATTTATGATGCATCCGAACAAATCTCCGGGTCCGGATGGATTCACGGCCGGCTTTTACCAGCGTCATTGGGATCTGATTGGCAACGACATTTCGAACGCGGTACTGTCCTTCCTGAACGGGGGGGGCATGTCGTCGGTGGTTAACAGTACTATCATTGTACTGATCCCAAAGGTGAGAAACCCCCAAGAACTTACACAATTCAGACCTATTTCTTTGTGTAATGTGTTATACAAGATCTGCTCCAAGGTCATTGCAAATAGGCTCAGGCTCGTCCTGGATGAAATTATTTCTGAGGAGCAATCTGCTTTTGTCCCTGGAAGATTGATAACGGACAATGTTCTCGTTGCATATGAGTGCATCCATTACTTGAAACGCAAGAAAGGAAAGGTTGGTGCATGTGCAATGAAGCTAGACATGGCGAAAGCTTACGACAGAGTGGAGTGGGCTTATCTTCGCTCAATTCTGCTCAAGTTGGGTTTCCATGAAAGTTTTGTGCAGCTTGTCATGAAGTGTGTTGAAACAGTTTCATTTCATGTAAAAGTGAATGGGAAGCTGTCAACGGCATTCATGCCTACCCGTGGTATCAGGCAGGGTGATCCTTTATCACCCTACTTATTTCTGTTGTGTGCAGAAGGACTATCAAGCATGCTGAAGAATAGTGGTCCACAATTTCTAGCAAGAGGAGTCCGGGTGGGCGTCCATTCTCCCTGGATTTCTAATCTCCTTTTTGCTGATGACTGCTTGTTCTTCACACAGGCTTCGGCCAGGGGTGGGCAACGTTTGCTGGATATTCTTCATGCGTACCAAAGGGGATCTGGTCAATCGGTGAACACATCCAAATCTGCTATCTTTTTTAGTACAAATTGCAGTGATTCTGACAAGGAGATTGTCAAGCAGACGATGGGAATTCAGAGTGAGGCCTTGAATGAGAAGTATTTGGGCTTACCCACGGCGGTTGGAAGGAGCACTAAGGAAGCTTTTGAAGCTATCCCAACCAAAATTCGTGGCCTGATGAATGGCTGGGGAGAGAAGCAACTGAGTTGTGCTGCTCGGGAAACTCTGATCAAATCGGTGGCACAAGCTATTCCCACCTACTCAATGAGCTGTTTTGTTCTTGCCCCCTCAACGTGTCAAAAGATCACGTCGGCTACCTCCAACTACTGGTGGAGCAGCAAGGTGGATCGTAGAGGGATGCACTGGAGGAACTGGACAGATATGTGCCTACCCAAGTGTCAAGGAGGAATGGGTTTTCGTGATATCAAACTGTTCAACTTAGCCATGTTAGGCAAGCAAGGCTGGAGGTTAATGGTTGCCCCTGATTCTTTATGTGCACGTGTGCTCAAAGGCAAATACTTTCATAATTGTGACTTCATGTCAGCCAGGAGAAAGAAGAACGCCTCCCACACATGGCGTGCTATATTGGCAGGAAGGAAGGTTTTGCAATTGGGGTGCATCAGGCGGATTGGGGATGGTAATGACACAAATATTTGGAATGATCAATGGCTGCCAGGTGGTGTGGGGATGAAACCATTGTGCCGCAAGGGTGAAGCTATAGCGGAACAAGTCAGTGAGATACTAAGCCCAGACGGTTTGTCGTGGAATGATGCAGCTCTTGAACAAAACCTAGTCCCGCTAGATGCTGAGGCAGCGAGGCGGATTCCTCTTGGGCGCTCAATGACTGATAGTTGGGCATGGTCGGGAGAGCGGCACGGGATGTACACCATCAAGTCCAGTTGGGCATGGTCGGGAGAGCGGCACGGGATGTACACCGTCAAGTCCGGCTACCGTTTGCTTGCAGCTTCTAAGCTCAGCAACGGGATTTTATGCAAAGGAGAGCGACACACTCGAACCATGTTGGTGATCCTAGATGGAAGCAACTATAGAAGTGTAAGGTTCCTCCAAAAGTACGAGTGTTTTGGTGGCGTATCCTCCATGATTACATACCGAGCAGGGCCAATCTCCACCGACGGCACATTGATCCTCTTGGCACTTGTGATACCTGTGGAGCGAGGGAGGAGACGACGTTTCATGCACTAGTGGAATGCACCTATGTGAGGTTATTCTGGGCCAAGCTATATGAGATCACCGGTGTAAAAATTCCAACACTGATATTGGATACATGGGCATTAGCACTACTGGATAATAATTTCTGCGGAGAGAAAGAACAGACGATCATCTTGTGTGGGATGTGGTCCTTGTGGTGTTCCAGGAATGATCGGAAGCATGGCAAAGCCCCGATTGATGCAGTGGCAGCGGTCAACTGGGGGCTTGATGTGTGTTACTATCTCATCCCGGTGCAGGGGAATGCAGTAGGTTCTACCACAGTCTCAGCACCTCAACATTGGCAGCGGCCTCCGGCAAACTCAGTGAAGATTAATACCGATGGAGCTTTTGTCAATGAGGGGAGCTCCGGGGCGATTGGTGCGGTGGCCAGGGATGATGAGGGGGAATTCTTGTTGGCTACGACTCGACGGCTTCCAGCTGTGGCTTCGGCTCTAGCAGCAGAAGCGGAAGCATTGCGGGCAGGGGTGCAGCTGATACATACAGTGACAAATGGGCCGGTGATTATGGAGACCGACTCCTTGGAGCTGCTGGGTTTATGGAACAATAGAGCAAGTGAGAGGTCTGAGTTTGCACCGATCTTTGATGACATCCAGGGTTTAGCTTCTTCCTTTTCTTCCTTTTGTGTAGTGCATGTGAAACGCACAGCCAATGTGGCTGCTCATGCTTGTGCTCAAGCTGCATACTCTGTTCCGTTTGAGGTGTGGGCGAACACCCCTCCTAGCTTCATCTTGCAGGTTTTGCAAGATGACTGTAATCATGTTAATGAATGAATGAAGAAACTGGTTCCCAAAAAAAAAGAAGTCATTAATTAGGGTAATTTTTCTATGTTTACCCCTAATAAATACGGTAGCGGGTGCATTGTAAGCTACAGCACCGCCTCAGCCCATTGGCTAGCGCAACGCGTCCCAAGGCGCTGGAAGTTGGGACGCGCTGCCTACGTTCTCGTTCGCCTGGGCACGCTGGTTTTGCGTTGTGGCGCCCATTTTTTTTCGGCGTTCGTTTCCTGGGCGCGCTGGTTTGGCGTCATGGCGCCCATTTTTTCGGCGTTTCAAGCTTGCGCGCTTGTGGCTGCGCCATTTTTTTCGCTTGGTGCACGCGTGCGCTGGCCGCCCCTTCTCACGCGTGAAGACCATTTAAACGCTTGGAGCGGAACCAGAACGACGTGAAGCAGCAGCACACTCGCTACAATGGCTGGGCTCGACTTGAATGCTCCACTAGAAGAAGAAGAAGCCGATGCATGGCTTGACCTCAACATTGCAGTAGTGCAACCTGGCATCGGTAAGTTTGCTTCCTTGCTTCTTTGCTTCTTTGCTTCCTCGCTTCCTTTTTCGATTGAGTATGTTTGATCTTTTTACAACCAGAACATGCTGTGGAGGTTCCAGTTGAAGATGACGATGACGACGCATCCTTGCTGGCGCTGGATGACGAGGCTGACGACGGCGTCGTCGAGGACGACGGCGTCGATGGAGATGACAATGGTAATGCGTCCGTGGAGATATGGTTATGAAGCCCATCACAAGTATCACAAGAGATGTCATTAGAGAATTCATGATTAACCAAGTCTTGCCGGCTATTAGAGCCAAGTGGCCAAGAGAAGATGTGGGCAATCCTATTTTCATTCAACAAGACAATGCACCTTCACATTTAAAGTTGGATGATCCATTGTTTTGTGAGCATGCAAAGCCAGATGGTTTTGATATTCGGCTCATTTCTCAACCGCCAAATTCTCCTGATTTCAACATTTTGGACTTGGGTTTTTTTCGAGCAATTCAAGCAATTCAATACCAAAAGAATGCAAAAACTATTCAAGAACTAGTTCCAGCCGTGCAACAGGTACTGTTCACACATGATTGATCAAATTGTTCACATATCTATTATCTTATTATTTGGCCAAGAAATGAAGCATCCACGTTCGCTCTCAAGGCCTAGAAATTCCCACGTTAATCGGAGAAAAATACTATTATGATAAAATTAGCCTAAAATACCCCTGTGCCTAATTAAAAATCACCCACCAATGTCATTATTAAAAATTAAATATATATAATATTAATAAAAACTAAAGCTAACAACAATCAATCAAAATAAAAAAAATAAGAATAATTATATGCATAATATTATTAAAGCTCAACAAATCAAATTGTTATTATAGGTAGATTATATTTGAATTGTTTTAACCAATAATAAGACATAATTTACGATAATGAACAGGGTGATGTATGGTAAAAAATAGTATAATTTTTAAGCAAGGATACAGCGACATACAAATTTTTGAATTTTCAATACTAGCCGCACAACGGAGCCTCCACGTTCGCTCTCAAGGTTTAGAAATTCCCACGTTAATCAGAGAAAAATAGAAAAATAAAAAATACCCACAACTGCCATTATAATAAAAATTAGCTTAAAATACCCCTGTGACTAATTAAAAATCACCCACCAATGCCATTATAAAAAATTAAATATAAAATACTAATTAGCTATGTATCATTTACAAACATATACTATTAATAAAAACTTAAGCTAACAACAATCAATCAAAATAAAACGAAAATAAGAATAATTATGTGCATAATATTATTAAAGCTCAACAAATCAAATTGTTATTACAGCTAGATCATATCTGAATTGCTTTAACCAACAATAAGACATAATTTACAATAATGAATATGGTGATGTATGGTAAAAAATTGTATAATTTTTAAGTAAGAATGCAACGACATGCGAATTTTTCAATTTTTAATACTAGCCGCGCAAATGCACGGGGTGTACGCCTAGTTTTTCGTCATTCCAACAACTAATTTCATCACTGATTTTTTTTGTAGGCATTCATGGAGTATTGTCCACGTAAAGCAAACCGCATCTTCGTGACACTACAAACTGTTTTAATCGAAGCAATGAAGAAGAAAGGCAACAACAACTTCAAGATCCCTCACATGAAAAAGGAGACATTAGAAAGACAAGGCCGCCTACCAACTTCTATACCGTGCCCACCATCCTTGCTAGATGAAGCTGAGACTACACTTGCTGCATTGTAGAGAGAAAAAGCTAGTTAGATATTGGAAGCTTTCTGTAATTGTTTTTACATGTTGCAGCATGAACACAATTAGATCGTTGGTGCTTGTTATCTTACCGTTGCTGTGTCGTCATCCTTCCCGGCAGTGAGCTCACATTGTTGCTTCTCGTCGAGCATCTTGAGAACTTGTGGATCAAATTTGACACTGTCGCCATGCATCACGACGTTATCCAGATCGGGAATGAACACCTTACAGTCGAACTCCTTGAAGCCGTAAAGCATGGCGAGGAGCATGTATTCCATGTGCACGAGACCGCAGCGAGAGCATGGCCACAAACGCGAGTGTCCACGATCCCACGCTTGGCGGTCCTCATGGACGAGATGACAACGAGTGCAAACAAAAGCGCCTGACGGCAATGAGTCCGGAACGAGCTCTGACTCCGGTGTGAAGAAGTCCAGGATGAGCGACGATGACTTTGCCGCGTCCATGGAGTCTGGCGCGAGCTCCTACAGCTCCGGCGCCAATGAGTCCGGGACAAACTCTGACTCTGGCGTGAAGGAGTCCGAGACGAGCGACGAGCGACAACGACTTTGCCGCGTCCATGGTGTTCGGTGCGAGCTCCTCCGCGGCGACCATCTGCACTGAGCCAGGCGCGACCTCCTCCGCATCGTCCATCTGTGGTGGCGGCGGTGGCAGTGACCGGTGTGGTGAGCGGCTCGTGGCGAGCCGGAGTCCGCGGTGAGTCGGAGGCAGCGGCGAGTCGGAGTCTGCGGCGAGTCGGAGCCCGTGGCGAGCGGCGAGTCGGAGCCCGCGGTGAGCGGCGAGTCGGAGTCCATGGCAAGGACAGGCAACGAGCGAGGCGAGGTAGGAAAGGGAAGGCGAGGCGAGGAAGCAGGGAATGCGTGCATGCGGTGTTAATGCAGAGTAATAAGCGCATGCGACGGGGGAGGCAAACGAAGTGCTCTAGCTCGGTGCAATTACTCCTACGCAGGGGCATTGCCATCCAAACCTCCCTCCGATCGGCCACAACGACTTCATTTGCCATCTGCGAGTCAGCGGCCAGAACGACTTCTTTTGACGCTACGGAGGGAGTATCTTCTTTCTTCATCCCCTACATGTATGGGCCGTCGCCCATCGCTTGCCACACGTCCCTTGCTTTATCCGCCGGCGCCCGTCCCCTACCTCCTTCTCTGCTTCGCCCTCCTCCGTCGGCGCCCATCCCCTGCCTCCTCCTCCTCCACGCCCGCCTAGAGGACCGCCTACCCCTTAGGCCAGGCGGAACCCTCTCTCCAAGTGCTTAATCGCTCCTAGGCGGTCGCATAGAACCACCTTTTTAAACATTGATTATCAACATGCAAAAAAGTTGGCAGTTCAATAGGACACTGATCAAGTGATAATAAAATTAACTAATCATATGTAATAAGTAATCAGCTGCTTTATATCAACAAATTAAACTAGTTGTTCTCATTTTATTCCTTCGAAGTAAGTAAGGTTGTAAATTTGCAAACCTGTTGGTCTAATAAGTGACATTATTTATTTTAGCGCTGAACACTTTAACCCTAATTATCATTTTAACTCTATATTTATAGTGTAATTTAATTAAAATTACAATTTCCTTTCAAAAAATTTAGAATTTTCAGCTTTCATTTAAAATTTCAGCTTAGATGATCTAAAAGATGCACTAAAAAAGGTCTGAGCACTTATCTTATACTACCTCCGTTCTAAAATATAGTTATTTTTTGGTTTTCTCCAAGTCAACCATAGATGATAAAAAACCTAAAAATAGCTATTTAAAAGTACTCATTTTGAAGATATTATTGGTCAAATATGAAATTGTTAGACTTTGATTAAGTTTAAAGGTTGTTATATTTTGGGATGGTGGTAGTACAATTTTGAGCCTAAAATATATTGGCCAAATTAGATTATAAAGATAGCACTAGAATAATGATCTGTCCCAAGGGAAAAATTTTGGCATGACTATATTCGATAAGGCCCAGAGGCCTCTATCGGATCCAACCTACTCCCTCTGTCCTGAAATATAGTATTCTGGATTTTTGCAGACAGATTATGAAGGTAGAGAAAAGACGTATGTACCTCTTATTAGTGTATTTTTCAGTTAATCAATTGCTTAATTTTTGGCGCTAGCATCAAAACCAAGAAGATTAGCATACTTTTTTTCTCCTCCGGTCCACCGCAATTGATATTTTTTACAAAACTAGCTTCAAAACAAAAGAGATTAGCGTGCCTTTTTATCTAAAAAATCTTAAGATGCCTTATATTTGGTATAAATTTTGAACTCTCCAATGACTTCCATTCCAGGACATAGAGAGTATACAAGTACAACATCACTTCAAGGAGCCGATCGAGCAGCCAAGTACAACATCACTTCAAAGGAGCCGATCGAGCAGCCAAAGCGTGGGCAAAATCGATGCTCCGTGTTTCTGTCTCCAGTTTGGAGCATTGATTTTGCCATTGTGTCGTGCCATGGACCAATGGTTGACGAAAAGATTCGATCCCAGTAGATGCATTTTTTGGCCTAAAGAATGTTGTCTTTTTTAAGTTAAAATATAGCTAAAGTCTGAATAACCCCTAAACTATAACTTTGTTTAGTTTACCTCTTAAACTATATACAATTTAGTCAATTTTACCCTTAATAAAATTTGTCTTTTTTTCTCCTTACACAAGTTAAATTTTAATTTTAAATTTTGCAGGGTAGTAGTGGATATCACAATGCATATTAATAAAATTTGTTATAATTTATCATCGTTATTTGTAATATAATTTTGAACTCCAATGATTAATTTATAATTAAATATTCTAACCTATCAAAATAATGATAAAAAGTTATGATGTATTTTTTAATATGTCTTATGATGTATACTATCATCTTGTAAAATTTCAGCTTAAAACTCCACCTATTCATGAAGAATCGAAAAAGAAAAATTGTATTAGAAGTTAATTTGAATGAAAAGGTATAGTTGGGGTAAAACGAAGGGGTCGTCTAAACTTTCTACATGCAACCTAGTACAAGCACGATGCGGCAAAGATGAAATTGAAGCGTCATTTGTGATGTGGACTTTTGGGGCGTCGAAACTACAAGTTGGAGCATTCGTAGGAGCAGTAAATTCGAGGAGCCGAGGAGTCAGCAACAGTAGCCGAGGAGCTCGCAACAATGGCCGAGGCGTTCGCTAGCTGTTCACCTCCACCCTCGCTCCCCGCCTTCGAGTAGCAGACCGGCACGCCATCTCGCAGCCGCTTCACCTGACCAGGTCCTTAATTTCCGTCCGCCGGCCAGCCTGACCAAGCAAGCGAGCGAGCAGCGTGCGCATGGCGGCGCCGCCGCTGCCGGAGGAGCTCGTCGAGGAGGCGCTCCTCCGCTTCCCGCCCGACGACCCCGCGAGCCTCGCCCGTGCTGCCCTCGTTAGCAAGCAGTGGTGCCGCCTCATCTGCGGCGCACACCACGGCTTCAGCCGCAGGTTCCGGGAGTTCCACCGCTCGCCACCGCTGCTAGGCTTCCTCTTTATCCGCTTCAATCCCGCCGGCCCCGCATCGTCCCCACATCTGTTGTCAGTTAAAATTGGCACCAATCGGTCTGACCGATCGAGGCACTGTGGCCTGTCCGGCAGGTACCGACCGGTTTGATTGGTAGGTCCGACCGGTCTGACCGGTTCAGGTAGAGTCCGAGTACAACTAGGGTTTTTCATAGATTTAGATCTGTAAACAGGATTTCTTTCAGGATAAGTCCACCCCACCCTATAAATATAAAGGGTCACGGCCGATTAGAGAACCCAATCGAACAAAATCAATACAAACTCTACTTTTTATCCTCTTCTCCAAACTTTAGCTTTTCCAACCCCATCTGTTCTTTCTTCGTCTCCGCGATGTTTGAAGGTGTTCTAGGTGGTCTGCCGATCCTAGAACAACCCTACGTGCGCCTACCCTAACGGGGTCCCTCCCGGGTTCGCGTTCGTCGGCCGTCGCCGATTCTCACCGGCGACCGATCTGACCGGTTCATTAGACCGGTCTGACCGCTCCACGCAAGGAGAGCTGCATCGAGCTCTTTCTCGTGCCGCACGATCTAGTGCGTTCGTGTTGTCCGAGATTTGTGTCAACATACTTTTTGACGACTCCGCTGGGGAAGAAAGATCTTGGTTAATAAAACCGATCTAATCTACTCCAAAGAAGATGGGCTCCAACACAGAAATCGACAAGGAGAACATCATCCCTTTGACATATGAGCATCTTCCGGAGGACGTTCGTCTGCTGCTGGAGGAGCGCAAGAAGAAGCGTGATGAAGAAGATCTACAAGCGGCGCTTGCGAGTATCAAGGTCGATCGACGCGGCAATGTCACCAAGATCAAGGAGATCGACTTCGCTTCTACCTCCTCGGATGCATCTACTGAGGTAATACCTGCTGCAACTACTCCACCTTCTGGTGTTACTATAGAACAAATTCAGAAATTGCTAGCTGAGCGTGATGCTTATTGGGTTAATTGTCTTAGCTCTAAGGAAAGGGAAAAGGCTGGTAAGAAACCAGAATCAGCTGATGAACCTCCATCTGTTTCCTCAACCATCGGCAGCATCTCCTACGAGTCAACCTCAATATGGGATGCCGATGAATTATTTCAGTGGTCAAACTGTTACACCCACGTACACTGATCCTATTATGAGTATTCCTGGTTCGGCCAATATTAGCTAAACAAACGAGATTGTTCAGTACACACCACCAGAAATCTCTAGGAATTCAGTGGCACACACCGGTCCTATCTCCGACGAGTTGTTCGACCAATATGTGCAGTGTTGGCAAAACCGGCAGAGACCGGTCAGACCGGTATGTTAGTCCGGTCAGACCGGTCCATCTGGTCAGTTTGTTCCAAACCAGCGTGAGGTATCTACATTCACACAGCCAAATTCTTCGAGTAATTTCGATAAAATGCTTACTGATTATAAGAATGATTTGGCTAATCTGCTTAGAGAAAGTTTTGGAATGGATGTTAGAAATAAAACCCGCACATACCAAAAGCCGTATCCTACTTCGTTTGATTCGGTTGCATACCCTGCTGGTTTTAGGTTGCCTGAGTTTGTTAAATTCAGTGGGGAAGATACTATGAGTACTTTTGAGCATATTAGTCAGTATCTTGCCCAATTAGGAGAAGCTGGTTCAATAAACGAGTTAAAAGTGCGTTTATTTTCTTTATCTCTAACTGGAACTGCTTTCTCATGGTTTTCATCTTTGGCACTTGATTCTATTGGCTTATGGGAACAATTAGAGCAGAAGTTCCATGAACACTTTTTCTCTGGACATGATGAGCTTAAATTGTCTCACTTGACATCGGTTAGACAATCGCGTGATGAATCTGTCAATGATTATATAAGACGATTCCGCGATACAAAAAACCGATGCTTTAGTGTGAATATTACAGAAAAGGATTTAGCTGATTTGGCTTTTAATGGCTTGCGCTCTCATATTAAAGAAAGATTAGAGGGCTATGATTTCTTTAATGTTACTCAGGTGCATCAAAGAGCTTTGACTATAGAAAGCCGAAGCAGAGAATCTCAAGAATCTCATAGGCATCATCGTTCTAGTGTGCATGCTTTAGAATGCAATTCAAATTGTTCGGACGATGAGTCTAATGATGTGTATGCTGCTGAGTTTGTTTGGCCATCTCAAGCTAAACCATTTACTTGTTCTGCTCTTAAGCCGATTCAGAAAAATCGGCAAGATGAACGATTTACTTTTGATGTATCCAAGTGCGAGAGGATATTTGATGAGTTATATAGGATTGGATATATCAAGATGTCACATACTCCACCGCCGCTTGAAGAGTTGAAGCGGCGAGCATATTGCAAATTTCATAATAATTTTCACATGCTACTAATGATTGCAATTTGTTACGTAGACAAATTCAATCGGCCATTAATGAAGGACGATTGGTTATTCCTAATATGCAAATTGATTAGAATCTTTTCCCGGTGCATATGTTGGAATTGAATAATCCCAAAATGTTAGTTCGGCCAAATCAAGCCGAATCGACAAAAGGGGAAATGTAGTTATTGGTGATGAAAGACCTGAAAAGAAGCTGACATTACAGACCTCTCAAGGCGCAAAAATACTCGGGGGGAAAGACAAGAAGAAGAAGGCTGACAACAAGTCGACCGGTCTGACCGGCCATAGCGGCGGTCTGACCGGTTTGACCGGTCTGACCGGTCATGGGACCGGTCTGACCGGTGCGCCCAGTAAATCTGGGAACTCCTCCAAAATCAAAACAAGGCCGAGTTTTAAGGAACTCTTGGCCAAATATGAGAAGGAAGAGAGTGCTCAGAGACATAAGGGGCCACCAAGCGAAGTCAGGGATACGGGATCATCGTCAAGACATCAAGAGCAGTCGAGTCAAGGTAATTATACTTCATCTAGTGGCCCGATTGCTCCATGGTATTGCTGGTATCCTTACTTTTATACACCTATGGATTATAGTAGGATGCATATGCAATCATATTATATTCAATATCCTCCTATGTATCCGAATCATGTATTACTACAAAGACCGATTGTTGCTAGCAATAATCCGGTCAACTAAGATGTTGATTGCAGCAAAGAGAATGAGAAGAGTAAGGAGCAAGATTCAAAGTATTTACAGCCGATGTGGTGTCCCTCATGCTTGTGTCATACTCAGAAGCGAAGGCTGTAACGTATGCGCAAGAAGGAGGCAATGGAACAACAAGTGGAGGCTGTGCCAAAGACGTCAGCGACAATGAAGAAGGTGTGGCGACCCAAACAAGTTGTTTCAACATCGACTTGAGCAAAACATGGCCGATAATTGTTTATCGCCTTTAGTACAAAAAATGGCCGATGTAGTGTTAATCATCGCCCTTAGACAATTTTGGCTCAGAAGAATGTTTTTTGGCAAGCAACCTTTACCAAAAAATAGGGGGGGCATATGTTGACAGCCAAAATTGACACCAACCGGTCTGACCGGTAGGTCCGACCGGTCTAACCGGTCCAGGTAGAGTTCGAGTACAACTAGGGTTTTTCGTAGATTTAGATCTGTAAACAGGATTTCTTGCGGGATAAGTCCACCCCACCCTATAAATATAAAGGGTCACGGCCGATTAGGGAACCCAAACGAACAAAATCAATACAAACTCTACTTTTTATCCCCTTCTCCAAACTTTAGTTTTTCCAACCCCATCTGTTGTTCTTTCTTCGTCTCCGCGACGTTTGAATGCGTTCTAGGTGGACTGCCGATCTTAGAATAACCTTACATGCGCCTACCCTGACAGGGTCCCTTCCGAGTTCATGTTCGTCGGCCGTCGCCGATTTTCACCGGCGACCGGTCTGACCGGTTCATTAGACCGGTCTGACCGCTCCACGCAGGGAGAGCTGCATCGAGCTCTTTCTCGCGCCACACGATCTAGTGCGTTCGTGTGTTGACCGAGATTTACGTCGACAACATCTTCCTTCCGCCCGCCCAATGGTGACCGCAGCCGCGGCTGGCGAGCTGTCCACTCGGGACAGGGCCGCGTCCTCCTCCACCATGCGTCCACTAACGACAACGACGATCTCCTCGTCGTCTGGGATCCCATCACCGATGAGCAGCGCGAACTACGACTACCCAAGTCGCCGCTAGCTGCACGGCCGCCTACGCTTGTTGAGCTGGAACGCGGCTGTGCTCTGTGCTGCAGCTGCAGCTACAGGCGGCGGCTGCAACCATCTCGACTGCCACCGTGGCCCTTTCGTCGTCATCTTGGTGGGAACTATCTTTTGCAACAGATCAGAAACATTCTCCTGTGTCTACTCATCCGAGGCTGATGGGTGGAGCGAGCCTGTCTTTGATCGGCTTCCCTACCAGTTTCTCGATCCTGGGAGCGTGGGTGCTCTCCTGGGGAATTCGCTCTACTTCATGTATGAAAGTACACAAAGAATCCTCAAGTATGATCTGCTAACGCAAGAGATGTCTGCAATCCCCGACCCCGTATCCTCTATAGGCACTGGACGGCGCACCGTGCTCATGGCTACGGAGGATGGCAGGCTGGGGCTCGCCACTGTGCGCGAGTCCAGGCTCTACTTGTGGTCGAGGGAGCAGGGTCCCAATGGAGATGCAGGATGGACACAGAGCAGAGTCATTAACCTCGATGCCCTAATCCCGCGCAATACTATCTCAACCAGTGCTCAGGCTGCTGGATTTGCAGATAATGGAGCTGGTGGAGTCGTTTTCGTATGGACAACTGCTGGGTGGCCGATGAGTGGGGCGGCTGGCGCGGCATGACGTGCGTGGCGGCGGCGACGGTCGGCACAGCAGCTAACGTGTCCTTACAATTACAATTTAAACATGTTATACTTACAGAGAGTGTTTTTGGTTTATCTCATGCATGCTTGCTGTAAATATTTATATTTGGGGGGGTGGGGGGTATAATCAATCTTCTTTGATTAGTCTTTTGTAGTAGCATCCTTTCATATATGCATCCTTATGAACTTTTTTTATATATAGTCTCATAATTTTTTTGTTGGGATGTGCATCTCTCCTTTTTGAATATTTAGCTGCTATTTTGTTGTGATGATGCTACTTTCTAGTACTTGGACTTCTTTTTATTTCAAATACAATTGCCTCCCAAAATTTCAGTGCATATTATGTGTGCTTGTTAACAACCAGCAAACAAGTAGATCGTGTTAATTGCTACCTGAGTCTTTCATTCAAGCTACTAATCCCTTTTTTCCAAGTTAAGATTGACAGCTCTATTTGGTGAGGTATGGAGGAGAAAGCTGTGTAAGCAGCAAGTGGTTGCTGTTTCTTTCCCTAGTTTTGTGGTGTCTTGTATTTTGAGTATCAGTTAACTATGTTCTGGTTCCAGTGTGGTCAAATGCCTTTGCCAAACAGAAAAAGAAGATATTCAGCTTTGGTCCTCTGCCAGTACTGACGATGAGTGTCACAAATAATACCTAGGTTTGTAGATTTTAGCTATTGTGATATCAGTCTGCAACCACATAACTGGACCAATCCCAGCAGAAACACGGTCTCTCCAGCAACCACGTTGTAAGGTGCAATCCCTTAATTTGTGGCCCACCTTGGAAGCCTTGAGCCTCCGGTACTTGTGAGTGAATGGTGGAGGATACACCAATTTGTACATCATTGAAAATGTTTGCGTACACTACTACAAAAATGATTTCCAGGGACGCCCCGTTTTTTTCCAGGGGCGGCTGCAAATGTACCCCGCTCCTACAACAAGAGCTGGGTACTGTAGCTTTCCGCCCGCCCCTGGAAATGCATCTTTAGGGGCGGGTGACGGCACCACCCGCCCCTAAAAATGAGCCTATTTTTAGGGGCGGGTGGTGCCGTCACCCGCCCCGGAAGATATGATTTCCAGGGGCGGCCGGTGCTATCAGCCGCCCCTGGAAATGCGACCCATTTTCAGGGGCGGCTGGTGCCACCAGCCGCCCCTGGAAAACTATTTCTAGGGGCGGCTGGTAATGCTACCCGCCCCTGAAAAGCACCATAAATATCTGGACGCCTACCATCTTCCTCCTCCCGACAGAACAGTACTGTCTCGGGGGAGGTGCCGTCCGAATTTTTCATGCATCATAAATAGGGGTGGGGTGGTTTTAAAGTCGATTTCCTTGAAGTTGGAGGCTCTAGGAGGTAAGTAGCACATAAATCTATGTTTTTTCTAAGCTTTTGAGTTAAATTTAATGGTCAAATTGTGCTCTCATTCCTCTAGCTAGATGTAGATCTAAATTAGGTGGATTTAATATTTAAGCCACGAATTGCTTTAACATTTTGGATAAATCTAGGCTATTTTAGTTGGAGCACATGATTATATAATTATTTGGGCCCAATCTTTAAGTTTTAGCCTCATGTAGATGTGGACATATTTCCAAAAATTATAGAGGAGAGAGAAAATGATATGATTTCCCTCTTATATTTATAGATATGAAAGATAATTTTTTCCATCCTGTGTTTTCACACGAATTATTATTTCTCTTGTTTGAAATTATGTGAAATCCGAAAGAATAACAAAATACTTTCAGAAACTATTTAAGAGCTTTAATCCTAGGATTAACCCTTGTTCAAATATTTATTGTTATATCGGATGACATAGTAAATTGACTTTATCCAATATTTACGCTTATGTGTAGATTTACTTGGCATATATTTCGCAAACTATTTAAGAGCTTGTTTTAATTTGTTTGAATCATGTATTATTTTTCTATTGTTGGTGTTTCGAGATGGATAGAAGTTGGATGTACGAAGGACGGATGCATATTTCCGTGGAGAAGTTAATAAATTCATTCAAGCTACGGAAAATCATGCAAGAATTGAGAAGATACAGATAATACATTGCCCATGCAAAACCTGCAAAAATCTGAGAGCATTCAACAACACAACTATAATTAGATCGCATATGTTGATTAGTGGTTTTGTAGACAACTATATGATCTGGAATAAACATGTTGAAGAAGAACAATCTCAGAGAGAGAAATCAATTGATGAAATAATGTAAGAGCCCGAGTTTAATATATTGTTTGATGCCTTTGATGATGCTGGCTGTGAGGATGAAGGTCTTGGTGGTGGTCATTTTGATGGTGTCGACGGGAGTCCAATAGATCTTGGCAGTGATAATGATAGCGATGAACTTGATGATGGTGATTTTCTGAGCCAGTTGTTGCGTCACACTAAAGCGGACCTGTTGGTTGGTAGTGCTAAAGGGTTAGAAAACTTTGAGACGGTGAAGAAATCAACAGAGGAAAATATATATGAGAGGTTTAAAGGATGTCCGAAACACTGGACCATTCTTCGTTTTGTACTTTAGCTATTGACCCTAAAGGCTAAGCACAGCTGGTCAGACAGTAGTTTCAATGATCTCCTGGGTATGTTGGCCTGGTTGCTTCTGAAGCCAAATAAAGTACCTGCGAACACATATCGAGCAAAGAAGCTTGTCAGTCCGTTCACAATGGGTGTGGAAAGAATTCATGCATGCCCGAATCATTGTATTTTGTATCGTGGGGATGCTTTCAAAGACTTGGACAAATACCCTGTATGTTCTGCAAATAGGTACAAAAACAATGCTGGTTATTGTGGCGGCGATAATCAAGGTCCAGGAGACAGGAACAAAAGGAAGAGGAAGGGTGCAGCGAATAGTATTGCAGAGGCACCAGATACTACTTTAGGCATCTCTGAGAAGCAGAGGCGAATTCCGGCGATGGTTATGTGGTACCTCCCGGTTGCCGACCGCCTAAGACGTTTCTTCTCCAACCCAAAGGATGCTGAGCTGATGCACTGGTGGGATTCAGATAAGCGCAAGAAGGGCGATGGAAAGCTTCGACATCCAGCTGATGCTCGGCAGTGGAAGAAATACGATGAGTAGTATTATCTGGAATTTGGAAAGGACCCAAGGAACGTTAGGTTTGCGTTGAGTACGGACAGAATGAATCCATTTGGTGACAGGACTAGCACTCATAGCACTTGGCCGGTGATCTTGATGATGCACAACCTGCCTACATGGTTGTGCCAGAAGAGGAAATATCTTCTATTGTCTATCCTTATACAAGGACCCAAGCATCCTGGCATCGATATTGATGTTTTTCTTGAGCCTCTAATGCAAGAGATGGAAACTCTTTGGAAGGAGGGTATCGATATGTTTGACAGCTTCACAGGATAGACCTTTAATCTAAGAGCTATTATCTTCACCACCATCCATGATTACCAGGCTCTATTTGTCCTTTCGGGGCAGGTCAAAGGTTGGACGGGATGCACGGTCTGCGTGGATGAGACCGTATCATCTTTCCTGGAAGGTTCTAGAAAGTTAGTTTACCTTGGCCACAGACGCTTCTTGGTGGAAGGACATGGATACCGAAGTAAGAAGTTCTACATCTTTTTTTATGGCAAGGCTGAATTACATTCTGCTCCAACAAAAAGAGACGGGCACTATATTTTCAGAATGGTGAGGACCATCCAGGTTAGCTATGGGAAGGTGACAAAAGATGGAAAGAAGAAAAATAGAGATAAGGCGCCAATCGAAGGTGTACCATTCAAGAAACAGTCCATCTTCTACAAGTACTTGCCTTATTGGGGTGATCTTGAAGTCCGCCATGCAATCGATGGTATGCACCTAAAGAAGAATGTGTTTGGTAACACGATTGGGCTCCTTCTGGACCAAGGTTGGAAATAGCGGGCTATGAAGTTTAGCGGTAACATTCTCTAAAAGCTATAGAATAGCTATAGCGGGCTATAGCGAAAGCTAAATCATTTAGCGGAATGATAAAATAATAAATAATCTCATACAAATTATAAGTATCGTTGGTCTAACACCTAAAATTTGAGTCTTAACACGTCTCTTAACTACCCAACAGTACCCAATTGACATTTAGCGCTGCTAAGTCTCACAAAAACCTATTTAGCGGACATTTAGCATGGCTAAATCTCATAAAACCTCCTTTAGCGGATATAGCGAACAAATATTGTATAGCGTAGTGGTAGATCTTCTAAAAAGCTATTAGCGGGCTATAGCGAGGCTATAGCGGGCTATTTCCAACCATGTTCTGGACACATCAGCAAATACAAAGGATACCTAAAAGTCACGTCAAGACCTAGTAGCCATGAAGATATGAACTCTCCCCGGCTTCCTACAACTTGACGCATGATGAGAAGAAGGCAATGTGCGAGAGCTTACGGGGGGTCAGAGACCCAAGTCATTTTTCATCCAACATAAAGAAACTAGTCTCCATGAAAGATCTATCACTATGCGGCTATAACTGTCACGATTGTCATGTTTTGCTGACGGTGTTCCTCCCTTTTGCAATAAGAGCGATCAAGCCAGTATTCGTGAAGATGGTAATCACTCGGATGTGTTATTTCTTCAACAAAATTTCTCAAAAGGTGATCAATGAAGATTAATTGAATGATCTCCAAGAATTTATTGGGGAGACTATGGCACAACTCGAGATGTGTTTCCCTCCCGGTTTTTTTTATATAACGGAGCACTTAGTGATTCACATGGTCGACCAGATACGTGCACTTGGCCCACTTTACCTTCATGAAATGTGGATGTACGAGCATTTCATGTCCATTCTAAACCGGTACGTACTAAATCGTGCTTACCCTGAGGGTTCCATGATCGAGGGATACAGTACTGAGGAAGTAATCGAGTGTTGTCTTGGTTACCTAAATGATAAAATATCCATTGGTTTGCCCGTTCCATGCTTTTTTGGGAGGTTGGAAGGGGTTGGGACAGTTGGGAGGAAAACATTTATTGACAAGGATTTTAAAGGAGTGCAACAAGCACATTATAGCATCTTGCAGCATCTCGCGATAATGACACCTTTACTTAATGAACACTTGAGCATAATTCGTGCCGAATCTAATGGCCGCTCGGATGATTGGATCATGAGAGAGCACAAGCGTCGATTGACTGCATGGTTGAAGGACCTGGATCTACCAGATGGGGAGACCGTGGAAGAACAAACGATTAAAAGATTAGCAGTAGGCCCATCAAGCCAGGTCACATTGTGGCAAGGGTACGATATTAATGGATATTTATTTTATACTGCTGCAAAGGATAAGAAGATTGTATCCCAGAATAGTGGTGTGCATATTGAAGCCTTAGACGAGAGAACAGACCAAAGTATAACTTACTATGGCGTCATAGATGATATATGGGAAGTGCACTATGGTCTCAATATACAAACTCCGGTTTTTCGGTGTCGTTGGGTCAAACACCCTAGAGGTGTTGAGGTGGATAGCTATGGACTCACGATTGTTGACCTCAATAATGTTGGTTACAAAGATAACCCATGGGTACTTGCTTCACAAGTCGCATAGGTTCTGTATGTAGCTGACCCCGCAAAGAAAGGAAAGCATGTTGTTGTCCCAGGAAAACAATATATCATCGGGGTTGATGGTATCAACGATGTGGAAGATTATAATCAGTTCAATGAAATGAACCTCTTCACAGACCTACCCCAAAAGATGAAGATTATAGAAGCAAGTTTAAGAAAAGATGACAAGCCATGGGCACGCAAGGATGGTGAATCGAGAATTGTAACCGGTTAAATCAGTAGTTATTTAAAATCATATTGTATGTAATTGTATTTTTCTCTTGTATTCTGAATACCAGACATGTTAATGAACTATTTGTTGATGTATTTTTCTCCCTGGTTTTTGAAAAAGTTTCATTTTTTTTAAATTTAATACAACCTAGAACAAGGAAAATCTCAATCTCAGAAACTCATACTTAGAGATAGTAGACTTAACAAATTCATAGCCTACATTACCTAGCGACAGAATACATGCATGAAAACTCATAGCGAATACATGTTGCAAAAGTTCAATTGGATGCCTACTACATCATCTAAGGAATATTATTCCGAAGCAACAGGTACTGAACATAGTTAAGATCACCAATCTTGTACCCCAGGGCATCGTCAATGAAAATCAATGCACGGATAAGACAGCTGTCCTTTGCTTCGCTTGTACGAGGAAGTGCTTTGCCGTAGACGGTGAACATTGGTTCCGCGGTAGGATCTGGCATAGTTCGAAACTCATAAGAACTCTGGTAGAGCCCTTCCCTTGTATATGCTGGTCCGGACTCAGTTGAATAATAACCCAACTGCTCAACGGCTTGACATAAAATTTCTTCTAAGCTCATTGCCATAAAAGTGTTACCAAATATATCCTGCAATGGAGATGGAATGCAAATATAATTAACTGCTTTGCGCAATCAAAGAAACTATCATAATTAACTTACTATGTCATATAGATTTTCTCGTGAAAGAGTCTCATAGAGAGAAACAATATCTTGGTGATTCTGTTAAAGTGCTTTGATTTTGAACCATGACAAATTTGGAATCAGATAACCATAATTCTGAAGTTCCAAAAGGCAGGCTTCTATGGCTCTTCTTTCATAAGTCATCTGAACTATTGATTCTTTCCCACTGGCTACTATTTGAATCATGGTACCTACATCTTGTTTTGATGGTATCTCGAAAGAGATTGTCATTTTTTTGAATTGTTGGCGTTCTGTGGTTACCACCTGAAGAGGTGAACCACCTAGGTATTGTAGAACCTCAGTAAGCCATTTAAACAAATCGATATGCTGCATTAGAGGTAATGTAAATAAACATTAATAATTATTTATTTACTAAGATCAAATATTGTGGATTATAGACAAAGAAATGATTCTAACTATGCCTGGAGCTGGATTGTTCTGTTGAGAACATCGCTTTGGTCTAGTCTTGTTAACTCTGCTGAAAGTGATGCCAGGATTATGAGCCTGGGGCGGGTCGTAATCGTGACGTGGCATACAATGACCAAAGCCACCATTTGCCATATCGATACGCTGCTCAAACATGTGTATTTATTTACTAAATCACTCACTAAATTATATGTGCATCAATATATTTACATCAAAATATAAATCACTAACTAAATTATATACATCAATATAACTCGTACCTGGATCAATATATATGCATCAATATATACATATCAATATATAAATTAATAAATAGCTAACTAAGTATACTTTCCATTTATAAATAGAAAGAATGAAAAAAAACAAAATATAACACATACTTGCAAGATGGCGGCTAGGGGCGCGGGGGGGGGGGGTGGCGCGGCGCGGCGCACACGGGGGGAGGTGGCGGCTACGGTGGCGGCGACGGCGCACGGGGAGGTGGCGGCTTCGAGATCTATTCTGATGTGGCTAAGTGCGGCATTTTCTTGTATATAATATGCTGTCCATTTTCAGGGGCGGGTGGAAGAGTCACCCGCCCCTAGAAATACATTACTAGGGGCGGGTGACCCCACCACCCGCCCTTGCTAAGGTGTTTCTAGGGGCGGGTGACACCACCACCCGCCCCTAGTAATAATTCTCAATTTTCTTAAAAAAATTCAATTATTTCCTTAAAAATAGCAAAATAGATCAAAAAACTTGAAAATTTAACTCTATCATTGTTATGACCAGTAGAACACGAAAAAAATATGAAAGTGTTATTTCAGTGTATATTTTCCATGACGATGTGAAAATCTCAAAGATTGTCTTGATATTATAGTAGTGAGAGGCCTACAATGTGATTTATACACTACAAACTATAATATATTGTCAAAACACTGTTCACATATTTTTCTTTTGTTTTATTTGTGTCAATAAAGCTAGGGTTAAATTTTCATATTTTTTGGATGAAATTTGCTATTCATTTAGACATAAAACTATTTTCAGAAAAAACTGAAAAAAAAATTTCAGGGGCGGGTTATAAAGAAAGCCGCCCCTAGAAATATATTACTAGGGGCGGGTGACCCCACCATCTGTCCTTGCTAAGGAGTTTCTAGGGGCGGGTGACACCACCACCCGCCCCTAGTAATAATTCTCAATTTTCAAAAAAAAATTCAATTATTTCTTTAAAAATAGTAAAACAGATCAAAAAAACTTTAAAATTTAACTCTATCATTGTTATGACCAGTAGAACACGAAAAAATATGAAAGTGTTATTTCAGTGTATATTTTCCATGAGGATGTGAAAATCTCAAAGATTGGCTTAATGTTATAGTAGTGAGGGGCCTACAATGTGATTTATACACTATAAACTATAATATATTGTCAAAAGACTGTTTACATATTTTTCTTTTGTATTATTTGTGTCAATAATGCTAGGGTTAAATTTTTATATTTTTTGGATGACATTTGCTACTAATTTGGATATAAAATTATTTTCAGAGAAAATTGGAAAAGATTTCCAGGGGCAGGTGACGCCACCACCCGCCCCTAGAAATGCTCTGAATCAAAACCCTATATAATACAGTGGCGTCCCAGGACTTAGCCACTTTCGCGGACGGAGCAAACGGACGCCGCCAGGCTGCCAAAATTTGGACCTGAGCCCGCGCCGCCGCCGTCCTACTCCTCCGCGCGCCACCGCTGTGTCCTCGAGCTCTCCGCGCGCCGGATCTACGCCACCACCGCCGCCCTGTCCGGTCCGCCGCGCTGCCGCCCTCTCCCGCGACCCCGCCGCCACCGCTCCGCGCTGTCCTCTCCGCCGCCGAGCCCTCCTCCGCCGCCTGGATCTACGCCGCCGCCGTCGAGCCCTCCTCTGCCGTCGAGCCGTGCCGTCCTCTCCGCCACCGAGCCGAGCTCAGCGCCAAGCCCGCGCCGCCGAGCCCCCCGCCGCGCCGACCTCTCCGCTGCCGAGCTGCTCTGCCGAGCCCGCGCCGCCGCCTAGGTTTGTTTTTTACATTTTAGCTAATGTATTATTTAGTAGTCTTATAAATAATTTCTATACATATATATGTTAGCTAATGTATTTATATAGTTATTTATTACTCTAAGAAATAATTTCTATATATATATATGTTTATAAATGTATCCTAGAATTTTAAGAAATAATTCCTAGAGTTATTTATTTGTCTTAGAAATAATTCCTAGAGTTATTTGTTTGTCTTAGAAATAATTCCTAGAGTTATTTGTTTGTCTTAGAAATAATTCCTAGAGTTATTTATTTGTCTTAGAAGTAATTTCTATATATGTTGATATATATATATCTTAGAATTTCTAGAAATAATTCCTATAGTTATTTATTTGTGTATGAAATAATTATTTGCACGTGCAGCTGAACATGTTGATAGGCTAGTTATACTAATGACAGTCAAGAAATACCTTTTGCAAACCCTGTTTTGCAAGTGATAGTCCTGTGGATGCAGAAAAGTTACGTATATATAGATCCGCCCTGGACCGATATATATGTATGTACTCAACATGCCAAAAAAATGTGCGTACGTACGTATGTCCTTTTTTTCCGTCGTACACGTTCGTCAAAGCGACCAACACGGCCCGCAGAACGCCTAGGGTGTATGCCTGTATGGGAACGTTTGTATAGACCAAAGGCTTGGCTGTTTTTTTATTGTAAAGGTGGAAAACGTAGAAAAGATTGCTGGAGTTCACAGCTCTACGGACGCAAAAGAAAGCATGCAGACATATCAGACCAGCAAATTTGTCGGGTATCGCTAATTTACGGGAGGCTCCCGTACGGTTGATCTCCCGACCGTTTTTTTTTCATTTTTAGAAATTTTTTTGTCATTTTCCGATTTTAGAAATTTTTTTCTAAGAGAAATTTTGGAGAGAGAAAAATTTTTGACGAGAAAAAGTTAGAAACAAAAATTTGAGGGACAAAAAGTTGAGAAAATTTGTATCCAGAATAGAAAAAAAATTGCATCTGAAAAAAAAAATACTTAGAATAAAACAATTTGCATCAAAATCAAAAAGAAAAAAATTTGGGTAAAATTTTGGTCGGTAAAAAAATTTGTAAAATCAAAAAAAAACCTACCGCCCCCCGGCGAAGCTCTGGCGGAGGAGGTGGGTTCCCGCGGGTGGCTGGGCGAGTACCTCGACCGTGTCACCACCTCGGCGTCGTCCCTCTCCGGTCGGTGGAGCGAGCGGCTGAGCCAGGGCCACCGCAGCCACAGCCTCCGTCACGACGACTCATGGCGCCGGGATCCGGCGGCGGCTGCGGCCAAGTCGGCGACGCCAGCCGCGGTGGCAGCCCCCGGCAAAGAAGCCCTGGCGGGGAAGCCGGGAGAGCACCGCGACCGTGACAACCTCGCCCCCTCCGCGTCCGCGTCGTCCCTCTCCGGGCGGTGGAGCCAGGGCCACCGGCGCGACGAGTCCTGGCGGTGGAGCCAGGGGAGCGGACTCAGGGGGAGGGAGGGGGCGCAGCTCCGGGGGAGGAAGGGGAGCGGCGGTCGGCGGGGAGTCGGCAGCGGGGAGGCGCGGGATCCCGATCCGTCGTGAGAGAATAGGGAGGAAAGGAAGGGGAAAGGTGCGGGGAAGGGGAAGCGGGAGGAAAAAGAAATCGACCGTAAGTTGCTGGAGTTACGGTCGACCTTAAACTCAGCATTCGGAAATTTGTCTCAGTTTATTGGAACGTTCGATTTAAATAATCTCGGTCTCTGTTGATCCCGACAGAAACCTTTGTCCATACTCCATACTCAAACCTACGACATGCTAATCTTCGGCCAAATATAGACCTGCCTTGTACTACAATAATTTTTTTATATGATCCTACACTCGACAATTATTTCGTAAAGTAAAACACGTGGGAAATTAGGCCCTAATAACTGATCTACAGAATGATGATCTTGCAATTATGGAGACGCTTTGACACAACTTTTAGTGTCTCAAAGGCCAAAATACGAAGGAAAAAGCTCTCGATTCAAGGCTACATAGCCTATCCTATTATCCTCTGCAAAAAAGAAAAAGAAACATAGCCTATCCTATCCGATCCACCAAGCAAATCCAGAACACAGATACTAAAGAAACAATGGCTCCTTGGACAATGAAGGCGAGTTCCATGATCTTGCCAAGTTGTGTGCCCGGTGTTTTTCATGATACCAAGAGAATGCCAAGTTGGTCTGTATGTTGTCTCCATCTACATCATTAATCAAATCTAGTCGTAATGCCCGGTGTTGTAGACATGTCAAATGATTTTATGACAATGCCTGTGAAGATATCAATTTGTACCCAGTTTTCACGCTGTATAACATATGTTGACCTTGAGCTTATGTTATATAGTTGAACTTGTTATGGTTGCCATCGAACCGTGAGACACATCCATGCCCAAGCAACAACTCAGTTGTGATGATAAGATGATTGGGCTGGGTGTGTCTCATGGTTTCATGACTGGCATGAGCACCTTTTTGCCACTATCTGTGTTGTTTCTGTACTTCAAGCTCAAGGTCATATGAAATGCAAAATATCTAAGGCAAAATAAATGTTTGTGATTTTATTTCTTTGTAGACGTGTCAAATGACTTTATGTCAATGCCTGTGAAGATATCAATTTGTACTCAGTTTTTTGCTGGGTAACATATGATGACCTTGAGCTTCTGTTGTATACATAAATTTGTTATGGTCGTCAACAAACCATGTGAGACATCCATGCCCAAACAACAACTCAGTTGTGATCATAAGATGATTGGACTGGGTGTCTCACATGGTTTCATGACTTCTATAAACCATCTTTTCCTTCAAGCTCAAGGTCAAATGAAATGCAACATATCTGAGGTAAAATTCAAATTTATTATATTTGTAGTGATTATTATTAGTCTTACAAATAGTTTCTATATATGTTGATCCTAGAATTTCTATAAATAATTTCTATAGCTATTTCTTAGTCTAAGAAATAATTTTTGTATGACACGTCTCCATCGTATAACACGACTAAATTCGTTTGGCCATCCTCGTTTAATGTAGAAGTTGTAAATGTCTGATCCGTTGCCATCTTCCCCGCCAAGGGAGGCGCCAATGACACAAGAGGAGGAAATGGAACAGCTCGCCTCTCAGATGGACTGGGGCGACGACGCCGAAGTTCAGAGTGGGGATGACGAAGTTGACCGGGATGGACAAGGGGTGTTCATAGATGGAGTGTGGTTGGATGCTATAGATCCACATCCGTGCCCTCCAAGACAAAGATTTTCATTGGAAGATTTTGATCCAGATTATATTCCGAGTCTAGCTCGGGTAAGGTCTTACAATCGAGTATTTATTGTACATTTTCAAGAAATACGCGTAATAAGTTGATGAATTCGGATATATTCCATATAGGATGCTGCGACAGGAAGAAGTAGACATCGAGGCCAACGTGCAAACGCAACAGAGGAAGAACTTGAAGGCAATGAAAGCTCTGGTCCGGAACCTCAAACAACTTCCTCTGACAGCCAGAATAAAAGGAAACGGGGTCAGCATGGAAGAAACAAATACCCCGAAGGCCAATGGGTGGTCAACGTAATTAGTGCTGTAGGCGAGCCCATAGAGCCTCCAGAGGTCTGCGCAAAGTTTAGGAATGCAATCGGTTCAATAAGAAGGACAAAGATGGTTCTGGATCCAACGATCCCCGATTGGCCAATAGTTCCTGAGGGAAGGAAGGAGGCGATGTGGTAGATGTTGAGGCAAACATTTATTTTGCCAAAGAGGAACTCAAGATAGGGTGAGGCATTATGCTAGGAAGATGTTGGGTGAGAGTTTCCACTGGTGGAAGAGCGAACTCAACACTAAGTATGTCAAAACTAGCCGAACACCATTTGCGAATTACGGGGAAATCACTCAAGCACAATGGAAAGAGTTTGTTCGGCAAAAGAGCACCGAACAATCTCTAGCGCTAAGCAAGAAAAATACTTAGCAGGCAACGAGCAATGTACATAAAGTCCATCTTGGCCCGGGTGGATACCAAAGGAAGGTCGATCAATGGCACCGTGAAAGAGAGGCTGCAATAGTCACTGGGCAACCAGACCCTTTTGAAGGCCTTACTGAGCGTGCGGAGTTCTGGCTTCAAGCCAGGAAGCCTAAGATAGTGGAAGGCAAGCCACATTTTGACAAACCCGAGACTGAAGCCGTCGCACAAAAAATGTACGAACTTACCGAGCTTCAGAAACAAGGAAAGTTCAGCGTCAAGAGGGACAAGGACGTGCTTAGTACAGCCATTGGGACCAAAGAGCACGGAGGCCGCATCAGAGGCGTGTCCTCAAATTTGACCTTTAGGGATGGATTCGAGGAGGACCGCTCTACCCACAAGAGGCATGACCGCTATAAGGAAGAGATGATACAAGCGGCCGAGAAAGCAGCGGAATCAAAGTTTAAGGAAATGTTTGCACAATTAACAGAGCAGCAATCAGGGCAAATATGGATGAATCCGTTGCAATTGGGGCAGCAGCAATCCGGCCAGATGGTGATGATGCCCCCTCCAGTAGTGGCCCCAGCGAATACGGCCTGTGCTTAGAGTAGTGTTGCCTCAACCACAGCACAACCATATCCGGTTGATTACATCACAAATATTACTCCATGCATGCTGCTCTATTCAATAGGTAGAGCTGGAAAGACGAGAGAAGTTGCCAAGGCGCACGTGGATCCTATGGCGGGTTTATTTGATGGAAAACCAATCCCGCCCCTATATGCATGCGTGCGAGTGCAGAAGCTACTGAAAACAAGCTACGAGGACAACGAGATAGATATCCCTACTTCGGATGGGAGGGCCACGCTTGGAGAGTGCATTGGCATCACCATTCTGTGGCACAAGCGTGATATCGTACTACTTGTTTCACCAGAAGGGCCGGCACATTAGACTCGATCGGCTCTAGATTATGTAGCGGCGGCCCCGTCACCACGAGCTACAGCATCGCCGCCGCCGGCTGCAGCATCGCCGCCACCGGCTCGGACATCGCCGCCACCGGCTCCAGCTTCACCGTCCCCGGCAACTCAAGCTTCACCGCCCCCAGCAGCTCAAGCTTCACCGCCACCAGCAGCTCCACCTTCACCGGCCCCTGCAGCTCAATCATCACCACCACGAGCGCACACGGCATCGGCTCACCAACCATAACAACAACAACAACAACAACAACAACAACAACAACAACAACAACAAATACTTGGGTTCCCTGTCCATCGAGTTATACGGTCATACCAGAAGGAGGACTCAGATATTGTAAATAAATGGCACGCCGCAAACACCAAGCAGAGGTTAAAGGAAAAGTCAACGGATAAGGCATGGGAAAAGTCAAAAAATGTTTCAGATTCTAGTGCCACCAGACGACCGGGCGTTTCCGAGCCCCGCACTGACCACGACTTCATTAGGAAAATTGGGGTCGATGACATAGCAGATTTATCGGATTGCCCTAAAAAATTCGAGTATGGTAAAGATTTTTTACCCCACTCTTTTCTGCAAAACTGTCCAGATTTTATGAAAAGGATGCACACATGGTACAGAAGGGCATGTAGACTTCACCTCACAAGCCTTTGGGCCAGGTACCATCCGGAAGTTTTCGGATTACGAACTGTGGGGATCACTGATATCGTGTTCGATTTTGAAGACATCCAAGAAATGTTCCGCCTCAAAGAAATTAACATAGAAATGATCAGACTCTGGTGCATGTAAGTGTCGCATCCAAATTCATATCTTATATGCAATGGTCTATACTTATATATGCATACATATCTAATTAGTTGTGATATTTCATTCTACAGTATGATGCAACGACAAGAGGATAAGGCAGGTAGGAAGGTCGCGTTCCTTGACCCGTTAGCTATTGTTGAGAAGTGCCATAAAGGGCCAATGTTTTGGGATGACGACCACGATGATTTCAAAAACTGTAAATCGCGCAAGGAAATTAATGAAGTGCAGAAGCAGGAATATAGAAAAATCATTTCGATAGTTGCTACGTACATATCACATCAGTTTCAAGATTGGCAAGACAGGAATGTCATATGGGCACCATATAACTTTCGGTAAGTGTAGTCTCAATGATTTGGTATAACATACACTTCCTTCGAATATCTGACTAAGAAATCATATATGATATTTTTGCAAAAATCATTGGATTGTATTTATGATCAAGCCAAAGCAAGGACGTATTCTAGTATTAGACTCCGTGGATTTCGATCCGGATAGTTATAAGGAATTTGAGGGCATCCTCAACATGTTAGCAAAATCGTTATCCTATACTTCGACTTCATGCTGAATTTTGCATACGTAAATAACTACTTATTTCTTTTCTTTTTCTAAAAAACAGGTCTTCCAGGCACTACGTGTCCAAAGGAGGAGAACAACCCCCCCCCCCCCCGATAGGGAAAAAAATATGGTGCTAGCAAGTTTAGTTAGATTATTATTACAACTCGTTCTTGGTAATATTTCCTAGACTTTGCATGCTTGTTTACTTGTTTTCTGTAATCCTTGTTAGTGTTTAGCTTGTTTATTAGCTAACTTTTGTTAGCGCTTGTTTCTAGTCTTTGCATGCTTGTTTAAGTAAAGCTTTGGTGGTAGTCTTTGCGTCCTTTGTTTCTCGGTTGCTTCCGTTTGTGTCAGATTTTTCTAATTGTTTTTAGGACGAGCTTGTCACTGGTTGGCTCGCGTCGGCTTGGTGGTTAGAAGAGAAGCGTATCAGGTTGTATTCAGGAAATGAACTTATTTTCTTGGAGAAACCCGTTTGAGTCCTACAGTTAATTGTGAGTTTTTCTAAAAAAAATGAACTGCAAGAAACCCATCTAAATAGTTATTCTTTTGTACAACTCACAGTTAATAATATTTTATTTCAAAAACTTTTTGCAGTAGTACTTTGTATATTCGTAATTTTCAAATATAATCACAACAAAAAACGCTGGTTAAAACGACTTTCAATTGGAGAACTTGTTTTGCAGATCTGATCCTCTGGTTCCTGGAACAGAAGGGGGAGGGGCTCTTTGTCATCTTGTGTGCCTGTTCCTGTCGTGTTGATTAAGACGGAGGAGAGGCTCGTGGAACAACATGATAGCAACATAATAGCGCAGCCACACAACATGATTGCAACATGATGCCAATCATAACTCAAAAAAAAAATGCCAATGATGCAACACGAGCATGATATTTCCTTGTCGAAAATTCTTAGTAGGTTGGCTCACCACACGACTTCTCGGATCGATCCAGGTTCCAGAGGATGATTTGTCACATCTAAACCAATAGGAAACAAAAAAAAAATCGTGGTTGTTCCGCAGCGACCCGTTGCTAAATCCAACACTTCTCCTCCCTCAAGATGAGAAAATCCCTTCATCAGCGCGCAATCAGCAAGGGAGACTCTTGTGCGTCGCGTTGATCGGCAGAGCAGCAAGGGAGATGTCTCCTTACGTGCTCGCCGCTGCCGGCGTGGTCATCGTCTTCCTCTGCGTCGTCAAGAACCGCCGGAGCGGTAAGCTCCCGCCGTCGCCCCCGTCGCTGCCGCTGATCGGCCACCTCCACCTCATCGGCCGCATCACACACCGCTCCCTGCACGAGCTGCACCTCCGCTACGGCGGCGGCGGCCGCGGACCTGTTCAGGAACCACGACCTCGCCTTCGCCTCCCGCCCGCGCAGCGTGGCGGCGGACAGGTTGATGTACGGCTGCAGGAACGTGACGTTTGCGCCGTACGGCGAGGACTGGCGCCGCGGCAAGAAGGCCGCCGTGGTCCACCTCCTCTCCCCGCGCCGCGTGGCGTCCTTCACGGCCGTGCGCGCCGCCGAGGCAGCCGCGCTCGTCGCGCGGGCCCGCCGCGCCGCCGAGGCGGGGGAGGCTGTGGAGCTGAGGGAGCTCCTGTACGGCTACACCAACGCGGTGGTCACCCGAGCGGCGACCGGTGCCGCGGGGGCGACGGTGGAGAGATTGAAGCAGCTGATCGGGAGCACCGCGCCGCTGGTGGCGGGCTTGCAGCCGGAGGACGTGCTGCCGGACGCGCCGGCGAGGTTCGTGAGGTGGGCGACGGGCCTGGACAAGATGCTCGACGACAGGGCCGAGGCCTGGGACAGGTTCCTGTCCGAGATAGTGGCCGTGCACGAGGAGAAGGGTGGCGGCAGTGCCGGGGAGGAGGAGGATGATGACATCTTGGACGTCCTGCTTCGGCTGAGGCGAGAACGCGCCGACGGGCTCGAGTTCACAGATGATCGCATCAAAGCCATCGTCAAGGTCATCTTGGCAGAAATATATACTCTTGAGAAATGTCTACTGATCTTGTTCTCCTGATGCTCGATTCTTGCGGCGGCAGGACATGATCGCCGCCGGGACTGGAACATCATCGGAAACGATGCAATGGACCATGGCAGAGCTCGCCGCCAACCCGCGGGTGATGGCCAAGCTCCAAGACGAGATCGCGCGGCTCGCTGGCGCCGCCGCCGATGAGGCGGCCATCGCGGAAGCGGACCTGAACAGGATGGAATACCTCAAGGCAGTGATCAAGGAGGTGCTCCGGCTTCACCCGCCGTCGCCGCTCCTGGTCCCGCACGAGTCGACGACGCCCGCGGTGGTGCGGGGCTACGAGATCCCGGCCAGGACCGTGCTCTTCGTCAACGTGTGGGCGATCGGGCGGGACCCCGCGGCGTGGGACGCGCCAGAGGAGTTCCGGCCGGAGCGGTTCGTGGGCGGCGGCCTGGCAGCGGACTTCAGGGGGACGGACTACCAGTTCATCCCGTTCGGCGCCGGCCGAAGGATGTGCCCCGGCATCAACTTCGCGCTGCCGGTGGTCGAGCTCGCGCTCGCCAGCCTCCTGCGCCACTTCGACTGGGAGCTCCCCGCCGGCATGCGCCCGGCGGACCTCGACATGGGCGAGGCGCCGGGGCTGACGATGCAGCCGCGGGTTCCACTTGTTCTAGTCCCCAGGTGCAAGACGCTCGCTCAGCATGCGAATTGAAAGTACGAAATCGATGTGCCTCCAACTCCATTCCGGCAATCCCCTCCATGGGAATTGGGAACCGTGGTTTGCGTGTGAAGTTGTAGTGGTGGATCAATTGTATATATAGATATATAATTATATTTTCAAATAAAATATAGATATATATCTTGTTATGTAGAACACTCGAGATATGTGAAATATATCTTGTGTGAGTATATTTAGATATATGATTATATTTTCAAATAAAATAAATAAATAAATAATTGTAGATGCAAGCGTTGGTGTCACCTGCTCGTATATATAAATGTATGTCAATAATGGTAAACGACTGGGACAAAGTGAGTAAACCAACAACAGCGTGGCGACAATTAATATCTCTAATAATTCATCTTTTCGCATGACAATATACCCACATGTCAAAAGCAACAATATCTCAGTAACCACTACCGGGGTCGTCTAGTTTGCCGTGTGCGCACACGGCAAAGGCCGAAAAACTCACGGCAAAAACTTTGTCGTGTGTAACACACGGCAAAGAGCACACGGTATAAACTGCCGGCAAAGAGGTCATTTGTCGTGTGCCTTTTGTCGGGCACATGGCAAAGAGGTTGCCGTGTGCATTTTCTGACACTCGGCAAACATTTTTTGAATAAAAAAACACAAAAACCGCCGCCGGCACCACATCCCCCGCCACACGCCGGCCACCATGGCATGGAGACAGAGAGAGAGCACCTCGGGGTAGATCCCGCCGCCGCGCCTGCCGCCGTGGAACTCGCCGCGCCTTGGCCGTGGATCCCGCCACGCCCGCCGCGCCTCCGCCATGGATCCCGCCGCGCCGCCGTCGTGGACCCCGCGGTGCCACCGTCGTGGATACCCCGCCACGTCCGCCGAGCCTCCGCCGTGGATCCCGCCGCGCGCCGTTGATCCCACTGCCGCGCCGCGGATCCTGCCGCGCCGCCGTTGTGGACCCCGCTGTGCCGCCGTCATGGATACCCCGCCGCGCTACCGCCGTGTATCCCGCCGGCTACCCCTGCTCTTTATGCGCCGCCGCCGCATCTCGCCCCGCCGCTGCTCCTCACTGCCGGTGAGGGGCAAGCGGAGGGAGGAGGGGAGGGGAGGCAGAGAAGGGGCCGGCCGGCGTGTGGTGTGTGGAGGGGTCGGTCGCCGTCATGCCGCCGTGGGAGGAGCCATGGGGAGAGGAGGGAGGAGCGCGATGGGGGAGAGGATATGACTGAGGGGGAAATAAAGAAGATGCAGTGGAGTTTTTTATTTTGCGGTGGAGTTTGGATGGCGGATCTTTCGCCTGCCAAATTTTCGTGTTTGCCGAGTGTTGCCTGATCTGGCACTCGGCAAAGCTCAGGTTTGCCGAGTGTCATAGATCCAGTACTTGACAAACAGTTTATTTCGATGATTTAAATTTTGTCAAAGACACTCTTTCCCGAGTGTTTTTTTCTGACACTCTTTGCCGAGTGTTTTTTTTTTGCACTCGGCAAATAATTTTTTTGCCGAGTGTTTTTTAAGGGGCACTCGACAAAGGGTTTGTTTGCCGAGTGCCCGAGGGATTGCACTCGGCAAAGAATGAAACACTCGGCAACCCTTGGTTTTCCGGTTGTGGACGGTATGTAAGATCGACGAAGGGTGGTCAATCAGAACAGCACCACTGACATCTCAAGGTGCAGAACGGGAGCTGCAAGACCTGCTACAAAGGTTAGACCATGTAAACCTAAGTCAGACAGAAAATCAGAGAGAAATCAGATATGGATTGACAAAAATAATTTACAGTCAAATAGTCAAGCTATTACATGCACGACCGGAAGTCGCCTATTTGCGAGTGCCCTGAGCTATTTGCGAGTGCCCTAAGCTTTGCCGAGTGCATTATATCAAGCACTCGGTAAACAGATTGTTTGCCAAGTGCATCCCAAAAAACCTGTGCAAACTGCAAACACAATACACTTGGCAAAGGCACATTTTGTCAAGTACTGGCACCATGGCACTCGGCAAAGCCACACTTTACCGAGTGCTGGCACCATAGCACTTGGCAAACAATAGCATGTGCCAGGCACGTGCCACGGCAGTGCATGGCCGAGACGGCTGTTAGTGCTTTGCTGAGTGCACGTTAGAGGCACTCGGCAAAGCCTTGTTGGGCTTTTTTCATACACTCTGCAAAGTAGCAAAAAAATGTCTCTACCCACCAAACTTTTTCTATTATTCTCATACTATATGTGGTACTCCATGTTCAAATTTGGTATATTTCTCATTCAATTTGCTATATTTAGTTAATTTATTACATTTAAAGGATTTTGTGGGGATAAGTCAATTTTATACTGCAATTTGCTACAAGTCAATTTTCTGGAGAGTCAAATTTGAGGCGTTATCCAGGAAATGAAAGGAAATATTGAACATCTAGTTCACGTACCCTTTTTTTAGAGCAGACTGTGGGGGAGGTCCCCACAGTATAAAAATTATATTAAAAAGACAAGAGAGTTTAGAGAGTTCTAACATACAGACTTAACTAAAAGCATCAAGCCAAAAATAGAAGGTTGACCGCAGGTCAGCCTTGAATCTAAGAGATTGTAAAAGACCTTGCCTTTTAAAGTTACAGACCCATCCAGCATGACTAGGATTTTGTCTCTCAAACACTTTGTCGTCTCTTATCTTCCAAAGCTCCTGTGTTGCAATCATCGCTGCTTCTACAAAGAATTCCTGTCCATTGGCCTTTCTTATTCGGGCCAGCCTGTCTTCTATATTAAGAGAAATATCCCAGACAAAATTCAGAGTCATCCAGCATTGCCTTGCGAAGGAGCATAGAAACAAAAGATGTTCAATTGTTTCTGTAGCTCCTGTATGACACATGACACATATATCATCATCATGCACCACAATGTGCCTTCTGGTTAATACTGTCTTGGTGTTCAATCTATCCACCAAAATGAGCCAAATAAAAAATTTGATCTTCGGTGTACAATTGGATTTCCAGATCATTCTGTAAAAGGGGTGTGCCTCTAGCATGCTGTAGATGTGTGAATAAAACTTCTTGGAGGTGTAACTGGGTCCCCATGTCAGGTGCCAGACATCTTTAACATTTTCATTGTAGGGTACATTATGGATTATTTCTTGCAAGTGATTCAATTCATCTAAGGCCTGTTGTGAGAGAGGCAACATAAATATGTCATCCAGATTAGAGGCTTGCATGACTTCTTGGACAGATATTGTGTTGTATTTTGCAAAAGATGTTATTCTAGGATGGCTTAGAGCTAAGAAGTCCTCCATCCATCTGTCATCCCAGAAGCAAACTGTAGAACCATTGCCCACAATACAATGAGATACTAGTCTGTAAAGATTGTAAGTCTTATGACATCCTTCCACCAGAATGAGCCAGTTTCTCTTGATGCGTGTGGGACTTTCTCTTGATAGTACTTGAACCAGACCAGCTGCACCCATGGAGTGTCAACTTGGTTATAGAATTTGTGCAAATGTTTCAGGAGAAGAGCATCATTCTGTAATTTTAAGTTGACAATCCCCAAACCTCCATGTTTCTTTGGCTTCTGAATTGTTTCCCAGGCAACAAGGTTTCCTCCTCTTTTTTTGTCTGTGTTTCCCCTCCATAGGCATTGTTTCCTCATTCGATCAATGTTCAATCACTCCTCTTGGCAGCTTATTATTGAAGACAAAGCTAACTTTACTATCTGTTGTCTACCTAAATATGATAGCCAGGTGCTACATCCAGAAGGCAACTTTCAACCCTATCCATCATTGGGGTCAGGTTTTCCATCATTGGTTTTGTTGTACCCATTGGCAGACCAAGGTAAGTGAATGGCAGTGTGCCAATGGAGCATCCAAATGTTTGTGACAAGATTTCCATTTTCTCAGCCAAGACATTAATTGGCAGCATTTGAGATTTTCTGTAATTCACCCTTAGGCCTGTGGATTCTGCAAAGGTGTTTAACAGTGCTTTGAGGAAGAATATTGTCTGGCGTCAGCTTGCATGATTAACAGGGTATAATCTGCATACTAGACTATGGGGAAGTCTTCACAGGGTTGTGGAATTGGAGCCTGTAGTAAGTTGAGGGAAGCAGCTTTGTTGACAAAAATCTGAAGCAATTCAGCAGCTAGAACAAATAAGAGTGGGGATAAAGGATCCCCCTGTCTGACTCCTCTTTTGCATTTAAAGGATTTCCCAGGCACACCATTGAGTAACACAGCAGATCAGGTTCCAGAATTTAGGATGTTCTTTATCCAGTTCATCCATATGCTAGGAAAGCCCAAGTGATTCTTGATTTCCAAGATTGCCGGGTGTTCTACTGTATCAAATGCCTTCTCAAAGTCTAGTTTGAGTATAATGACTTCTCTTTTGAACTGGTGACATTGATGAATGTATTCAAAGCTCCATGCTAAACAATCTTGAATGGTTCTGGTTTTAATGAAGAAATACTGATTCTTGTGCACCAGTCTGATAATCACCATCTGTAATATGTCTGCAAGAATCTTAGTCAGTAACTTAAGGCTGATGTTCATCAAAGAGATATAGGGATATGGGGTAGCAAAATCAAAATTTTTCTACCGCATAAACAAAGGAACACTGCTGTTATAGGTCACGGAATTACCACTAGACGCATAGTTGCGGAACTTCTGTAGTGTGTCGATGTCGTGTAGATGGAAGCCGGCAGTGCAGTTGCAAGAACCACTTCACGAACAACTCGTCCTTGTGCAGCAGATGCGGCACCTCCAAGGTATCCACACGTAGCAGAATAAGCATCGCACTCGGATTGCTAGATCTGCAAGAACGACTTGGGGCTAGTTGCACGAGGAGGGGGCTTGGGCGCATACAGTAGGGAGGAGGGGCGGCTAGGGTTTCAGGGTTGCCCCCCCCCCCGCCCCCTCTCCCTTCTGCTTTTACAGCCCTATTGGGCGCCCCCTTTGTGGGTCCTTGTGGGCCCCACCTGGGTGTCCAACCTTATTGGCCTAATAAAGCCCATTAGTGTATTTAGTCCAGTCCAATTTGGATCTCATCCTCATTGGGCTTCTAGGCCCTTAAGTGTGTGACCCTATGGGCTCACGCGCAAATAGACATGGCCCGAGTACTCCTACTCGCCAATAGTTGATAGCGGTCTCTAGCAAGACGTGTCAACACCTATACATGTTCCCTTTGCCTCACGATATTTGGTCTAGCTCCAAGCCAACCACTCTTTCTCGGTCTTGTGATTTGAAATTCTTGGTTAACTCTTAACCTTAGCATGGCCATGCATTTCTTGATCCGATCACTCGAGGGGCCCAGAGATATCTCTCTCTAACAGAGAGGGGCAAATCCCATCTTGACCGACTATGTCTCACAACATGTTTCTTGACAGTTACGTTGTAGCGTTTGATGGCTCCTAAGTAAGTCGGTTCACATCTTGAGTACATACGACGATCTCAGGTCCTAGGACATAGCATATATATTGTGTAATGAGAAGTCATCATTTCGTGTTGGGTCAGTTCAGTCTCACGTCTCACATGAGCCCACATCATTAGTTTGACATCCCCATGTCCATGACTTGTGAAATGTAGTCAATCAACTAATACATGTGCTAGTCTAATATTCATGTGTGTCCTCATATGAACTCCGACTAGTAATATTTTAGAATATCCATACAAGTAAAGAGTTTCACAAATACTTCACATAAGCATTAATCAATACAAGTTGTCATCCATGGATATTCAAGGAACACTTTATTAATCATGAATACAAGGAAATATGATTGCCTCTAGGGCATATTTCCAACAAAAGATGGGTCTACAATCATTAACTATCTCTAGGTTTGCTTTATTGGGTATAAGTATTATATATGAACTATTAATGCCATCCAAATTAAGGTTATCTACAAAGAAGTCATTGCAGAAAGCATAGAATTCTTCTTTTATTAACTGCAAGAATTTTTTTATGAACTAACCATTAAAGCCATCATGACCTGGAGCTTTGTCACTCGGCATTTTCTTAATGATGTTATCTATTTCTTCTTGAAGGAATGGTTCAATCAGGACGTCCGAGCCCTCTCTAGTGGTGATGTAGCTGTTTAGATCAAAGTGCATTGTGATTCTAGAGTTGACTCCCATTCTGTTCTTGAAAGAACTCCATATGAGATTAGCTTTTCCTTCATGATCCTGAATCCATGCCCCATTGTCATTCAACAATCGTGCTACATTATTCCTTCTGTAAGAAATTGTGGCCATTGCATGGAAGAATTTTGTGCATTCATCACCAAACCTGACTCTATTAACTTTGTATCGATTTTTCCAGTATATGTTCTTGTAGTGTAGAAGTTTCCTCAGCTGTGTCTTCACTAACTTCCTTAGGTTAAGCTTTGGGTTATATAGTTGTCTTTTGTCCTCCAAATTATCCAAGAATCCAGTAACAATATTGCAATTGCCTATGAGAAGCCCTAGATTGGTTATGTCCTTGCTCTAATTTTTCAAATCTGCTCTGAGCATTTTAAACCGTGTGGAGATCTATTTCACTGAGTAGGTCTCCACTTGGTTGTTAAGCCAGTTCTCCTGAACGACTTGCAGGAAATCATCTCGTTCTGTCCAGAAGTTTTCAAACCTGAAAATACACGATCGTGGGATCTTGGTGTTGATGGTTATCTTGCAGGGTATATGATCTGATCTAATCTTTGCCAGGGGTAAAACCTCAGTATTTGGAAACTCTAGTGTCCAATTAGGGGAGGTAAAAAACCAATCTAGCTATTCCAGGAGGGGACTGGATTGCATGTTGCTCCAAGTGTATGTTCGTCCCTTTAAAGGGAGTTCAATTAAGCCCAAGTGCCCTATAGCATCATTAAAAATGAGAGTATCACTTAATTTCCCCCTGGCCTATTCTAGTTTTCCAGCGATCTGTAATAATTGAAATCCCCTAGGAAAATCCAGTTAAGTCTATCATCGACTTCATAATTTCTGAACCAGTTAATTAAAGTACTGCGAGCAGGTTCATCACAGGGGCCATATATGTTGCCGAGGTGCCACTGATCACCAGTGTGAATAGAAGTGAAATTAACAGTGATACGGGCCATATATGTTGCCGAGGTGCCACTGATCACCAGTGTGAATAGAAGTGAAATTAACAGTGATACTGAACTGAAGCTTTTCAACAACTATTCCTCCAAAGACAGAACAACACCAGACCTAAAAGACCTCCCGATGCTCCAATTGAGGGGATGTAATCAAAATGATCAAAGCGCCTCGGTGCAAAATTACGAATGAAAGAAGCATCTATCAGCTCACGTTTTATTTCCTGAATGCAGACTATGGAGCAACCACTTTCATCAAGTTTCTTTCTGACAGCATCCCATTTAATCGAACCATTAAGACCCCTAATGTTCCGGCATAAGATGTTCCAATTACGACTATTCATGATGCGACACAAAAAAGTGAACTTTTTGGCTTATTGTGACTAGCACCAGTAAGTGAAGTAGCAGAAACCCAGTAAAGTTCACAGAGACAAAGTGCCAACAGATAAGTAAAATAGCAAGGAACATAGCAAAAGAGAAGAGCTTCATGTGAATATAAATAACTCCAGCACGATCAGATAGTGGTGTCGTCATCTACATCTTCCACTTCAATTTGGTTTGCTGGCGGCTCTTGCATCAGCATATCATTGGCAAGCTCACCAGGAGCTAAACCACAACTAATTCCCTTGCCCTGAAGTGTTGCAAGTGGAACAGGTCCAACTTCCCCTGTCTTCTCATTTATTTGAACTATGCTGATTTTCCTTTTTTTTTTGCAGGTTCACGTTCAAGTCTTATAGCACAAAAACCTTCTGTTTTGTTCAATCTTGCACTTCTTCTAACACTGCCTTCAGCTAGTTGTGTTGCCGGATTTGCTACAGTGTTAGGGAGGGACACATTCCCTGTCCTTGCCACTTTCTTACTTTGGCCCTTTAACACCAGTGAGCTGGGCTGGTTTGCTAGGCCTGATGAGTGTTGTGGTGTGCTGGGCCTGAAGATGTCTCTTGATCACCACTACTTGCAGTTTGAAAAGGAAGTCTGGCCTGGTGTCGTCTCTTTTGGCGCCATGCATCTACCACACCTGGCCATAGTTGCAGCACTGTGGAAGGGACACAGGGTCTCTAAGGGACTATTTCAAGTCCAGTTGGAGCCAAAGAACTTCCTGTGTTGTTGTCTTCAGATTGAATCTGTAATGTCTGAGTAGCCAAGATTTCGCTGTCCACCAGAATTGGTCTAAAAGAGATGGAGTTCTGAGGTGCTGCATTTTGGGAGCCTGTACCCGGTATACTGATCCTGTGACAAATGGCAATCGTGGCACAATGATTCTGAGCCACAATAAATCTAATCATGTCTTCATTTAGGGGTCAGGACACATCACTAGATGAGGAAGATCCATCAGATTGTATCCCCTCAAAAACTTCATCCAAAGCAATGTCTAGGTCATTGGCTCTAAGAAATTCCATTTTTTAGAGCATCTAAGAAATTCCATTGATGATCCTGACATATCAAGGTCCAATTACTGATGAGGGACCTCTGGCTCTTGGTTCTGTGAGGGTGATTTTGGTCTGGGTTGCGAGGGTGAGGGTGTCAACCAAACATGTCCAGGTTTCCTGCAGCACCAATTAGTTCATTTTGCCAGTTTGGCGCCTGTGCGTTGGGGCCAAACACAATCAGAGGATGCTCTAGATGCGGTTCACCATCGAAAGGGACTGGGTCCTCATCAGGAGGGAAGGCATTTGGGAAGTTGCCATTGGGGATGCAGACTAGTACTGTCCAAGATCATCCCTTGCCTCCAATCAGCGTGCCACGTAAGACAATCAGACTACGAGAGACTCTATCTACACTCAGGATGAGAGCTAGCTTGCACTAGAATACGTGATCTGTTCTCATCTCTGTACCATTCTAAAAGGCGACCAAATAATGAACCTGCTGCTCTGATGAACATATCTTTCTGATAATCCAAGGGGAAAGCCAAGAACATAAGTCAACAGACATGGGAATATGTGCAAGATCTGGAATTGATGCCTTCATCATGGTTTACTACTGTGGCAACATGGTTCTGATTGAAGTTGAAAGGAGAATTACGGACCAACTGATCCCTCTGTGGTACTGTCCTTAGGCTGATGAGTCCCAACCCCAATGGTGAAAGGTGAGCTGCAGTTACACGTACCCTCTGTGCGTGTTCCAAGAACTCGCAGATTGCGTTGAGCGCCTGACGCATATGATCTGCAGGGGCATGGGATTCACGGTGACAATGGCGTAGTCCTCATGCTTGCGTGTGGGTTCTCCCCTATGAGCCACCCGAGCGCAATATGGCCTATTCCACCCATGATCCACATTCAACCCAGCGACGAGGTAGGGTTGCGGGTCGATGATGAAGTTTGCCATGCTTGCTTGATCGGCGTCCTCAATCGAGACTTCGGGGAGATTGGGGTTTTCTTGGTTTGTGGAGAAAGACGGCGGACTCGAAGCGTAATAGGGTGGTTCCTGTTGCTGGGCAGAAAGGTTTTGTGCATCTTGGGAAGCGGAAGGGTCATTGCTCTGGGAATCGCAACCGCTGGTGTTCTCTCGGCAACCGCACATGCCCTCTCAGCTCCCGCCCTCCCTCTCGGCAACCGCATTTGCTGTCTCGGCTCCCGCCGGTGCCCACTCGGCAACCATGCCCGCCCTCTTGGCTCCCACCCTCCTGCGCATTATATACTGCCTCTCGGTCGCTCTCAGCTCTCATCTTCTTTGCTGTAGCACGCACGCTCTCGCCACGCCACCATTGCTCTCATGTGCCCAGGTACAACAACAATGTCTAGTTTGGGCTCTCTCTCTAGCCGCTACTCGCGGTCGTCGCCTTCTTCCTCCCCCACCTCCCCTCGTCGCCCTTGCCCTCACCTTCTTCCTCCCTCACCTCCTCCTGCTGCGGCTTTGGTCACAGCTCCTGCGCCAGCCCCTGCTCCAGCTCCGACTCCAGTGCCGGTACCGGTGCCTGCGCCGGCCCCTGCTGCGGCGCCGGCTCCAGCCCCTTCTTCGGCGGCTGACGATCCGGGATTCGATCCGGACCACCCCTTCAGCTTCGGTGACGACTGGGCAATCAGCGTCCTGCAGGATTCGAACAAGTTGAATGACTACTATATATATGATAAACTTCTGCCTTGTTATATATCTCGAAATAATTTCAGTATTGTTAGCTCGTAGTTTTCATCCTTTTGTTAGAACGTGTACTGACTACGGCAACTCTGAATTGTCCGACTGAAAAATGGCTAAGATGATGAACCATACACGTAATGCGTCACCTCTCAAGGACCGTAGGTTAAGAGTTTAGGGTTTTGGTGACTTGTGCTCTAAAAAGGTGGTGACGGGCTTCATGAGCCGCATCACCTTTCCTCTGTCAAAGGTGACTGGCCACTTTTTGCAGGAACATAATTGGGGCCCTAGGAGAATGAAAGGTGACGCGCCTCATTTGTGTGTCACCTTTCATATTAGACTGACGCGCAACATAGTTGTGTCACCGTTGTGCGCATCACTATAGGGTGATTCTTATATAGCGACATTCTAAAGAAGCAAAAGGAAAAAAAATAGGCTTATGATGAAACAGTAGCAAGATGAGGTCAAATCACAAATTTGAGCTGATGAGATGATCAAAACAGAGATGTAGTTTGTCCGAGTTGGAATCCATGGTCCCGGAAATTTTATTCAATAATATATGTTATAAGTGGATGTTTTCAATAAAACCACCTGAAATGCTAACTAATATAGAGTTTTCGCAAAACTAGTCTGGAATGAGCTAGATCCATGTCATTGGCAAATTTTGAAGAAAACAGAATATTAGGCGGATTTGTTTTACCATGTTACCATTAACACTAAATAGTTAGTCACCTATAGACAAGCTAATCATCACTGATTGTACAAACTGAACCTAATCGTACACCCTGCTACTTTGCTTACTAGAAGCAAGTTTTTTTTTTCTGCGAGGATACTAGAAGCAAGTTAAGCCCATTAGTTAATTCTTCAGGCTGGACACTGTAAACCTAAAAGACGCTTGAAATGGTAGATGAACCTGATAACGATTTTAAAGCTCTAATGTTTAGTTATGTACACTCGTATATACTACATCCTGAAAAAGTAAGGCATTTCAGTTTGTCCTAAACCAAACTGTTCTAAATTTATCACATTAAAAGAGAAGAGTAATAATATTTTAAATGTCAAATGAGAATAATTAGATTTATAATGAAATATATTTTCATAATTTACTTATTTGATGTGTTAGATGTTAATATTATTATATATAAATTTAATCAAATTTAGACTACTTTGACTTAGACAAAGCACAATACCTTATATTTTAGGCGGGGGAGTATACAATAGACACAATCTGTTTACCTATGAGGAAAGGTAGTCTTGGTCAATGAAGAAATAGCAACTTTTATTTTTGCAAGAATTAACTGCTTTCCAAGCTAGTATTTACCATGATCTAGTCAGTAAATGTAACATACGTAGCAGCAGCTAGTAAGTAATACTAATAGAAAAAAAAACATGCAAACAGGAGATGATCGGACCAGCTCAGGGATCACCAAAAGTGAACAAAAATTGGACTCCAATTGTATTAGCAGCACAAGATAAAATGTTCTCTCAGACAAAACCGCATGCATGACAAACAAGCTCGTTCATAGCATCGCTCGGTGGTTCCTCAGCTTTCATGTACTCCCTCCGTTCCAAAATGTACGTCGTTTTGGCTTTTTTAGATTCATAGTATTTGCTATGCATCTAAATATAACATATGTCCAGGTACATAGCAAAATCTATGAATATAGAAAAGTCAAAACGACCTATATTTTAGAACGGAGGGAGTACTACTCAACTCAGACGAGATGTCGGCTGCAGGCTCTCTACACATCTGAACCGCGGAAGTATACAAAGATCTGAAAGCCTCTCCGCATTGCCTCTCAACTATGGAGGAAGCTATGTATCTATGGTTCATCAGCTTGGTCACCTGCCTCAGCCTCGAGAGATGGTTCAGCTGGTGGTGCCATGTCCTCCTCCGCTGGCATGGTCAGCAGCTCACTCAACGAATGCTCCTTGTCCGGCTGGCTCCTGATCTCTAGCTGGCATATCAAAGATGCCACTTCCTCAAAGTCATCGGATCCTGTCGTCTCGTCCAATTCTTCCACGTGTTCAAGTTCAGGCGGCCATTTCGTCCAACTTTCACCTGCATTCAGAGAACCAGCAACAGTATCAACTAACTGGTAGGACAGCAAGCAATTAGCAATGTTTCTACTACTCCATCATCTGAAAACAAAACGCAATAATGCTGAGCTATATGTTCAAAATCCGACCCAATTTTAAAATAAGAGGTATGAATCGAATCTGGGCAAAATGAAGAAACACCAATGGCAAAGCAGCAGCAATGCAACTTCAGGCATTCTTGCAATATGCTAGCTGTTGACTTGTCATCTTCAGACTGGCTCTAGCTCTATGCAATACATGCTGTGCAATTACAATTAGTATAGCAATAACAAAGTGATATAATTGCAGGATGATGTTTTGGTTCGGGATTTATATCTGCAGCTTCCGATTAACATCTAGAACTTACTTAAAATTTTATCAAAAATGCAAAGCCGAAGGCAATGAATCGAAACAGCAGACATTATATGAGGAGTTGAGGATCCCTTTTGTGATCGGGTCAGTAAGCAATGAAGCCAATTACCACACACACAGAGAGAGGAAAAGCAAAGCATGCATGTGCGATCATAACAATATGACGGGGGGGACTGATTAACAGTGCGAAGAATTCAGATTACTGCAGATGAATGAATCACATAGGCATGCCACATACAGACATCATCAGTTTTTCAGATTAAGAGCCCATGCACGCTATAACAGCAATCGATCGATTGGCAAACCAGAGGCAACAGGCAAGGCAAGTTGCATCGATTGGTTAATTAGAACAACTGATGCACACGTACCGTCTGATGAAGCAGGACTGTCGCCGCGAACGACCGTGGGTGGCAGCTCCCGCTCCCAGGCATCGATGAAGCGGGAGAACTGGAACATGGGATCCTGGAAAACACGGTCCACTAAGCATTCCTCGCACCTCGCAAGCAAGGACCCGCCTCGCGCGCACGTCCAAGGCGAAGAGCGCACCTTGCCCTGCGGCAGACCGGCGGCGATGTAGCTGTCGTGAGCCCAGATGTCGGCGAAGGACGACTCGCACTCGAACCTCCAGGGATGGGGGCCCGCCGGATCGACGAGCGTCCACATCGTGACGACGGGGTTGATCGGGTCGTCGACGCCGGCGTGGTCGTAGGGGAGGCCCCTGATCTCGATGTAGCGCAGCATGCCCTGGCTTGGCCTGATGAGGCGGCGCTCCATGAGAATGTCGGGGCGGACACTGTTGCAGAGGCCGTGCATCTCGCAGCCGACCGGGAGCGGGACGAGGCGCAGGCGTGGGTGCTCGTCGAACGGGTCGCAGACGAGCATGCCGTAGGCGATGTCGACCCACCAGAGGAGACCGCCGTAGGCAATGACGCCGTGCGCGTCCCAGGGCTCGTGGTCGGGGGGCGAAGGCGAGCTGCTTGACGGACCACTGGCCGCTGGCGGAGTAGCAGAGGAGGGCGTCGTGGCGCGTCATGGCGGCCGCGTCGGCGGGGTGGAGCTGCGCGATCATGCAGTGGCCGGGGTGGCGCGGGTCGGGGCGGCGGGTGGCGTGGCGTTTGACTGCTTGGCTTGCAAAGCACGGAGGAGGGAGGGGCCCGCTGGACGTGATCGGGCTCCAGCTGTCTGTGCCGCTGGGGCCCACGTGAGCCGGGCCGCGAAATGGAAGGCCCCAGCGCCGCGGGTGCCGTGTGCGTATAGCTTGTTTGGGCGCTCAGATCTTCATCTGTAAATCCGTAAACACAAAAACAAAACATTACATCGAATATTTTGAAACATGTATGTAGTATTAAATTAAGTTTATTTATAAAACTTTTTACATAGATGGGCTGTAAATTGCGAGACGAATCTAATGAGCCTACCTAATCTATGATTTACAACATTGATACTACAGTAACTATTCACTAATTATAGATTAATTATAGATTAATCATAGATTAATTAGCATCATTAGATTCGTCTCGCGATTTACAACTCATCTGTGCAAAAAATTTTATAAATAAACTTTATTTAGTACTTAAAATTAACAAGATTCGGTCGAAAAATTTTTTTGGGCTCTATCTAAACATGGCCTTGATCTTATGGCCCATCTGATCGGCCGTTGATCCTGTCCTGTGCAACAGTGCGTGCGAATCTTCCGCGACTAGCAAGTGGAATCGACCGGCGGTACTGGGGACGTGTTTAAATCTTTTTTTTTTTGCGGGAAAAGGATGCATTCATATATTAGATGGAAACAAGCACAGTACATCCATTTCTTATAGGAAGGACCTTGAAGAAACACGAAATTACAACAAAGTCCAAACTGCAGCTACTGTTCTTCTTCGTCGGAGCTGGCCACCATCGTTCTTCTGATCGTAGTGCAGCAAACCACCTTCCACAGCCACCCAGAACGAGGAACGAACACGAAAAGAAAGAATGCAAGAAATCCACGGTAGTAGCCCCTCAGCCGTCGGAACCACCGATCTGGAACACCCACACGCCACCTCGTGCCCAGCCGCTGTAGACCGCCGCACCAACAACGCAAAAGAGCTCGCCAACGAAACCAGCAAAGACAAAGGAAGAAGAACCAAAACTATCGCCGACACCGACTAGCGATGAGCCCCTATACACAAACTACCAGACCCGACACCGGCACCAGAACCCACACCGGCGAAGGAGAGAGGAGTTTGGAGTACCTTATTCCACAGAAGCGACGCCACCTCCCTCACCGGAACGTCGCCGGGAATACCTAGCTCCGTCACCATCGCTGGCGACGAGCACAACTTAGGACTAGGATCTACCTAACCTATACTAGTCTGCACGTCGATTCCCCCGTCCCCTTCCCTCTCCGACGCCGGTCCGGCTGCCGGAGAGGCAAGGGGACGGCGGAATTGCTGCCAGAAGAGACTCCGCCTCGGAGTCGCCTTGGATCCGCCTGGTCTCGACTGTAGCGAACGGATAAAGCCAACCCTAGCGGCTAAAGATAGGCTTGGCCGTGTTTAAATCCTGTAAAGGCAAAACACAAAATTTTTATAAATCGCTTGTATGGTGTACTAAATGTAGTAAAAAAAATAAATCGCATTATACAAATAGACTATAAATCGCGAGACGAATCTAATGAGCCTAATTAGGGCGTGATTAGACACTATAGTAATGCTACAGTAAACATACTCTAATGATGGATTAATTAGGTTCATTAGATTTGTCTCGTAGTTTACAGACGAGATCTGTAATTAGTTTTGTGATTAGTCTATATTTAATACTTCAAATATTAAAGATTCCCTTGCAAAAACGCAAAATGCAAAGTGATCTAAACACACCCTGGATGGAATTGCAATTGTCCCGCTCTGCACGACTGCTCTCCAGTGAGGATTGAAACAGATCGAATTTGTATAAAATCGGATGCGGATAGCTTTTTTTATTATATTTTAAATTGAATCCGAATACGGATTTGAATATTCTCGAATTTGAATGCAAAACAGATATCTCAAATTCGGATTCTAACTCGGATATTTACTTGATATATGAGCTAAGGTTTAGCTATTTTTATATCAGTAGTTTTAGATTACAAAATTGTTTTGTTATACATGTACCAACTAAAGTATTATAATACAATAAAAATAGCTTCTTAAAAATAATTTATTTATCGAAAATTATATTTTAATAAGTAAATACATAAAAATAAAATTAGAAATAAAAAACATTGCAATAAACATATAAATAATTTTTATTTTATATAAATAAACGATATAGAAGTAATTACAAGATGAAACAAGAATATTTAAAATTAAATTTAATTTTTTTATATCTTTATTATAAGAATTAATAATATGGGTTGTGAGAAATGAATATAATTTTTTAAATAGTTTTTGAATAAAAACGGATACGAATAGTGTCGGATATTGCCAAATATGGATGTGAAAGCGGATAGAGAAAATCAATGAAAATCGAATTCGGATGTATCCACTTTACTATCACATTAAATTCAAATACGAATACAAATATCTATATTGATATTTAATCAGATACGTATGTCGAATAATTCGGATATCTCCTATCTGTTTTCTATCCTTACCCTAGAGTCTCTCTCCCGCGGCCCAAACCGTACAGGTGGATGCCGTGGCAGCCCCAACTGCTGCCTTTGCATCGTGTGTGCCTGAAACTAAACTGCTAGTTCTGTCCTGAGGAACATTAATAACAGTAAACATATAATTCTTCCATTTCATGTTTAGGTTCGAAGTTGGTCAATTGGAAGTCATGTCATTGGAGGGACCAACCAACACTGTCAAATGTGTCTAAAGAGGAATCACTCCGTTCAACTGGCTAGTGGCTAATGCCGATTTATTGTGAGACAATAGTACTGCTGACTGTCTAGTGGCTGGTAGTTGGTGCTGGTCTAGTGTGAGATAAAAGCACTATTGGCTGGTTGGCTGATCAGCCAAGCGAACAGACCAAGTATTGAAAGAATTTACATTTGATGATTATCTTCTTTGTTTGTAATCTGTTATATGCAAGTTGTAAGCACTGAAAAAATGTCCTCATTAGAAGTTGTCAACACTCAACAATAGGACTCGTCCGTGGTCCTCCGAAAAGATCTTGGGTAGCTCAAACGAGGTGATGGGGTTGCGGTGAATGTGTGGGTGTGAGGAATAGGACAAAAGAAGCTTGGAGGTCGCCGGATTTTGCCAGCGATTGAGCTCGGCCAAGATGAATAAATGGCGGAAGACGAGGAAGAAGAAGATGGCCGGCGTGGTATTTATTCGAATTCTCATCACGCTAGCTCTGGCAACCTCCCGCTTACTTGGTTGATGATGTCCTCATCGCTTGCCGGCATGTGACAAGGTTAAAAAGTCCTACTGAAGTTGAGCGGTGCGGCGGTAGCACTGACACATCACAACTCTTCACCTTTCTCTACTTCTCTTTCCTAAACCCTAGACTTGGAATCCGTCTTCTCTCGGTTTCATATTGAAACATTGCAATAATCATTAACCAAAGTTGTAGCAGGCATATCGATCTACATTTCTTGTATTCAATTCTTCTTCAGAAGATAAACAATTTTTTCTTAAAATTCTTCCAGAAGATCAGGCCATTTCATCGAATTCAGAGAAACTCAGAATTTTCATAATTATCCTTTTTATTCTTCAAACTTTGAAATCAAATTTGAATACCCTACATCCTTCCTGGATTTCATGAGGACGGTGTACTTGCAGGACAAATCTTGTGAACCATTCGCACTTTGAGCAAATTTGTTTTGACTATCCATATTTGTTTTGGCTTGTTGATAGGATGATTTTATATTTAAAGCCTCCAAAGCATGCACTGTCTAAAAGTTCAACTTTAGATTGATGTTCAATCTCTCAGTCTGACAGAGGTAGATCTATGTACCTCCCTGCTGAGTGGGGTCCCCAAACCCGGGAGACTAACCTGCTCGGTGACTCGGCTACGACTACTCGGCGTGCAGGACTTGGCTGTGCGCGGAAAGGATCTCCAGTGGATCAGGATGAGAGGCTCCAGTTAGAAGCCCGGATATCTAGGGAATCTTAACTGACCTCCTTCTTTGTAAAACAACCCGAGTATATCATTCCTTGTACCCCTACGACTCCTAGTCTATATAAAGGAGGCGTAGGAAGACCCATAGGGAGACTCTTCTTTTCGCAGCATTCTACAAACCCTAATACAGCCCCGAACACAGGACGTAGGGTATTACGCTCATCGCGGCCCGAGCCTGTCTAAGTCCCTGCGTCTTTGTGTTACCATCGAGCTCTTGGTCCTGAGATCCCCATCCTTAAACTCTACCGCCGGGTACATCCCTGGTGGACTGGCCGGAATAACAATCCGACAGTTGGCGCGCCAGGTAGGGGACCCAGGGCTCATACGTCGAGTTCATTGGCAGCCAACACTAGCGTCATCTTCTCCGCCAGCGTCACCACCCAGATGGAGGCGACAGTCGGCTTCTCCTTCACCTTCGGGAGCTTCCCGGAGGTCACGGTTCCCAGGAACCCCGCTTCCGGCTCTCCCACCGCCGGAGGTAGCGTCTTCGCTGGGGTTAGATCCGATCTGACCCCCCCAGGCCTTCGTCACCTCTTGGATTTCCGAATCCGAGAACTTCGACGTGGCGACCACGCCAGCCAGGGTGACCCGCGCCCTGCCGAATCTGCTGACGATCTGATCTTCCAGATAGATCGCGTCGGTAGATCCATCGCTGAGTGAATCCAACTCGGCGAATTCGCTCTTCATCATCAAGACGACCCTGACCGAGTCCTCCGCGGTCTCGGCAGCGCTTCTACCAGGACCAGATCCGATCTGGCCACCCCGAGACCCATCACACCACGAGTTCCCGAACCCGAGGCGGACTACGTGACGGTTACTCCTTCCAGGACGACCCGTCGCCCTGCCAGATCTGCTGATGATCTTATCTCCTAGATAGATCGAGTCGGCAGATCCATTGCCGAGTGTATCAGGCTCAGCGAGGACGCACTCCGACACCGCAATGACCCGGATCGGGTCCCATTCAGACTTCGCAATGCTGCTACAACGTACTCGGATCATATCCGAGTGCGACTACCCGACCGACTACCCTAGGTTAGATCCGATCTGACCCGACTTCAAGAGCGGAACTTGGCTTCCAAGACGCCTCGTTCACCCTCCCACCCAACCGCTCTTCGGCAACAGAGCATCGCCGGATCTTCGTCATCTCCGACGACTCCGACACTCGCCCCAACAAGAATTGACTTCGCCGCAACGAGCTCCGCGCCAACAAAAGGCGCAACAAGGTGGCAATTCGTCAGTCCGAGCGCGACATGGAGGACGCCGATCGCCGCAACCCCAGGAACCAGCGTTCACCGATCCGACCGCGCAACCTCGACACCGACTTCGTCATCGACTACAACGGCCAAGACGTCTTTGCCACGCCGTCGGCAAACCTTGCCGCGGTATTCCAGGTGCTTGAGGGTCTCTAGGAGACCCCCGAGATCGTCAAGGCTCGCGCTCGTCTGCACGTAGCTACCACGCAAGCCCAGCAGCTGCGCAAGGACAACTCGGCTTACCGCGCCCAGTAGAGTCACCACTCAACACGACCTCACGGAGACGACGAAGAAGAGGTCAACCAGAACGACCTCCGCCTCCAGCTCAACCGACAAGATCTTCGTCCGCACATCAACAACCGTCACCGCCAACATGACGACGCCGAGCGTGAGCGACATCGCCAATACGATAAGGAACACGGCGTCCCCGAAGCCGACCACCAGAACCGCGGCCGCTGGGGCGATAACCCTCCGCGACGACCACGCCGCGACTACGAACCCGGCAATGACCTCGATGGCTTCTCCGCCTTCTCCAATCGGCTCTGGACCATCCAGTGGCCCACCACCTTCAAGCCAACCGGGATCGAGAAGTACGATGGCGAGTCGGACCCCAAGACGTGGTTGCACACCTACTCCATCGCCATCCGAGCCGCGAGCAGCGACAATGGCATCATGGCGGCCTACTTCCCGGTTATGATGGGTCGCCATGCCCTCAACTGGCTCGAAGCGCTCCCTGTCGGCTCCATCAACAGCTAGCAGGATCTCTGCAGCAACTTCATCCAGTACTACCAGGCATCCTGCCCGGGTCCCAAAACCAGATGGGATCTAGCCAGCGTCATCTAGCAACCAGACGAGTCCCTCCTCAACTACATCAAGAGGTACTTTGCTAACCGTAATACCATTACGGAGGCTGATGACAGGGATGTTATCCACCACTTCCACGAAGGCCTCCATAACATCGAACTATGGAGAAAGATGTTTGAGAGAAACCCAAGACCGTGGGCGACATGATGTTGGTCGTCAACAAGCACGCTGATATGGAAGATGCCGAGCGAGCTCACCGCCGGCACAAGACCAAGAATGACTCCTCCGAGCATCCCCCTCATCACGGGAAGAAGCACGACCGCACCGAGTCGTCCAAGAACCCGAACCGCAAGCGTGGCCCCGAGAACACCGTCGCTGTCGCCGAAAGGTTTCAGTTCCGCTCCACCCTCAACCAAGCCTGGACCGGCTCCTGGATGGCAAGTGTCCTTGCCACAAGAACGCAAACCATACTGCTCGGGAGTGCCGAGCACTCTCAACGGCGTCATCAAGGATGACGACTCCAAGTGTAACAGCCATAAAAATTCATCGAATTAAATGTAGCGAAAATGGCATCTCATGCCATATTTCAATATAATGTTTTGGCGATTGATGACACACACAACACTTGGACTAATGTGATTGTTAAGATGACTATTATCAGGCTTTTAGGTTCAAGTGATGACAAAGAGAAGAGAGGCGTAGCAAGGCCCGAAGGGCCACCCCTCCGAAGGACAAGAATCGAAGAGACTGTGAAGAAATTCAATACACCGGTTGAACCGACGTTAAGGAAAAGACACACGCCGGTGTAATTGTCCAGAAGCTGGAAACTGAAGATACACTCACCGGATTAACCGACGTTGAAGAAAATGCATACGTCGGTGCATTGCCAAACGAAGACCGATGAAAATACATACACCGGTTGAACCGACGATGCATCGGTCAATTGCATCGGTTCAGTTGTCCAGAGAGGTGGTTTTTGGAGGAACATGAAGAAGTTACAATCACCGGTTAAACCGACGCCAATTTTACATACACCGGTTGATTGCATCGGTTAAACCGGCGATACACCGGTTAATTGCTAACGGCTAGTTTTTCAAGTAGCAGTTTACATACACCGGTTAAATCGATGACGGCTTTTGGGGTACGTCGGTTTAACCGGCGTTACGCAGTTTTCTGGCAGCTTTTCTCCAACGGCTACATTTGCTTGGGCTGCCTATATATACCCCTAAGGCCGGGTCATTTGAGAGTGCTGGAGTTCAAGGAAGTATACAAGAGCTAAAGATTATCTCCAACCACCATAGAGCTTCATTGTACATCATATAGGCTTAAGCACACTTGTGAGAGTGCTTAGTGCTTGTTTAGGCTTAGTTCTTGAGAGAACTAGCTTGAGAGAAAGTCTTGCTGCGGCAAGCAACTTGTGTACTCGTCGTGTGACCCTCCGACTTGGTGTGGAGTGGCAACGACACTTTGTGCGGGGAAGGAGGCCCCTACTTGGTGTTAAAGCTCCAAGATAGTGAAGACGGTGCCGTGGTGACGCTTCGAGATAGACGGTGGCGGTGACCTCGTCTTTGTGACTTGGCGTCACTTAGCCTTTGCTTGTCGGGAGCCTTGGAGGCGTGGCAAGACGGTGATCAAGCGAAGAGACTCGGCATCCCACTTGTTCTTTGTGAGCAAGTGGTCGTGGACGTAGGGAGGGACTTTGGTGTCCTAACCGAACCACGTTAAATCGTGTGTCTTGGTGTCTTCACGGGAGTTTGCATATCCTCTCCCTTACCGCTTTACTTACCGCATTACGTTTCCGCATTTACTCTTTCTTGCTTACCTTTACTTTCCTAGTTAGTTTGATTAGGATTGGCTATAGGCTGCAAGTCTTTTGGGGTAAGTAGAGGGTAGCATAGATAAACCTTAGTCATAACTAGCATGTGTAGGACGTGTTTGGTTTATCTTATGCAATTAGATTGAGCCCTAGGATAGAAAAGCGATTAGCGACCCTATTCACCCCCTCCCCCTCTAGGGTCGGACACCCCGGTGATCCTTACATTAAATCACTCGCTAAAAAATATTTCAGAATCTTTTCGACGCCGAGCTCAAATCATTCCAAATTCTTTTATGTCTGAGATCCTGATTCCCCGAAATCTTTCCCGGCGATTTGCCGTCCCGACACCGGAATCAATCACCGTCCCCTCCTTGTTTCACCTTTCTTGTTCCGCGTGAGCATCGCTTCCCGCCGAAGCCGCTCGCGACCGTCGCTGACCGGCCACATGCCGCAGCACGCGTGTGGCCGACCGCCGCCGCGAATCGCGCCGACGCCTCTCTTTTTCTTTTCCTTCTCCCCTTTCTCCTTTTCTTTTTTCTCCTCCTTCTTTCTTCCTTCTCCTTCCTTGCTCCCTCTGCTTCCTCGCGGCTACTTGCAGCATGCGCAGCACGCGCGCGCCACTGTGCGCCTACGCGCACCACACATCTGGGATGCTCGCCGCGCCGCTCGCCCCTGCCCGACCCGTCCCGTCGCCTTGTGCCGCCTCAACGCCCGAGCTCTCGCGCCTGCCCGCGATCAGAGCCACGCACGACGCCCCGCCATTGCCGCCGGCCGCCCTGCGCCGTGACTCCCCTAGGCTCGCCTCCCCCGCTACGCACCACTGCCCACCTGTCGTGTCACCTGCACGCTGTCGCCTCAGCGCCACCGAGCCATCCCCACCTCCATTAAAGCTCAGCAGAGCTTCCCGGCCGCCGGCCACCGACGCCCTTCCTCTCCACCGCCTTTCCTCGCCTATAAATAGGCCGGCGCGTAGCTCTCCTCCACCACAACCGCCCTCGCCACCGCTCGACCCCTTTCCTTGCCCACAACACCGCCACCGGGGATGCCTCTGTCCGTCGCCACTGGCCTTTGTGGCCCCACCTCCTCGGGCCGCCTCCGCTCAAGGTGTGGACGGGAATCGATTCCCCGCGCCTCCCTCTCCGTTTCCCCCCTCTCCCCGGCCGCCGCCGTGCCCCAGGGCCGCGCCGGCCAGGGCGCCGTCACCTCCTGCACCCCCTCCTCTGTTTCACGGGAGGGAGGTGGAAGAAGAAAGGGCATTTTGCCCTTAGCCCCCTGTCCTCTCCCCTTTTCCAATAAGAACCCCCCCTCTCTATTCATTTTGCCAAAGCCCTCCCTTTTATTATTTTTTCGAAACCAACTCTTCCACTATATGAAAAGAATTATGAATAGATCCCTGCTCTTTTTCAAGAGCGCCCCCAGTGTTTCCAGCAATTATAATCAAGCCCTTGCCATCTCAAAAATAATTACAAGGAAGCCCCTATATCCTGATTTAGCCCCTAAACCCCTCTTTGGCCTATCATTTCATGCGCCAAAAACCCTCCGATTGACCTGAAGCTCGACCACGTCATTTCTAATATAATTTCGGTCGTGCCATTAGATAACCACCCAAAAAGAGTACTCCTATCTCCATATCTTAATTTCTCCTGATTCGAGCTCAACTGTAAAACCTTTATTTTCTTTTTCCTTATTGTGTGCTTGTTTGTGTGCGCCGCAGATCACGGAGTGACCGAGGAAGAACCCGTCGACGAGCAGTACTGCGAGCAAGTGTGCGAAGACCAGTACCGCGACCCCGAACCCGAAGGATAGTACCTCGATCAGGACTTCCCGGAAGGCTTTGGGAACGGCAAGTTCAATCTCATCCTTTGATGCATATTTTGTCCTAATTTTATGCATATTTTATCCTAATTTTATAAACACAACCTATTGGCCTATTTTACAAAACTGCATATGCTTTAATTGCTGAAAACATGGATGGATAGCCACCCTTTGATTGCTTTGACAATGCCTTGACCACCTAGATTAATGTCTAAATTTGATTTATTCTATTTGGATGTTAATCGCTGCTAGAACGCTTAGGACCTGGTTACTCATTACACTTCAAATATTAATACAAAATATTTTCAAAACACAGAAAAGCGTGAGTATCAAAATGGGAAAAATGGGAATTTTGGAAAATAAACGAAAGACATGCTTGGATGAGATGGATGGTGATTCCTGTGTGGGACGCCAAATGGTGTGCTCATGCCTGTGTGGTTGAGTAAGGTTAGGAGATATCCATCTTGCCACAATTAAAGACCGAGTTGATGTGTCATCTTGCCTAACTCAACTACCGTGCAAACCACTCGACCGTTGTATGTGGCAACGGCTTAACATAAACCCCACAAGTTGGTCTGATAGCCATCAGGAGAGCTGAGAGCAACGGGTGATCAAGGAGAAGGGATAAAATCGCAGTGATTTATGCCCTGGTTAAACCTCGGTGATAGGTCAATGACCCCTTGGTGGATCCCGTGGTGGCTAGTCAGGTCTAGCTAAGGTGGGTAATGGCTTTGTTGGGTTCTGCACCAACACTAAGGTGATCGTGCTGTGGTACCCCGCTTATGGGTAAATTTGCACACCTCTGCAGAGTATAAAATCTATTCGAATAACCGTGCCCACGGTACTGGGCGAGTTACGGTTTGGTCACACAACTAGTACTTCTTCTGGGAATGGATGGGTTGGCGTGAGTTGTTTTGGAAAAGTGCTCGACAGCTGTGCCGTGTGCTACGGCGGATGAGGAGTCCGGTAGCAACTCATAAACTTGGATCTTGGGTAGATTAATCCTACGTGCTACTCGGTGCAAAATAATTGCTCAAAAAAAATCTTTTTCTTTCAAACAAACCCATGCCTAAAAATTAGCTTTCCGCAAATTAAACCCTAGCTCCATCCTTAATTTATCCTGTGCATATATTCTGTTTGTACCCCCTCCGTGGGTGTGGTTGAACTTGCTAAGTATGTTTGTACTCACCCTTGCTTAATTTTTACAGAGGAAGACCCAGACTTTATTCCCGAGGACGTTGAGTAGGGGTCCCGTTCTGCACCCAGCCTTGCCTGTGGATAGGGTCACCCACAGGAAGCTTCGCATGGCACAAGACTCTGATGACCTCTTCGTGGTTCACGTTCTGGTTTGGGTTTTAGTTGTGGTCCTCGCGATAGTGGCGCTTCATTGCCTATTACCGTGTAGAGTTGTACGGTAATGTACCATCTGATGTAATAAATGTATTATCAGCCTCCTGGGACTGATATTTGTATCACATTTGAGTCACCTCTTATGAGAGGACGCTTCACCAAGCGACCCCGCCGCGACAACCGTGACAGGCCAAGTGGTTCCAGAACCACCCGGGCGCGCCCACGGAGGCGCAACTCGCCCAGGCGAGACGACAACGAGCAGAGGGAAAATTCCCCTGGGAACTTCCAGGAAGAAGACAGGGCCGTCAACTTCATATTCGGTGGCCCCAGCAAGCCATCATGTTGGTGCAAGCTCAAGCTGGATGATCGCGAAGTCAACCTTGTGACACCTCGGGTGTCAGTACACTTAAACACCATCACTGTACTTTACGTAAACTTAAAAGAAAGGTGGAGGAAATTAATTCAAAGAGAAGGGGTCAAATAAAAGTCAAAGTATACAAAAGAAATTAAAGGAGAAAGAAAAAGGAGTGAAAAACTACTCAAATTTCAATTCAAAAATTGTGCAAAAAATTTTAGTTGGCTCATGAGAGGTACTTCAATGGACATGTGCTCAATTGAACTTCAGCCAAAAACAAATAAAAAACTGAATAAAACCAAAGCCCTTTTGTGCAAGTTTGCAAATTTACAAATAGTTCAAAATGTGAGTTTCAAATGAAAATTTGCATAACACGAAAGTTGTAGATCTTGAAAAGTTATGCAAAATTGGTATTCAACACTTTTTCATTTGAGCCCTCTAAGTAGGAGATATTTTTAGTTTACCAAGAGGTCCCTGAATTTTCAGAAATCGCAGATATGCCCTCACCTCCATCTCTCTCCTCCCGGTTCCTCTGTTTCGCCCGCCGTCCGCCATACGCCGCCGGTGGACCTCATCCACAGCGCGTCCGCGGCCAAATGGACCCGGGGAGCCCTCCAGCGCTACCTGGCTTGCCCCTTGGCACCTTCCCCCGCTCACACGTGTCCCAGGCGCTCTCCCGAGCCGACACGACGCCCCGCCATGAGCAGCGCCGCCCGCTCGCTCCGCCAGCCTGCCGTCGAGCCACCCCGGACTGAATCAGCCTTCCCCAGACACCACTCCCTATTCTTCCTCCTCCCGCCGTCCGCCATGGCCGGCGAGATCTAGCTCGCGCGGACCAGCCACCCCGGCCCTGCATTGCTCCATCCGACCACCCCACAAGCTTTTCCACCCCCCATTTAAGCTCCACGCGCGTGGAATCGAACCCAGACCCTTCCCGTCGCCGTTCCCCCTTCTGCGCCGCCGCCGGCGAGCTCGGGCTCACCGCGGACCGGCCAGCCCAGAGGGAGACCAAGCACGACAGCTACCCCAGGAGCATCCTCACGATCCTTTCCCTCTGAGATTCCTGCACAGGTAACAGCCCCCCAAGCACCAGAACGCCTACTCCAAGCAGCAGGAAGAAAAGGAAAGACACGAGCAACACAACTGCAGCAGGGTCCAGCAGCACCTTCCAAGTTAATGCTCCAAACATCTGACAAGGACGCTCAACAGCATCAGCAAGCAAATCCGGTCAGTATCTTCTAGTGAACACAATCATAAGGATAATATATGTATGCTTCAATGTGAAATTGGAAAGATGCAAATGCACTCACATATATACAGTGCGCGAATTGCATTTTCTTTAGAGAAACTAATGCGGCTTAACTGGAATTAAAGCAGCTCCTGCATCCACACCTCATAGAGCTAACGAGGGGCAAAGATCAATCACTGTTCACACGAGCACATCGAGAGGATCTGTATGATACTTGGTACTATGATTCGATTTGAAATTGGACGGATGGAAATTGACTCTACACATTTTTCAGACAACTTGATTTTTTTTCTCATTTGGGGAAACAAAACAAGTTAACTTTAAAGGCGCTTGTGCATACCACAATTGATTCCAAAACAGAGGGAATTAGAGCCTAGCTAGCCATTTCAGCTTAAAGGGGGCAATCAATTTCAGCATACAGTTTACTGACTGACTAACAGTGGTAAAACCTGCTCGAATCAACTGCGGAAAGGAACAGCGTTGCCTTTTTTTCACAATACCTTCCGGGAATGGATCTGAACCTCCCTGGCGACGGTGCGGAGCGACAGCCCGAACCCCAGGGCGCACATGGCGCGCAGGAGCCGCAGGGTGACGACGAGGACGAGCAGCACGGGGAAGACGAGGGCTCCGATCGAGACCTTGAGGAACGCGTAGGTCACTGGGGACTCGTCGCCTAGGGCCCGGCACGCGACGGTCCCGGCGGCCACGCCCGCGCAGGCGACCCACGCGCTCGCGAGGTACAGGTACTGCAGAACCTTGGGCACGGCGAGGCGAGGGAGCAGCGCGGCCGCCGGCTCCCGCGGCGGCGCCTGGGGGGAGAACCTCGAGCACCACCTCGGAGGCAGCCATGGGAGCGCGCGGGGAGGAGCCGAGGAGGGGAGGAAACCCTAGGCTCTCGAGGCTCGCAGTGGAGGGGGGAGCGGCTGTGCTGTGAAGTGGGGGGAACTGGGGCGAGGGGAAAGTGGGTTGGAATGGCGATGACCCGACGAACACGGAAGGAGATTTAACACGTGTCGCTTTCGGGTTCGTTCCAATGATTTCATGGATGTTTTCACAAGCACTTTATGAAGGGAATGAAAATGAAGGAATATCAGATATGTAACGATAGATTTTACTTCCAGTTATTGTTTTTTTCGAACAACTTCAAATTGTGTTATACAGTTAATGTTAAAAAGCGTGCAAATCTAACGGTCAATTCCAAACAAATAACCGAACTTGATAGCGTCTTATGGACAATCTCGTAAATTATTAATATATAATATTAAAATGATATAATTGGATAACCTTTACAACGGATTATGTTTTTTATTATTTTTTAATAGTGTTATAGCCCTTAATGAGTTAACGTATGAAATAAAAAAAATTACGAACAACTCATACAATGGTCAGGAAAGCGGTTTCATAATTCTCAATTTTTACTTGTTTTACTAAACAACCGTCTCGCCACCTCCCTCTTCCACTCGGAATGCTAAAAGGATGGTAAAGGCCTTAATTTTTTACCTAGATAATCTAAGGGCCGGGTCTTAAAAGGATCGGGCTCTAATATTATTCAATTTTGAGATAAGAAAAATTAAGAGCCAACTAAGATTGTGAAGAGAGCATTAGAGCCATGATCCATTACCATCCCACACCATAAAAAAATTAAACATGAAACAACAAAAATGATTTACAAGACCGTTGATGTGTAGTTGTATACTACTGTCCTTAAATGATTTAAAAGTTGAGGTCGCAAGCGAACTTCGGCTAAATTTGAGGGTTGGGAAATGAGTTTTTTTCCAAATTGTTTGGCAACCGGTTCTTACTCAAATTTAGAAACATTAGACTCTCTTCCAAATCACACCCTGCATGCTTGCAGATGACCCATTGCTATTTTACACTATGAAATCAGTGAGGTGAGTTGAAGGGAAAATCAGAATTACTATCGGACAAACAAGTTGAATAGTTTCAACGGAAGACTGTCTTTGTTGGGCTAGGCTATACATTCTATGCCAATTCAGCCCATGAAAATAATGCCCGCACGCCAGACACAGGCCCATATAGAGGTCACGAACGCCCAACATTCAAACTGTTGTTTCCCGCTTTGCAATGAATTACCATTCAGAACTGCAGATTTAGTTAATGAGTTCCGTGATTAGCAACACATATAAAAGTGGTAGGAAAAAAGGCAACACAGTAGAACCCCAGGAAACACTAGATGGACCACAATCATCAAAAAGAGAAGTCAACAACAGACTGCGATGGGCAAACTTCTACCCAGGCTCACCATAGATTTGTGAGATCAAAATCATACAAACGATGAATCCCAACAGCTTGGGTATAAAGATGGAGACGGTTACTCCATGGAGCGAACCAGACGCACTCAATCGACCCCTGCGAGATTAGGGGCGGGCCTGCTATTGATGCATGGGTATTCAGTTGAATACCCAAAATTTTGTGAACGAAAAATATATATACATAGTATACAACTTGTATATGTATAAAAAAATAAAAAATAAGAGTATCTCTAAAAGAATTCTTAAATCCTAGTCTCTAACTTTTCTATGTATTTTTATATCCTAGTCTCTAACTCTATATATCCTTACGTAGATGGTCATCCTAAATATTACTTCGTTATGTATATATTATTGTGTACCCACGACAATTTTCATATACCAGATATCCTATTGTTTGAACTTCGACATATTAGGAAACGTAACTCACGAGTTTGAAGGATGAAGGTCTAAGATCCGGTTTTAAAATGGCAAGTATTTGGGATAGGGTGTGGATTTTTATTTTCAGATCTGAGAACGGAGAAAGATGATTTAGGATAGATGTTGCTACCTTGAGGGATTGATTTTAGAGAACTTTTGGAGAGAGATTTTCTACTAAAAATACTAAATTTATAATTATAATAGTCTTTAGGGTGTATCTTGGAGATGATCTAACATCACAAAATAGACTTTTCAATCTCATGTTGCCTCTTGGGCTCAAATGGCCTACTTCCCCTCCTCTAAGTCCAACTGCGACTCCCAACTGGCACCGACTACAGGTCCCCAGCTCTCTATCCATCCCGATTCCAATTCTCCTTCCCGCATAGCCACATTTTTTTCGCTTCCGATCAGCGGCAGCAAACTCTAACGGAACGGTAGGCGACTACTGTCTGCGATGAGACGCGAGCAGTCTGCGGCTTTGGAAACCTTCCAGTAAATAGAAGTTCTATGCTTGTTCCTTTAAGGAGGGCTTTTTCTGAATGGGCGGTCCCCCCTTCCAAATAAATGCGGGCAGGGTAGAGCTCGGCTACTGCGCAATGCAGCCAAAATTTTTTTTACCCTTTAAAAATGTTGAATACCCAAATTTTAAATCTTGGGCCCGCCCCTGCGCGAGATACATACTATGGAGCACCGATCCATCCATTTGTTATATCCTGCTTGACACCGTGTTCCAATGGATCGATCCACATCCTAGGCTAGATAGCAAGCTGCGGCAGTAGCCTTGCGCGCACGTGAGCACTTCACACAGGCAACATAAACTTTTTCTAGCATCAAGGCAGACAGGCAGCATTAGTTGTTGGAACAACACTATCAGACCACATTAAAACCATGAATTACAGAATCAGCTCATCAGAGGCAAAAATACATCTAAGATAAAGTTATGAATAGGACCAACTTAAAGTGCTCCTCCAGATAGACCTTGCGGTCTTCAATGTTCCTGCAGCCATGGCACTTACAGCTGTCTCTTTGAAAATCCAACAGGGAGAGGTTATGTGCTGAGCACTGCTACAAGAAAACTGATCAACTCCTAATTGGCGTATAATGATTAGGAAATCAATTGTGGCAGCTGCTTGGTGGCTTGGGAAAAAGTTATGAGACCTATAGATTGGGGGGGGGGGGGTTGGGAATTCATAATCTTGAAATAATGGGTTGGGCGCTACAAATGCGTTGCCTTTGGTTTGAGAAAACGAAGCCGGATCGTCCTTGGGCTGGCCTTGAGGTCCCAGTCCACTCCAACACTGCTGCTTCATTCGCCGTGTCAGTTGTCAGTACAGTTGGTAATGGGCAGAACACTTTGTTCTGGACATATCGCTGGTTACATGGCTGCAACATTGAAAACTTAGCACCTAATGTTTTCAAGTGCATACTGACAAGATTAAGAAAATCAAGGACAATGAGGGAGGATTTGCATGACCTAACCTGAGTGTCAAACATTCATGGAGCTCTCGGCTGGCAGGGTCGTGTTGTAGTACACGACACTGAAGATATCCATCACTGGAAGTTTGGAGCCTCAAAACTTTTTTCCTCTAGGTCCGCATACAGAGCTTTGTTTGCAGGATCTGTGGGCTTTGAACCATGGAAACGGCTTTGGAAATCTTGGGCCCCTAGTAAATGTAAAACCTTCATTTGGGTGGCCATTCGTAACCGATGTTGGACGGCTGATTGCCTGCAGAAAAGAGGGCTCCCTCACCCTGATTGTTGCCCGCTGTGCGATCACGAAGAAGAGACAATCCAACACCTTCTCACTACGTGTGTGTTCGCCCGACAGTTTTGGTTCAACATTCTCCAGCCCCTGAACCTTTCCCGTTTAGCACCTAGACACACAGCTAACTCGTTTGTAGACTGGTGGAGGAAGTCTTGGAAGAAACTACAAAAACATCTACGAAAGGAGTTCAATTCACTTGTGATCCTGGGTGCCTGGATTATTTGGAAACACAGAAATGCCCATGTCTTCGATGGAAACAACACCAAACTTGCAGGGAGCTCTTCAAACCTTTAAAGATGAATATCACCTATGGCAAATCTCTAGCACCAAAGGGCTTACTGCCCTGAGCCAAGGGAGTTCTTTAGTTGCGAATCAGAAGAGGTCTAGTGTTGGTCAGGTCCCTTTTTCTCATTTATTTGTAATAGTCTGGTTCGTGTTTCAGTTACATCCCTTACTCTAGTCCAAGGTAAGGTGATGGGGATGTTTTTAGACTTTTTCCCCCTCTCTTAATACAAAAATGTGCAGCACTCCTGCTTGTTTGAGAAAAAAATGATTATTCCTAATCAGGTAATGCTGCAAACAAGAAGGGTTAAGTAATAAATTTTAGAAGCAGTAGCAATATGCATGATTGCAGCAATCCTCAAGCACATCTAAGTTACTAAGCTGCAAAATTAATTGTAGCAATCCCCATGATAACAGTGATTTGTCAAGGAGTGAAGTGCCTATGCATAACTCTTTGAATCTAGGAGCAAAAACTAAAAAAAGGGAAGAACAAACAGAAAGGGCAATATTAACTTGTAGGTTTTCATTCATCTCCATATAGCACAGGAAGAAAGGATCAAGCAAAATGCTAGGCAACACAAGAGCTCGGTGGTCAACATGGTTCATTAGAATCCGTCTGATCTGATACTTTGTCATGATCCGAGGGAGAAAGGGAAACATGTTGGTCTAAATGTCACTGGTAGTAGTTTCTTCCTGACAACTCTGAAACTTCCATTCTTAGTAACAAGCATTGACGAGATAAAACATGTCTAACTGTCCAAAATTCAGAATTCTGATTTATAAACCACAGATGAGAAAATGCACCCAAGAATGAGGACTGCAGCACAACCAGCAGTGTACAAGCAAATACAGATCAGGAAAGAGGGAAATAATTCAGGGTCAGTGATGCGCGAATCAGGAAAAAGGGAGCTAATTCGGGATCAGTGATGCACCTCGGCTACCACCTGGTTTTGCGTGGGGTTGTGTGTTAGGCATGGGGTAGCGCCAGGAGGGATCTACATCATTCATGAGATAATATGGGGATTGCCTTTGTTTCGATTGATATGGTGGCTTCATCACATCACACCATTCCGAGTAGACGAATTCCAGCATCATACATACAGGATACCCATGAAGCAGCTAGCACTTCCAGTACTAGGATACCTATTCTTTTACGTCTCCTTTTATAAAGACAAAAACAGTATACCATCAAACTGTGAAAGGAACTAGTGAAGTATATATAGAGTATAGTTCTATATCCATAACAATGTAGTGAGGTTCATAGCTGAGGAATCAGACTCTAGAAGCTGTACAAAGCAGTAAGACTGACTTTAATCAGTTGTGTTTAGCCACCAACTTCAGCAGTATTAAGGGATAGGGTGGTGTAACTGCTTGCGGTCTTCAAATTCAATTCCCTTTCTTGTTGGTCATTATCTGATAATAAAACAGACTAAGCTTTGGTTAGATCAGCAACAGGTAATAGTGCTTTAATTTGGCATCAACGTTTAGCATGCAATATGAAACAATTTTGGCAAATTTGAATCAGACCGTGCTTGTGTGCCACCCATATTTAGATATACTAACAAAATGTATATGAAAGTGATCGGGTGCTCGTAGCCTAAGAGGGGGAGGAGGTGAATTAGACAACTTAAAATCTTAACCTAAGGCTGCAACTAGTTTGCACAAAACATAAACTGAAACATGCTATCTAAATGTGCAACTACGATTCAACTAGTGTGAAACTCCCATCCCAAAAGAGTTTAGCAACCTATAGCTAATCCTATCAAGATACTACTCTATGAAAGTAAAGGCACACAAAGATTGCTAGTATGAAATGCGGAAACATAAAGGAGGGATGAGAGGAAGCAAACTCTCGGCACGAGGATTTATCCCGTGGTCCGATTAGCCACAAAGGCACCCTTATTCCACGTTGTCGAAGCACTCATGAAGAGTATCTCTTCCAGGCAATCAAGTCTCTTCCGGGGACACCGAGTTACCACGGTCACCTTGATCCTGATTTCCACTAAGGAGCTTCTCCACAAAGGATGGGGGTCTCCACATCACCCACACAAAGTCATCGACGCCGCTCCACATCAAGCCGGAGGGTCGAAGACGTGCCGGCGAGCCACCAAGACTCCAAGGATGGCCGGCACATCAAGATACAATGTTGGTTCACTCTAGAACCACGCACAAGGCAGCAACACCTTGCTCTCTCACTCACTCAAGAGCTAACCTAGCACTAACACTCTCGAAGGTGTGCAAAGGACTAAAGATTTGGTCACTAAGTACTTGGATGCCTTGGAGAGGTTCTTGGGTGTGAGTGTGACTTCTAGGAACTCCAGCAACTCCAAAATGGCCAGGGGAAGCCATATATATAGCCCACAAACTCGAAGTAGTTGTTTGTATCCGTAGGGGCATTTCTGCGAACACCGTCAGTTCAACCAATGAGGGGGCGTCAGTTTAACTAGTCTCTCTTAGCCTGAAACTAGCCGTTGCACTTCTGACACGCTGCCTGCTGCTAACTCAGCACCCATCGGTTTAACCGATGCAATGCACCGATGACCCGTTGGTTCAATCGATGCTGAAGAGATCTACGTTGACTTTTCTGCAGCGCTGACGTCATTGCACCGATGCCTTATTCTGATGGTGCGTCGGTTCAACCGGTGCTGAAAGGGGTTTTGGTTCCTCCTAAACATCGTCTTTGGACAATGCCCCGACGAATGCACCGATGCCCATTTCTCAACCGTCGGTTCAACCAGTGCCACTGAGATTTCTTGACTTGGTATTCATGCGCTCTATCCAATGCACTAATGCCTGTGCTTCGGTTTATCTGATGACTATTGATTAGGCCGGTGCAGCATCATCGGTTAAACCGGTGCTATTTGAGTTTGCTGTGCTTGTCGAATCCGTCTCGATGGTGAATCGAACACATCTCTATAGCGAATTGGACACATTGGATTTCATTCATGGAACCCAGAAAACTACAAATATGATCTCACAAACTTGTTAGTCCTATTAATTATGTTGTCACTCCATCACCAGAATCACAAATAATGGCCTAATGGGACCATGTTCCTTATAAAATATATATCACAAATCAACTTCTTAACATTCCTTATATAGCTTTTCTAAATAATGGCCGAATCGTTTTACAACAAATAATGTTATGAAACTATCGATAAGTTTATCTACTAATTTGTCAAGTTCATCTACCAATTTATATTGTTTTATACTTGAAAGTTGACATGAGAGAAATAAAAGAAACAGGTAAAAATCTGTGAAAGATGAAACAATCTCCTACTGCTAAAAAATTATGTTCTGACAACCACTTCTACAAAAATGCAATGATATGCTGGCATAGCACCACCATAGACAAGTAGGCAGGTAGATATGGCTAATATTGGGATTGTTTTACTGGAAAAAGTCCTTTTTATTCCCCTCAACAATTCAATTTGTCCATTTACCCCCTAAACAAAATTTAGGCTTAATTTACTTCCCCAACAATTCCAATTAGTCCAATCTACCCCCTAATAATATTTCTCTTTTTTTGCATACAAATTGAGTTTTAAGTTCAAATTTTGTGAGTGGATAGAGAACATGATGCTCTATTTAAAAAATACATGTTTTTTCATGATTACTTTCATAAGTTGGAAATATTTAACAGGAAATTTATCACAGAGATACAATTCTGCATGAAAAATATTCATGAAAAAATTATAATGTATCTCTTAGCATAGGGCATTATATTACAAGTCGCATCGCAAAATTTGAAGCTAAAATTCCACTTGTAAGTGAAGAAATAAAAAAAAGAAATTTCAGTAGGGGTAGATTGGACCAATTAAAATAGTTTGGGGAAGTAAATTGAGCCTAAATTTTCTTTTGGGGGTTAAGTGGATAAAGTGACTTGTTGAGAGGAGTAAGATGCACCTTTTTCGTTTTACTTCTATGCTATGTTGTTCATGAACAAAATAAAAATGCATCAATTAAGTTTATATACTATATATAGAAAACGGGGGATACAGGGGGCAACAAGGACTTGTGGCTGTGCAGTAACACCCAATGGCCAGCCACCCAGCCCTTTTAAAACCTGTGGCGCCTGCCCATTAAGGTTCAATGGAAATATTCTCTGTGACAGCTAATTTTTAAACACTGGTACTTGCTCAGTTTTCAGCTGCTGCAGAAAATAGCTATGCTGTTGAATGACTTGGCTTTTTGCACCGAATGATAAGTATTCCGAGTAAGGTGTTGTAGCATAGCCATCACCTTCGGCCATTTACTCTGAACTTTTGACGGTGCAACATTGTGTGACAAATAATACCTTTTGACAAGCCTAAGCAAAAGACTTGCTTGGTAGATTCTTTCCTGCCTAAATGGCTTAATCCTGAGTGGCAAGACATGTTTGCTGCAGAAAGCCAGAAACGTTTGGTTCAAGATCATGAGTGCATTTTCTGATCACTGTCAAATTGTGCTTGCAAAAGACTTGTGACACTGTGACTGTATCTGCTGTTTTGGGTCCTGAACCTGAAGCGCGCGAGAGCTTGTTGAACTGGCTGATAGCCTAACGTATGGTGAAAGTTCAATGCCATGCAAGTCCAGCTCTTTAGCATGGCTAATCAACGTTCGGAATGTCTAAAGCTCACAAAAAATAGAGGGGAAAAAACAGCCGTAACTGTCCAGTCGTCTGACTCGGCTCGTGCAGCTGACGAACTTAACGAAACTAACAACAGCAGTTCATGTGGATGCAGCATTACGAAATCAACAAAATTTACTGCAGAGCGCAGGTGCATCAATTCAGTTTACATGTACAGATTGAGCTGGACTATCTGTAGCAATAATTGTTGGAGAACACCACGCCGGTGCTCTGCCTCTGCTCCTGCAGATGTGTTGCATATTGCACAACTGACAAAACCCTCATCCCAAGCTAGCTAGACGCCTAGACTTGACCAAGCACCTCGCAGCCGCGCAGCGTGCCGTGTCCGCGTTGCGCTGCATTAGGCCCTTCTTCATCCCCGGCGGCGGCGGTCGTGGCTCGATCCACTGTATCTTGCGCTGCCGCTTCGCGTTCTCGGCCTCCTGGTACCGCTCGTGGAGCTTGCGCTTCGTGGCCTCCATCTTCTTCTCCTCCTCGGTGGCGCTGCTGCTAACGATGACACGCGGCGTCTTCTTCGGCTGCGCAGGGATGACGGCTGCAACTCCGATGTTCGCTGAGGGCCTGGCTTTGCTGGCGCTGGCGATCGTAGCCCCCTTCTTGGACTCCGCCGTGCTGGGATGGCTTCTGGTGATGGCGGCGGGTGTCTTCCTTGGACGAGGCTGCTCGTCCGGTATCTTCCCTTCCTTCTTTGTCGTCTTGGTGTCGTCCTTGACCGGCGGCGGCGGCGGAGTAGATGATGAGAGGGCGTCCAGCACGTCCATGGCGGCCCTGGCCCTGGCGAGCTCGGCCTTGACGCCCGCCCTCCACCCGCGCACGACGTCGCGCGCGAGCTCGCGGACCCGCTCCGACGGGTGGTCCTTCATCAGCGCGCCGACAGCGCCGACCAGATCGCCGGACGCCAGCGCGATCTTCTCAGGGGGCACGGCCCGGAGCGTGGCAAGAGACCCCGCCATGGCCTCGTCCAGCAGCTCGCAGAAGCCCTCCACCTTTTCATCGTCGTTCGCGGCGTCGCAGAGCAGCTCGACGATCCGGGCCCTGGCGCTCCGGAACTCGTCGCGGCAGAGGCTGCCGCCAGCGTCGGCGGCCTCGATGGCGGCGTCGATGAGCGGGAACGCCGCCAGGAAAGGCTTGGAGCGGCGGAGCGCCATGCCGCCGGCTAACGCGAGATCGAGTTGGTGTCTGGATGGATCTGATGCAAGAGACGGCGAGAAGGGAGCGAGAGATGGCGAGATGGCGAGAAGGTGTCAGGGCGCTGGATTTATGATGGCCGCTGGGAGCTGTCGGAGCCCCGAGTCCGACACGCCGTCGAGGCGCGTAAGCTTGACGCGCGCGCCAGCTTTTTCTCCCGGCAAATTTCGTGTCGGTGATGTGAATTTTTCTTTTTAGTCAACTAGAGGAAATTCGGATTGGCGGCAACCAAATTTGCCTTCCGCAGAACCCCATCCCGTGTTCGTCCCCATTCGCCCCCAGCACAAGCACATCGGCCTCCCCTGTTGTTTCACAGAGAACCTAGGGTTTACCTGCTCGATCCAATGGCCGTCGCCGACTCGGGCACCCCGTCGCGGCAGCGTCGCTGGACGGCCGCCGCCGGCGCTGGTGCTTGCTGCCCCGTGGTCGCCACGGCGTCCAAGGTCAACGCTGCCGCCTTCCTCGCCTTCGTGTTCATCAGCGATCATCCCCGTCGCCACGCTGCTGCTCATGATTCGCACGGGCGGTTCGTACCTGCAACAAGGCAGAGAAGAAGGTACACACAACAGGCACATGACGGCTCTGCAAATAAATTGGATGTAGAATGTGCTGCAAATAAATTGGATACATGTGAGGCACTGCAATTTATTTGTTTTCAATTTCTACTGTATGCGTGATTCCAGTTGGTGATGAGCATGCCGTTTGCAATTGACCAATTGAACATACTGGTGCTCATTGCTTCAAGTGTTTGCATTTTGTTCTGCATCAGTCCGGGCGCCTGCTCTAGAGAGTATCACCGAACCATTGCTGAAGCCATAGGGAAATGCTGGGCAACACTCTCGTGTACCCACAGACCGGCCACACCTGAACGGTTGGACACAGCTGGTCCAAGCTAACTAATGTCTGCCACGTGGCGTGACCATGTAGGACAACTTGTGTACTGACACGTAGGACCTTTGAACCCACTGGCTGATAGTTGGGCCCACCTAACAGCTTTGACTAATTGACCGTTAAACGCCTTAACCACTAGCTGTACAGTGAACCCAGTTTGATGGTGAGCCCACCGACTGACTTGCGGGCCCTATACTAACAGACCCATGACTCAAGTAACACGAGGGGCCTACTACCCATTGGTTTTACAACCGACCGTGAGTTCCCATTCCAGCGGTCAATTTTCACCCAACACTCTCACGTGGTGGGGTCCACTACCCATTATTGCCGGTCCTCCCCTTTCCTCAGATCCAGAGTGATTCGTTCTCTTCCCTTTCTCTTTCTCTCCTCCCCACCCTTCCTCTTCCTCTCCCCTCCCATCCATGGCAGCGAGTGCGCACGGCTGGTGGGGGCGGAGCTGGCTCGGGGGGGGGGGGGGGCAGGGGGTTGGTGCAGCGCGGCCGGCACCGACGGGGAGGCCTGGCGCGGCTGGCGCCGGCGAGGACGCGCTGGAGGTTCGTGTTTTTTTTCTTTTTTTGTTGCAAAACTTTTTTAATTTATTCCTCAAATTTTTCTCTTCTCAAATTTTTTCGTGTGTCTTCAAATTTTTTCTTGAAAGTTTTTCCTCTCCCTCCAAATTTTCCTTGAATTTTTTTTTCTGCTCTCTCCTTGAATTTGTTTCTATTTTTTATCACAAATCATTTTTCTTGAATTTTTTTCCGCCTCTTCAAATTTTCCTTGAAAATTTTTCTGTCTCTCCAAAATTTTTCTTGAATTTTTTCTAAATTTTTTTCACCACAAAACGACAAAAAAACTTTCTGAAAAAAAGACACGGTCGGAAGATCGACCGTAAACTAGGGGTTGCCGCCTACTACTAGGAAGTGGACCTAGTTTGGCTATTGCCAGTGCATACGTGGCCCAACCTAGAACTCATACCGGCCCGTAATTGTACCAAAGTCAAACGGTCGGCCAATCTTTGGAACTCATGGGCACCCTCTAAGTGCAAGTTCTTCATTTGGCTTGTCACACAAAATCGTGTTTGGACATCTGACCGCCTGCAAAAAAAAAGGGATGGACACACTCCCTGTCTTGCTCCCTCTGTCGCTTGGCCCTAGAAACGGCGCATCACCTTTTGGCGGAATGCAGGCACACGTGAAGAATCTGGAATCTCACGGCGGAGTGGACGGCGCAACCGACCATGAGGCCTCAAGAGTGGCAGCCCAGCAACAACATATCTCAGTGGTGGCTAAATACCGCTAGGACACCGTCTGTTCCCCGCAAGGCCATGGCCACCATCGCCATGTTGATCACATGGGAGGTATGGAAGGAGAGGAACCGCCATGTTTTCAGACATCATGAGACTCCGACACCGGCCCTCATGTCACTTATAAAATAGGAGGGTCTAGCCTGGGTCGCCGCTGGGGCTAAAGATTTAGCGAACCTAATTTCGCGAGAGTAATTTGTTTGCTGTGCCGGCTGTACTCTTTCTGCTTTATCAATGAAATAGGCACAATCTCGTGGCCGTTCGTTCAAAAAAGAAACACCGGCCCCTAACCTGCTAAATAACTTGTGTTCCTAATTTGTTGTTATTTGTATCTTGTTTGCTTCTTTATTTAGAGTTGATCTGCTAGTAGAAGAGTATCTTTATTTATTTGCATCCGTATAAATAGGATTACATAAGACTCGGACGACTTCATCGACCTCGACTTGGAAGCCGAAGATGAAGAAACGGACGTTGCTCCAGGCTCACGCCCATCTACAATTTGAATATCTATTAGGCATTGTTTGCTAGTTATTATGCTATTGTTTTACTTTTCGTTATGATGGAATCAATCTGCCTAGCCTATTTTTATGTCTGAACTCCTTGTACTCCTATTTTACCATGTTGAATTGTTGAGATATCTTGCTATGGTTTGCATGTGTATATTTGGGATATGGTGATATAGTCTTGGTGTGAGTGGACACACACACACACGAGGAGTTGGTGATTAGGGATTATAATTGGGCGAGCGAATTAATTTGATCCTTGGATCAGGGGCTTGGAGTGTATGTTGGGCACACCGCACACCCTATAATTATCTCATCGAAACTCAGTGTAATGAATGAAATTACTTCTCAGAATTAATTTGAATAAAATTAATCAGTTCGAAGAGCCGGAGAAAAAGTCATAATTCAAGTATGGAATTTAGCGAGCGATCGAGATTGAGAAGGTCAGTGTAGTTAGCGGGTCGGCTTGTTAGCAAGTCGTTGGGTCGGGAGTTTGGGCACAGTTAGTAGGGTGAGTTAAGGTTAAAGCCTAAGTTAGCTTTAGGATTTATATTCGAAGCGCAATTGAAATATAAAACCATACTCAATAAACTCAAAATAAATCCGAAAGGAAAATGCAACTAACAAATGCAAGCTCATGATAACAGAATGAATATGCACAAATTTTTATTTACTAGAAATTTTAGAAAGGACCAATTTAACCTTAAATTGCGACTAACTCTCTTGGCTCACACAAATCAAACAAAAAATTTTAAAATCTCACATATAAATATTCCAAAAAAATCTAGATGTTACAATATCCTTCAAAAATTATATATATATATATATATATATATATATATATATATATATATATAGACACACACTAAAGCTCCAAGACTTGGAGCAATTTAGGACATGTCACCCCATGGTATGGGACCCACGGGACCCAATGACGTGGGACCATCTATACTAAAGCTCCAAGATTTGGAGCAATTTAGGCCCCCTTTGGCACCGCTTCTCCCGCAGGAGCTTCAGCTTTGTGCTACAGTGTCGCGTCACTGTTCGGTACTGTATGGCACTATAGCACAAAGCCGGAACGGGAGCCGAGGGAGCAAAATGAACTAGCATAGTGGTGAAGCCGGAGAAGCTAGGAAACCGGGCTTTGTCAGCTTCAGCTTCACCTCGCTACAGTAGTGCCGCAGTAGTTCTACGGTAATGAAGCCGAAGCATCCGAAATTGTGCCAAACGGGGCCTTAGGACATGTCACCCCATGGTATGGGACCCACCGACATGGGACCCACAGGACCTGCTGAAGTGGGTGCCGCCGTGGGACTCACTTAATGTTGACCCCACCATCTGTAGGCCCCACTGAACTCATTATATGTGGGATCCACTGTAGTTTTTAAAAAGAAAATTCAACAAACATTGTTTAAAGGTTTTTTTCTCCAAGATGTTAGGTTATATTTCTTACTATTACTTTGGTTCTTCAATATGCCATCATACTATTTTATTTTTAACTATTTTTAAAATTTGTTTCGTTAAATGAACATAATATTACATGATCTAATACAATTATTTGTAATTAATTTTATCTTTTATTTTTGTTATAAAATATACTAAACATCTAAGGACACACAATTCTCACGTAAGAAAATTATCGTGTGGTGCTTAGAGAAGCAATATGAGGGTAAGTGTAGCTAATTTGGGATGAATTTATATTCCAATATAGATCAACAAAATCTTTAGTTTATTTTGATCTTTTTCTGATTTAATTCAGTACGTGGACACTGTTTTCATTACAAAGAAGAAAATACATGATTTTTCTTTGATGCTTTCAGTCAGCATATTTTATACTAGATGTGCATGGTGCGTCAATGTGTACCACTATTTTGCAAAAAGAAAAACTTGTCATAATGTACCCACTCGCTATCATTTGTGGCATTAGACCCATGATGCTTATCTATATGCTGTTTTTTCTTTACTTTTTTTTTTGGAACGACGAGTCAAAATAGTAATAGGTTTCCACAATAAGCACCAAATGTTGTAGTTTTCTTCAACTTGTGTCAAAGAGTTATGGCTAGATTTTGAAGTTTTCTCCGAACAAAAGTTAGGCCAGTGAAGTATGTTAAAAAAACGTTTACATCATTTTGAAGAAGTTAGACATGGGACTGGTGACCGGGTCCGCTGGACCAAAAATTGAACGAGCACATATAATATAGTATCTAGTCCCTACGCCTCAAAAAATAAATCACTCTAGAATTCAAAATTTATTCCAAAAAGTAAGTTATTTTATTCTATTTAGAAAGTGCATGTAAGTCATCTTATCTTATTTAGAAAGTGCATGTAAGAATCAATTAGTACCAAATGGGTAATAAATAGGAGCAAACAAGATCATTTTACCTTGCTGATATGTCCTAAAATTTTTAGAATAACTAGTATTTTTGGACTGAAGGAGTATATACCATCGCCCACTGTCCACGGGAAACTTCCCAAAGGTAGCTTATCTCACAGTCGTTGATGCGCTGTGGAAGACTTGTGTATATACACAACCATTAATTTTGAAAACTGATCAAAGACTAGTCGCTAGCTGATCCACTGGCGTCCGCAAGGAGCGCAAATTCACATGAAATTTCTGCCGAACTAACCGGAAAAAGTCTTCGGGCGTAGTGTTGGTGATATGCCCAAGAGCCCATCATCACAATACGGTTTAAAGGCCCATGTGGATATTGATCCAAGAGGGATTAGGGTTACTAATGGGCCTATGAGATAGAAGCCCATTAGTACGCCCTATATATATGAGGGAGGGGCTAGGGGGCGATGACCAGAGCCGCGCCACCTCCCTAGCCGCCGCCCCTCCCTCTCTCTCGGCCGCCGCCCTTGCCGTGCGTGCGGTGCTAGCACACCGACGCCCGGCGTTTCATCCCCGTACGTGTGGACTCCGTGGAGGCGCTGCTGCGACTGCTGCGCTGATCGGCTGCTGGGATCAAGTACGAGGAGCTCGGTTCGTGGGACGTGATCGACTACTTCCTCTACATCGACGCGCGACTTCTTCCGCTGCGCTGCGCGTCTAGTGGTAACGATCTATGATCTTCTACTCGCAAGTATCTTGGGTTTATGCGGTAGTGATGCTAGCGTAGCCTACCCGTTTACCTACAGTGGTACCAGAGCCATCTTGCGTAGTTTTTGGTCTGGATCTTTTGCATATAGGTGATATGTTGTTGTAGTAGATTGGATCTATTACTTTTGCACGGTTTGATTAGATCAATTGGTCATAAGGGGTTAAAACTGGAGCGAGTTGATTGCGCGGCATATGACAAAAGATTAGTTTGTGTTCTTTCTCTGTTATGCATACGACATGTCCCTACCGGCTGGAATCACCATCGGGACTAACTGTGTGCATAGTCAGCAGATTGAACCAACAGATCAAGGTCATGTGTAGATGCAGTCTTCTCAAGTGCAAAGTTTGCACGGTCAAGGTGATTGACCTAGTGAAAATTGAGGCATTATGAATGGCTCGGATTTGAGGTGATGCGATCACTCTGATGAGATTTTCATAGAGATTCCATAGATGCGATCTGTGTAATTCCGTGAGGTTTTCATAGGGACCGCCGTTGCTTTCTCGCTGTAGCGGCTTCTCAAGCGCTACTTTGGTAGAACACGTCGTACGCCTAACTTGTTTTTGCAGGGTGTGATGTGAATGGTATGGCCTCAATGTCATGTGATGATGTATGTGATGATTTGTGCGGCCTGCGTGTCGCAAGTTAACACAACCGGGTTGAGGTTGCACCATTATTGTATAACGACCTGCGTGTCGACTTGTGATGTTTGAATCCTCATGTAATTATTTCACTAGCTATTAGATGTAGTAGCTTAGTATCTTTTCATGGAGGCTTCAATCATGATGGCGATGATGATCACCACAAGACAGGACGGATGGCAATGGAGGTCACCTTGGAGCCATGGCGATGGTGCCCATTGTGATGCAAGAGGCCATACTATTCACAATATAATATGATTATATGCTTGTGATGTTTATTTTCCTGTCATACTATTCTTTCATGCTTTTACATATGGTGGATGCTTTAATCATGATAGAATAGCTTCCCTTAGAAAAGGTTGAGTTTTTGATGCCTTTTACCAATAGCTGCACCTATAAATTTTGATCGTTGTGTGGTAGGTTTACCAAAGTAGAGTACCCTCAGCTATCACTTTTGTATAGGGTGGATGTCGGACATTCACAAGCATAGTATTGGTTTACTCAGCAAAGCTATCAAAACAGTTTTGGGCTTTAAGGCATAGGGTTGGGGCCGGGGCATTGGATGCCACCCAACAAACAAGAGTCGCATAGAGATGTGATTAGTAATTTGTTACTTACCTGTATCACTACTTTTCTAGCCGTGATGCTAAAGCTCACTAGAATTTTAGTGATTATGGATCTTGAACCACTATATGTCATTAGAGGGAAGATGACTTTGATATAGTAGGTTGTCTTTTGTTAAATCAGTTAATGAAAGTCTTTACATAAACTTAGTGCTGAAATCTTGCTTTACTTTAATGTTGTAGATCATGTCTGCCAATAACAATTCCGCTTTCAATTTGCGTTCTGTTCTTGAGAAAGAAAAATTGAATGGAACAAACTTTATTGATTGGTACCGCAACCTGAGAATTGTTCTCAGGCAAGAGAAAAAGGAGTATGTTCTTGAGCAGCCATATCCTGATGATCTCCCTGACAATGCAACTGCTGCTGATCGCAGAGCTTATGAGAAGCACTGCAATGACTCACTTGATGTCAGCTGTCTATGCTCGCCACCATGTCCCCTGATCTGCAGAAGCAGTATGAGCATGCGGATGCTCATACCATGATCGAGGGGCTGCGTGGGATGTTTCAGAACCAAGCCAGGACTGAGAGGTTCAATATCTCAAAGTCCTTGTTTGCGTGCAAGCTGGCAGAAGGTAGCCCAGTCAGTCCTCATGTGATCAAAATGATTGGTTATATTGAGACTTTGGATAGACTTGGTTCTGAACTTCACCAAGACTTGGCTACTGATGTTATTCTCCAGTCGCTCCCGGCGAGCTATGAGCCTTTTATCATGAACTTTCAGATGAATGGCTTGGATAAAACATTGAGTGAGTTGCATGGGATGCTAAAAACAGCAGAGGAGAGCATTAAGAAGAATCCCAATCATGTGATGATGATTCAGAAGGGGAACAAAAAGAGGAAGCATTGGACGCCTCCTAATCCCAAAGGTAAAGGCAAGGAAAAGAGTTCCGGTGGTGAGTCCTCAGGCTCTAAGCTAAAGCCAGCACCTAAGGCCAAATCTGGCCCTACTTCTGAAGATGAATGCTTCCACTATCATGAAAAGGGACATTGGTCTAGGAACTGCAAGAAGTACTTGGAAGAAAAGAAGAAGAAGAAGGGAAGTGAGACTTCCACTTCAGGTATAAATGTTATAGAAATAAATATTGCATTATCTTCTAGTGAATCATGAGTATTTGATACTGGATCGATGATTCACACTTGCAAATCGTTGCAGGGTCTAAGTGAGACTAGAAGATTTGCAAGAGGCGAGTTGGACGTTCGGGTCGGCAATGGCGCAAAGGTTGCGGTGTTGGCGGTCGGCACCTACCACTTGTCTCTACCCTCCGGATTAGTTTTGGAATTAAATAATTGTTATTGCATTCCTGGTTTGAGCAAGAACATTATTTCTTCTTCATGTTTGGAAGAAGTTGGTGATTTTAAGATTGTAATTGAGAACAAACGTTGTTCTATCTTTTGCAATGGTATTTTTTATGCTCATTGTCCATTGGTGAATGGATTATATGTTCTTGATCTTGAGGATAAATCTGTCTGTAACATTAATACTAAGAGGCTTAGACCAAATGATTTGAATCCCACTTTTATTTGGCATTGTCGCTTAGGTCATATAAATGAGAAGCGCATTGAACAACTCCATAAAGATGGATTGTTAAGCTCATTTGATTTTGAATCATTTGACACATGTGAGTCTTGTTTGCTTGGAAAGATGACCAAAGCGCCTTTCACTGGTCAGAGTGAGAGAGCGAGTGACTTGTTGGGACTTGTACATACCGATGTATGTGGACCAATGAGCTCAATAGCCAGAGGTGGTTTTCAGTACTTCATTACTTTCACTGATGACTTTAGTAGATATGGCTATATCTACTTAATGAGGCACAAGTCTGAATCGTTTGAAAAGTTCAAAGAATTTCAGAATGAAGTACAAAATCAATTAGGCAAGACAATTAAATTTCTGCGATCTGATCGTGGAGGAGAATATTTGAGCCTTGAATTTGGTGATCATTTGAAGCAATGTGGAATTATTCCGCAGCTAACTCCGCCCGGAACGCCTCAATGGAATGGGGTATCCGAACGGAGGAACTGAACCTTGTTGGACATGGTTAGGTCCATGATGAGCCAAGCTGATCTTCCATTGTCATTTTGGGGTTATGCTCTTGAAACTGCTGCGTTCACACTGAATAGGGTTCCAAGTAAGTCTGTTGAGAAGACACCATATGAGATATGGATTGGGAAGCGTTCCGGATTATCTTTTCTCAAAGTTTGGGGATGTGAGGCTTATGTCAAACGTTTGATGTCAGATAAGCTCACTCCAAAGTCAGACAAATGTTTCTTTGTGGGGTATCCTAGGGAAACCAAAGGATATTATTTTTACAATAAGGCGGAAGGCAAAGTGTTTGTCGCTCGCAATGGTGTTTTCTTAGAAAAGGAGTTTCTCTCAAAAGGATTTAGTGGGAGCAAGGTGCAACTTGAAAAAATTCAGGAAACACCCGAAACTGTTTCAGCACCCACTAAAGATCCACGGGATGTGCAAGATGTTGCACAACCCGTAGTTGAGGCACCAGCCCCACGAAGGTCTATAAGGGCACGTCGCGCTACTGACAAGCTCAACCTCCTTATTACGGAGGAGCGCCATGTATTATTGATGAAAAATGATGAGCCCTTGACCTACAAAGAAGCAATGCTAGGACCCGACTCCGACAAATGGCTTGAAGCCATGGAATCCGAGTTAAAATCCATGCATGATAATCAAGTTTGGAACTTGGTCGATCAGATTGACAGTGTAAGACCTGTCGACTGTAAGTGGATTTTTAAGAAAAAATTAGACATGGATGGAAATGTTCACATCTATAAGGCACGATTGGTAGCGAAAGGTTTCCGACAAATTCAAGGTGTTGACTATGAGGAAACCTTTTCGCCCGTCGCAATGCTAAAGTCTGTTCGGATTCTCCTAGCAATTGCCGCATATTATGACTATGAGATATGGCAAATGGATGTCAAAACAAAATTTCTTAATGGACATCTAAGTGAGGATGTGTATATGACACAGCCTGAAGGTTTTGTCGATCCTAAAAATGCTGGGAAAATATGTAAGCTTCAGAGGTCCATCTATGGATTGAAGCAAGCATCTCGGAGTTGGAATATTCGTTTTGATGAAGTAGTCAAAGGGTTTGGCTTCATCAAGAATGAAGATGAGCCTTGTGTTTACAAAAAGGCTAGTGGGAGCGCACTTGTGTTTCTGGTCCTATATGTGGATGACATATTACTGATCGGAAATGATATTCCAATGCTTGAAGCCGTTAAAACCTCATTGAAAAAGAGTTTTTCGATGAAGGATTTAGGAGAGGCGGCTTATATTCTGGGTATTAGGATCTATAGAGATAGATCAAAAAGGCTAATTGGATTGAGCCAAGACACGTACATTGACAAGATATTGAATCGGTTCAATATGCAAGATTCCAAGAAAGGTTTCTTGCCAATGTCACATGGCATTACTCTAAGCAAGAGTCAGTGTGCTTCGACACCTGATGAGCAAAAGAGGATGAGTACGATTCCTTATGCTTCAGCTATAGGGTCGATCATGTATGCTATGCTTTGCACGCGCCCAGATGTTTCCTTTGCTCTAAGTGTTACGAGCAGGTATCAGTCAGATTTCGGTGAACCTCACTGGACAATTGTAAAGAGTATCCTTAAGTACTTGAGAAGAACTAAGGACATGTTCCTAATATTTGGAGGCGAAGATGAGCTCCTTGTAAAGGGTTACACCGATGCTAGTTTTCAAACAGATAAAGATGACTCCAAATCGCAATCCGGTTTTGTTTTCTGCCTCAATGGTGGGGCAGTGAGCTGGAAGAGTTCCAAGCAAGATACGGTGGCTGATTCGACGACAGAGGCCGAGTATATTGCAGCTTCCGAAGCTGCAAAAGAAGCTGTTTGGATCAGAAAGTTTGTTTCTGACTTGGGTGTTGTTCCTAGTGCGTCCAGTCCAGTGGACCTCTATTTTGATAATAGTGGTGCCGTTGCACTATCAAAGGAGCCTAGAACAACTAAGAAGTCCAGACATATACTGCGAAAGTATCACCTCATCCGTAACTTTGTTGAGAGAGGTGATGTGAAGGTTTGCAAGGTGCACACGGATTCAAACGTTACTGATCCGTTGACGAAGCCTCTCCCACAACCAAAGCATGAGGCGCACATGAGATCTATGGGTATTAGATACTTACATCAGTGATTCTAGTGTGCGTGGGAGATTTTATGTCATGAGTATGTTTATGTAATGATAAATAATTGTTATTTGTTCCATGGATGATTATTTTACATTGATTATCAAGTATGTGACTTGTTCGTGAAACTCTTTGTTGAAAATGATATAATTCTAAATTATCCCTAGTTTATGTCGTTGTGTGGGACAACAACGACATTGAGACTAGCACATGCATTAATTGATGATCATGTTTCACGGATCATGGATATGGAGATATCGGATTAATGATGTGGACACATGTTGGTGAACATGGTGTTGGATTGACCCACGCCAAGACAATGTTGGGATTGTTATTTTGTATGTGCCATCAGTTGTTCTTGAGTGTTATACCTACTGAATCCTTAGACCTGAGATCGCCATTGTTTCTCACTGTGTGTAGTGGTGCATCTTGGGGCTGCTAAACGCTACTCCGTGACTGGGTAGTTACAAAAGCAGCTTACAGGTATGTCATGAAACATGGAATGGGATGTGAGCGGATCAAGATGGAATTTGCCCCTCCTAGATAACGGGAGAGATATCTCTGGGCCCCTCGAGATAGTTGGATTTGAAAGTGCATGGCCATGCCAAAGTGATTAAAGAGTTAATCATGATGACTAAAGGTTAGTTATGAATAGAATCCACTATTAGATCGAGAGAATGGTCGAGCTATCACAGAGGTGGCACGCATCTCGCTTTGAGCTTGACTGGTATCGTATGGCAAAGGGATCGGTGTATGAGTATATCTATGGTTCGGCCGATATGATCTTTATGTGTATTTGTGAGTCACTATGCCCTGCTAGGTGCCGCTATTGACTTGTGATTCGGAAATGATTTCCGATCACGACCACCTACATATGAACCTAACGGGTCACACACTTAAGGGGTTTGGAATGTTGGAAAGCTTGCATGTATGATTGTCTCTAGTGCAAGTGGGAGATTGTTGGTGATATGCCCAAGAGCCCATCATCACAATACGGTTTAAAGGCCCATGTGGATATTGATCCAAGAGGGATTAGGGTTACTAATGGGCCTATGAGATAGAAGCCCATTAGTACGCCCTATATATATGAGGGAGGGGCTAGGGGGCGATGACCAGAGCCGCGCCACCTCCCTAGCCGCCGCCCCTCCCTCTCTCTCGGCCGCCGCCCTTGCCGTGCGTGCGGTGCTAGCACACCGACGCCCGGCGTTTCATCCCCGTACGTGTGGACTCCGTGGAGGCGCTGCTGCGACTGCTGCGCTGATCGGCTGCTGGGATCAAGTACGAGGAGCTCGGTTCGTGGGACGTGATCGACTACTTCCTCTACATCGACGCGCGACTTCTTCCGCTGCGCTGCGCGTCTAGTGGTAACGATCTATGATCTCCTACTCGCAAGTATCTTGGGTTTATGCGGTAGTGATGCTAGCGTAGCCTACCCGTTTACCTACACGTAGTCCAAGCGCTGTGGAAACCGTGTGCTTCATTTTGTTTTCACAGAGGACTTTTGTGGTTCGTGTGCAGGATACGGCATGCGATGCCGTAGGCTCCATCGATATGTCGCCCTCATCCGCCAAGAACGCCGCAGTCTCGCCATTGGTCAGGAAAAAGTCACAAATAATCCGAAAAATAATGCTCGGCTTGTTTAGGCGGTGGAGAAATTTCTAGTTTTTTCTCTGAGATCAGAAATGGGGATTTCTAGTTGACTAGCTAACAGGTAAACCCTCCCGAGAAAGACAGATCCCACCAGAGAAAAATCGTTGCCGTTGCGTACGCGACGGTGAACTATGAGTCTCTGACGGGCCGGGAAAGCACTGCCTCCTAGTGGGCGGCTCTATATATGCCGCGGCAAAGCCAGCAGCTTGGACACCATCCCATTCCCAGGCAACTAGCAAGCGTCCCAGGTTCCAGCTAGCTACGAGCAAAGAACCGAGAGCCACGAGCTAGCCATGGCGACGAGGCTGGCGCTCGCGGCCATGGCGGCGCTGCTGGTCGGCGTGGCGGCGGCGGACGTGGGCTCCATTATCACGCAGGACGTGTACAACAGCATGCTGCCCAACCGCGACAACTCCATCTGCCCCGCCAACGGGTTCTACACCTACGACGCCTTCATCCAGGCCGCCGGCGCCTTCTCAGGGTTCGGCACCAGCGGCAACAGCGACGAGGACAACAGGCGCGAGCTCGCCGCCTTCTTCGGCCAGACCTCCCACGAGACCAACGGTCAGTAGTACCTGCCGCATGTGTTTCGCTGCGATCGATTAGGCTTTGACAGTACACAAAGTAACTGACCCGCACGGGCACGACGAACAGGCGGAGCTGCTGGCCAGTACACTTGGGGGTACTGCTTCAAGGAAGAGATCAACAAGGCGACGTCGCCTCCCTACTACGGACGAGGACCCATCCAATTGACAGGGTAAATGACCTAATCATTTCCATAATGTGATGAACGATCACACAAATTTTATTTGTTTATAGAAACTAGAGAAGATGTACGTGCCACATACACGTATTTAATTTTTCTTCCATAAAGTAATGATGTTATTTATTTTCTTTCAAAAAATAATACACATCTTTATTTTTCTTCCATAAAACAATGATGTCAATTAATATCCTTCCAAAATCATCAAGCAACAATGCCATTTATTTTTCTTCTAAAAATAATACACAACTTTATTTTCCTTCCATAAACAATGATGTCAATTATTATCCTTCCAAAAAAAATGACGTGAATTATGAGTCAATATATGTGCAAAGGAAAGTATGTGTATGCTAAATAAAAGTAATATATGGGTACAAGAAATTGGTATAGGAAATTACTGGTGTAAAAAGTAATAGGATTTTGGTGGAAAACATTTACGAAACCAATCACCCCCTCTCTTTTGTCAGGCCTTTTGGCCTGACAAGTGAGGCCTCCGTGAGAGGTACGATGGGCCTAATCTTGGTGAGAAATGTTTTCAATTGTTTCAACTTGCAGATTAAGGCTATTACTCCTCCGTCCCAAATTATTAATCATTTTCGTTTTTCTAAATACATTAGTTTTACTATGCACCTAGTCATTATATATATCTAGATGTATACTAAAAATTATATAACTAGAAAAATCAAAACGGTTTATAATTTGAGACGGACGGAGTATATTATATTTGCAGCAGCACATGGATCGATGAGACGTGACGTTGCTGTCCTCAAACAATACAATTCCTTATGGTACGTTTCATTTCGATGCATGGACGCAGGCAGACCAACTACCAGCAGGCCGGGGATGCGATCGGCGCGGACCTGGTGGGCAACCCAGACCTGGTGTCGACGGACCCCGTGATCTCGTTCAAGACGGCCATCTGGTTCTGGATGACGGCGCAGTCGCCCAAGCCGTCGTGCCACGACGTGATCCTGGGCAACTGGACGCCGTCGAGCACCGACGCCGCGGCGGGGCGGGTGCCCGGCTACGGCGTGATCACCAACATCATCAACGGCAGGTTCGAGTGCGGCGTGGGGACCAACGACGCCAACGTCAACCGCATCGGCTACTACCAGCACTACTGCGACATGCTAGGCGTCGGCTACGGCGACAACCTCGACTGCTACTCCCAGCAGCATTTCTGATCATTCAACATGATCAGCTAGCTGCTCGACAGTTATTACTATACATCATCTGTGTGCGATCTGTGAATAAGTGGCACATGCATGCGCCATCTTTTAGTTGAATAATAATAATTTCGTCGTTGATATATATCACAGATATATATGATTTACTTCACCCGCTCTGCTGACAAAAAGCATTATTAGCATTCTACTAAGGTAGGCATGAGGCATGCATGACGACTCTACTCTGTAACGTGCTGCTACATCTACATGCATGCCCCTGTCACACCCACAGTGGGCATCTTGGGCTAAAGTCTTATTCTAACATCATATCACGAGCATCTAATTTCACAAGTAATCTCTAAATACGAAATTGCGACCCTTCTCGGCCGATTCTTTGGCCCCTCTCGTTGCGCCATGTCACTCTAAAACACACAGCAGCCGTTGGATCAGTCTATCGAACGGCTTTAGAAGGATTGGGTGGGTCCCTTTTAGGTTCGCATAACTACTACAAAAACTAATTAACAATGACCTTTTTTGGAGCTCTGAGGCGGGCACATAAAACAACCGCCTCTGTTAATGCCTATCATTAACACAGGCGATCATTTCTAATTAACTGAGTTACGCCATCCCACCCTGCCCCAACGCCGTGCCGAGCTCCAGTACCGCCCCCCGCCCCGGCTCCCTTCACGGCGGCTCTATATCTCCCTCGGCGGCGGGCCGCTATGGCAGGGCGAACGCGCCGGCGGCGGTGGCGGCGCCCGATGGGTTCGGCGGGCCCAGTGGTTTCTTTTTTTGTTTTTTTTATAGTCTATAAACATAGGAGGGCAGAAAGCCGCCTCTGAAAATACGCCATTAACAGTGACGTTTGCTCAGAGGCGGTTGGGTCAGCCATCCTCTGAAAATAGAAAACAACCGCCTCTGAAAATACGCCATTAACAGTGACATTTGCTCAGAGGCGGTTGGGTCAGCCCACCTCTGAAAATAGAAAACAACCGCCTCTGAAAAGATTTTTGTAGTAGTGATAGCAGCAGCAGCAGCCGCCGCCTCTTGCCCCGCGTGGGAGGTGCGGGTCCGCCACAGGTGAGGTGTACCCAGCGGGCCGACCTCAACATCGTCTCGTCGCCGACGAGGCTCTCCTCATTCACGCCTTACGTTGGGAAGCAGAGACGCGGCAAAGCAGAGAACAGCGGAAGTGGCGCGAAGCTTTGCGAGATAGAGCGAAGGGAAGGCAGGTTGTCATATTCTTTTCCTTCCCAACGCCACGTGTTGCCTTCGAATTGCCCTCTCCCGCTCTAGTGTGGGCGGTGGGCCTGTATTCGGAGTTTCCCTGGGGTTAGTAAAGCGAAATGGGGGCCACCCTAGCCCACTAAGTGCTCTACCTCTGGCCATCGACATCATATACTCTACTGAAATAGATTTCGCAGAAAACCAACTATATCCTATCTTGGTTGGCCTTTCACCCTATGATGCGCCGATACTCCGCTCACCTAGCGTATCCCGTATCCGATACGTATTGGATACGGATACGGCTGGGATACATCACGGATACGTATCCAACGATTTTTATTATTTTCAGATATTTCTGTGCATAGGATACGCGTATGGATACGTATGGGCCACTTTGGATACGGCCCAACATATTTTCTGGCCCATTCTGGCCACAAACAGGTATAACCCTAACTCCCTAAGGCCTCCCACTCTCCCAATATCCCACGAGCAGCAGCCATTAGGGGTCAGGGGTGCCCTGCTCCCGCATCCGCCAGGCGCGACCTGCGACGCCGCCCGACGCCGCAGACGTCGCCGACGCGCCGGCCACCTGTCCTGCTCCCGCACGGCCTATCCTCCGCCTCTGCTGCACCCGCACGGCCTCTCCTCCGCCGTCCCTGTTCCCCCACGGCCCCACAACCTCTCCTCCGCCTCTGCTCCTGACTATTGGGTAAGTCCTTCTTCCCTTCCCTTCTATGCTTCTACATTCACCCTCTGATCTGATAGTGATAGGTTTTTCCTTTGGCTTTGCATTCTCCCAGTAGCACTAGCACCTACTCTAGAAGATGGCTGGACGTGATGAACGTGCTCCGATTCAAATTGATGCGCAGCAAATGAACAAGAATCCATTGTGGAATCATGTTGTGTTTTTATTTCTATTAAAAAAATTGTATCCGTATCTGCGTATTGGTGTTTTTCTTGAAATAGCGTATCCGTGTATCCGATACATATCGTATCCGATACACGTACCCGTATCCGTGCATCCTAGCTTTCACCCCTAGCCATAAGTCATCCCGTATTTTGCCACTACGTGGGTTCGGTCCTCCAAGGCCTATTAGAGCTCTCTTCAACCTGCTCATGGCTAGATCGATTGGTTTTGGGGTCAAATAGAAAAAACATAAATCTTCCACCTCTGGAAAGCGCCTACACCTAACGGTGGGCCTGCCGGCTGCCTCTGTAGCTGTCGTCCTGCCAGCGCCACCGCTCTCCGCCAGCTGCAGCTCCCTAGGACGCGACTTCCCCTCTCCCCGTGCTGCGTGGTGGCCTGCTCTGTGCCTTGGCCGGGAACAATTGACAAGGGGACAGCATCGCGCGAAGCCTGAACAACAATTTTTAGAGGTGAGCCGTGCAGTACTGCAGTGGGCACCGGCCAACCTGCTCCACGCCGGCAACCAGCTTCTGCTACTGCAGAGCGAGGCCATCCTCTAGGAAGCCATGGGCTTCCGCGTACGATGTCTTCACCTTAGCTTCAGTACATGGATCTTGAAGATTACCATAGATTTCTTCATCTACACTAATCTCATCTTCCTCTACGATAGCAACAGCAGAAGTTTGATTTATTTTAGCACTCCAATATCTATCCATATCACCCGTATTTACTTAATACAATACATACCTGATTATATGCCACTTTTAGCAGCAAGCAAACATTATGAAATTCTGAGTTGGAGAATCCAGGTCAGAGGCCATACAAAGCCTTCAGCATGCAATTCAAAGTTACCCAGCATGTGCAGATTTATGGGAGGTGGGTATTCCCCCCCCCCCCCCCCCCCCCCCTCTCCATGGGTTTCCTCGTTACCCAGAGACTTACAACACAAATATATAGCTTGGTTTACGAAATGAGATCAGATTTTCAATCTGCAATCACATTTTACCAACAAGCAAGATTTGCTTTTGGCATACTATCAAATTCCAATCCAGAAAACAAAAATGCTTTTACTGGAGTTACAGTGAACCTTGCCCGGTCACTATGCATGGTAAGAGTGTTATGGTTACATAAACACACCCGTTCACTTACTTTAGTGCGTGCAGTATTTTGAACTGCAACAATCAGGGGTAAAATTTGTGTAGCCTCCTAGGTGAACTTGAATGCTCTATTTGTAGATAAACAAGTATGAGTAGTGCTAAAATTTCACTTGGCAGTTGGCATTTAACCTCACCCTTTACCCGGTATATATCAAATGTACCTTACATGTAAACCATATATAGTTTGCATGATGGAGCTGCTGTCTCCATCAGCTTAGGTGTTGTCTATGATTTTGGTGTTTTAAGAGTTGAGACCCCATGTGTTACAATGTGCAATCATGAGGTACATTCTCTTAAGAAACTGCTCAGTCTAAGCATGCGTGCCACTTTACACCGTTCAAGAGTATGGTGACATCTCATTAATCATTTAGAATCATAGAAATGATAGTCACACTATGTAAGAACTGCCCTATACTGACGCGAACAAAGGTGACGCCACTATGTTGCGCGTCGCCCTAATATGAAAGTGAAGCGCACAAATGAGGCACATCACGTTTTATTCTCCTAGGCCCCCCAATTATGCCCCCGCAAAAAGTGGCCCATCACCTTTGGCGGAGGTAAGGTGACGCGGGTCATGAACAGGGCCGTGCCGGCATAAAGCGGGGCCCTGTGCGGAAGATATGACTTCAAGTGATCTTTATATCACGTCACCTGCCTTCCGAGGTGTTGCCGTCTGGTTGTAACGCGGCATTGTGATCATTGTCTGCCGCCTGTTGTCGTTGCTTACCGCTGCTGCCGCTTTGTCGGCTTCGAGCGCGAGTCGTGATTATGTGAAGATGAATTGGCAACTGCCAAGACTCGAGGACAAAAGGGCAAGCTAGCAGGTGTTTTGGCTAGGGGCGCGTGTTCAACGTCTCTCAATTCTAACTTACGATAGAGGGCTCCCTAGAGGCTCACTAGGAATGGATGAAGGAGGAGAAAATTTGGAGGCCTCCCTAAAATAAAGGGTCTAGTAGAGAGTCTACTTAGAGTACATCTTTTTAGCTTCATCCTCTAAACTTGAGAGAGTCTACTAGAGTACATCTTTTTAGCTTCATCCTCTAAACTTGACATATGAGTCTGTTTAAAATATCTGCTCGAGTTGCTTTTAGAAATAGAATAAAATCTAATTAATAATTGTTGGGCTAATGATATTAATTAATCATGGTGGACTGTGGACAAATTTTGGGGGCCCCAAAAATGGGGGCCTTGTGCAGCCGCACACCCTTCCGTCCGACCCTGCCCATGAAGCCCATCACCTATAATTAACTCGTCACCTTTTTAGAACATACAGGTCACCTAAACCCTAGACCTATGATCCTTGAAAGGTAACTATTACGTGTATGGTTCGTCACCTATGTGTATGCCCTATCTTACCAGTACACATAAAAATTGCAAGCTAACAATGCTAAGATTATTGCGAGATATATAACAAGGCAGAAGCCAGTTTTCTAGGTGGAAAATCAAGGATTTAAGTTTTAGCCAATGGATCATAAGGAATCACCTTGGATAGTGTGACATCCCGAAAAATTTACCAAATAAAACACACGCTAAATATTTTTTTTCAAAATTTCTTTTCATCGTTGAGCTCAAAACCCTCCTAAACCCCGAACCCCTTTTCCCGGAAAATCTTTTCCTGTGTCCGATTTCCAACCCCGGCCCTTTCCCTGTTCGCCCTCGACCTGCGCGTCGCGCCCGACCACGCACGCGTGCCCGATGCCGCGCGTGGCCGACCGGGCACCGTGATCGCGGCGCGAATCCCTCCACCTCCCTCTCCTTTTTCTCTCTCTCCCCTCCTTTTCTTTTCTTTTTCCTTTTTCCATTTTCCATTTTTCCATTTTCTTTTTCCGTTCTTTTTCTCTTCCCCCTCCTTCCTTCTCCCGCTTCCCCCTTCTCCTCTGCTCCGCTCCCGCGTGTGCGCCCCAAACGCCGCTCGCCCTTGCTCCGCTCCCGCGCGCGCCCTGCCAGCCCGCACGGCCCACTCCCGAACCCCCCTCCTAGACCGAGCACCGCGCACGAGCGACACCGCCGTCTCCCCTGCCCGCCCACGCGCCAAGCTGGCTCGACCCGGCTGCCCGGCCACGCGCACGCCGCCCGGCCCTGCCCCGACCTCGCCCCCACGCTGCAGAGCAGTGTGCCGCCGATGCCACGCCACCGCCTGCCCCGCGCGCCGCCTCTGGCTGTGCACCCTGACCATCTCGCACGCCCACGCGTGCGCACGCACGAGCACGCCATGGCGCCCCGGGCCGTGCGCGCGCCCACGCCACGCCACGGCCGCCTGGCCGCGCTCGCGCACGCCCGCACCGGCCGCACCACGCCGCCCGGTCCCGCTCGCCCTGCGCCCCACGTGCACCGCCGCGCCGCTCGCCGCTGCCCGCTGAGCTGACGACTCGTCACATCGCCTGGCCGCATCATCACACCATCCGCCAAGCCGCACGCACGCCGCCGTCCGCGTCGCGCCAACGCTTGGGCCGCTGCCAAGCACACCGAGCCACGCCCGCGCACAGCGAGCTCGCCCTGTGCCGCGGCCTCGCCGCTCGCACCACTCCGCGACGCGCGAGACCGGCCGAGCTCCATTAATGGCTGCCCGCGGACCTCGCTAAGCCGGTCACCTACCCGCGCCGCTCCACCGACCTACTCGGGCTATAAAAGGCCCCCCAGCGCCGCTCCTCCACCCCACAGCCATCCCCGCCACCGCCAGCCCTCCTCCCTAGCACCAGCGCCGCCGCCACGCGCCACCAGAGCCGCCGCCGCCCGCTCCTGTCGCCCCGCCTCTGCGCTCCACCCCAGCCCGAGGTAGGAGGGGGAATCGAACCCTCTCGGTCCCCTCTCTCTTTCCCTTCTCCTCCTGGCCGCCGCCATCGCCCAGGGCACCCGAATCGTTCCGCCGCCGGCGAGCCAGTGCCCCTCCCCTGTTATGCGTCGAGGGGAGGAAGGGGAAAGGCAATTTTGCCTTGAGCCCCCTTCCCTTCCCTCTATTCTTTTAAGAACCCCTTCACCCTTTTAACCATTTTGCACAAGAAACCCCCCTTTTTTGTTATAATTCAAAATAAACCCTTCCACCATATAAAACTAATTATAAATAAACCCCTACACCTTTTCAGTATGTCTCGATTATTTCTAGAAATTATGATCAAGCCCTTCCACTCTTAGAAATATTTACAAACAAGTCCCTGGACCCTTATTTAACCCTTAAACCTTTATATAACTATCATTTCATGCGCCAAACGACCTCGGATCTACCTAAAACTTTACCACGCTTCTCATGACATAGTTTCGTCCACGCCATTAGGAAACCGCCCGAAAATATTACTCCGAACTCCATATCTTAATTATTTCCGATTCGAGCTCAACGATAAAACTTTTATTTCTTTTTCTTGATTGTGTGTTTTTTTTGTACGTGTCGTAGACCACGGTGTGAACGAAGGAGAGCCCGTTGACGAGCAGTACTGCGAGCCCACGATCGAGGACCAGTTCCATGACCCCGAGCCCGAAGGACAGTGCTTCGAGTAGGACCTCCCCGAAGGCTTCGAAGACGACAAGTTCAATCCCGCCCTTTGATGCATAGTTTGTCCTAGTTTTTATAAACACAACCCATTGGCCTATTTTACAAAATTGCATATGTTTTGCTTGCATGAAAACACGGTTGGATAACCACCCCCTTGATTTGTTATGATCATTCCTTGACCACCTAGATTAATGTTCGATTTTGCTTGGACATTAATCGATACTAGAACGCTTAGGATCTGCTACTTTATACAACTTGTTTTATAAAGAAAAGGTGTGTGTGTGGGAAGGGATAAAAGCGGATTTTCGAAAGATGAGTCTAGACGGGATGGATGGCATTTCAGTGTGATTTGCCGTTTGGTGTGCTCGTGCCGGTGTGGTAGGGCAAGGAAGGGAGATATCCATCTTGTCACCCCTAAGGACTGAGTTGGTGTTACATCTCACCTAACTCTACTTTCGTGCAAACCACTCGACCGTTGTATGGGCAACGGCTTAGCATAAACCCCACTAGTTAGTCTGATAGCCATCAGGAGAGCTGAGAGCAACGGGTGACTAAGGATAAGGGATAAGCCCGAGTGACTTATGCCCCGGTTAAACCTAGGTGAAAGGTCGATGACCCCTTGGTGCATCCCGTGATGGCTAGTCAGGTCTAGCTAAGGTGGGTAATGGCTTTGCTGGGATCTGCACCGACACTAAGGTGACCGTGTTATGGTACCCCACTTGTGGGTAAAGTTGCACACCTCTGCAGAGTTAAGAATCTATTCGAATAGCCGTGCCCACGGTACTGGGCGAGTTACGGTGTGGTCTCACAACTAGTGTTTACTATGGGAAGGGTTGGCGTGAGTTGTTTTGGAAATGTGTTCGGCAGTTGTGCCGTGTGCTACGGCGGACGAGGAGTCCGGTAGCAGTCTTAAAATTTGGATCCTGTGAGGATCAACCCTTGGTGTTACTCAGTATAAGAAAACTGATTTTAAAAATGCTTTCTTTCAAACGAACCCCTGCATAAAATATTGCTTTCCACAAATCGAACCCTAGCCTTATCCTTGATTTACCCTGTGCATCATACTCTGTTTATACCCCCTCTGTGGGTGTGGTTGGACTTGCTGAGTACGTTTGTACTCACCCCATTCTTTATTTTTACAGAAGAAAATCCAGACTTCGTACCTGACGACGTTGAGTAGGGGTACCGTCCTGCACCCAGCCTTGCCTGTGGATTTGGGTCACCCGCAGGAGATACCGCATGGCGCAAGACTCTGATGATTTTCTTTTTATATTTAATATCGTTGCGTGTGTATGGATTGTAATCCTCGCGATAGTGACACTTCTCTGCTCACTACCGCGTAGAGTTGTACGGTAATGAACCATCTGATGTAATAAATGTATCATCAGCCTCCTGGGACTGATGTTTGTAACACATTTAAGTCTTCTCTTATGAGGGGACGCTTCAGATAGTATGTGTCACATGGAGCTCTCTTGTTCAAGGGATCTGGCATCATGGAGGCATGTTGGACCGGTAACTAGCACCCAAAGACACTATACCATCCCCTCCTTTTTCTTATTGGTGAACATCTCCTTTCCTTTGCTAGCGTACCCATAGCCGTATGCCTGGACTAGATGGATTGGAGGCAACAGCTGACTTTGTCTCGGACGAAACTTGGGCACAAACAAAACCGACCCTACGACCATAAGGGCATATTAATAGGACATGACATAATTAGGCACACCAGTTTGTACAGTAGCAACTAGAATCCAGTTTACTGTGCACAATGCAGGACTGTTGGCAAATGGCAACAGCAGGAACAGTTCTCTGGTGTTGAAAAATGTGAACCAAGTTTCTTTTATGCACCCATTTACCTATTTAATAGAAGACCACTAACTGAACTGTAAATATGAGCTACACAGACGACAGACCGTAAGACATCACTGTTAAACTCAACAGCATCATCCATAGCTTAATAATGGTGCAGGAACCAATTTTCCTTTCTATCAGTGATGTAACATACTGGACTTTAAGTCTTTAACCATGCAAAAGGCTGCAAAGCAATTTCAATGTCTATCAGGTCAATATACAGAAGATATATTAAAGCTGAAGGCTAAATTATTGCATTTTTATGAGTGGCAGTAAAGGCAATAGCAAGAGGTAAAATTTGCACCTTAGCGTCTGGTCACCCAATTGGTTGCATTTTTCTTATTCCAATCATACGTCCATGCAGTTCCACCAGTTCAAGGGTACATATACAACAAAACATCAAGAATGAAAAAGGTAAAGATATCATACTCAACAAAATCGAGTTCCTATATGACAAAAAAGACAATAGCCATGTTTCAGTGGCTTCAGAAAAAACTTTCATTGTTCATATGGATCCAAAGTCCTAGTTGGCATACAGGTGCAATTATATAACAACTCAATCGTGTGAACACATCAGATGCATACATATTTTGTAAAATGTTCATGTTTCTAAAACAATCATAACTGCAATTATCATCTTTAAAGTTCAAACCTAATTACATGTACAAAGCAGAAGATTCTGACAAGTGAAGGATATTATTATCAGATTATATTTTCCTTTTTTGCGTAAAGATGTTCGAACAAATAGTTGTCAATGCATTTGTAGACAGTCAAATTCCAAGAGTCTTACAAACATATCATAATAAGAACTTCTCATTCCCTTTCTATTCAGCTTAATGATGGTGGGGACTATTCTTACTGTATGAGTAAAGGAACTACGGCCATGGAAAGGAAGAAAAGGAAAAATGATAAAACTTTTAGGATTGTCTATTGCGCGTCCTGAAGTCTGAACATACATACACATAACAATTTACAATAGAGAAGCATTGATTAACAAAAGAATATGTCACACACGTGTGAGAAAACCACAAAAGAACAGCCAACAGGAGGGGACTAAATTATTAGTCAGGTTAAACATATGCTAATCATGCTTACATCACGCGGAGACCAGCAAACCAGTCAAGAAAAGTTCCTTGCAAGAGTAGCACGAGACAACAGAAATATGATTATAACACAGCTAGCACAAGAGAACAGATATAATAAGATTGAAACGCAGTGGAGTACACATAATTCACCAGTGCCTAACAATTAACTTAAAACTAGGGACTGATTACACATAGCAATCATGGATTACACATAGCAATCATGGCCTTGAGCCTCTCCATAGAGGCCAGCTCCCGCTCGCGATCTCCTCCTGCGACATCGTCCGACTATTCCTGGGGTCGTAGTCGTACGGGGCACCAGGGTCAAACCTCTTCATCGACACAGGATCCAGCAGAGGTAGTTCTCCGGCATCTCAATGTACTTGATCCCCGTAGCCTCGTCCACAAAGCTTTCGCCGGCAGCAGGCGCCAGCATGGCATCCGCGGCGGCGGGAACCTCCCCTGCCAGCTCGGCGCAACCGAGCGCAGCAGGAGCCTCAGAACTCTCGGCCTTCCTCTTCCCGCTGGTCACAGCCTCCTTTTCCATCTCCTTCTTCTACAGCGTACGCTTGGCACTGCACGCCCTCGGACCGCCGGCGAAGTGGGGTCGAGACGGCGACAGAGATCGATTTGGGTGGAGTGCTCGGCTTCGGCGAGGTGCGGCGTGGAAACCCTAGCAAGCTTCTGGTGCCTCGCGTCGCTTTACATGTCCGGGCCGGATCCAGGACTCCCAATCGGGCCCGTATCCGAAACCGAGGAGGAGGCTGCTAATCGCACCCACCAACAGGCCCAGGCCCAAAACATAGATCGATGCACCTCACAGCCCAATTAGACTCGTGATTTCCTATCCTAAAAAACAAAAAAGAGAATCTCGTGAGAACGACCTTTCGCAGCCGGAACAGCATTTGGTACAAATTCCGGATCCAATAGTCATTGCTACGAGCTATTATGTTATCTGGCTGTAGGTTACCTGCACATGGGTCACGGGGCGAGCGATGAGTGTCGCCGTAGCATGTAGCCATGCGAGCTTTTCTTTTCTCTGTATATGTTTTTATTCTTTTATTCCTTCAATGACAAGCTACTGACCCCGAGCTAGTACACATCTACTAGCTTGGTTAGAAAATGCCATCAAATGTATATGTATGTTGCTTCTATTTTTATTCTTTGCCATTGATTTCTGTCTAGTATAAGCCCCGACACTTTTTTTTTGTTTTTTCTTCTCCCTGATTATTTATTATTTCTATTTTCTTGATATTTTTATTTTCCTTTCTTTTTTCTTGTGATCTTCTACATTTATATATCACTTTATTTTTTTTACTTTTTATTCTACACAGCTGTTATTTTTTCTTTACTTTTTATTCTACACAACTATTTTTTGCCATGTTCTAAATACCAAATTATTTATTCTCTATGCGAGATTAAATTGTTCCATGGTGTTGTCAAACTTGTTCATGATATTTATTTTTTTATTACCTATTCTATACAATTAAAAGTTCAAGATGTGTAATGTTTTGTTCGTTGTACATTCCTTGTGTTTAATTTTGTTCGCAGAAAATAATAATTTGTTCGTGCTCGTAAAATATTTGTTCCCAGTTTCCAAAATTAAGTATTTAGTATAAAAAATACATTTAAAAAATATCGTCCAAACATAGGCAAGTGTGGTCTTGTTTTCACGCTTTTGTCATAAGAAAAAAAATGGTGCAATCCAAATTTAATCTGGATGCTGTTTAATAGTTGCAGGTTTTTTGGTTTCGAATTTGCATACATTGGATGACATCATTATCTTTGTCCTTTTTGCATGCGTAGAATCTTTTCTAAGACATAGCACGCACAATCAATCTTAATGGGCTTAATTGCAGCCCAAATAACATTCATGGGCCCAAATAACAGATGGGCCCGGTGCGTAGGGAGGTACTCCCTCCATACCCATAATTCTTGACGTTCTAGCCTACATGCGCGTTTTCTCAAAAGTTGACGTTCTGGCCGCGTGGGAGACTGGTTTGACGCGATTGCCCCTGTCCATTCGGTTCCACTCGCGCATGCATGCCGTCGCATTGATATCGCGCGTGGGGCGGCTCTCCTCGTTTCTCTCCCGCGCGCATTGATCGTGCACCTCCCTCGCGCTCCGTCTCCACGCGCAGCCAGGACTCCCTCGCTCCATCTCACTTGGCCAAGCGCCGCCATGGATTCCAGCCGGAAGCTCGATCACGGCTCGGCGTCGGTGTTCGCAGACTCGGATGAGACGTTCGCCGAGGATGAGTTCGTCGCCGAGGAGGTTCTGCCGGTCTCCGTTGACGTCGAGGTCGCCGCGAACTCCGTCCTGGAGGTCGCGGACTCTGTCGAGTTGGTGCCGGCCTCCGTCGAGCTCGTCGCGGACTCCGTTTTGGAGGTCGCCGACTCCGTCGAGTCACCGCCGTCGTCGTCAACTTCATCGATGCCACCGCCATCGTCTTCCAGCGCCGGCAAGGGTGCGGTGTCGTGGTCATCTACAACATGTTCTACTTACCGATCGAAAAGCAAGGAAACAAGAAAGCAAAGAAGCAAGAAAAGAAGCAAACTTACCGATGTCCTCCTGTAGAGGCTCGTTGAGGTCCAGTACAGGCACGTTTAGATAGAAGGCCACATTTGTGCGGGTGTTTTGTTTGTGTTGCAATCCGGCCGGGCGTATAAATATACGGACCCAATCATCGTCCAAGCCGAAAACAAGGAGCGGCGCCAAAAACTTCCAGCGAAAACACGAGCGTGAAAACATCCAGCGAGCAAAAATCGCGAAGACAAGGAGCGGCAAAAACGCCCAGCGAGCGCCACGCCGAAAACGCGAGCGCGAACGGCAAAAATCGAACGTCCAGCGACAGCCCCACACAGTACCATGCAGTCCCATGAAAAACCCAAGCAGCAAAAATTTTGTGGCCGCGGGGAATCGAACATGCGCCACGCCGGTCACAGCGCCCATCACGCTGGGCTAGCCAGTCCACCCTTGGTTTATTTCTCAGGTCAAGCATACCGCAACTACATTTAATAGGGGTAGACAGGGAAAAATTACCCCTAATTAATGACTCCTTGGTTACCACAATCATGTCCTAAACGTCAAGAATTGTGGGTATGGAGGGAGTAACCATCAATTGTGGCTTCGAAGCACCGGCTAAGTACAGGACTAACAGAAGGGGTAGAACAATAGAGACGATGCCTCTGAGAAGTTGAATGACGCCAAGGACAGCATCATCGTTGAGGCTGGCTAGATTCCAGCAAGGCTTTCTCCGATCATGTACCTCATCGATTCAATTATAAGAAGGAATCCGCAATGTGTACATTCATTCTAACGTGGATATTGTACCTCCGATCATGTACAAATGCATACACACATACATAGAGATACACATAGAGAGAGTGATAACGTGGATATTACGGATTCCTTTTTATAACAAAAAGTACGAGGTCTAACTATTAACGTTCATATGAAATTTGTTATTTTGTACGAATTAGCTAGTGAATTTGACACTGTAATGATGTATGCACATAATAATTATTTATATGGATATAGTTAGTGATTTGGGTTAATTTTTTTAGATGTTGATAGCAACTATGCACAATTATTTATTTAGATGTAGATAGTGATTGGGTTAATTTTTTAGAGGTTGTTAGCAAGTGATTTAATTTACTAAGAATGAATTATTTTGACACTATTTTGACACTCTAATAATTTATATAGGCAAAATAGCCAAAATCATCCATGAATTATCAAGCTCGGCTCAATTTCGTCCCTCAACTATTAAAATGGTCAATTTAGTCCCTGAACTATACAAATGAGTCTATTTTCGTCCTTATGCTGAGTTGGCACGTCACGGTGGACTGCCTCATCAGCGACGAGTCAGCTTAGGGTTGCATCTCGTAGTGAAATATCCATTTTACCCATGAACATCTCTCTTAGTGAAACATCCATTTTATCCCTAGACATCTCGTAGTGAATTATAACCATGGGTCCATAAAGTAGTTGTTCATTCAAACTTACAGACCATGCCAATGTTTAATACAAATGAAACATGTGTCATGAACTGGGCACTTCAAACTACATGATACTCATCTGTACATGGGTAAAATGGATATTTCACTACAAGATGCAACTCTAAGTTGACTCGTCGCTGACGAGGCAGTCCACTATGGTGTGCCAACTCAGCATAAAGATGATAACGGACCTATTTGTATAGTTCAGGGACTAAATTGGACTTTTTGATAGTTGAGAGATGAAATTGAGTCGAGCTCAATAGTTCAGGGACGATTTTGGTTATTTTGCCATTTATATAAAAGAATTGTGAACCTCGATTGTTCCAGAATAAGGGACTAATTGTGAATGTGACAAATCATTCTAAGTTAATCCCTTATCCTAGAACAACAATAGCAAAATAATAAACTATAATAAACAATTGAAATAAAACATGACTAGGGAAAAGGAGGAAAACTCTTCGGTACATGTTGGGAAGACCAACCGGTACCAAAGGGGTCGCCTGCTTGCGTCAGCGAGGCTACCTCGTTGGTACCGGTTGGTTGTTCTAATCGGTTCCATAGGGTGCCTAAGGCACCGGATGAAATACCCAATTTCTTAGACCCCGACAATTGGTCTTGGTTTCCTAGTACCAGTTGAAAAATTGGGACCAAAGCCGTTTTCCATCTGGTACTAAGGGTCCGTTCTGTAGTAGTGTCAAGTGGGTGCAAGCAAGGCAATCCAACATTAGGTACTTAGCTTGCTTGTTCAGGTAGTGTCCATGCATTAGAGACAGTACTACTCAAGAATTACAAATTGTACAAACAAATATAAAGTGCTTTACTAAATTAAAGTAGAATGTGTGTATGTTTGTGTATAAAATGTGTTGGTAACACTGGCACTCGATCGCATTTTCACACATCTCACTGGAAGTGTGGGATGAACCAGGAGCGTTCTATATAAGGATGACACGATTGTTACGAACGAGATGTTTGTATGATCTCATCCTTGACACGAGAAGGGTCATGTTCTTCCGCACGAACGGACGTGATGGTTCCCTGAAGGGGCATCCACGGGGGTGCCAGTTACCATTACATGCTTATCAATGCAAACTCTCGGTTCTTTTGCCATTCATTTGTTCTACTCGTTGAGCCTAGATTTTACACGTTATCAGCACTTGTTCTTCCACTGAGAAGAAGATGAGAAGAAACAGAGGCGAATCGATCTCGACTTCGACTCCCAGAGGTACAATGCCAAGACGTTTACCGTCACTGAATTCTATTGTTGCTTCTGTCCTTCATCTTCCTCGCCGGCAACACACACGTCATCTCAACTTCTTCGCTGGCATGTCAGAGCCTCTATTCACTGTTACCACGGTCTTGAGGCAAGGCTTGCCCTCACTGGAAGCCGCGGCTATGGATGACACAACGGCAACTGTGGACGTTGCCCGGTCACTGAGCGTGCCGATCGACACGCTCGAAGCCTATGGCCGTACTACACCACCGAGCAGTTGCATGGTGTCGGGGGGATCTTGATTTATTCCCCAAGCCACTGCTCTCTCTTAAAAAAATTGTAGTTCTCGAATCAGCTGTCAAATTCAAATTTTGATTGAACAACCATATTTCTTTTGAAAATACCATCAAAACAAGATGTCACTTGCATATATTTCACTAATATTTTTTAATACACATAAATTGCTTAAGTGGATTAGAAAAATACCAACATAAATTTGTAAAAGTGGTCAATTGACATGCTAAAGTTACCTATCACTGATCATGTAATAAACATCCACCTACACCAACATAGTTGATTGCCATTATCCTATAATCGCATCATCCAATTATCTTCTAAATATTAACAGCAATATCCACTTAACTAAACTCAAGCGAGTCAAGCAACATTTTGTAAATGATGAGCAACTTTTTGCGAAATTTATAAGCAAATTAGAATAAACTAAAAAGCATTTTCTCATCAGAAAAATATATTTTGAAATATAGTTGTGTGAGATCTTGTTTTAAAGCTCTTATTGAAATGAGTGCAACGGTGTAATCGAATTTTGACTTGGACGCTCGATATTGAAACTACGGTATTTTTCTATTTGAAATCATATATTGTGTACAAAATGCAGAAGTTGAGCCGAGTGAAAAAACTGCTAAAATAGCAAATTGTAATTAGAAACTTTCTCTAAAAGGAGTGGCCATATAACGGGCCTAATGTACGGCCGGCCGTATATTAGCCGGTGTCTTTACCTATTGCCATATATTGGTGCAAGCAAATATGCTGCTCCCATTTGTTACAACTATTTTCTGTGTACTTACACAAACTAACCATATGCCAATGTACCCCTTTTGTTTATACGAACCTTTGGAAAGTATACATATATGCTCAGACATTCCAAATTTGAACAAAACTTTGTGTTCACTTGGCTTGTCAGCCAACCAGCCAGCAATACTATTCTCTCATACTAAATCAGCACTAGCCACCAGCTACCAGCCAGTCAACAATACTTTTCTCTCATAACAAATCAACACCAGCTATCAGACACAGCCAAGCGAACACAGTGTGTGTTGTGCCAGGCGCCCAGGCTCCCTACCTATAGTGTTCCCAGATTTTGGTATTTGGTGGTGCACCACTACTTAGCTATGCCAAGTAAGTAGTGGTGTATCATCAAAACCTAGGACAAACTAGATAGTTATGTTTATGTGCTGGGAAAACAAGAGGAGAAATGTAAAATTGATTCATTTTCCCAACATGACAGTAGACCATAATGATCATGATCTCACAATTCTAGTCTTTATATAGCTGTATCAGGAACATATTACCAAATGTCAAGAAATCGGCACTTGGAATATTCAAGAAATGGTTTTGTTTAAAAAGCCATAGGCAATCGATTTCCTGTAAACGCGGAGGAATCGGATGATTTTTCAGAGACCCGGGTTTTCAGTTTTTAGTTTGTTAGACCAAAACTGACTTTGGGAATCTATCCAGTTCTCCCGAGACCAACAGTGTGATTCCAGGCACAAAGCTGAAAGAAAGCCCCATGCCGCCGCAGGCGGCGCCGAGGAACATCGTGGTGGCGCCGGCGCCGGCGCCGGCGTGTGGCTGGCTCGCTCTGATCTGCGTGGGCTTCGCGTGGCTCCTGACCTCGTGGCTTTTCTTCGCGGGGGTCGCCGTCCTGGTCCTCGCGCGCGCCGCCTGCGGCGCCAGGTGCCCCGGCGTCCTGGTCCCCGCGGCGATGTCGGTCGCCGTTGCTGCGCTCGCCCTCGCGCTCGCCAACTCCCTCGTCATGCTGGTGCTGTGCCGGTGCGTGCTGGACCCCGGCGCCAGGGAGCACATGGTACGGCGAATCCTACTGCCTCTAGGATCGATCGCCGCCGCCAACGGCCAATCTCGATAGGATCATCGTTCGTCGTCCCCCTCTCAAACTGTTTTACTTGGTCCATTCGTGCCAGGCGGCGGCAACTCGGGAGGCTCTGGATGTGGGCAGCACCGTCGCCGAAGTTGGGAAGGTGGCTTCTGCGGCTTTCCTCTCCATTGGGATTATTGCCTTGACCGTGAAGGTGTACCCGCCTCTCGATGGGTACAAAAGAATCTGCTTCGCCGCCCTGGACGCCGCGGCCTTGTGCGCGAGCGCTCTGTGGTGCTTCATCGTCACCCCCACCTTTGCAATCAGGATGTGGAGGCGCATTTGATGTTTGTATGCATGTATCCACCCTTCGCTCTAATAACTCTCATGTGCTCTGCTGGGGATTCTTAGTTTCTTTGTACTTCAGAAAGTGAAGTTTATGGTGGCGGGCGCCAAGCGTTTGTCGGCGCTTCTGTGGCTTAGTCGAACCTCAGTTTTCTTTCTTTCTTTCGCTCTTCTTTCTGCTGCTTTTCGTTCATGCCGGGCGATCTCCTTTTCCGACGATCCGTGCCTTGAGCTTTGTATAGTGCTTCCTCTGTTGTACTCGCCTGTCGGGCACTCTTCTTTTTAATATAGCGGGTAGCTCTCCTGCCGGTTCATTTCAAAAAAAAAGAATGTGAAGTTTCATTAAGGGTTTCCCAACGGCACTTTGAAAGTAGTTCAGCTACTTGTGTTTGTCTCAGCCATCTTCGTTTCTGAAACTAGAGCTGCTGATTCTATCGAAGTTCCACTTGTGCCGTTTGGAGATGTCCTAGTTACTACAAAAACGATTTGTAGGAACGCTTCGATTTTATTTTTCAGAGACGAACCAAAATTTCACCCGTTGCTATAAATACAGTGAGGTTATTGTAGCATCCGACCCACCCCTAAAAATGAGCGCTAATTTTAGGGGCAGTTCATGCCTTCACCCGCCCCTAAAAAGAGCATTTTTAGGGGCGGGCAACGCCATGAACCGCCTCCAAAAATGGTGGCATTTGTAGGGGCGGGTCATGCCTCACCCATTTCTACAAATCCATTTTTAAGGGGCGGGTGATGGCATGGCCGGCCCCTACAAATGGTTCCACGCAAAAAAAATCATAACTTTTTCATGTGATCTCGGATGAAGTCAAACTTTATACCAAAATTGTAGAGAATTACGAGATCTAAAATTTTGTAGTTGATAATTTTTTCATTTAAGGTCATCTAATGGTCCAAAAAATTATTAGAAGTTCTCTAATAGCTATAACTATATAGTATCTCATATAACTCAAGTCATACTTTGAAGTTTCCACAATCTTTACATTTATATACACTAAAATATACTTGACATATTTTTTTATGTTTCAATAGTTCAATTTTTTTAATTTTTTTTTGCTATATGTAAACAATTAAATAAATTTTCAGATAAAATTTGAAAAATATTTTTACGGGCGGGTGGTGGCATCACCCGCCCATACAAATGATTTGTAGGGACGAGTAATGGAGTCACCCGCCCCTACAAATAAATTTTAGAATTAATATAAAACAATAGCATACCCTAAAGAGTCACAAGTAATTGTGTAGTGTGGTGGTAAGCAAGGTACGTGTGAGGCTTGAGGTAGGCGGTTCGAATCCCGGTTTACGCAAGTGTGCATACCTCATTAAAAAAATGTTAGTAGGAATATTTTTTTCATTTTGCTGTTTCCAAGTTTTTATTGATTTTTTATATTCTGGAAAATAATTTGTAGGGGCGGATCATGGCCTCACCCGCCCCTACAAATCAATTTGTAGGGGCGGGTGAGCCCATGTCCCGTCCCTACAAATTGTAGGGGCGGGTAAGCCCATGTCCCGGCTCTACAAATTATTTGTAGAGGCGGTCATATTACTGGTGCCTACAAATCTGATTTTCAGCTGCGAAAACTAAAGACGGATATCATGTCTGTCCTTAAAAATAGGTTTTTACCCGCTCTTAAAAATTGATTTTGTAGTAGTGCCTGCACTGAACGACACCATAAGTCCATAACCATCCATTGCAAGCTGTCTTGCTAATGAATCTATTGCCGGCATCGGGGAGACATTGTAACTTCATTTAAATTTCCGCATTTCTTATTCTAACTTGTGTGTCTTTACTTCTTAGAGTAGCATCAAGTTAGGATTAGCTATAGGTTGCAAATTTTGTTTTGAGATGAGGATTTTACACTACTTAAATCATAGTTGCACATTTAAATCGTATGATCTAGTTTATGTTTTGTTAAAATTAGTTGGAGCTTGAAGTTAAAATTTTTAGTAAGCCTAATTCACTCTCTCCCTCTCTTAAACTACGAGCACCCGATTCTTTTTATCTTATCACTTTCCAAGTGCAGTATTAACGGCAAGTGATCCGAACCCACCCGAGATATGCTCGGCCTGCGAATTGAGGCAGGAATCGAAGTGCAGTATTAACGGCAAGTGATCCGAACCCACCCGTTGTGTTTGTTGAATTTCGACCCGTGGCAGCTCAAAATAAGAAGAAGAATTTTGATCCACCACTACAAACTTCACACACAAACGGCGTTCCCAATTCCCATGGATGGGATCGCCTTAAGAATAATGAGTTGGTTTAGGGATAAAAAATATAAATAACAAAATATTAGTTAATTTGGTTTTTAAGTTTTATACAAGATTAACACAAGATCAAATCGTTTTGGTCCTAAAAATGCATTTTGGCCCATCCCTATAAATCGTTTTTGCAGTTGTGTTCCCCTTGCGTAAGATGGATCAATGCAACAATGTGTGCCAATGGTAAACAACTGGTGGGATAAAGTGGCTGGATAAACCAACAACAGTGGGGCAACAATTAATATCTCTAATTCATCTTTTCGCATAACAGCTGGCTGCTGGATACAAAGCCTTCTCGCGACACAACTTTAATTTCACCAACTAAACATGTCGCAAGCAACAATATCTCAGTGACGGAATGTGACATGGCCAATCAGAACAACACCGCTGACATCACAAGGTGCGGAATGGGAGCTGCAAGAGCTGTGTAGCGAAAATGGCCTTTCATGCTATATTTCAATATAATATTTTAGCGATTGATGACACACACAACACTTGGACTAATACAATTGTTAAGATGACTATTTTCAGGCTTTTAGGTTCAAGTGATGACAAAAAGAAGATAGGCGTAGTTAAGCCCGAAGGGCCGCCCCTATGAGGGTTTCGCTACACAGGTTGACTTGGAGCACGTCTGGGAGTTTTGGTAACACCGGTTGAACCGACGCCAGGAAAGTTGAATACGTCGGTGCAATGAACTCAGCAGCTGAGGCAAAATCTATACACCGGATGAACCGACGCTAGATATTGGTGAACGTCGGTGCAGTTGTCCAGAGAGTTAGTTTTTCAGCAACTACACTCACCGGTTAAACTGACGCTGCATCGGTTGATTACGTCGGTCGATTGAGGTAGCCGTTGAAGTATAACGGCTAGTTGGAAAATGCACTCACCGGTTAAACCGGTGATGACAAAAATGGGAGCACCGGTTTAACCGGTGATATCACTTTTTGTCAGCCTTTTTCCAACGGCTATTTTGGGGTATGTGGGCTATATATATGCCACCCCACGGCTCATTTGAGGTTGCTGTAGACCAAGGAAGTATACAAGAGCCAAAGATCATCTCCAACCACCATAGAGCTTCATTGTACATCATATAGGCTTAAGCACACTTGTGAGAGTACTTAGTGCTTGTAATAGGGATTAGTTCTTGCGAGAGCTCCCTTGAGAGAAGTCTTGCTGCGGCAAGCAATCCTTGTGATCCGTCGTATGACCCTCCGACTTAGTGTGGAGAGGCAACGACACTTTGTGCGGGGCAAGAGGAGACCCCCTCCTTGGTGGAGAAGCTCCGTAGTGGATTTCGGCCGGGTGACCGAGAGAGACGGTGGCGGTGCTCGAGACTCGGTGTCTTGTTGGCACTTGCCTTTGCTTGCCAGCATCGCCTTGGTGGCGTAGTGCAAGACGGTGATCGGAAGAGCCTTGGTGTCACGTGGACGTAGGCATTTGTGTCGAACCACGTTACATGACCGTGTCTACTCGGGAGTTTGCATCCCTCTTGCACTTACCTCTTTACTTATCATATTACGTTTTCGCATTTACATTATCTTGCGTGCCTTTACTTTCCTAGTTAGTTTGTTTAGAATTGGCTATAGGTTGCAAGTATTTTGGGGTAAGTAGAGAGTAGCAAAAAATAAACCTTAGTCATAACTAGCATGTATAGGACGTGTTAGGTTTATCTTATGCAAGTAGTTTGAGCCCTAGGTTAAAAAAAGCGATTAGAGACCCTATTCACCCCCTCCCCCTCTAGGGTCGGACACCCCGGTGATCCTTACAACCTGCCACAAAGGTTAGAACGCACAGTACCAGAAAAAGGCACATTCATCCCTGCACGTTAGTACCGGGCGCACTTTGGTCCGGTACTAAAAATCAATTTAGTACCTGAGGGACCGAAACCGGCGACCAGAGGGGGTGAATGGGAGCCGATCTAAATTTCTTCCGAAATCAGAAACGTCGGCCTATGTCCCAAAATCACCGCAAGCCCTCGGACCTTGGTCAGCGAGAATAGTTATGGTCTAGCTATCTCGAACCAGAAGACACAGGTCGCAGCGCGGAAGCAAAAGAGCCAACACGATGCAAATCGCAGAACTGAACTGCAGAGACCGGTCAGACCGGTTGCACAGACCGGTCAGACCGGTCGGGCTGGGAAATTCAAACTGCAGACCGGTCAGACCGGTTGCACAGACCGGTCAGACCGGTCGCTCCCAGACGGCCCGCCAACAAAGCTCCAAATGTCAAATCTCGAGCAAACGAAGTCCAAATCCAACGAAACTTGGAGGAAAGCTTCGCATCTACCCCATGAACATATTCCCAAAAGTTCTTTCCCAAAAGATTCACGGATCGAGAGAAATCGAGGAAAGATCAAAGAGAATTGGGGTTTTCTCAAGAACACAAAATCGCCAATTCGTGAGAACTCTCGATTCCAGTAGGTTTAGCACTCGGCTAGAAGGATTAGAATCGCCACAAAGAGTCCATCAAACCACGAATTCAAGGGTTGGTCTCCTCCAAACAAGAAACACACCAAAAGAGGAGAATTAAACCCAAAACGCAAGAGAGAAGGGGAGGATGAGATGCTCAGCACACACAAGTGAATCTCAAACAAATTTCATCCATTATCTCAGAGGAATTCACCTATACAAAGGCTAGAGCCATCCGCCCGTCATCCACCCACTAGATTGAAGAGAATAGCTATAATCTAATCTCTCTTTGCGTTGGAGTCCTTGGCCCTAACCTAGAGCAGAGGCTGGAAGAAGGAAAAACCCAGAGAAAACAAAAGACTCAAGAGACTTCCCCACCCACGGGCTGGTGGGGGGTATTTATACTCGGCTGCTGCGGCCAGACCGGTCAGACCGGTTGGGTCAGCAGCACCCAGCTGTACAGCCTCGATCGACGGCGGAGCTTCTTTCTTCGACTCGAAGTCTTTGCTGCGATGCCGCCACGTCGACGAAGATCCGGTCCGCGGTTTTGGAGGGTCCGCGAAACCCGGGTAGGTGGCCGGTTTTGAGAAAACCGCCAAAACCTCACGCGCGGGAAGATTCCCGCCTCCACGCCGTGGCCCTAGACGTCGTTCCCGCCTCGGCCTTCTGACGGCCCTAGACGCCGCCCGACGCCCGTCACCTCCTCGCCCGCAGTGAGGCCCTAGACGCCGTCGACGCCCGTCGCCTCCGTCAGTCCCGAGACCGACGCCCGTCACCTCCACGACTTGGCGTCTTCAACCGCCGTCCGCATCCTTGGTTTTGTGGCACAAACCAAGAAACCCGCCTTCCGTCGCCGCTTGCGCCCTTGATCCAGGAGTGGACGCCACAGCTGCCGCCCGGTCCCGACTGCCCTTCACCGCCGTCCACCGCACGGTCCATCGGCCATAGCACCTCCATGGCAGCTCCCCGTCGACAATCGACGCCCGTGTACCTGCAATCCAAAGACCAAGCGCACGATCACACCGCACGGTTGACAATTCACTCATCACAAGCAGGATAGAGTACTCTCGTTCCTCAGTACCGGGCGGTATGCACAGTGCCCTGAGAGTCGAAAAGTACCGGTTGGAACCACCACTAGCATCAAGAAATAACCGTTTAGTACCGGCTGGTGGCACCAGCCGGTACTAAGTAGCACCCAGAAAAATTTAATACCGGGTAAAGACAGTGTCCGGTACAAAAAAATATTCTATTTGTGCCCTACGTAGTCTCCAACCGGTATTAACTGACCCCAACAAAAAAATATTCTGACGGTGGCCAGCGGCGCGGCCTTATCTCTTCGTGTCTTCTCCCTTTTCCCCTCATCTCTTATCTCTTCTCTCAATCTGACGGTGGCCAGCGGCACAGTGGCAATGCGCCGGCGAAGGCGCGCGGGCCGGTGCGGCCAGGCCCCGACGGCGGAGGCGCGCCGGTGGGTGCGGCCCGGCCCCGGCGGCGGAGCCGCGCACGCAGCACAGCCAGGCCACAGTGGCGGAGCCGGCGTTGGCAGGCGCAGCCCGGCTCCGGCGTTGGAGGCATGCGGCCATGTCCGTCGCATGCTGCGCGTGGCGCGATGCTGCCATCACCAGGAGGTCCAGGCCCTGTCGCCCCCGCTTCCGTGGCTCCTCCTCTCGACGGGCCACCCGGACGGCTCCACCCACGTCGCTTGCGCCTTCCACGGCGGCCGTGTCGTCCGTGCCGCAGGCTCACCATCACACCGCCCGGGGCGGGCGCGGCCAGGCTGTGGCAAGCCAAGATTTTTTTTTCATTTCCAGATGTGCAGGTCAATGTTGAATCCTTTCTCAGAGAATCTGGTGTTGTATAATTTTTCTTATAATTTTAGATCTTTATAATCTTGGATTGAATGTTGTGAAGCTTTTCCGGCTCCTCTTCCCTTTCTTCATGCTCTCAGATTTCTTTTCACCGCCGCTGTTTATCATTTCTCTTGTTCTTGAAGAACCGTTCTTGAAGAAAAGATGTCGGTTCTTGTTCTTGAAGGAAGAACAGAGAAAAAGAGGAGCAACGATGGTAGAAAGAAAAACAAGAGCAGCAACGATGGTAGAAAGAAAAACAAGAGCAGAGAGAAAGGGATAAGGTGCGGGAGAAGCAATTTAATTTTTTTGCGCGAAAAATTCTTTAGTACCGGTTGGTGTTCTTGACTGGTACTGACCGACCGGTACTAAATGCTAGCACATTTAGTACCGATCGAATGGTACCGGCCAGGGAACCGATACTAACAAGGGGTTCGCGCCCGGTACTAATGCCTAGTTTTCTAGTAGTGGCACTCTGCAGCAGCAGATTACTCATCCCTTCAGTACCAAAAATTTATCATTTTGATAATAAGAGGTTATCTAGCATATTAGCAATTTCATAACCAATACCTAAATATTTTTTTGGGATATCCAAAATCCACCTCCCCCTTGCTCAAATGTAGAGGATTCCACCAAATATTCTATCCTTTAAGTAATATGCTACTGCACTGGATACTAAAAATATAAAAATACTATTGGTGATGGAGAGGGAAAATATATAAGGTACGAGATATAAATAATCTGCTGGAGATGACCAAGTAAACCCAAGTTAGATAGGAAATCAAAGAGAAATGACATTGGGACCGACAAAATAATTCACAGTCAAGTAGTCAGGGCTATAACATGCTAGCTTTCGGAGGCATTATTGGCGTCAAATAAAAGCAAAAATTTGGCTTGGCTTGCTTCAAGAGATCGGCTGAAAACCTGATAGGTACTAGCAAACTGAAACATTGTCACAGGCTCAGGTTGCCTATATGGATGTAACGAGGTAACGATACATGTTATTCAGATGCCCGCAAAGCAACTCAAGCCTGCACACAACTAGGGTTGTTAATAGATCATGGTCCTATTGCTCTCTCTTCACTATCCAACTTGGTTCTTATATATTTTTATAATTTTAGCTTAAAATTGCATAAGATAAGAGCCTAGTCCTTTTTGAGGCTGGCCCTTATATTATCTAGGTTAAAATTTGAGGCCCTTTACCATCCCTAGATACGAATACAACAATTGTCCCACAAATTGACACTACTACAAAAAGTTTTTGCGAGGTGGGCAAAATTGGTTTTCCGAGGCGGTCAAGCCCATCCACCTCGCCCTCAATGCCACGGTAAATCAAAGATTTACCGAGACATATCATTTGCTCGCCACAGTTAATAGAATAAAAAATGCAGCTCCGGGCCACCGCCTCCGTGCCGCCATCGCCACCAATCCGGGCCGCGGCTCCGCGCCGCCGCCTCCACCACCGCTGTTCCAGGTCGCGACTCTGTCCCACCATGCCACCGCCTCCTCCGCCGCCATGGAGCAGCCCCCGCCTCGCTGCTCGCCTGGCCGCCCCGCACTGGATCTGTGAGAAGGGAGGGTTGGGGGCGGAGCGCCACAGCTGGATCCTGCCTCACTACCTCTGGATCCGGGCTCCCATCCACCGGATCGAGCCGTCGCCATCGCCGGGATCTGCGAGGGAGAGAGGGTGAGGGAGGCCTCCTCGCCCTGGACCTGAAAGAGGAGAGAGAGGATGAGGGCATACCTCCGAGCCAGCTAGGGACCCGCCCAATGTCTCCACCTCCGCCTGGAACAAGCCACAGCCGCTAGATTCCGCCGGCGTCGGGACCAGATCTAGCGTTCCCCTGTGCAACTGTCGCCGGATCTGCCCGCGCTGGGGCCGGATCCAACCCTCCCCTGCACTGACCATGCTCAAGGGAGAGGGACAGGCGGGGGCCGCCGCTGCAGTGGGAAAGAGGAAGAGGTGAGGGAGGACGGCGAGCGAGTGAGGGTGAGGGAGAGAGAAACTAAGTGCTGGTTAATTATATGTGTGGCAGTGGCCCCTGGCGGATGGTCCGCCTCTAGGGAGCTGACTGTCTGCTTATTCGGATGTCCGAACTTCTTGGCAGAAGGTTCCGATGTTCGAACAGGTGGACAGTCCGCCCAGATGGAGCGGACAGTCCGCTGGCCACCAAGTGTTTGGGATATTTTAGGAGGCGAGCCTTATATTGTGATGCCTCGGTAAATCTATTTAAGGAGGCAAACAACTTAAGATGACAGCCTCCGAAAATAGACTATTTTTGGAGGCGGCTGTCTTATAATGCTCGCCTCCTCCGTAAATCAATTTTGCAAGGTGATTTTTTTGTAACCACCTCGGTTAATAAAAAGTGTCCGCCTCGGTTAATTCGAGGCATTGACCGAGACGGTTGTAATTGTTGCCCACCTCAGTTAATTCAAGGCATTGACCGAGACGGTTGTAATTGTTGCCCACCTCGGAGGTCATTTTTAAAGGTCGCGGTTAATGCTTTTTTGAAGTAGTGTGATCTAAACAGAGCAATGTCCTGTTCAAGCTAAGCACCGACCAAAAGAAACATCTAAAGCTACCTACGATTGTTATAGTAGCTTGGAATATTTTGTTAGCAAGGAATCAGAGGATTTTTTATGGGAGAACACTAGTACAAGTTATCAAACAGAAATGCATTCAAACGTTGGCGCTATGGAAGAACAGGGCAAGAATATATTTGAGGATACAATATCGAGTGGGTTGGACTCAATAAAGAAGACAGCAAGCTGTAATAGTACTTTAATGATATGAATGAATGTTTTTCTGTCAAAGATTTTTTTTTCTGTACTTTGTACTCTTTGGTCTCTCTCTTTTTTTTTTTTGCCAGGACTGGTTTCACAGGTTCGAACCCTGTTAACCTAAGTCACAGTGACTATGTTGGGTGGTGGAGGGGCTTTAAGTAAACGGTTTGAACCCTTTAACCTAAGTGTGCATGTTACCTGCTCCTGCAAATATTTATTTATAGCTGCGAAAAGTAGAAACTGATATCATGTCCGGCCCTACAAATGTGGTTTCAAACGCCCCCTATAAACCATAAGCTGCGAAAAGTAGAAGCGGATATCGTGTCCGGCCCTACTAACGTGGTTTCAAACGCCCCCTATAAACCATTTTTTGGTAGTGTAATGGGGGTGAGGGGGTAAAAAAGTCTTTTAAATAGAGGAGATTTGGGAGGGAAAAGCACGTGGCTAGCGCTACCTGCATGCAGTGGCGGAGGACAACCAAAAATTTAGGTGTGATGGTGTATTTCTAGACTACATTTATATATTGTACGGAAATAAAAGTTCACCACAAGACCATCGTTTAGAAGTACCTTAAATGAAGAAAAACATGTAGATTACACATCAAATCAACAACGGGACCAAAATAAGCTGTTAAACAAAGAGAAAACATAAATTAGTAGTGAAACATTAGAGTTAAAATATTAAATGTAATACGAGATATACAATTAGAGTATAGAGTTATACCGATAAATTTATTAGTTGCGTTCAGTCCGGTTGCGTTTAGGATGCTTCGGCAATTTCATATTCCTATCTTTCTTCACTTGAAATGCCTTTTTGATAGATTAAAGATCAATTCCTTTAAATATCTCCCTCTCAATATACACAACCATTAAGTCATTAAGCCAACCATCAGACATCTTGTTCCGCAACTCAGTTTTAATTATCTTCATGGCTGAAAAAGCCCTTTCAACCGATGCGGTCGCTACTGGTAGTAGCAATGCCAACTCAATTAGGCGATAAACCAATGGGAACATCGTATGTCTGTTGAGCTCAACCATTTTTAGCGCTAGGCTTGCAAAATCTTGACAAACTCTGAACTCGTCAATTCTCCTTACATGGATAAGAAAGGTCTGTAATTGATCTTTTATTTTTTTTCGATCATCAAAAGAGAAGTCATCTAAATATATCTCCGTGAGGCGAGCAAGCTTATTCACATCAAACTTAGAAAATGATTCCCTTGGATCAAGACATGCAAAGCAAGTAAGCAATTCTGAAGATACCTCATTGAATCGATGATCAAACTCTGTTGTAATAGCATCTATTGTAGCATAGAAGGTATCAACACGGAAGTAATGATCTTGAGTGATATTGTTTCTCCCTCCTTTTCTTGATCGACCAAATCTTGGTACATTATCTTCCATATTTGGTATTGGGATATCATTCTCACAGCAAAATTCTTTGGCTTCATCAAGTAATGGCTCATAACCTTCACTTCTCAAGTTGACCAAACGGGTTTTTACATCAATGACCAAAGACATAGCCTCAACAATATTTTGATCCTTCTTTTGCAAGAGAGAAGATAGGTCACTTGGTATGCGAAGGATTTGCAACATCATCTTCATGATAAAGACAAAGCTAAAAGACTCCTATGGTATGCACCAAACCGCCCGCCCTTGATGGATTACGTTGATCATCATGTATGACTGACAGAACTTCTATTATTGAATCCCACATTGTTTCAATACGAAGCAAAGTCTTATAGTGAGATCCCCATCTTGTATCTCCAGGCCTAGCCAATGATGTTTCTTGATGCTGTCCTCTACCAGAGGAAATTTCTCCACTCTCCAACCTACCCAAAAGTTGTGTACGATGATTATCAAGCAACAAATCCTTCCTCTTACAAGATGCACTAGTGCTGTTCACAATCATGTTGACATAGTCAAAAAAAATCTTCCATGGATGAACAACATCTGGAGACCGAAACCACAACGAGCTGCAATTGGTGAGCAAAACAATGGATATAGAAAGCATACGGGTTCTCATCACGGATTAGTTTCTGAACACCATTGAATTCACCTCTCATGTTAGAAGCCCCATCATACCCTTGCCCTCTTAATTGTGCAATAGTTAAACCATGGGCACTAAGAACTTGTACCACAGCAATCTTTAATGCTTCTGATGTAGTTTCCTTGACATGCTTGATTCCCAAAAATCTTTCAATCACTTTGCCTTTTTTGTTCACATACCTGCATGAGCAATGATATGATAATTCATCAAGAAACTTCATATTGGTAAATTGATCAATGATCTATGAATCATAAACATAGCCATTTACCTTACAACGATGGCCATTTGCTCTTTGACTGATATATCACGAGATTCATCAACAAGAATAGAGAATAGACAACCATCCATCTCTTCCTTTATTACTTTGGTAACCGCTTCAGCACAACACTCTGCAATTTCTTTTTGAATTGTGCTAGAAGTCATTTTTGCATTTTTAGGACAACCTATATAAGCTTGCCTCACTTCCTCATTTCTTAGTTTGTACCAATCATGAAATTCCAGAAAATTGCCTTTGTTCAAAGAAGTTTCTGATTCATCATGTCCACGAAATGGTTCACCTTGCAATGCAATATAACTCACAATACTCACGGCCGTATCTAAACGAGTTTCATACTTCACTTTCTCATCTTCTTCATGTTGCACAACTTTTTTTTTTAATATTTGCCTCTTCCTTATCAAAATCAACATATGCAATTCTTGCTCTATTATGAGCACTATCAGGCCCACCCTCATGTTTCCGCAATATCAAGTAGGAATTCTTCCATTGCTTAAAGCCAATTCTTGTAAAGGCCTCATAACCAAACTTGTCATCATCTTTACCATTTCTAAAAAGATAACAATAGAAGCAATAAGCCCTACCCTTCTCCAAACTATATTCCAACCAATTATATTGCTTAAACCAATCTTTTTGGAAGCTCCTTTTATCCCGTCTTTTAGGGAAATTATGACATGAAGGTTGAGTTGGACCTTTTTGTTTGAAAGCCCTCCTAACTTCATCTCTAATATTAGGACCAAATTGATCTATTGGAATGCGAAGACCCGGATCAGAGATGACATGTTCTGGATTGAACTCAGTTATTATACCTTGATCACTTGCATCTTTATCTTGAGTTTGCTCTCTACTTGAGTTCACACCACCACTGGCTTGACCTTCAACATCTTCAACTGGCATTGGTACTGCTACAGCATCAGTGCTCTCTACTTGAGTTTGCAGCACCACCTCCAATGCCTCAAGACCAACTCCACTTCCATGAGTTCTTGGGGTGCTGCCAGCCTGAGCCTGGGTGCTGCTAGACCCTTGGCTAAAGTAGCTCTTCAGATCTGCAAAACAAGAGATTGCATTGAAGTAAATTAGCACCTTTACCTCAAGTTCTACATCTATTTGAATTTGAGACTTTGAATACTTCTATTAATCTATTTTACCTCTTCCATATCCTATTGCTTTTCTTTTTCCCTTTCTGTTGCTGCCACTGCCGGAGTCCATTGAGGATTGAGAGAGGCCTCTTAACAGCACATCTGCTTATAATAACCAAATGGAATCAAACAATTTAGGACTAGCCAGATATGATGCAGTACATCGGTGAAATGACAAGCGGGCACTATGAAAGATGCTTTCCATCTCAGCGGCACACAGTCCTGGCGGCACAAGCAAGAGGCTACGACCTTTTGGCCAAATCAAATGCAAACTGGGCATTCCTATTCAGTAATCTGCAGTATGGGATAGACCCTGATTAAAGACTAAACAGGCATTCATTTCCCTCCTGCAATCCAATCCATTCAGGAATCAGGAGCATGCCTGAATGGCAACGCAAAAGGGAAAACTCTAACAAAACGCATGCGTCGTGCCGCCGCCTCCATCGGTTGGCATCTAATCTGAACTAAATCAAGCTTGGTTCTTGCCCCCTCCACCTAAAGATCCGAAATTTGTAGACCAATATGCCAAAAAAAATGCTAGAAAGGGAGCATGCACTGGGTGCCCAAGAACAAGGGCAGCAAAGTCACCTCGACGACGAAGAAGAAGAAGAAGACGAGGGGGCGCTCCACTTCCTCCGCCTCCTCTACACTGCCACGAGGGGGCGCCGGCCGCCGGGGCGAGGTCGACGAGAGGGCGCCGGGGGCCGGGGCGGAGTGCAGAGCAGTCCTGTCGATGAGGGGCCGGCCGGCCGCGGGCGCACCGGCGCAGCCTGCGCGCGGGGTCGCCGATGCGGCAACGCCGAGGCCCGAGGCGGCGAGGTCGACGAGGTGGCGCCGGGGGCTGGGGCGGAGACGCGGAGTGGCGGAGGCGGACGACGGGCGCGGGCGTGCGGCCAGGATAGGGTTCGGAGCCTCGGAGGGGACAGGGGAGCTCGGGCCTCGGGGTGTCGGACGTCAGCAGCTGGCTTTTGGCCTCTCGGATACATGGGCTGGGCTGAAAAATAGGGGTATGAAAAAAATTTTTGGGCCTTTAGGTATGGCGCACGCCATACCGGGCCATAACAGGCCCTCCGCCCCTGCCTGCATGGTATCATGGCAAACTGCGTGTGGGCATTAGAATGAGTTGATTTAGCGATAAGAAAATCGAATAACAAAATATAAGTTTGCTTTTAAACTTTTTACACAAGATTCGCACATGACACGACCAAACTCCCCTTGGGTAAGATGGATCGATGCAACAATGTATGCCAATGGTAAACACGGCTGGGATAAAGTGAGTAAACCAACAACAGCGTGGCGACAATTAAATATCTCTAATTCATCTTTTCGCATGACAATATACTCACATGTCACAAGCAACAATATCTCAGTGACGGAATGTAAGATCGATGAAAGGTGGCCAATCAGAACAGCACCGTTGACATCACAATGCAAGGTGCAGAACGGGAGCTGCAAGACCTGCTACAAAGGTTAGACCAAGTAAACCTATGTCAGACAGAAAATCAAAGAGAAAAGAGACTTGGACCGACAAAAATAATTCACTGTCAAGCAGTCAAGCTATTACATTCTAGCTTTTGGAGACATCATTATTGGCGCCAAATAAAAGAATTTTTTTTTGCGTGGCTAGCTTCAATAGACCGGCTGAAAACCAGATAGGTACTAGCAAAGAGAAACATCGTCACAAGCTCAGCTTGCCCATATAGATGTAATGAGAAGGAAACGATACAACACATGTTATTCAGATGCCCGCATGCAACTCAAGTCTGGACACAACTAGGGGTGCTAATGGATAATGGTCTTACTGCTCTCTTTACAATCCAACTTAGCTTTTATATATATTTTTAGCTTGAAATTATATGAGATAAGAGCCTAGCTTTTTTTTAGTCTGGCACTTAGGTTATGTATACTAAAATTTGAGGCCCTCTACCACCCCTAGACACGAGTACAATTGTGGATGGTCCCACAAATTGATCTGAAAAGAGCAATAATGTCATCTTCAAGCTAAGCACTGACCAAAAGAGCATCCAAAGCTACCCACGATTGTCGTAGCAATAGCTTGCATTGGAATATTTGGTTAGCAAGGAATAATTGGTTAGCAAGGAATAAAAGGACTTTTGGTGGAATCACCACACTAGTATGCATTCAAACGTTGGCGCTATGGAAGAACAGGCCAAGAATAAATATGAGGATACAATATCCCGTGCATTGGACTCAAGAAAGAAGACAGCAAGCTGTAATAGTACTTTAATGAAATGAATGTTTTCTGTCAACGATTCTTTTTCTGTATTTTGTACTCTATGATCTCTCTTTTTTTTTGCTTTGCCAGGACTAGAGTTTCAGTTCTTTCATGTGCCTCTGTACAGTTTTCTGAATTATTTATGGGGCTATATACATTACATTTTTTTATAATGGTAGGGTCGTAACCTTTTTAGCAAATAAAATAGACCTAAGACTATTATTCTTTTTAGAGTAATATTGAATTATTGGTAAGATGTTTCTTGAGTTGTGTGTGACTTTTTAGTTTTTTTAATTTTCTAGACCTTATTGTGAGGGATTAACGTGTTTGGTTTCAAAAGAAATATAAATCAACAATTAGTATTACTTAGATTCGTACCCCGTTTGTTTCAAACTGCAGGTTGTTTTGGCAAATCTAAATACGTAAGTTTTGCTATGTATTTAGACATAAAATTTATAATTATCTAGATGTATACAAAAGCTATGTATCTAGAGATTTTTTTTGGCAAAATAACTTACAATTTTGAACAGAGGGAGTATTTCATATTTCAACGCTAGTCGCTAGGTCTTTATCTACTTCGACTTATATATACTAGCATAGTGTTGTATTGCTACAGGTAATATAAATTTACCCATACCAATATGAGACTAGCAATTTCATGCTCTTTCACTCCGTGTGCAAGTCGTGTCGTGACTGTTGGCGGTCGATATCGATGATTTTCGCCACCAACGATCTGGCTGATTTCATGAAAGTTAGACCACAACCATGCCAAAATCATTATTACTAATGAGTTCCATAAGTTTCGGTGTCTATTTGACTTCAGGAACAACATATCCAAAGTTGACCCAAAACGGACACTGTTTGGACTAGAAGGACCGAATCCGGCTGACCGGCATACTTTCGGTGGAGTCTTGGCATGAGATTTTAGCAAAGTCACACAAAGGGAGAATTCAAGCCATTCCAACGGATTGGACCCAAAAATATACAACTTGCACCCGGAAGGCTTGAACCCATATCCAAAAGAGAAGCCAACCTGGGCCATGATCAAGCACACAATGTCCACCCCATCCAGGATTGATCCATGGCCAGAGAGGAGCGTGTCGGTGCAACGGAGGACCGAGAGGCTGCCAGAGGTAGGCCGCCCGGCCCAAAGAATGATGGTAGAGCAAACCCCCTGAAGGACCGACCTCCAGAGGTAATCAGGATGTCCCACGGGAAGGCGGTGACACGTGGAGGCAGGGCCAGGCCAGGCGGCCTAGACCAGGCCACTCGGCCGCACTTTCCAATGTCTCGTCTCCAGTCTTCACGTGGAAGTCAAGCACCGCCTCTACTGTTGCTTACAACCGGCGCTACCTGAAATAACCGCCGAGAACCGACCTTGGCACACTATAAATAGGACCCCCTCACCTCACTTGTAACACACACCTTTGGAGCTTGAGTGCCTCATAGTTCAGTTTGACTCTTAGTAGAATAGGGAGAGTGTAAGGTGAGTGATTTGGCGGAAGCCAAGCTAAAGGGGCGGAGTCGAGTTCTCTCGACCTTACCCCAACTTTGTACCCACCTCAGGGGAATCTTATAGTCAAGTAAGTTTTCCTCGCTTATCTTTAGTTTCTTGCTAGTTTTACATTTTACTTAAGTTACTTGCTTAGTTACTTTCTTTGATCTGCGGGATCCTGAGTCTGCATAAGTAGCAAGTTCTACTTATTTGAGGTTACTTTCTGCCTTAGTACACGGTAGGAGTAAGTAGCTCGATAGCTGTGGGCATGGTGCCCAGGCTTGGTTAGCTATCTCGGGGTGTGTCCAACCCACAACACCGGAGTGGTAGGTGGAAAGTGGTGACAGCCTTCTCCATCCTTTGTAGTCCACCATGTTCAGGTGTTTTCATAGCAGTAGTTGCCGAAGGTGTCATACCCGGGACAACGGGACTGCTCATAGGCATAGAATGTTCTAGAGTAAGGGATAGCTCATGGATGTACCTTACCTCTTTTGTAACTACCCGAATAGGCGTAGTACTAGCTGCAGTATAAGGAAACTACCCGATCGTGTTGTAGAAGGACTCCAACTGTACTCGGCTAGGACTTTCCATGTAACCCTGTCCACCTGGATATATAAGGGCGGGCAGGGACCCCCTTAAAAGACATCTACACCTAAGACAATACAAACCACCACACAGGACGTAGGATATTACGTAACTCGCGGCCCGAACCTGTCTAAATCTTTGTGTTCCTAGCACCATCGAGTTCCAGAGCCATCGATCCCTACCTACAAACCCTACTGCTAAGGGTATCCCTGAGCAGGCTTGGCAGTAAACACCGACAACTGGTGCGCCAGGTAGGGGACTCGGCGAGTTCATCGGCGAGTTCGATGGCCACTTTCACTTTCAGCACCATGGCGCCTCCTCAAGGCGCCACCTTCATCTTCGATTCGTGGGTCTGCATCGCCAATGGTTTAGGCGGCTTCGATAGCCACTTAACCAACTCTTCGACGCTGAAGAGCTCCACGTCGGAAGACTCCAACAAGCTTGCCAGATCTCATGTTCGCGGCATTATGTTGCTTCCCAACCTCGCCAAGGAGTTCGAGCGGAAACTCGAAAACAACTCGAGTTCTATTCGGACTCAGATTGATCTCAAACCAAAATCCACTCGGATTGGGACTCCTTTTGCTCAACCCATTTTCAGATTGCGCAATTCATCATCTATTTACAGGCAGATGATTAGATCCATCTTTGAAAGTAGCTTGGATCGCCTACTCCACGTCGAAAACCAATTAGTCACCGCTAGATGGGAGGTACCTGTTTTCGACAAATATTCAGATCCAGTCGAGTCATCTCATGATAGCCTGGACTTCATCCAATGCACGGGCTAAGATGCAACTCAAATCTTGCCAAAGCCATATCCTCGCAGAACTACTCGACAATCTGCGAGAAGTCGCCAGCATTGAGGATCTCCCGTTTTAACACGACACTCCCCTCGAAACTGAGAGGGAAACTGGTTCTGGTGGAACTGTCCTAGCTGATTACGAATCAGACCTGGAAAGCTTCTCTCATGAGCATTTGGTTCCGGTAATCATCCAACCCGGGGGTGCTCCAAGCCACCATGATCCAAACGAAGCGTTGGATCAGATCTCAACAGACAATCTGACCCAAGACGCTCCAGCTGATGAAGACGAAGCCACTCGCACAGCCCGCAGGGTATGGAATCAACGAAAAGAAGCACGCAGGGTTCATGCAGCTGAACGTGCCCGAATTCCACCGCGCAACCTCAATAACAAGTTCAACAATGTTGCGGATCCTATCTTCAGAACACCAATCGCCACAATGACATAAGCAATCCTGCGACTCATGACGATGCCCCAGAATCCCGAGTTGGAATGAATCATAAATCTCACCAAAAACGATATTGAACAACTCGAGAAACATAACCCCATGTCCTCGCTCCACGGTACGCGATCAAGGGCTACTGCAACAGCAATACCTTAGGCAAGCCTGTAACACCCGGTTTATAAAAGAACATAAACCGAGCAATCATATACGTGCCAGGATCAAGTCACACGTATATACAACAGAATGAACAGTATATCATAGCACATATCACGTAAAAAGACATAATAAAGCGAATACGAATGTTATTTATTACATTAATGACAAAATGTCTGATACAGCGGAAGCGAAGTACAAAATACGAATAAAGCTCTCTGAAGCTGAAGCAGGGCGCCACAGGGACGTCGACTGGGAGACGAACACCTAGAAGTCCTCGTAGTCCTGGTAGCGCTGGACGAACTCCCTCGTGTCGGCAGGAACTGAGCAGCAGTAGCGTAGCCAAGAGGAAAAAGTAGAGAAGAGGCAAGAGTGAGTACACAACTTGTACTCAACAAGTATAACACAAACTATGAGGCTCTAGGCTGGCTGACTCAACTGCATTAGCTTTTAAGTGTTGGCAAAATTTTATTAAAACTATTTACTACAAGTTGATGAATTACCATTAACCCGGTTACATAGTAATTAATCAAATTAAACAGGATACTACTGAGATCTAAACCAAAACCAAGCCACCAAGGTAACCCCGAGAAGCACCTCCCTCGTCGGAAGGAGATAACTCCACTTATCAAAAGGAGGATCTGGGCCGCTCATAACCGTGAGCACGGCTAGTATACCAGTTTTACACTCTGCAGAGGTTGCACATCTTTACCCACAAGTCGTGAGCTACGCCAGTTGTTCATCACACTTCCTTAGGTGAGATGGCTAGCAACTCACTACGAGGCCGTTACAAAGAATCTCGTTGGTAAGGCGTAACCGCTAAGAGTTAGGTCGGCGATGATGGGGCCCACCTCACGGGGGTACAAGCACAGGAGCGCAATCCAAGCACAGACCAGCTGGAGGAGCAGGGACCATTGAAGCTTACTACTCTTGCCCCGCAGATAAGTTACTCCAAACCAAAAAGACCTAATTAATAAGCCAAGTCTATCCCATTCTAGCCTTGTGGTAGCGCTGTTGTCCCAGGTTGTCGCTCTATGAACCAGTCCTTATGGAGAGTGGCCAACCAAGCACTAAGCACCGTGCTGGCCCCCTAAACCATGTTTCTACAAAAACATCTTTTAACGAGACGTGAGCCACTCATCCACACAGAGGGCCACTCTCAGAATTAATTCAAGTAAACCATTAATCAAATTAATTAAAAAGGACCATTATGTTTATAGCGCGGCACCTAGCACAACTAACCAAAATGCAACCCAAAGGATATATATAAAAAGGATATAAAGTGGCTAGGAATGTCCTTAAAGGCATACAGTATTAAAATGCAGTATGTAAATGTATTTAAAGTGATAGGTTGTTCATGTTATACTTGCCTTCCTCGTACTGCTCCTACTGCTGCTCAAAATGCTCGGAAGACGGCTGCTCCTGGTACTGGTACTGGGGCTCCTCAGATGGATCAACGTCTACTCACGAACACATGGCCAAAACAATGCACAATAATAAGCATACAAGCAAACACTAACAAAAACTAAGAAACAGTACAACAATACATAAAAACAGCACACTAAACTACTCTAATACTGTTCTACGCGTTACAACAATCGCGTGGACATAAAGAACGCTAAAAACGGAGCTAAAACGCGTAAACTAGGCCTAAAACAAGGTTCAGGGGCTTATCTGCGAGAAAAACTAAGTTCCAGGGGGTTTTCTGCAAAAACCGAGGGCTAAAACATAAATAAACCTTAGTTCTGGGGTCTAACTTGCAAAATTACCAAGCTAGGATGGTGGGTTCTATTCTGAGAAAAGCCAGGGGGTTATCTGCTAAAAACTGGGCCCAACAGTAATTATTTTTGAACTATCCAGGATGGCGGGTTGATTTCAAGGAAGGGGAGGGACTCTTTAGCAAGATGGCCACAGCGAACCGGTATCTATGGATCTTGGCCGTAGGATTTTGATCTAGCGGTTCAGATCTATTCGGACTACGATCTAATCTGGACCCTAGGTTTCAGATCGGACGGCTCTAGGCGATTGGGGGCTCAGGCGGCGGCGCTGGGTCGCCGGAGTCAGAGCTCCCGCGGAGGCGCCACGCGGGGCTCGCCGGCGTTGGTCGCTTCCGGTGTTCCAGGGCTCAAAACCGAGCGGGCTTGGGTCGGGGAGGATCTACGCGCCATGCGTGATCCACCCGTGGCCTTTACTGGGCTCGGGGCGGCTTAGGGGCGAGGGTGCGATGACGGCGGAGGCTCTGAGGGGCAGACCTCGTTGGCGCGCGGCGTACCGGCGCCCAGGACAGGCCCTGGCCTACGGGCTCTAGCGCAAAAGCTCAGGATGGTTGGGCAGCGTCTTACCGAGGGTTTGGATTGGCCTGAGACGGAGCGCAGTGGGGTCGATGGCGGGGTCCGGCGGCGGGGTGCAATCGGCGTTCGGGTCCGGGATGATGGAGCGCGCCTCCGAGCTCCGAGATCACACAGGAAGATCCGCGGTCGACCTGCGAACGCGGGAGGTGGGTCAATTGAACCCGAGGAACGCCGACGGGGATGAATTGACCGAGGTTGCTTACCGGAGTTTGGGGAGAACTCGTCGCGATTCCGATGACGCAAAGGCCTAGGGCCGGTGTGGAGAGCTTGGCGTGCTTCACTGAGCCGCGGCGAAGTTATTGCGCGGGTCGCGATGGCTCTGGGTGCAGCCGGGCGGCGGTTCCACGGCGGCGCACGGCGCTCTGCGCGGCGGAGGTGGGTGGGCGCGATGGAGCTAGGGTTTGGGGCGCGCTGGTCGATGGAAGGGGGCGCAGAGGATTGGGGGCGGTTTAAAGGAGGCAGGCCGGGGATCTCGGCGTGGGAGCAAGGAAGGGAATCCCGGCGATCTCGGCGGGATTCAGGCGTGGGCGTTGCGCTGCGGGGGAGAAGAAGCTGGCAGGCGGGCCCGGGCTGCAGCGAGAGGAGAGGGGCGATGCGCGGGCGGTGAGCGAGGGCTGGCTGACGTGCGGGTCCAGGTGGCAGGCGGCGCGGGACTGAGGCGGGGAGCGCGGGCTGCGTCGCTGGCGGGTGGGCCTGAGGCGCGGTGAGGGAGAGGCTGCAGGCCGAGCGGGGTGAGCGGGCCGCGCGAGACGCGGGATGCGCGAGCGTGGGCCGGCGCGCGCGAGACTGGGGCGTGGGACGCGGGGAGAGGCTGGGTCGCCTTGGGCTGGGCTCGGGAAAAAAAAGGGAAGGGGGAAGTGATGGGCCGGACTGGGTTGTGTTGGGTTTCCTGGGCCGGGTTTGGTTTTCTATTTTCCTTGATCTTTTCTATTTCTACTACAAACAAAGTTTGAATTCAAATCAAAATTTGAATTCAAACCACACTCAAAATAATTTAAACCATGCACCAGCATGAATGCTACAACAAAGTTTTAACCTTAGACAAAATTTTAATTACTTAAGAAACAAAATTGAATTAAATGCCATACTAAACACAATAAACCTTAGGAATTTGAATAAAGCCAATTAAATTTATTATTAAAATGCTGGAATTTAAATTAGGGTGCTACAAAGCCGTACCCCCGGAGGCCACCAGCGTCAACAGCAGCAGGAGCAGCAGAACCGAAGAAACCAAGAGGATCAGGAAGCTGCGAGTAGCCATCGCCCCAGAGGTGGCCAACCACAAGCAAATCAAGCTCTTGGCCCTCAGCCAAACTGCAACAACAACAACCGTGGGAATAACAGGGAAGAGGTAGCCGATTCTATTGTGGACGCACGGGACATCATCAACGCAAGACGCAGAGCGCAACTTGCAGACAACTCCGACCGCTTCCAAGCCCTAAGCAAGGCTTTCGACAACATCGAGTACCTGAAGGATTTCAAGCCTACGAACATCCAAAAGTACGGTGGTAAGCAAGACCCTGCTCAATGGTTACATTTATACTCGACCGCTATTAGTGTTGCAGGGGGAGATACCAACACCAAGGTCCTCTACCTCTCGATGGCCCTGGAGCCCGCACCCCTCACATGGCTCGAAAGCCTGGCGCGCGAGTCAATCCACTCGTGGGAGAACCTCAAGAAGGCGTTCGTCGACAACTTCTAAGGGTCGCTACACCAAGTAGCTACTCGCCACGCCCTATCCATGATCAAGTAGGAGCAAGGCGTGTCGATCAGATCCTACATCAAGCGCTTCTTCGACACAAGAGCTACCATCCCCAACGTCGCCGACGACGACATCATCGACTACTTCCAGAGTGGCATCACCGTCCAGTCACTATACCACGACTTTGGGCGTAATCGGCCCAAAATGGTGGTAGATCTATGTGACATGATGCAGCGCTGGGCAGATGAAGAGGAGCAAGAATGCAGTCCCGCCGCAACAATGATAACAACGGGAAGCTCCACAACAACCGTGGAGGGCCCAACAACCAGCGGGATCCTACGCGTAAGTGTAAGCCTGACGACATTGTCGGCACTATGGATCGCACACCGCATGGTAAGAAGGGCGACAAACCGCAGGACCAGTTCGACAAGATCCTTCACAACAAAAGATGTCCAATCCACCCCAAGAGCAACCACTCGATGTGGGAGTGCACGATCCTGCGCAAATCCTTCTAGTCGGCACCTACAACTGCTCCAAAGAAAGAACAAGACAAAGACCGTGATGGTTTCCAACAGCAGCAAAACATCATCAACGTCAGATTTGGAGGAGATCCTAGCTTCTCCAAGCGAGCTCAGAAGCTCCTACTCAGAGAGATCCTCTCAGTCGATCCAGCAATTCAGAGGCCACTCAAATATAGCGAGGTCCCCATTACCTTCTCCAGGGAGGATCAGTGGACCAGCTTCTCTGAACTTGGAAAGTTCCCGCTAGTACTCGATCCAGTCGTTCAGGGCTCCAAGCTTACTCGAGTACTCATCGATGGCGGAAGTGGGCTCAATCTGATCTTTGCAAGCACATTGGTAAAGATGGGCCTCAACTATATGAGTCTGCTTACTCCAAGCAAGGCTCCATTCTATGGCATCGTCCCCGGAAATTCCTATACTCCAATTGGCTCGGTTACTCTCCCAATCACATTTGGTACAGAATAAAACTTTTGAACAGAATACATCAAATTCGAAGTAGCCGACTTCGAATCTTCCTACCATGCTATTTTGGGAAGACCTGCACTAGCCAAATTCATGGCAGTTCCGCACTATATTTACCTGCTCCTCAAGATGCCCGGCAACTCAGGAGTCCTTTCACTATGTGGAGACCTCCTTAAATCTTTCGAGTGCGACAAGGAAGCAATTGATCATGCTGCCACAACCCGGGTCCCTAGCTCTGTCAGCGAAATACTTGCTGCTGCTAAGGACCTCTCACTCAAGGAGTCGATGCCTTCCAAGAAGCCAAGCCAATCATCGGTTAAACCGACCAGTGATGTGGGCACCAAGACTATCCAGCTACAAGAGGGAGACGACTCCAAAACAGCCATCATCGGAGCAGGACTGGGTGACAAATAGGAACTCGAGCTCGTCAACTTCCTTAGGGCCAACCGAGATTTATTCGCGTAGAAACCAGCGGATATGCCAGGGGTGCCCAAGGAATTGATCGATCATGCCCTGAAGGTCGACCCTAAAGCAACACAAAAAAAGCAACGGTTATGGCAGTTCTCACCAGACAATGAGAAGCCATCAAGAAAGAGTTGGCAAAACTACTCGCAGCAGGGTTCATCAAGGAAGTCTACCACCCTGATTGGTTGGCCAACTCTGTGCTCGTCCAGAAGAAGAACAACAATGAGTGGAGGATGTGCGTCAACTACACTGATCTAAACAAGCATTGCCCGAAGGATCCTTTCGGGCTACCACGTATTGATCAAATAATCGACTCGACAGCAGGATGTGTCCTGTTATCCTTCCTCGACTGCTACTCAGGGTATCATCAGATCGCCCTAAAAGAAGAAGACCAAATCAAGACGGCCTTCATCACCCCTTATGGGGCATACGCCTACAAGACCATGTCCTTCAAGTTGAAGAACGCTGGCGCTATCTACCAGCGTGCGATACAGCTATGCTTCTCCGATCAGCTACATCGCAATGTTGAAGCCTATGTTGACGACATCGTTATCAAAATGAAGACCCAGGATTAATTCATTACTGACCTGGAAGAGACCTTCAACAGCCTCCGAAAATTCCACTGGAAGCTCAACCCAACCAAGTGCGTCTTTGGTGTACCCTCTGGAAAACTACTCGGATTCATCGTAAGTAACCGAGGAATTGAGGCTAATCCAGAGAAGATCAATGCCATCAAGGCCATGGACGCTCTAGCTACCATCAAGGATGTCCAGAAGCTTACAGGCTGCATGGCAGCCTTGAATCAATTCAGAGACCAGTCTACTTCATCAGCGAAGTACTCTTTGAATCAAAGGTTAGATATCCATCAATTTAGAAACTTCTGTATGGAATTCTAATCACCTCCAGAAAGTTCGGCATTACTTCGACGAATACAAGATCTCAGTCATAACAGACTTCCCATTGGGGGATATACTCCATAATCGGGATGCCACTGGACTAATCTCAAAATGGACAGTTGAACTGGGAGCCTTGGAAATCGACTTCAAACCAAGAACAACAATCAAGTCACAGGCACTAGTCGACTTCTTAGCTGAATGGTGGAAAAATCAAATTCCAGCACCCCAGAACATTCCAGAGCATTGGGTGATGTACTTCGATGGCTCACTCAAGATCGACGGAGGAGGCGCAGGAGTTTTGTTCATCTCCCCCAAGGGAGAACAATTGAAGTATGTGTTCCAAATCTTGTTCAAGGTCTCCAATAATGAAGCTGAATATGAGGCATTGCTACAGGCCTCCGACTAGCAGTATCTCTCGGCATCAAACGACTACTTGTCTACGACGACTCTCTTCTCATCGTTCAACAAGTCAATAAAGAATGGGACATCAACAAGGATACAATGGATGCATACGTTGAAGAAATCAGAAAGCTCGAAAACAAGTTCTCAGGATTTGAAATCCACCACGTCGATCGCAACAACAACGTGGGAGCCGATGTCCTCTCCAAACTTGGGTCCACTCGAGTAGCTGTTCCACCAGGAGTTTTCGTCCATGAACTTCACCACCCATCAGTCAAGGAACAAAGCCAACAAGCCACTGACACGGAGGCCCCGGCCATAGTTAGAGAAGTGCTGATGATTGAAGAAGATTGGCGGACTCAGTTTATTGACTTCATCAAGGAGTTCAAGCTTCCACCACATGTTGATCCTAAAAGTGCTGAAGCTGCCCGCATCATCAGGTGTAGCAAGGGTTTGGTCCTCGTCGACGACAACCTATACAAGCGCTCTGCTTCATGCATCCTCATGAAGTGTGTTACCCTTGAAGAAGGCACAGACATCCTCTGAGAAATACACGAAGGAGTTTGCGGAAATCACGCTGCATCAAGGACACTAGTCGGCAAGGCGTATAGGTCAGGATTCTTCTGGCCAACAGCTGTTTCGGACATAGAAGACCTAGTCAGACGGTGCCCTGGCTGCCAATTCTTCGGCAAGAAGACTCACGTCCCATCACATAACTTGATAACAATCCCTCCATCATGGCCGTTCGCCTATTGGAGTTTGGACATGATCGGACCTTTAACCGTAGCTCCAGGTGGATTCAATCATGTGCTGGTAGCAGTCGACAAGTTCACCAAGTGGATCGAGTACAAGCCCATTGTCAAGATCTCATACGATAGAGCAGTGGATTTCATATCTGACATTATTCACCGATTTAGCTTTCCTCACATTATTATTACAGATCTCGGCTCCAACTTCATGTCACAATCTTTTTGGGATTTCTGTGACAACTCATGCATTGAGGTCAAATATGCCTTAGTAGCTCATCCTCGGGCAAATGGTCAAGTTGAGCGCATCAATGGTTTAGTACTTGACGGCTTGAAGAAAAGACTCTATGACGCCAATACCAAGAAAGGTGGCAAGTGGATTCAAGAACTACCTCACGTAGTCTGGGGGTTGCGAACCCAGCCTAGCAAAGCAACTGGACAATCTCCTTTCTTCCTCACTTACGGGTCAGAAACTATACTACCCACTAATATTGTGTGGAAATCTCCAAAAGTAGAAGCCTATCAAGAAGGAGTAGCAGATGAAGCTCGACAACTTGAGTTAGACTCAGTCGAAGAGGCCAGAATCAATGCCTTAACTCAATCGGCTAGATATCTTCAAGGAGTCAGAAGCTATCATGATCGCAATGTCCAGCAAAGATCCTTCAATGTGGGAGATCTAGTACTATGCAGGATTCAGGATGAGACAGGACTGCACAAGTTGAATTCTAGATGGGAGGGTCCATTCATCGTAATCAAGGTTGCAAGACCAGGATCATACAGAATCACTGATGCAGATGGCAATGAGGTATCGAATTTCTTTAATGAAGCAAGGGTCCTTAACGGTATATCGACTACATTAAAGGCAATCTCTCCTTCTGACAGCATCACCAGTTCAGGATAGCTTATACAGTTCTCCATCAGGATAACTACACAAGCCGCATCCTTGCCCTTAATGTAATGGCGCAACCTACTCGCCTAGCTTGGGAAGGTGTTTGAATACCTTTACTAGTTGTCCATCTTGGGTAACTCGACGGAGTTCATCCTAATAGGTCAACTATGAGGAACTCCAGCCTTGTTGTAAAGGCAAAACTACTCACTCGCTCAAGTACGTTATGGATACTACTACATTTTGTCCATCTTGGGCAACCCGACGGGGTTCGCCCTAACAGGTCAATCTTAGTAGTTACTCCAGTCTACAAGTTAGACACCTTACTTGCCTAGCTTGAGTAAGTTTCGGATATCTTTCTGGCATTTACATCTTGCATAACCCGATGGAGTTCATACCTAACAGTTTTGCCTTAAGGATTACTCCAGTCCTTAGTCAAAGGACACCTTACTCTCCTTACTCGAGTAAGACTTGGATATCCCTATGACATTTATGTCTTGGGCAACCCAACGGGGTTCGTACCTAATAGTTTTGTCTTACGGATTACTCCAGTCCTTGGTAAGGAAACACTATTTGCTTGCTCGAGTAGTTTATGGATACCTTTACAAGTTTCTCAAATCGGGTAATCTTACGGGTCTCACCCTAATTGATTAACTTTAAGGATTACTCCATTCAAATATTCTACTCGACTAGTTCATATTTATTCTACGGTATCAGATCATGCTTCTGAAGACACACCAACAGGATACGAATTATGGACAACAACAAGAATCCAATGAAGATTATAAGAGTTGTTACAAGCAGTCTACTCTGCCATGTTCTTCAGAATTTCCTCCGCAATCACTTCTGATTCCTTACAATACTCTCGGAATTTCTCATCAGAGCAACTGGGAGCTATTCCTTTAGCTATCGGAGCTAAATTAAACTGAGGCAAGTATGACTTGACAACTCCTATCATGTGGGTTAGATAATTCTTGGAAGTAGCCATCATAACCTCAAAAAATTTCTGGGGAGCTTCTTCCAAACGCTCCACCATGGACTTGCTTCTTGACGACTCTTCTTCAGTATCAACCACATCCACAAGAGCTTGAGCTACTGCTATTAGTCGAGTATGGTCTTCCGGAAAACCTGATGGGAAGATATCTTAGAAATTGATATGACAAAGTAAAATCAAGACAAAAGATCGAGTGCTTACTGGCTTGGGCAGCCTGCAATTGCTTCTGAAGCCTGGAATTTTCCTCTTGAAGCTTTGATCTTTCTTCTTCAAGGTTCTTAATTTGGCACTTCAAGTCACAAACCTCCAGATGATGCTACTGACTTGCTTCATAAAGTTTGTTCCGAGCAGCAAGATCTTCTGATTGTCTACAGTCTTATATAAAGCATGAGACTTCAAGAAAGATTGATTGGCTACATCCTGAGACATACAAGGTGAATCTGGTTAGACATCAACAACTACTTGACGAAGACATGTAGCGGCAGAAGACTCACCTTGGTAAATTTAAAGCTCCACTGCATACAATCTGCAAGTTTCTTCATGTTGTTTAGAGACAACAGTGGATCATCAAAAAGTTCCTTTCCCAACTCTTCCTGGGCTGACTGAGGCATAGACTGGAATGGTACCAGTCGAACGAAAGGACCTTTTGACCCTTCTGCTCCACTACTCCCAGATCCACCAGCATTGGAGGCTCCTTCAGCAGCCGCAGGAGTATCAGATGTTTCAGGTAGCTGGGGTCTCCATCAACCCAATTACAAGAGATTCGGGGGCAATCGACTAGTTCCTTCCGAACCACTCGACACCCAGTTGTGGAAGCCTTGTACTTGATCTTTCTCATGCGCCGAAAGATGTTGGATCCTAGCCAAGCAAGATTCTGAATAAGAAAGCTGAACCAAACGGGATACAATCAACAAAATATTATATACTTACCAGCCGGCATCGAGATGAGGAACTTTCCTCTGCAACATTGATCCGGGAGCCACCTTCCGTTTCTTGCTATCGTCAGAATCAGCATTTATAGAATTCAGAGGCATACAATACCAGGATTTATAATTTTGTTGACACCGTTTTTTGACACATGTCAAGGAAGGTGATTTTTGTGAAGGGAAGGTGGCTGATTTGGAAAAAACCAAAAGATGCACATGGTTGGAATCGGCCGATGGGAGTCCGTCCGATGGACCAGGAGAATATTCTACGAAGATGCTGATTAGTCCGCTCTGGTACTTGGCCGATGGAGAGTTGCCGATGAAGTCAAGGAAAGAGAAGAGGATCCGGACTCTACGAAAATCTTAATGATTGGGTTGTAATATTTTAAGTAGTTTATCTTTTAGATAGTCTTTTCTTTAGGGTCAAGTAATGTCTGCCGTAATCGGCTAGGACTTGATAGCGCTAGGCTATAAATATGAGTTGTAAGGGACCGGAAAAACTTGATACACATCCAATACAACAAACTTTACAATTCCTTTACACTTTTTCGGTGACTTCGCCTTTTCTCTTCTTTTTTTCAACGAGTTCTTTCAAGTTGATCAAGGACACCTCACATTCGAGCGACTTGATTTGCTGGTGAGTTTTCGTTTTATTGAGTATATTTGAGCTTTAGCTACCGGGCGCATCGCTGTGGCTTCGTTCAAATCTATTCAAAAGTTATCGAGTTCATCTAGGCTTTGACATCCGGGCGCATCGCTGTCGTCTCGTCTAGATTTATTCACCAATTATCGATATCGGATAGATTTGTAGGTTTTCTTATGCTTTTTGGCCATTATCACATCTAAAAACATACTAGATCGGCTTTAGGTTTTAGAGTGACACTTTTGTTATCTCAAGAGCCGTTTTAGATATGTTTTTAGCATTGCATCATCTAAGTTACACATTCGTAGCTTAGATCTTGTTATACACACACGATCGGCTGTCCAAAAGCCGGTTTTGTTGTCTAGTGTATCGGCTGATCTTGCCGATGCGCTCCTTTACTACGCGCTTGCATTTAATATGTTTTTGTCGTCTATAGTATCGGCAAAGCTTGCCGATATGCCCATCTGAGAGATATTCGGAATCCCAGCCGATACGCTCTCGAATTTGACTTTGTTTTCGCCCTTGTCAATTTCAGGTCAAATTAACTGGCATGCTTGGTTGACTTTCCGGGACTCGGCGAATACATGTAACACCCTAATTTAAATTCCAGCTTTTAATAATAAATTTAAGTGGCTTTATTTAAATTTCTAAGGATTTTTGGTGCTTAGCCTTGCATTTAATTTAATTTTGTTTCACAAGTAATTAAAATTTGTCTAGGTTTAAAAATTTGTTGTGCATTCATGCTGGTGCATACTTTTATTTGAGTGTGGGTTGAATTCAAATTTTGATTTGAATTCAAACTTTGTTTGAAGTAGAAATAGAAAAGAGAGAGAAAATAGAATTAGAAAAGTAAAACCTCAGCCCACCCCTCGCAGCAGCCCGGCCATCCCGGCCCAACCCCGCGCGAGGCCCGATCTGGCCTGCTCACCCCGCTCGGCCTGCTCCAGCTCTTTTCCGCGTCCGGCCCACCACCTCCCTTCCCTCTCCCTCAGTCCGCAGGCCAGCCCAGCGAGCCAGCGGCCCGTTCCCCCGCTGCAGCCCGCGTCGCCCGAGCCCTCTCCTCTGACCGTCCGGGCCCGCGCGTCAGAGCCGCCTCCTTCCTCCCGCAGCGCCCGCCCGCGTTGAGTTCGCCGGGATTATCGCGGCGGTTTCCCTGGGCACGCACGCCTAGGTTCCCCGCCGCCCTATAAGTAGCGCCCCGCGACCCCCCCTACATCCCATCTCCCCCAGCGCCGCCCCTAACCCTAGCGCCACCGCCCTCGCCTTGCTCCGCCGCATAGGTGCTCTGCGCCGCCGTGGAGTCTCTGCTCCGCCACGCCCCGGACTCCTCAGAGCTGCGCAGTAGCCACTTTCCGTGCTCTGGATCGCCTCCGGATTCGCTGCCCCGACCACGGACCACGCCAGCACCGGATTTGTCACCGGAGCGCCGCCTCGGTGAGTATGCTCCTCACTGCAATTACTCGCCGCCGGCGCATCTCCGGCCCACCTGACCCCTGGACCACCTTCACAGCTCGACAGCGCATCGTCCCGTAGGGAAAAGAAGCCCGGAGGAGCACGCCGTCATCCCCATCACCGAGCTCTGCCCGTGCGCCGCCGCAAGCCACCGTCGACAGCTGCCCCTGCACAGTTTCCCCGAGCGACCGCACCTTGGTGAGCACTTCTTGGCGCCCCCTTCACTTTTTGCGCATGCTGTAGAGGCGTATAGGCCACTCTAGTGGTCAGAACGCCGTCGCCGGCGAGACCCGCCATGGCCTAGCACCGCCTCGCCGCCGCGCACAACATCCCGAGCCCTAATCCCCTTACTTGAGTGTCCAGGTGGTTTACGCATGTCATTCTCGTGCTCCACGGCCAAACTTCGACCCAAACGGAGCTTTGTAGCGCCCGTTTCGCCAGCTCCGGCCGAGCGCCGCCGCGGAGCTCTGCTCCGGCGACCTTGCGCCGCCGGCCCGCGTGTCCGACTCACCCCAGCCACCGGATCTGAAAGCGACGGTCACGATTAGATCCCGGGGACCTTAGATCTAAACCGTCAGATCCAAAACCGGCGGCCCAGATTAGAAGATACCCTTTCGCCTAGTAATCTTTCTAAAGAGCCCCTTCCTTTATTGCTAATCAACCCGCAGTCCTGATCTATTCAAAAATAATTACGGTTTGGCCCTGTTTTTTTTCTCTTAAGCCCCTGAGCTTTCCCAAATTAGCACCCACAGTCCAGGCCTTGTGTTTTTGCACGTTAGCCCTTAGATTTAATGTTTAATTACGTTTTAGTCCTCGGTTTTTGCAGAAAACCCCCTGGAACCTTAGTTTTCTTGCAGATAAGCCCCTGAACCTTGTTTTAGGCCTAGTTTATGAGTTTTAGCTCCGTTTTTAGCGTTCTTTATATCCACGCGATCGTTGTAACGAGTAGAACAGTTTAGGCTTAGTTTTTCTTGCTGTTTTTATGTATTGATGTACTGTTTCTTAGTTTTTGTTAGTGTTTGCTTGTATGCTTATTATTGTGCATTATTTTGGCCATGTGTTCGTGAGTAGACGTTGATCCATCTGAGGAGCCCCAGTACCAGTACCAGGAGCAGCCGTCTTCCGAGCACTTTGAGCAGCAGCAGGAGCAGTACGAGGAAGGCAAGTGTAACATGAACAACCTATCACTTTTAAATACATTTTCATACTGCATTTTAATACTGTATGCCTATAAGGACATTCCTAGCCACTTTATATCCTTTATATATACCTTTGGGTTGCAATTTGTTTAGTTGTGCTAGGTGCCGCGCTATAACACACTCTGGTCCTTTTTAATTAATTTGATTAATGGTTTACTTGAACTTAATTCTGAGAGTGGCCCTCTGTGCTTCGTGCTTGAGTGGCTCACGTCTCGTTAAAAGATGTTTTTGTAGAAACATGGTTTAGGGGGCCAGCACGGTGCTTAGTGCTTGGTTGGCCACTCTCCATAAGGACCGGTTCATAGAGCGACAACCTGGGACAACAGCGCTACCACAAGGCTAGAATGGGATAGACTTGGCGTAATAATTAGGTCTTTTTGGTTTGGAGTAACTTACCTGCGGGGCAGGGGCGGTAAGCTTCTATGGCCCTCGTGCTGAGTGGCCTCGTCTGTGCTTGGTCTGTGTACCTGTGTCTTGACGCCCACTAGACCTGCTCCATGGTCGCTGATCCACCCTCGCGGTTACTCCCTACCAACGAGATTCTTTGTAAAGGCCTCGTAGTGAGTCGCTAGTCATCTCACCTAAGGAAGTGTGATGAACAACTGGCGTAGCTCACGACTTGTGGGTAAAGATGTGCAACCTCTGCAGAGTGTAAAACTGGTATACTAGCCGTGCTCATGGTCATGAGCGGCCCAGATCCTCCTTTTGATTAGTGGAGTTATCTCCTTCCGACGAGGGAGGTGCTTCTCGGGGTTACCTTGGTGGTTTTGGTTTGGTTTCTCAGCAGTTACATGATTAAACTTGATTAATAACTATGTAACTGGGTTAATGGTAATTCATCAACTCGTAGTAAATAGCTTTAATAAAATTTCGCCAACACTTAAAAGCTAATGCAGTTGAGTCAGCCAACCTTAGAGCCTCATAGCTTGTGTTATACTTGTTGAGTACAAGTTGTGTACTCACTCTTGCCTCCTCTCTACTTTTTCCTCTTGGCTACGCTACTACTGCTCAGTTCCTGCCGACACGAGGGAGTTCGTCCAGCGCTATCAGGACTACGAGGACTTCTAGGCGTTCGTCTCCCAGTCGACGTCCCTGTGGCGCCCTGCTTCAGCTTCGGAGAGCTTTTATCGTATTTTGTACTTCGCTTCCGCTGTATCAGACATTTTGTCATTTTTGTAATAAATAACATTCGTATTTCGATTTATTATGTCTTATTCGTGATATGTGCTATGATATACTGTTCATTCTGTTGTATATACGTGTGACTTGATCCTGGCACGTATATGATTGCTCGGTTTATGTCCTTTTATAAACCGGGTGTTACAATACTTGCCATCGGATTCCAGTCTGTTGATTTTTGCATCAACAAATTTTTCTGCAGAAAGAAGCCAATACTTCACCAGCGCGCCACTGGCTTACGCCCTGCTCTTGGAGAGGACCCATACTCTCCAACTCCCGGACCAGTGATTCAGACATATTGCTTTTACGCCAACCTGTGGACATATTGGCGATTGTTTCCTCTTCAATCTTGGACTTGTTTTTCTTGGGAGCCATCTCACTGTCACGAGTTTTAGCTCAGGGGCTACGAGAGGGGCTTTTGGATTTTGACTAAGAAGAGGCAATGTGAATCTGAGTCTGATGGTACCTAGGAGTTCAAGGGGTAAAACCCTTGGAAGTTTTCAATCGGCTTTATACGGTCTTCGGGGGCAATTTTGTGAATATTTGGGATGCCAACGGATTCTTTTCTTCTCAGGGAAGTTTTCAGTTTTTGCCACGAGTTTACATTGATTCTTAAATCTAAATGGAGGGATTTAAATTCAAGACTCGGGGGCTGCGGAATATATGTATCAGATATTTATTTCTCAAATTTTTGAAAAATAAAGAAGAAGAAAAAGACTGAAGTGACCCTCAGCCTGATTCTACGATTCAACCTAAGGCTCGGGGGCTACTCCATATGGAGCGCGAGTACTTCACGCACCATATATGATCAAGATTTCGGGGCTTGAGCACCTCACAGCCTTGGAGCAAACGGAAGTACTTGAAGCACTACTCGACGTATCTGAAGAAAGGACCAGAAGCAACCGGAAGGATGTTCTGACTACTCGAAATACTCGAAGACGCCCAGCCAAGTACTCGACACCTGCAGGACTCGGCTATGAAGAGCTCGGGGGCTTGTCAGACCCGGGACAGTGGGACTGCTCATAGTAATAGAATGTTCTAGAGTAAGGGATAGCTCATGGATGTACTTTACCTCTTTTGTAATTACCCGAATAGGCATAGTACTAGATGCAGTACAAGAAAACTACCCGATCGTGTTGTAGAAGGACTCCAACTGTACTCAGCTAGGACTTTTCATGTAACCCTGTCCCCCCGGATAGATAAGGGCGGGCAGGGACCCCCTCAAAAGACATCTACACCTAAGGCAATACAAACCACCACATAGTACGTAGGGTATTACGCAACTCGCAGCCCGAACCTGTCTAAGTCTTTGTGTTCCTAGCACCATCGAGTTCCAGACCCGTCGATCCCTACCTACAAACCCTATTGTTAAGGGTATCCCAAAGCAAGCTTGGCGGTAAACACCGACAGAAGGACGTCGGGCTCCCTTCTCAACCCTTTCTGAGCCCTTCTCTTAGGCCACCGAAGCAGATCAAGTTAGTAGTCAATCAAGTTATCTTAGAAATTAGGATTCTATCTGAAGATAAGCCCTCTACCCTCATACCTCTGCTCCTTGGCGGGTCTGGTTGAATCGCTCCAGACCACTAGTCGAAGCTTATCGTTCCTTGGATTCGATATCCCAGGCTTACTCACCTAGTGAAAGCTACAATCGATCTATGTGCGCTTGCGGAGTAATTCGTTAGGCTAAGGAGTGCCAACAAGCTTTCTGGCACCGTTGTCGGGGAACGGTAGCAACACTAGTACTAGAGCTTTTCAGCTGTACACTTATCCATCCATCCATCCACCTTTCCACATGAAGTTTCCTCCTTGTTATCCGGCAGTTTCATCCCGCGAGTATATGGAACCGCCTCCATCCTGCCATCCCATTCTATCTAATGGTTATGAGATCCGTCCCAGTCTCGTAGCCATGGTTCGCGCATCGACCTTCTCAGGTAGAAAGGACAAATGCCCCTATACACACTTGCAAGAATTCGAGGAGAATTGTTCTCTCCTCAGCATACCTGGAATCAACCAGAACACCCTACAGTGGAAGCTATTCCCGTTCTCTCTGATGGGAAAAGCGAAAATTTGGTACAGCCGGACTGCAGTGAGTGTTGGAGAAGATTGGATTCAGCTCAAGGACGAGTTTTGTCTGTTCTTTTTCCCTATCCCCAAAGTGATCCCACGTTGCATCCAACTGCTTACTTTTGAGCAAGGCGACAGTAAATCACTTGGGCAGCGTGGGCACAATTTATGCATCTAGCGACCTCTGGTGCCCCTCATAATATCCAAGAGGAGATGCTGATGCAACACTTTGTCTATGGACTCAACCCGGAAAGCGAGCGTTTCTTAAACCTTGCTTCTGAGGGATCTATCATGTATAAGATAGTGGTTGAAGTAAAGACCATCCTAGAGAAGGTCCTTAACTCTACTCAGTACACAGACGTCTTTGACGATCCTCCTAAGCCAGCAAATCCGCCCACCGAAAGACAGCCACTTCACATCCTTTCCGTTTTTTTCTCTCCACCTCCACCCATATAGAGGAAATCACCGAACCACCCAAGTCCTCAGATCATGAGCCACTCCTTGAAGATATGCCAATGTTTGTACCCGACCTCTTCTCAAAAGAGGAGTACATTGAACTCGACCATGTTTCGAACATGCCAATGGAACATAAGTGCATTTGCTCAAGATCTGAGGCATTCATTCCCGAAGCCACCTCGCAGATCGAGAGTCTTTCTATGATTATGAGCCGGGAGTGGACAGAAGAAGCGGAATCTTGCGGTAGTATCGTCCAGATCTACCATAATCCTAGACTTCTCTTCTGCGCTATTGGGACACCTTTCTGCAAGAGATCTTTACGATCCGAAGGTTGGGGTGAACGTGATGTCCAGAACTCTAGCAGATCACATCTCAGCCAAGCGACCCCTGACCTTGTCTCGTAAGCACCTGTACTGTATCGACGGCCAGATCGTGGAATGTCACGGTATTCTCCGAGTTGTTCCCCTCATGATGAAAAAAACAACAGGGTCTACCTGGACTTCCACATCTTTGATATCCCTGAAGGTGTAAAGTTCATCTTGGTCGGAAGGCCAATAGAGCCTCTCGTCAACCCCAACAGATACAGAGCTATGCTCGAGGTTAAGGTTGGTAGAGAAATTATCCTGGTCAGCTTAGTGCGTTCTTGCAACACCGTTGCGGAAGCTAGACCGAAGCAAGACCCACTCGAAGAGGCTGTCTGCACCATCCAGGAAGGGCTAACTCAACCCTCCCTTGATGACGTTGCCACTCATTTCACCTAGGAGCCAGAACCGGATAGCCAGAGTAAGCTTGACAGAGAGGAGCCACCGCAACCTTCTCTCCCAGAGCTGAAGCCACTACCTCCTGGATTGAAGTACGCCTTTCTTCACAACAACAGAGCCACGCCAGTCGTCATCAGCGATAATCTGACAGAGAGTGAGACTCGGCGGCTCGTTGAAGTCCTGGAGAAGTACCGATCTGTCATCGGCTACTCTCTTCAGGATTTGAAGGGGATCAGCCCCAATCTGTGTACCCATCGCATCCCTATGGAACCGGACCATAAGCCGTCGAGAGAGCACCAGCGATAGCTTTACGATGTGATGAGGGTGGTAGTCAAGAAAGAGGTTCTGAAGTTACTGCACACAGGTATCATATACCCCTGCAAGATAGTGAATGGTTTAGCCCAATTTAAGTAGTCCCAAAGAAGGGAGGCATGATAGTGGTCCAAAACGAGAGAAATTAGCTCATACCTCAGAGGACCGTTACTGGTTGGCGAAACTTGTATCGACTACCGGATGCTTAACAAAGCTACCCGGAAGGATCACTTCCCACTCCCCTTCATTGACGAGATGCTTGAATGGCTAGCCAAGCATTCCTATTTCTGCTACCTCGATGGCTATTCTAGTTATCATCAGATTGCTATCCATCCTGATGACCAGAATAAGACTACCTTCACCTGCCCGTACGGCACGTTCGCCTATCGGAGAATGTCGTTTGGTCTATGCAAGTCACCCACTTCTTTTCAGCATTGTATGATGGCGATCTTCTCTGACCTTATCGAGAACATCATGGAAGTTTTTATGGATGATTTCTCGGTCTATGGAAAGAGTTTTGATGAATGCCTTGAGAACTTGGATAAAGTTCTAAAGAGATGTCAAGACACGCACTTGGTCCTTAATTGGGAAAAGTGTCATTTCATGGTCAAAGAAGGGATTGTCCTCGGACATAGAGTGTCCGAAAGAGGGATAGAAGTGGATCGGGCAAAGATAGAGGTGATCGAGCAATTGCCACCCCGATGAATGTTAAAGGACTAAGAAGTTTCCTGGGTCACGCTAGCTTTTACCGGAGATTCATCAAAGATTTCTCCCGTATAGCCTGACCCTTGACAAATCTCCTTGCCAAGGATGCCCTATTCAACTTCGATGACGACTGCCTCCTAGCCTTCAATACCCTCAAGAAAGCACTCGTGACCGCACCCATCATACAAAACCCCGATTAGAGTCTTCCTTTCGAGATCATGTGCGATGCTAGCGACTACGCCATCAGAGCAGAGCTCGGTCAGTGCAAGGATAAGCAACATTATGCCATATCTTTTGGCCGGCCCCCAGCTCAACTACGCCACAACAGAGAAGGAACTTTTGGCCGTGGTTTTTGCCATGGACAAGTTCAGATCCTACTTGGTGCTAAAGTGGTAGTATACACAGATCATGCTGCACTTAAGTACCTACTTACCAAGAAGGATGCCAAGTCATGACTCATCCATTGGATTCTGCTCCTTCAAGAGTTTGATCTTGAAATTAGGGATAAGAAAGGAGACAATTGTGTGGCTGATCATCTCTCCCGGATGCAAATCCAAGGATCGTACCTTCCAATCGACAATTATCTGAGAGATGATACTCTCCTGAAGGTCACTGCATCTAGTCCATGGTACGCCAACCTAGTGAACTTCGCGGTGACAGGATACATACCTCCAAGAGAAGACAAGAAGAGGCTAATTCACCTCAGCAGATTTCACCTTTGGGACGAACCCTATCTGTTCAAGATCTATGCTGATGGTTTACTCCGCCGCTGTATCCCACTTTGTTAGAACCAAAAAATTCTAGATCATTGTCACTCCTCACCTTATGGAGGACACTACGGAGCATTCTGTACTCATGCAAAAGTTTGCCAGAGTGGTTTCTTCTGGCCAAACATGTATGGAGACACTAAGGAATTTGTCCAGCATTGCCCAAGATGTCAGAAGCACGGGAATATCAATTCCCGAAATGCTATGCCCTTGAAGAGCAATCTTCAAGTGGAAATTTTCGACATATGGGGAGTTGACTTCATGGGTCCCTTCCCTATGTCAGAGCAGTGTGATTACATCTTGGTGGCTGTGGACTATGTGTCCAAATGGGTAGAAGCACTTCCTTGCATTGCGGCCGACTCTAGGAGCCCCAAAAGAATGTTTCAGGAAATAATATTCCCGCGCTTTGGAGTTCCGAGAGTCGTGATTAGCGATGGAGGCTCACACTTCATCAATAAGACATTCAGAAAGTGCCTCAGTGAGCTTGGAGTAGATCACCGGGTTGCTACTCCATACCACCCCCAAACTAGTGGTCAAGCAGAAACGTCAAACAAGCAAATCATGAACATTCTGCAACTGACCATAAATGCCATGGGGAAGGGATGGAAGAGCAAGTTACCCGAGGCACTTTGGGCATATCAGACAGCATATAAGACTTCGATAGGGATGATGCCTTACCAGATGGTTTATGTTAAAACTTGTCATCTACCGGTTGAGCCGGAATTCAAGTCCCATTGGGCAATCAAGAGGTGTGTTGGTCTTTACCGCCAAGCCTACTCAGGAATACCCTCAGCAATAGGATTGTAGGTAGGGATCGACTGCTCTAGAACACAAGGATTTAGACAGGTTCGGGCCGCGAAATGCGTAGTACCCTACATCCTGTGTGGTTGCTTGTATTGCCTTAGGTGTTGATGTGTTTTGAGGGGGTCCCTGCCTGCCCTTATATATCCGGGGGGACAGGGTTACATGGAAAGTCCTAGCCGAGTACAGTTGGAGTCCTACTACAACATAGTCGGGTAGTTTCCTTGTACTGCAGCTAGTTCTACACCTATTCGGGTAGTTACAAGAGAGGTAAGGTACATCCATGAGCAATTCCTTACTCTAGAACATTCTATGCCTATAAGCAGTTCCGCTGCCCCGGGTCTGACAAGCCCTCGAGCTTTTCGTAGTCGAGGCCTGCCGGCGTTGAGTACTTGGCGAGGCATCTTCGAGTACTTCAAGTAGTCAGAACGTCCTTCTGGTTGCTTTTGGGCCTTCCTTTTGGTACATCGAGTAGTCTTCCAAGTACTTCTGGTTGCTCCGAGGTTGTGAGGTGCTCATGCCTCGAAATCTTGATCATATATGGTGCGCGAAGTACTTGCGCTACATATGGAGTAGCCCCCGAGCCCTAGGTTGAATCGCAGAATCAAACTGAGGGTCACTTCAGTCTTTTTCTTCTATTATTTTCCAAAAAAATTGAAAAATAAATCATTGATGCCACATATCCCGCACCCCCGAGCCTTAAATCAAAATCCCGTATCCTGCGAGTAGCCCCCGAGCAAATATTTGGAATTAAGGATCTAAGATGTGGCATCGAGCCCCATTTTGAACTTTTCCGCCACCTCTTCCATCTCAAGTCCCAATCTAATTCCGCTAGACTGGATGTAGTCAGTGGTACGGGTATTCAGCTTAGGTAGGGGATGGATAAGGTTTACATCCCCTACAATCTATCGTAGAAAGTAATCGATTGGAAACCAAAATGGTTTTATGTCAAAAATCATGGAAACACCCTTCCAACAATCACCCATGGACCGCCAATTATTAGGGCTGAATGATTGAAGAAACCCTTAGATACTAACCAAATTCCAGATTTGCTAAAATTGATTGCAAATCTGAAGCAAAATTGGATAACTGGAGAGGCTATAGCCTTTGACTGGATGAAGCGTAGAATCCAGCCTCTCCAGGCTTGAGTGACTTTTGGCTTTGAGTATCAAGGGACAAGTGATCCGTCGCGGTGCTCAAATAAAGAGATCTCCAATGGAGAAGCTCTGCATTGAGTGCAACGACTCTTTGAGAAGGTGGAGCATGTACCTCACCTCCTCGATACATTCTCAGTATTGAATCCTCCTAAGGAGGTATGTAAAGTAGTCGATTTGATCATTCGAGTACTTTTTGTTGTAGATGTAACATATCTAACATCTTTCCTTTCAATTTGCAGGATGATGTAAATGTATATAGGAGCAGCCCTCCTTTGCCAGGCATATATCGCCCCTCTTTCCTTGTTCCTAGCGCTCATGCCCAGCCTTTGCCATATTCTGAAGACTCTTTGGAAATCGAAGGCTTTAGTTCTGACAGCGAGACTTATAATGCAGAAGCTGGGGAAGCAGCTGGAGATTATAATGGTGGGGAGCACAGCCCCAGCCCGAGCGTGGATACCCGAGCTGAACAACCGAAGGGTTCCTGATCGGTAGCGCGGAAGCGTCGTAGCTCCGCTCAAGCCACTAGCAACAGGTAAGCAACTAGCATTTACTCTAGTCGAGTATTTTTACTCTGAAGTGTTTCGACTTGTTTTTCCTTAACCTGTAATTTGCTTTTTAAGTCCAGTGGCTAAAATGCCACGGATTACAGCACCTGGGGATGATGCTGTGGTGGGAAAAAATGTCCCTTCCACCGCTGCGGACTCATCAAAGGGGACTGGGACTACTCTGCCATAGAAATCTGCACCGGTGAGTAGTTCCAATGTTAGTGACACCGGGAATGCCGGAGGCGGTGCTCTGATCGGTAAGCCGCTTCCCAAGTTTGGCATAAGAAAACTTGCCGTGAAAAGAGCATCTGCGTATGTTTTTTGATACTTGTTTGCATATTTCAATTTTTTGCATTGAGTATACTTTAACTCTAATATGCATTTTCAGTGATGCTCTCCTGGAGGCAAGGGGGGCTACTGAAACCGCTTCAGCCCCCGATCCTATAGCGCAGAAGCCCCCGAGCACTCTTGATACAGATGCTCGTGAGGCGGAAGAGATGGTGAATTCCATGCTACGGGATTCACTACTTCCAGATGCTGAGAGGAGCAGCGAAAAACTCCCAGAGGAGGAAGGAGGTGAGAACCTTCCGAAGGAGATCCTCACAGGTAAGCTTGTTATGCCTCTTCTCCGGTTTCTTTAACTCTTGTTTTACTGGTTTTTGTAACCCAATTTTTTCTTCTAGATTCCCAAAATCAAGGGAAAACTGTGGAGATAATTGAAGAGATGCCGCATACAGAGGTGGTTCCTGTGGTGGAGGCGAGTACTTCCCTTGTTTCACCGGGTAGCGCCCTACCGCAGGAAGAAAAGTTGAAGCTTGCACATAAGATTTTGATAGTAAGTAGTCGAACAATTCGAGTACTTGTGTGTTGTTTGATCGAGTAATAGATACTGGTCTTTTGTCTTTACACTTTAGCAGGAGTTGTTGGAACAGGGGAGCAGTCAGCCCCGGGATGACTCAGAGCTAATCGCTCTGAGATAGCAAGTAAAGAAGCTCTCGTCCGAGAAGGCTGCTCTCCAGGAGAAGAATAAGAAACTCTTCAAATCCAAAAAAAGGTTAGTTGCTGCTTTTGTATTGCAGTCGACTAGTTTGATTCGTCATGTATTTATAAGAGTTCTTTTTTAATCGAGTATACAGCCCTCACAAAATCATTAACGATTGGGGAAAGCTTGGTACTGGATTTAAAGATTCTTATGTACCGAAACGCAGATGAATCGAGAAGCTCAAGAGGATCAAGGCGGACTCTAACAAAGAGATGACAACGGCTCTCCAAAAGTTGAAGGAATTGTCAGAGTCCAGGGACTTGATGCAGCAAGAGCTTGAGGAGCTAAGGGAGCTTAAGGTTGCTGCTCAAGCTATGGCGGACATCGTGGTGATCTTAGAGGGGAATGAAAACGAACCTCTCACATTGACGGGGAGGCTTCGGAAGGTTCCCGAATGCTTTCAGCAGTACGTCTCCACAACCACCCGACAGTACGTAGGACACGTACTCGGTCTGGTAAAGTCCTACTGGCCACATACGCCACTTGATCAACTTGGGGAGGGTGAGAAAGCTAACTGCAGTGATGATCAATTTGATCAGTATCATGAAGAAACCTCCAATGTAGTGGATAGGATAGTGGATAGCTTGAGCAAGTCTTGATCTCCCTGGCCTTTTGTGCTAGGGTAATGTAATGGGTTGTTGATGCCTCAAGTACTTTTGTGTACAAATGTTTGAATTTTTGTTTTGTTGAGTACTTGTTTATAAGATTGGAAAAACCTTTGATCTGTCGAGTATTGCTACTTAAAAGTATCGTAGAGAATACTTTATAAGCTCTGGCGGCAATGCGCCTACTCGACCTTAATGGAAGGTAACGATTGTCGTACCTATAGGTGTTTGCCTTAAGAGGTGGAGAGTACTCGAGTTGGATCGAGTAGTTTGGTTCTAGTCAGAACTTTAGTGCTGACCGATTAGGATTGAATCCCGTAGGATTAACCAAGTGGGAAAAGCACTTTTGCCGTAGCCTGATGCAGATTTCCTTTGGAGGGAAATGTTTGTTTTGGAGCAGTGCTCTATGAATTTGGTTGTCCAAGCAAGTGAGAGACTCTCGTCGAGTACTCGGAGAACCAGGAGCTTATGTAGTAACTTGATTACCCGGGTAAACAGGAGACTCTCGTCAACTATTCGGGGTACCAAGAGAAAACAAAACACCCTATGAACTTGATGTCTCGAGCAAGCGGGAGATTCCCGTCAACTACTCGAGGCAAAAATCCCTTAGTGTAACACCCTCGGTGGTCCAAGCAAGCGGGAGACTCGTGTCAACTACTTAGAGTACCAAGAACTTAATTTCTGTTATGCTCCTTGAATTGGAGTAATTTCCAAAGTTGACTGGTTAGGATAGACTTCATATAGTCACACAAGTGGGAAAAACTTTGGAAATATCCAGAAACCTACTCGATTTAACAAGTAGGTTGTCTTCTTGTAAAGACTGGAGTCATCATTAGAGTTGACCGGTTTGGACTAACCTCGTCAGGTTGCCCAAGTGGGAAGAACTCTAGAGATATCCAAAACTTACTCGAGCCAGCGAGTAGGGTGTCCTACACAAAGACTGGAGCAATTTCAAAAATAGACCTGTTAGGATGAACCCCGTCGGGTTAAACAAGATGGAACTATTTTAGAAATATCCAAAACCTACTCGAGCCAGCGAGTAGGGTGTCCTACACAAGGACCGGAGTAATTTCATAAATAGACCTGTTAGGATGAACCTCGTCGAGTTAACCAAGATGGAACTATTTTAGAAATATCCGAAACCTACTCGAGCCAGCGAGTAGGGTGTCCTACACAAGGACCGGAGTAATTTCAAAAATAGACCTGTTAGGATGAACCCCGTTGGGTTAACCAATATGGAACTACTTTAGAAATATCAGAAACCTACTCGAGCCAGCGAGTAGGGTGTCCTACACAAGGACCGGAGTAATTTCAAAAATAGAGCTGTTAGGATGAATGCCATTGGGATAACCAAGATGGAACTATTTTAGAAATATACGAAACCTACTCGAGCCAGCAAGTAGGATGTCCTACACAAGGACTGGAGTAACTGCTAAAATAGAACGGTTAGGATAAACCCCGTCGGGTTACCCAAGTGGAACATATTTTAGGAGCACTCCTTGGGGTAAGCCATAGCTTAAAAAACTACTCGATTACTGCTCTATGTTGAGCAAGGTTTGTGGAGTAGTGTAAGAGGTGGGGTATAGATCGCATGAGAGAGAGCAACATAGTCGATTTGAAATAAACTTTTATTGAAAAATGTCATGATTATAGCAATTGTAAAATGAGAGACTATGACTCTTAAGACCTTCCCCTTGCTCGTAGTAATAAATACTTGAGCAATGGTTTACATGACTGAATTATGAAAATAATCGAGGGTAATTCTAGTCAACATGGCAGTTGACCAGATTTTGGGTAAAGTTTCCTTCACCAAAGGTGCTCCGAGAGCTTTACGGAGTGAGTTGCACTCGAAAATCGTGTGGGAGCTTTTTGGGTGCATGAAGCACTTGCGTAAGAGTGTTTTGTTGATCCTGTCTCCTCCAAGAGGTGTTTTTCCAAAGTGTTGGGTGCGCGGCTTGCTCTGAGGGAGGATACTCGCTGGCTTGCGTTTCTTGAAGGATGCAGAGGCGTGTGCTGGGATGCGATTGTTGGAAGAAGGGTTGTAAGCCTCTATTTCCTCATGCTCCTTTTTCCTTGAGATGATCACATTGTGTGCGTCACAGCCAATGTTTATCACATTGTGAAATCAATGTTTGAGTAGTCGTAGTTGTCGCCCTGTTGTTCTTGTTGGCGATTGACGACGCCCTGGCACGTGGACGCCCTTTTCTGGTTGGGCAGGCGGCGACGCACTTAGAGATCCTCTGCTGCTGGCTGTTCCATCAATTGTACAGTTACTGTGATGGCTGGAGGAGCAGTAGGCGGGTCTTGCTTGATAGTAGCCTCGACTTCTGTGACTACAGGAGGACTAGTTTCCATGTTGTCAGAGAGGTAATCATCGTAGTCATCAGAATTGTAGTCGTAAAGGTTGAGGCGCTCCATCGAATCATCATCTTATTCATGGAGTTTAGATATGCGAACCATGAGGATTTCGCAGCAGCGATCTTGAAGCTCTTGGTCCTGTTTGCTACCCGACGGGGTCTATCGGGGTGCCTTCCTGGATGGAAGATCAGCTAGCTGAGAGCTAGGAGCCTTGAAAGATCGAGTGCCTGACTCTACCAGGTGTACCGTCCGTCCTTGCGGCATTGCATATATGACCAAGTTGGGCAAGGAATCCTAGTCGGACTTGGAGTTCTTAGTCGAGTTGGATTCGACTGCCTTACTGTACTAGATTAAGTGATCCAGTTCATCCTCCTGGTTGTAAGAGCACTCGGAGTCGGAATCAGTTAGGCCACAGATTTTGGAATATGTGTGCTTTGGGTGAGCGAGAAGCGGGATGCCCATCTCAACACGGAGGGCATTCTCGTTCATCCAATGTAACCACGATTGGATAGGAGTCAATCCTTCTGGCTCCTTGATCCATGGTTTGTCGAAAATCGACTCACTGGATTTTTCAGGAGCTTTGGATTTTCTCTTTTTAAGCTTGACTAGTTCCCAGAGGGCATCTACCATCTGGGGTGGATGGGCCATGGCATCCATAAACAAGTCGACATTGTCTGACCAGTCCTCGAGATCATAATATGGTTCGAGGTTGTCAAGACTTTCCATGAACTAATCGAAATCTTGATAGAATAGGTTATCAGAGATGTCGGTTGGTTCAGGAGTCCACTTGTGAGCATGTTTCGGTGAAGAGTTCCGGGGTTTCCCAGAAGGAGACGGTCCTATCCGAACAAGCCGGGGGTTTGCCTCTTCGGGTTTCCCGCAGATCTCTCCTCCCGAGTTCGGCTTCTTGTTTTGCAGAGTATTTTCGGCCATTTTGATGCAGTCGATGAGCCTAGAATCTACTCGACCGATCCCTGAGATCATATCGCCTATCCGTTCTTGTGGTGGGTTCAATGTTTCTGGGTTCTGGTGTATTTTTGATGAGCTGAGAGCGGACTCTGCGAGCTTGATGCATCTCTCGATCGATCGTGAAACCCAATCTACTCCATCGAGTAGTTCAGAGTTAACGATCTTAGGGTATTTGATTGACTTTAGATAAGCCACATATTTTCCAAGGGTTTAGGAAAAGTGGATATTTTTGGAATCAGAATTTGTATCGGACTCGGCTGACTCGTGGATTCGAGTTGGAGTCGACATGTTTTCTGTGCTATCCAAGTCAAGCTCAAGTAGAGCTTTTTTCCGTCGAGTTCTGCAGCACTGCTGGTTTTTGCGGATTGGTTGGTGGTTTTCGATTCAGGCGATTTGGGCGTGATGAGGTGGCTGGAAAAGCCGCCCGATCCATCAGCCATCGGTTTGAGATCAATCTGAGTATGAGTGGAACTCGAGTTGTCTTTGAGTTTCATCTCGATCTCCTTGGCGAGGTCGGGAAGCAGCATGATGCCGTGATCGCTTGATCCGGCGAGCTTATTGGAGCTTTCCAATGAGGTTGCCTTCAGTGTTGGGAGACTAGTTAGGTGGCTGTCAAAGCCGCCCGAACCGTTGGCGACACAGACCCATGAGCCGAAGATGAAGGTGGCACCTTGAGGAGGCGCCATGTTGCTAAAAACGAAAGTGGCCATCGAACTCGCCGATGAACTCGCCCAGTCCCCTACCTGGCGCGCCAGCTGTCAGTGTTTATCGCCGAGCCTGCTTAGTGATACCCTTAGCAGTAAGGTTTGTAGGTAGGGATCGACTACTCTGGAACTCGATGGTGCAAGGAACACAAAGATTTAGACAGGTTCGGGCCGCGAATTGCGTAATACCCTACGTCCTGTGTGGTTGTTTGTATTGCCTTAGGTGTTGATGATCTCTCGAGGGGGTCCCTGCCAGCCCTTATATATCCTGGGGGATAGGGTTACACGGAAAGTCCTAGCCGAGTACAGTTGGAGTCCTACTACAACACAATTGGGTAGTTTCCTTTGTACTGCAGCTAGTTCTATGCCTATTCGGGTAGTTACAAGCGAGGTGAGGTACATCCATGAGCTATCCCTTACTCTAGAATATTCTATGCCTATAAGCAGTCCCGCTGCCCTGGGTCTGACAGGTTGTGCCCTCAGGCACGTTGTTGGCGTCGCTTGATCCGGCCATCGAATTCGCTGATGAACTCGCCGAATCCCCTACCTAGCGCGTCAGCTATCGGTGTTTACCGCCAAGTCTGCTCAGGGATACCCTTAGCAATAGGATTGTAGGTAGAGATCGACTGCTCTGGAACTCGATGGTGCAAGGAACACAAGGATTTAGACAGGTTTGGGCCGTGAAATGCGTAATACCCTGCGTCCTGTGTGGTTGCTTGTATTGCCTTAGGTGTTGATGTGTTTTGAGGGGGTTCATGCCCGCCCTTATATATCCGGCGGGACAGGGTTACATGGAAAGTCCTAGCCGAGTACAGTTGGAGTCCTACTACAACACAGTCGGGTAGTTTCCTTGTACTGCAGCTAGTTCTACACCTATTCGGGTAGTTACAAGAGAGATAAGGTACATCCTTGAGCTATCCCTTACTGTACAACAATCTATGCCTATAAGCAGTCCGGCTGCCTCTGGTCTGACAAGGTGGAATATGGACCTCCAATTAGCTGGAATTAAGAGATAGATCCAATTAGCTGAATTGGATGAGTGGAGGAAAAAAGCGTACCATAGCTCCAAGTTATACAAGGAGCGTACCAAACATTGGCACGATTAGCGAATCAAGATCAAGCAATTTAAGGCGGGGGATAAGGCACTCCTCTTTAACTCCCGCATTCGATTGTTTAGTCATGGCAAGCTTAGGAGTAAGTGGGAAGGCCCTTACTTAGTGCTAAACGCCACCGATCATGGCGCGGTTACCCTCCAAGATGATGACGGGAACATTTTCAAGGCCAATGGCCAAAGATTGAAAGTCTTCGGAAGACCCAAAACTGGCCTTATCTTTAGGTAGAACCCTTCTCTACTCTACTCTTTCTTTCCCTTTCTACCCCTAGATAAACCACCCCAAAAGTTGTGGCCTACACACGACGAGAGAGCACCTGCCAGGAGACCGGGGCCCACACTTTAGAGTGTGGGGCCAGCCGGCCTTGCCAGGGCCGCCCGGCCTCTGCCCAGGCCGCCCGGCCTCTGCCCAGGCCGCCCGGCCTCTCCCGGACTCGTTCCAGAGAGCCGTTGCACAGTAACGCTCCTTGTCAGATGAACGTTCCACTTCCGAAGGGGGTGCATCGATCGGAGTTGATTTAAGCCAGGAGGCCTCTCCATCCTTGCCACTCCACTCTTTTCCTGCAATCCCAGACTTCATCCACCAATTCTTGAGCCAAGATCACGTCCGTGGCATCGCAATCCTCGCCCAATACTCCACAATCTGCAGCCACAGACAGTTCCACTCCATCCGCTCCTACCAAATCCGTCCAGAGCCAAAGTTCAGATTACAGCCGGCGGATCATCGAGCCAATTCCAATGGCCTATACACTCTTGTTGCCGCCGGGCCAACAGGCACATGGCTAGGTCGGCCGGACTAGGGGAGGCCGCCTGGCCTCCCCCTCATGTCGGTCGCCTCCAGCTCACGCGTCATCGCCCTCCAGAAGCCCTGCATCCAGGGGCAATGGGTGGCTCGGTGCGCGCACTCCTGGATGGCCTACCACCAGGGTTCTCTCCCTACGGAAGGCCATTGCGAAGTGTCTCGTGCCGTCGTCTTTCGGCAGCCACGTGATGCAAGTCGCTGCCCTCCAGGCAGTTATACCCATGTCCCCGGAGTACTCTCCGGCCAGCCCAAGTCCGCCACACACCCGTGTTGTTGGACGGAAGGTCGGCCGCGAGAAGGAGCTGCGCCCACCGTTGGATCGGGAGGAGAGGGAATCGATTGACTCCAACTCGGGGTTGGTACGGTCGTTCAGATCGCCACCACCGATCCGGGGCCCTCCGGAGATCAATGCCTGCACGGACAGCGACGAGGAGGAGAAGGATGACGTTGCCGCACTCCATGAGTAGCTCGCTGCTCTTAAACTCTAGCTCAACAACATGGATGAGCGGGTGACGGAGTCGGAGATCGACCGGATGGACCTAGACGATAAGATGGACACTCTGCGCAAGGCCGTTTGTTCAAAGATCAAACGCCTTGCAAAGGCCACCGGGAACGAAGAGCTCTACCGAGCCCCGGGCCCGAGGATCTAGGTCCAGTTAGGGAGTAATAGAATAAGTAGGTTAGGAGTAGGTGCTATTTTATTTTCCTTAATTTTGTTTCCTTCTCCAGCACCTTAGTTTGCTTTATAAATTTTTTGAAATTGAATAAAAATAAGTTTCCCCATGTCATGTATGTGGTTGGGACACACTTGTGTGCCAACCACACCCTAGTTCTCATATTTCACGGAGTACCCAGGGAACTACAGCACATGTAATGAATGGAGAGCATCAGAAAAAGTTTAGAGCAATTCGCTGCAGAAAAGGCCGAGAGGCCAAATCTAGGCCTACCGGCATACTGAGTCTGCGATCTTCTGCAACACCCAACAAATTTGTGACACGCGCAGCACAACGGACACAATGCAATGGGCCGTTTGCAAAATGGTGGAAGATCAGGCCGCCCGGCCCCACTGTCAGAGAAATGCCAAGATCTTTCTCGTGCTGCAGGTTTGCAATTCCTATAGCTCACTTCTCTAAAAGATCAGTTCAAATTGCACCTGGTTTAATACCAACTAAAATTTGAACAAGAACTTAGAGAAGAATGAAATCATTTCATGAAAATCAACATGTGCCTAAGTCTTATTTCTCATGCAAGTATTTACATGCCTTTGGAACTTAACTTTGTTAGGATGACTCTTATGACATTTTGATCCAAAGACATGCTTGCTCCACTTCAAGGACTTGGAGGTATTTATTTTGAAAACAAAATCATGGCAACTCCCTTGTGCTCAAATATCACTAATGCCAAATACATATGAGAGTAGTTTCTATGATTCCACATAGCTATCTTGTACATTTTGAGCTCGTTCAAACCTGTTGCCTCTTAAGTTATGCCATGCACATTCTTTACTTTGATCACACACATACACATCAACCACTGTCCATCATGAATAGTCTTACAAAAGCTCATCATCCCCCTGAAACAAAAGAAAACATGTAAAGTGAGTCATCATGCACATGGAGCCTTGTTCAAAAAAAAAAGAGAAAGGGGAAGATGATAAGAGCAAAAGTATAGATGACGGACAAGTGTCGCTATTTACACATGCACATGATCAAAGTATTTGAATTCCATTGATACTTAGAGACACTTTGTTTGAGCTTGCAAAATAAATGGAAAAGATGAGCACATACCTTTGTTATCATACAAGAGAGAGAGGCTTTGCCTTGAGAGAATCATATACCATGAACATCCAAGAGTTTGCCTTATTTCGAAAACCTGAAAACCCTCCAAGCTCCGAGAAGAAGGGCTCGCATTGATTCTTGGTGACAAGTTCTGAGGATCAATGGACAAAAGTGAAGATGTTAGCCACCTGGAATCCAAGGTATGCAAAGAAAGCTAAGAAATAATTCTTATGCATAGTTTGAGTTCATGAAACCAGTCTTCGCTCTCTTCTCGACCTTATTGCTCGGGGCGAGCAAAGTCTGGCTGTGGGGGTGTGTTGGCGGTCGATATCGATGATTTTCGCCGCCAACGCTCCGCCTGATTTTATGAAAACTAGGCCATAATTGTGCCAAAATCATTATTACCAATGAGTTCCACAAGTTTTGGTGTCTATTTGACTTTAGGAACAACATATCCAAAGTTGACCCAAAACGGACGCTGTTTGGACCGGAAGGCCCGAATCCGGCCGACCGTCATACTTTCGGTGGAATCTTGGCATGAGATTTTATCAAAGTCACATAGAGGGAGAATTCAAGACATTCCAATGGGTTGGACCCAAAAACATACAACTTGGACCTGGAAGGATTGAACCCATATCCAAAAGAGAAGACAACCTGGGCCATGATCAAGCACACAACATCCACCCCATCCAGGATTGATCCATGGCCAGAGAGGAGCATGTCGGTGCAATGGAGGACCGATAGGCCACCAGAGGCAGGCTGCTCGGCCCAAAGAATGACAGTTGAGCAAACCGCCTGAAGGACCGACCTCCAGAGGTAATCAGGACCGTCCGACGGGAAGGCGGTGACACGTGGAGGAAGGGCCAGGCCGGCCGGCCTAGGCCAGGCCACCCGGCCCCACATTCTAGTGTCTCGTCTCCAGCCTTCGCGTGGAAGTCAAGCACCGCCTCTACTATTGCTTACAACTGGTGCTACCTGAAATAATCGCCGAGAACCGACCTTGGCGCACTATAAATAGGACCCACTCATCTCACTTGTAATACACACCTTTGGAGCTTGAGTGCCTCATAGTTCAGTTTCATTCTTAGTAGAATAGGGAGTGTGAGGTGAGAGCTTTGGCGGAAGCCGAGCTAAAGGGGCGGAGTCGAGTTCTCTCGACCTTACCCCAACTTTGGACCCACCTCAGGGGAATCTTATAGTCAAGTAAGTTTTCCTCGCTTATCTTTAGTTGATCGCTAGTTTTACTTTTTACTTAAGTTACTTGCTTAGTTACTTTCTTTGATTTGCGGGATTCTGAGTCTGCGTAAGTAGCAAGTTCTACTTATTTGAGGTTACTTTCTGCCTTAGTATACTGTAGGAGTAAGTAGCTCGATAGCTGTGTGTGTGGTGCCAGGCTTGGTTAGCTATCGCTCGGGTTGTGTTCCACCCCACGACATCGTAGTGGTAGGCGGCAAGTGGTGACAACCTTCTCCTTCCTTTATAGTCCACCATGTCCGGGTGTTTTCATAGCAGTAGTTGCCGAAGGACGTCGGGCTCCCTTCTCATCCCTTTCTGAGTCCTTCTCTTAGGCCGCCGAAGCAGATCAAGTTAGTAGTCAATAAGTTATTTTAGTAATTAGGATTTTATCTGAAGATAAGCCCTCTATCCTCAGACCTCTGCTCCTTGGCGGGTCAGGTTGAATCGCTCCAGACCACTAGTCGAAGCTTATCGTTCCTTGGATTCTATATCCTAGGCTTACTCTCCTGGTGAAAGCTACAATCGGTCTATGTGCGCTTGCGGAGTGATTCGTTAGGCTAAGGAGTGCCAACAATGACCGCGCGAGGTATTGGTAATTAGGGTTCGGAATGGGATTCAGATTGATTTGTTCATGCTATGATTAGGATTCTGATTGATTTATTCAGGTCCCGATAGGATTCCGATTGACGGACTATGGAATCATTGCTTTCTTAAGAAATGGTAGACATAGAGATACAGATAGAGACAGATAGAGATTACTAAAGCAAGCAATGATTCCTGGTCCGTCAATCGGAGTTCTAATAAGAATCTGAGTGTTCTTATGGGAGTGTTTAGTTGGTGAAATGAAAATTTTTGGGTGTCACATCAAATGTTTGAACAGATGTTGGGAGGGATTTTCGGACACTAATTAAAAAATTAATTTCAGAACTCACCTGGAAACCACGAGACGAATATTTTGAGACCTTTGACCCCATCATTAGCACATGTGGGTTACTATAGCACTTATGGCTAATTGTGCACTAATTAGACTTAAAAGATTTGTCTCGTCGTGTACATCCAAATTGTGCAATTAGTTTGTTTTAAACTATATTTAATGCTTCATGCATGTGTCCAAAGAGAGAGGCAAAAAATTTTAGGTGAAAATTTTTGGTAACTAAACGGAGCCCTCTTGAGTTATGATCCGAGACAGTTAGAATTAGCGTTTGGCTAGTAAAATTCAAAAATTCTGAAGTCCTCGACTGACACGTACTATGTTACTATAAAATACATATGGCATATAATATATATATTTTTATATACTAATATATGACTTCCCGTACCAACACATACACGGACATATTTGCTATTATAACACAAAAGGATGGTAACAAAGACACATAATGCTAGGTTCAACTGATCGATCATTTGAAGTAAAGAATCCCTCTCAAGTTTCCTGCCTGTCTCTCCAAGGCCGAAGCCCTTTTCGTGGTTTACTGCAAATGTCTTTTGTTTTCTTGTCGTTGCTGTTCTGCTCGCACTCGCAGTCGAGTCCGACTCGAACTGTCCGATCGAGGACTGATTTCCGCTGATTGTGCCTAGTCCGAGAACTAATTTCGGCTGCCTTGGGCCGAGTCCGGATCGATTGTGAGCTTGTGGGTCATATATATATGAACACACAGAGACCTTCTTTGATGCCCAAGCAGCGTAGGAACTATTCAGGCAAACATGGGTTTTTTCAAGGACTTGTTGTCACGCTATCTCCTCCGCATGCCGGCGCCTTCTCTGCAACCTGCTCGCCGGGACAGCACCAGCGAAGCGTTTCCATGCTGCTGTGCTGCCGCAGCGGCCAGCGCCGACACCCCAGCCTCGTATGCCGGCGCCGAGGACGAGGAGGAGGAGGAGTGGGAGGAGTGGGATCGCATGCTGCTGCTCCCCCCGAACCACCCCCATACCATCCGGGTGCAGCGCATCGCCTCCCACCTCATCGCCGCCGCGTGCGACGACACGAACTACGGGCCGCGGAGGCTCTCGGCGAGGATCCGGCGCCCCTTCTACGGTATCCACTGGACCGTCTTCGTGGCCGACGCGGAGGGGTACGTCAACGGGTCCAGCACCGCGACAGGCGACATCGTGGTCTCCACGGGGCTCCTCTGGTGGCTGCGCCAGGACGAAGCCGTCGCCGCGGTGCTCGGGCATGAGGTCGGGCACGTGATCGCGAGGCACGTCGAGAAGACGAAGAGGAACTGGTTCCTGGCGGGCCTCCTCGCCAACTTCGCCGGGGAGCTGCTGTTGCCGCTCGACGACGCGGCGCCGGGCGACGGGGCGGCGGCGCGGAGCGCGTGGCGGTCCCTCCTCATGCGGCCGTGCTACCGCAGCCAGGAGTACGAGGCGGATCGCCTGGGGCTCCTCCTGCTCGCCGCCGCGGGGTACGACCCGCGCGCGGGCCCGGCGATGTACAGGAAGCTCGGAGAGATATGCGGGGACGCGGCGCCGGACGACGTGCGAGCGACGCATCCCCCATGCGCAAAGAGAGCCGAGCGCCTGTCGGAGGCCATGGTCATGAACCGGGCGCTGGAGCTGCACAGAGAAAAGGCAGCTCTGTCCGGCAAGGGCACCGCAGCTTGAGGTTCTTGGACTTGGATGATAACTCGAAAATTCTACGGAAATGCATGCCAAATTTTATGTGCCCGGGCACTAGAAGACAAATTCATGCACCTGAAAATTTTCATTTCTGTATGACGAATTTTTATGAAATTTTACAAAATTGTGTCTCCTAGTGCGCACGCTCGTCAATTTTTGCTGCAAGTACACATCTATGGATGCACTGTGTGCACCATTTTAAAGTTTCCGAATACTTGTAATTTTGTTCTTTTAGTAGTTTTACGTTTACTTTTTTTTTGAGAGGTCACCGGAAGGGACATTTTCACGTTTACAGGTTTCCACCCAATATCTTTCCTATATATCTTGGCCTCTTGGGCACCTCTCCCAAGGTGAAATTCTTTGCGGCAGCTCCTACCTGGATCGGGATTCAGCGACTTGGCTCTTGCAAGTCACAACGTGACGTGCGCTAAAGAACAAAAATAATCACTGTAGCAATGGCGCCGTAGAGGATGCTGTAGCAAAATATTGCAGCATGGGCACTGTTTTATACTGTATCGCAAAAACTGTTCATCCAGATCTAGCCATTGATCTTTCACTGTGGCTTGCCTAAAATTTGCTGGAATCTATTCAGAGATTAGTTTGTAAGGGACTATCCATATGAGCTTACAGACTACCATGAAGAAATAAACATTGTGTATTGTTTGTTACTCTTGAAACTAACGGTTATACTTGAGCTATCATCCCAGGCTCGGCTCCCAAGTTAAATCCTACTTCCTCCGTCCTGAAATATAAGGGCAGCTCCAGTGTGTGGTTCAACTAGGCAGTTCATGCAAGTCGAACAGAACTTCGATTCGATACCTGCAGTGTTGAATTCGATGGGTGGGACCCAAATTGTAAATAAAACTAGCAAAAGGACAGTGTTCTCTCTCCCTTGATTGCTTTTGTTGATAGCTTTCATCTGTGCAGCTCATTTTTTTTATTCGGCTTGGTTCGAATTGAAAACACGGTTCATTTTTCTTCTCTGACAGCAAGATTCGATAGTCACAGTGTCCTCTGTTCGCTTTTGTTGTGCTACAGTTCGATTATTTGCAACACTGGAGCTGGCCTAAGGCATTCGAACATTCTTGGAGAGTCAAAGTTTTTCAAATTTGACCAAATTTATATAATAAAATAATAATATTTATGATATCAAATATGTACCATTAGATTCTCCATTAAATTTATTTTTATAATATATCAGTCTGGTGCCATAAATTTTATGATTCTCTCTAAAAATTTGGTCAAACTTGAAAAACTTTGACTCTCCAAGAATATTGGAATGTCTTATATTTCAGGACAAAGAGAGTATCATAACACAGCTGCAAATCCCAAAAACTAAAAAAAGAAACTAGAGACAATTGTCAGTCAAATCACCAAAACTGGGAGTCGGGAAGCTGATCGAGCACATTACTACACCATGTAGACCAAAATGGTATGAAAACATGTTTTAGTTGTTATAATTAGCACATTATAATTAGTTGAGTGTTTTAGTTCTTTGTGTGTCATTGTTCGTGATGGTTGACTTATCTCATATTCCAACATGTGAGAGAGAAAAGTTGTAAATATACTATTAGATTAGATATATTAATTATCATACTTTGCTCTTGATTGATCAAGATTTGTCCATTTAGTTGTGAGTTAATTGAAAAGAAATTGTCATTTCAATCATTGTAAAAATAGAGTTCATGCCTGGCTCAAAGGTTCATGCTGAGAAATGGAGTTGATTTGTTGCTGTGGGATCCACGACGAGAATACTTATGGCCTTCATTGTCATGTCATGGCTGCGTGAGTTTGCGTGTGTGATCTACATGTTACGTACCTTTTATGCACGTTGACTTTAAAATTGACATGATTTTATGCATATTTTATTTTTTTGTAAATTGGATGCCTGTTATCCTAACAAAGCAAACAAAAGCTAATTCATATAGTTTTTCTATATTTTTCTTCGTATTTTACAAACTGGCAGGACGCATTTGTAATTTTATGAAAGGTAGATGGGTTTTCTAAAAAGTTGTGTTAGACAGGTTGGTGGATGGCGGGTCGTCATATTTCGACAAAGTTCGGGGGTTTTATGAAAACTTTTCTGTGAGAGAGGCCAGTGGACGGCGGGTCGTATTTTGATGAATTTGGGGGGGGGGTATTAAAAGATTCCTAAGAGATGGTTTTGGATGGAGGGTGTGATTTCCATGATGTTCAGGGGATTTTTTGCAAAATGGTCGGGGCTTTAATGGACGATCTGTGCTGTCCACGGGCGATCCAACGGTTGCTTGTTTTTTTGTTGATGCGGACATGCTGCCTGCTCTGGAGTGCGACTAGGTTTCAGTTATTAAAGATTTAAATACAACAGAAAAATCACTTCAAGTAGAAAAGTGAAATCATGTTCATTCTGTTTACACACAGTTTAAACACTACACAGTAGTACACCGTTTCCATTTAATCTGTTATCTTGACCATTCAAATGGCTATTTTACCCATTTAAACATCCATTTTGCCTAAATAATGGGCTAAACAGAAGGTGGCTAACTGTTTACCATTTAGAGTTTAGGATAACACTGGTTGGCTTAGAGCAGTGCCAAATAGCTAGACTGGCAACACTATGGAGGGTATGGGTTGGTGTCTTTAATGATCTTTACTGACTGTAGATAACTAAAAGTTTAGAGACATTTTGCAGTTTTTATTAGAGATGGGCATGGATATGGTATAGCCCCCCTGACATTTCATTGTCAAGCTAAACTTTAAAAATTATAGAAAAACTATATCAGTAATGAAAATATCCATGACACTATCAATTGTTTAAGAGAAACGTTGTTACCAATCTTTAAACCGCGTTGCAATAGCCACATTTTGTTGAGTAAAAGGGTAAAAGCCATGTTCTATATTTTTATTTTATAATAAGAAAGTTCCACTGATTTTGTCGTGCCAAGGGAAAATAGACAAATAACTGCCTAAATATCACAAATCATGCATAAGCAAAGACAACCACTAGCAAAGGCCGGTTTGCAAACGGCAAAAGCTTTGCCAGGTGTAGCACACGACAAAAAGCCCACGGCAACCAAGCGTCAGCAAAGGCCGTCTTTGCTGTGGGTTTTTCGTCGGGCACACGACAAACGGTATGCCGTGTGCAAAACGTGACACTCGGCAAAAAAAAAAGGCGGCTGACGGTTCCACGAGCTTTGCCGTGTGTCCCGACTGCAGACACATGACAAACAAGTCACCTTTGCCGTGTGCCTTGGATTTTGCACACGGCAAAGGCCTTTTTCAGGCCGGCCTGATGTTGTTCTTTGCCATGTGCATTAGTCTTTGCACACGGCAAAGATTGGATTTTTTTCTATTTTTTCTATTTTATCGCGTATATGGAACCCAAATCATATCATTTTAGCAACACATATATATGAATGTAGTCATCGCACACATTTCGTATAGCACTAATCAGCATTACAGGCAATTTATATAGTCAAGTAACACACAAATGCAAATAAAGTCTGATATCGTACATCCACAACCACAAGTAGTTCATACAAGACTCTGAATTTGTCCATACAAGTCAATACAGTAAAGGTAGCATAGAGACAGAAATAAGAACTACTCAAGGGGCCGGTGGCGGTGGCGGCGGCGGGTGCGGCCATGAGTGCTGCTGTGCGTACTGCTGTAAGTAAGCCACCCAATGAGGAGGTGGCCACACCAGAGGCTGAGCGATCGGGAGAGCCGATGCATGCGTCGGGGGAGCGCGATATGTCTGGATTGACTGGCCTGTCATTGGATGCCGCCGATTGATTCTGCACATAAGTGAAGATATTGCATTTGCGAGCATGTATTCTTTGAGAAATTAAATTGCGAGCATTATCCTAAGTTCAGAGTCGTAGTTGATTGTATCCTAAGTCATTCAATGTGCTAAGTCACTATAACAAATGAGAATGCATTGATTGTTAAGTTTCTCACCGGAGTAAGCTGAACTGGCGTAGGTGGTACTGGACTTGGAATCATTGCTGGCGGCGAATGACCTATAGCCGAGCCCACAGTTCGCATGTAGCCAAGAGCCGTATCCAATGAAGCCTGCAAGTGGTCATGCTCGGCCTGCCACCTCGCCTCCTGGGTCTCCTGCCGTGCTCTAAACTCTGCTTCCATCTGGGCCTGCAACATTTGATTCCAGGATTACAATACAAAACAAAGAGTACGTAAAATCAAGGAACGCAAGATGAAACAGAAATAACCTTGAGTGCCGCCATCCGAACGTCTGTACTGTCTGGGCGGGAGCGTATCACCGGGCTCGAGCTGCTACTCCTGGCTCGAATCTGCGACAGACTAGGAGTGGTGGCCGGATTGATTGAGCTGTCGGCTATATAGTAGCGGCCATGTTTCTTGCCTCCTCCCACCCTCATGACGACTTCTGCATCAATGGGCACCGTGTACGGATCGAAATCCGGCCCATTGACCTCCCTTGCCATCGAGGTGTAGTCACTGAGGCGGCTGTGGATGCTCTGGTTGCCATACGCTTCAGGCGGGTCCTCCGGGTTAAAGGTGACATCTGACGTAGCCCTCCCCTTATGGGCCAAAGCGTACACCTGGAGCTGGGATAAAGGCTGGCCGCCACATGACGCCGACTGCGAAAAAGAGCAAGGTGATTAGAAATTTAGAAGAATCGAACACTAGAATAAAGTAATTAATTCACGTACCCATCTAGATGAAAAATCGCCGAGGTGACGGTTGCCCTGATGGTGTGGTGCACCTGGCATCCTCAAACGCCGCTCCCAGGCATCTTCGTGGGCTTCAATCCAAGCTTGGGAGCACCACTGGTCCACTACCATTTCCCAGCACTGATAGTTTCCGACTATCCACCACGGAGGTACCTGCGTCATCAAGTATATGGCAAATATAAAGATCAAATGGAGCGTACGTCATCTAAAGAGAAGTCAGTATTGATAATGTTGCACACTTACCTGTACGTATTATTCCCGAGTGAACCTAATGTCTCTCGCTGCCGGTTTTTTGACCTTCACTTTCTTGATGCGATCCTTGTAGTCCACGATGGCCTGTATGCGCGTCATATCCGCCACCAGCTTGTAATAGGCCGTGTTAGCCACCATCGTCGCCACGGGCAGCGTTCCGTCCTCCCATCTGTAGAAGTCTTGCACATAAATGCGAACAAAGACATTATTTCAAAAATGTTATATGAATGTGAAATAATGAGGAATTAATGTACTGCCAAAAGCCTTACCCATAGCTCGTTCAGCATCCGCTGCATCTTGTTTGGAAATAACCTGCCCTCCCGATCGGGTACATCATTGGCGGCGATGTAGTGGTCCCACGACGACGCCGGCTGAAGTTGGCCGCCAATCTCTATGCATCCAGGGTAGTGCAGCTTGCAGAGCAACCCCAGGATGCCATTGGGTATGCGTTTGTGAACACTTGGAACAGTGATCACAAAAGTTCCTGCACAAGTAATTATTTTAAAATATTAATATTAATTTTCATTTTGAATATATGAAAAGAAAACATAGTCATAACATCTAAAGGTACTTACCTTTTCCCGTCAGGCCAAATAATCGGCCGTCTCTCCAAAGGGCCGTCTCTCCAAAGGTATCGGTTGCTCCAGGAGTCTTGACGGGCTTCGCTGCCAGACGGCGGGAATGGCCGCCTCCCCCTCCTCTTCCTCCTCGTCCTCCTGCTCCTCGTCCTCCTGCTGCTGATCCCCATTGTCCTGCTGGTGGTCCCCCTCATCCTCCTCGCCAGCGCTACCCGCCACAGGTACCACACCGTCCTCCTCCTCGTCAGACGTGGCAGAGGCTACAGGCGAGGGTGACCTCCTGCGAGCCCCCCTCCTCCCCCTCCCTCCTCAAACCGTGCCAGAGTCCTTAGCTGGGTCCTCAACTAGTGCAGACACCGAGGAACTTGCTCTGTCCCTCCTTCGGCTCCTCCCTCGAGTCGACTGTGCAACTCTGCCGAGGACGTCATTGAGCAACCTCATCACACCTCCGCCGCGCCCTACCATCTTTGATCAATCTCCTGAGATTAAAAGAGTAAACAAATTAGTACTTGTATTAGAAACAAATTAGTACAACTAATAAAATAAATGAAAAATAATTAGACAATAACATGTATTAAAAATGAATTGGTCATGAAATAGTACAACTACTAAATTAAACCAAATAGCTAGTAAATTAATTAGAACGGTTCTTACATGTATTAGAAATACTCATCATAATTAGGATTATCTGGATCATATGTCTCATCATCGCTATCTCGTGTTTAGATAATCAACGTCATGCTCTAAAGGAGGAACGCTGTCATCATCACTGTCATTGTCCAGATGTAGTCGCTCAAGTAATTGTAAGTCTTGCACATTATGAACCTCATCCACGGCCTCCTCGTTAAGAACCTGTTGACGTGAGATGATCACACACCAAGCCCAAGAGCCCCGTACGCCAAGCCCGGACTGCACTGATTTGAACCAAGGTGTGCCAGTCAATTTGACCTGTAAATTTACAAGGGAACAGCAAACCGTCAAATTCAAAAGTGTATCGGCTGAATTTCCGAATCACTCTTACGCGGGGTATCGGCAAGGCTCTGCCGATACAGAAGACGACAAAAGATTGTATATGATGAACGTGTAATAAAAGCGATCTATTACAGATCGGTAATAAGCTGCCGAGGCCGACGAGCAACCAGACGGCTAGATCTAAAGCCGACGTGTGCCGAGTAACAAAGTACAAATCCACGAATATATGGATCTGGACAAAGCTAAGCTTATGATTCAATCTAATCGGCTTTACAAGGTTTATCGTGATAAACAAGGAGCTTACAGCCGATTAAACAAACCACTAAGCCGGGTAGTTTGTATATTAATCTAAACGAGAAAACAGCGCACCCAGAGATCAAATCTTAGATAAATTCGGTAAATTTTGAATAGATATGAACGAAGCGACAGTGATGTGCCTAGAAGCTAAAGCTCAGATTTACTCGGTAAATGAAAACTTATCAGCAAACCAAGTCGCTCGAATGTGAGACGTTCTTGATCAGCTTGAAAGAGCTCGCGGAAAGAAAAAAGATGGTGAAGTTGCCGACAAGAAAGTAAATTGCGAGTAGTAAAGTTTATTTGTTTGGATGTGTATCGATCTTTTACAATGGTCGGGGATTCATATTTATACCCCACGCTAACACAATCCTAGCCGATTATGGCAAAGCATGATTCTATTCTAGGGAATAAAAACTACTTCTAAAACTAAGATAACTCTTGCCAAACAGAAGCCAAAATATCTGGTCGATTTCCCCTTCTTCGGTCAGCAAGATCTTTGACCGTGGCACACGATCACCCCTCCAAATCCACCGATCGTACAGAGCAGAACCTTTTCTCCTTTGCAACACTCTTCCTTGACACGTGCCAAAATCTGGTGTCAACACATGCCCCCCAATTTCGAAGTAAAAATGTTCTTTTTACTTTGAAATTAAGCCCTGTCATGATTACACTGCCGAACGGTCTCTTCACTTACTGCCGTCTCGCTTCCCGTGCGGGCGGCGAGTGAAAATGTCTTCTTTTCCCTCAACCCTTCATCTTCTCGTCCGCACAACAGGAATCTGCCGATTCACCTTCCGTCTTTTTACCCATACGTCCCTCGATCAGACCCATGAGTAAAGGCCGCGCCGGTAGCACGCAACCGATTCAGCTCCCCAATCTTGGGCTATAAAACATCCTATCGGCATTGTAGTCTCCTCATCGGCCAAATCTTTCTTTGCCTTCTTCTTCCTTAAGCCTCCAAAAACCCTAGCATCTTCTCTTCCACCAGAGCAAATGGCCAGCAACAAGCGCTCAGGTGAGGGTTCTTCCGGTGCTCCTCCGCTGCTCCGTCCCCGCCTTGGGTAAGACTCCATTCTTCTCTGCCAATGTTGCATCTCAGGTTTGCCTTTGACCATCTATTTTTCTCTGTAGATACGCCGCCATGGAGCTCCCCCACAACTTCCAGGCCCTAGATGAGGGTGCTCAAGGCTACATCCGCGACCTTCTCCGCCAACTCAATGATACCCGCCGCGATCTTGAACGGGCACAAACGGATCAAGTTGTCATCTGCGACTAGCTCACCAACGCCGACACCAAGGCTGCCAGTAAGATTTCCGGCCATGTCTTCTTTAGCAATTTCTTCTCCATATCCTCCACTCTAATCTTTTCTTTTCAAGATTTGGAGTCGCAGGTCCAGACCCCCCTGGGCGCCGCCCGAGTCGCCATCAACTCAGTGAACACGAGGGAAAGCACCGTCGCCGCACGCCTCTGGAACGTCCCAGCCCATGTCATGGAGGTCACAGAGCATGGGGTCCACATAGGCGCTGCCAGGGCCATCCCTGTCATCTCCCACATGTCTGGGGCAGACTAGCAGCAGTGGGAGCCGGACTTCCCCGAGTGGGGAGAGGCGCGGAATGCCTTCGACGAGTTATTTGATGATGTCAGCCTTCCCGCCGACGCTATCGCCGCCGACGTGAGCCTGGTGGGGGTCGTCAGCAACCTCTTCGGAGGAGAGTCAGATTAGGTTGTAGCATGTAACAACCTATCTGGCTCTTTTTGTAAATATAATTAATGAACTGGCTTTCTCCTATTGGCCCCTGCTCTTTATTCGCTGCTGTGTCTTGTGCTATTTTCCATCTTGCATTCATCACACTGAACAAACCAACACATCTTCACAATTCAAAATCGAACAAAAAGCCAAATCACATCTGAACCGCATGTTTTGGATTTGATTCTTGATCTAAGGGCGATATATGTCATATCGGCCACGAAAACACCTGAACGTATTACGATATGATCAAGTCTTTTCTCACTTTGCACTAAAGGCGACACACCTTTCTATATCGGCTATTTAAAAACCAACCGATCTTTTCGTGCGATCGGCTATACATCTACCCAAACACTTGGGTAATATTTCTTCAAATATTTGCCATTAAGTGCACTGAAAAATTCTTCTCCCTCCAATGTTTCCAAAATGTATGCGTTCCCAGAAACGCATTTGCTAATCTTGTATGGCCCTTCCCATGTTGGAGACCACTTGCCGAATTTGGGGTCTTCCGTTCCTATCGGCAAGACTAGCTTCCACACTAAGTCTCCTTGGTCAAAAGACTTGGCTTTGATTTTCTTATCATACCATCGGCCCACTCTAGCTTTATTAGCCTCGATACTGATAAGAGTGTTCAGCCGATGCCCAGCCAAATCTTCTAACTCATCCTTCATCAACACAGCATAATCATCGGCTCTCAGCTAATCTTGAAATGTAACCCGCCTGGAACCGAGTCTAATTTCCCAAGGAAGTACAACTTCATGCCCATAAACTAGCTGATACGGAGACACTTTAGTAGCCCCATGGCAAGACATCCTGTAGGCCCATAAAGCTTCATTAAGAGTCGTATGCCACCTCTTTGGCTGCTCTTCAATTTTCCTCTTAATCAACTTAATAATCCCTTTATTAGAAGCTTCTTCCTAGCCATTAGCTTGGGCATAATACGGAGAAGAATTTAACAATTTAATTCCCATACTTGCAGCAAACTCTCCAAAATCCTCTGAAATAAACATACTGTCTTGATCGGTCATAATAGTCTGCGGAGTACCAAACCGATAAACAATATGTTCCTTCACAAATTCAATCATCTCTTTGGATGTCACAGTTTTCAGAGGAATTGCTTCAACCCATTTGGTGAAGTAATCTGTTGCTACTAGTATGAACTTGTGATTCTTGCAAGATGGTGGATAAATTTGCCCAATCAAATCAATTCCCCATCCTCTAAACGGCCACGGCTTAATAATAGGATTCATAGCCGATGCCGATGCTCTTTGCACATTTCCAAATTTCTGACACCCTTGACAACCTTTGTAATAAATGAAGTAATCTTCTAACATGATTGGCCAAAAGTATCCATTCCTCCTGATTACCCATTTCATTTTGTATGTCGATTGATGTGAACCGCAGACACCCTCATGTATCTCCCCCATCAAGACCCTAGCTTCTTTGTCAAGACATCTGAGTAAAACTCCATCAATCGTCCGATAATATAACTCTCCTTCGAGCAACACATATTTAGTTGCCTGAAATCTGATCCTTCGGCTTACTTTCTTGGAGGGATTTTCCAAATATTCTACAATCTCTTTCCTCAATCATCAGTAGGCAACTCCAAAGTCATCACACCTTCAATCGGCCGATAACCAGAAGCATGCTGTGCCAGCCGATTAGCATCTCCATTGTAAAGTTTGGGTACATGCTCAATGGTCACTTTCTTGAATTCTTTCAGCAATCGGCAACACTCTTCATGATAGACTTGTAGGATATCATCTTTACACTCATATATGCTGATCAACTGATTAACCACCAGCATGGAATCAACAAATATTTCAACTGTATCAGCTCTGATTTCTTGCAACAGCTGAATTCCTTTAAGCAAAGCTTGGTATTCAGCCTGATTATTGGTAGCAGAAGCTTTTATCAGAGAAGACAACTCAAATGTTGCCCCCCGAGGCGACACCAAAACAATGCCAATACCAAATCCAACTCCACATGATTAACCATCAAAGAATAATGTCCATAGAACCAGATCAACAACTCCCAATTCTGGCCCACAATGCTAAACAATAAAATCGGCCATGACCTGTCCTTTAACTGCTTTAGCCGATTCATATCTCAAATCAAACTCAGACAAGGCCAGAATCCACTTTCCAATTCTCCCACTCAGAATCGGCAACGAGAGCATGTATTTAATAACATCATCTTTGCTCACCCCAACACACTCAGCCGATAGCAGATAATGTCTAAGCTTGGTATAAGAAAAGTATAAGCAAAGATATAATCTTTCAACAGGAGAATACCTGGTTTCAGCATCCAAGAGTCTTCTACTAACAAAATAAATCATGCGTTCTTTCCCTTTAAACTCTTGAATAAGGGCCGATCCGATAGCACGCTCATCAGCCGATAAATATAATTTAAACGGCTTGTGCTTTTGTGGTGGAACCAACACAGGAGGCGATGTCAGATATTGTTTAATCTCATCCAACGCCTTTTGCTATGCTTCTCCCCATACAAATTTCTGATCGGCCTTCAACTTCAATAAAGGACTGAACGACTGTATTTTACCGGATAGATTAGCAATAAATCTCCGAATAAAATTAATCTTGCCGATCAATGATTGAATTTCAACTTTCGTCTTTGGAGCCACTACTTTGTTAATGGCTGCAATAGTCTTCTGACTGATTTCAATCCCTCTTTCATGCACCATGAACCCAAGGAACTGACCAGCCAATGCACCAAATGCACATTTGTTAGGATTCATCTTCAACCGAGGTCTTCTAGTACATTCCAAAGCTTTGCGCATGTCAGCTAAATGCTCTTGGTACCCCTTGGACTTCACCACAACATCATCAATATAGATTTGAACAATTTTACCTATGATCTCATGGAAGATGTAATTCATGGCCCTCTGGTATGTTGCCCCAGCATTCTTCAACCCAAAAGTCATGACAATCCACTCGAACAAACCGACATGCCCTGGACATCTGAATGCAGTTTTATGAATATCTTCCTCAGTCATGAATATTTGATTATACCCAGCATTCCCATCCATAAAACTGATCACTTTATGTCCTGCAGTAGCATCCACCAACATATCGGCAACTGGCATTGGGTAACCATCCATCGGCGTAGCTTTATTGAGATTCCTAAAGTCAATGCACACACGTAGCTTCCTATTCTTCTTATATACATGAACTGCATTGGATATCTATTCAGCATATCTGCATTGCCTAATGAACTTTGCTTCTATTAACTTTGTGATCTCGGCCTTTATATCTGGTAAGATCTTAGGATTGCACCGTCTTGAACCTTGCTGATGTGGCCGATACCCAGGCTTGATAGGCAAACGATGTTCAACAATAGATCGATCCAAATCTGGCATCTCATAATATTCCCAAGCAAAATAGTCTTTGTATTCTTTCAACAGCTTCACTAACTCCTGCTTATACTCGGGATCTAACTTAGCACTAATAAATGTTGGCCTTGGTCTATCTCCATCTCCAATGTCTACTTCTTCCAATGCATCGGCCGACGTAAACCCGTGCCCCAACTTCCCTTCATCTTCTAGGAACCCATCCATTAGGAACGGTTGGGAGAACTGACTACTTGGATTGGTAGAAGCATGGAAGTTGCATTAATAGATGTAGCCGATGGTTCTGATTGTTGTTGTTCATCGGCTTTTGGCTTGACACGACAAACTTTAGATCTGACTCCCCTCCTAGGAGCCTCTCTTATTTCCTCTTCCTCCAGTGCCTCTGTCTGACGTAGCCTTTGAGCTTGCCTTTTCTGTGATCTGGTCAGACCTCCCGGGCACCATCGAGGCTGATCAATGTTATCATGAACAGGCTCTCTCTTTGGATCTCTGTGATGCGGGCACTATCTGTAACTTGAGCAGCAGCAGCTTGTTCAACTCGCTCATCGGCAGAAATCCTTCCTCCTGCAGGATCACGTAGCATGGTCCTGCCCCCAGCCGATCATGCACCGAAACCCTGCCCCCAGTTGATGCGTCTATCATCACCTCTCTCTCTAATGATCGGCCCTCGAGGCCTCTGGTCGAAATGTGGCTTCTTGGGCGGCCGGTCTTCATGATAAAAATTGGTGCACTCCGGACAATTATCCACTGTCAGCAGAGTCAACCCTTCTTCCCAACAGTATACGAAGAAAGGACACTTCCAATGCCCTTCACGTCGTCGTGCAGATTCTTCCCGGTACTGTCTTCTTTCTTGATCACGCTGGAATTTATTCAACAACATCTGAGACGTGACCCTCTTCTTAGGCACTGCTGATTCTTCTCTCTGTTGCGGCCCTTTGCCTTTGCCTCATCGGCCATTATCTGTGCTTTGGGATCAACAGCACCAGATTCCTTGGCCAATTGCGATGTGAGCATCTTTATTTATAAAGCATTACCCTTCTTTCCAACATCTACCATGTTTGCTGGAAACGGATACACATCAATCTTCATCAGCTTTTTGGGTGTCTCAAACTTGAGCCTACCCTGCTCTATAGCCGATTGTATTTGCTAACGAAACACTTTGCACTCATTGGTGTCATGAGAGGTTGCATTGTGCCACTTGCAGTACTTGATATTCTTCAACTCTTTATCTGTCGGGTTCTTATGATATGGCTTCAGCTTAATCTGCCCTTCTGACAGTAACAGGTCGAAGATCTTGTCAGCCTTGGTAATATCGAACCCATACTTCTCGGGTTCTTTGTTACCGAATGGACATGAGATCGGCTTCTTATTGTTCTGAACTCATTCAGCCGATCCCACCATCTGATCATCATCTGAATCAGAAGAATCTGAGCAGTCAACAAAATTGACTTTCTTCTGAAAGTTACTTCTCTTCTGCTCATACGGTCTTGCCTCCCCTGTCATCCTGTTGGCCATTTGACTGATGCTGTAGAACTCCTGAGAAGCATACTTCTCCTTGATGTGTGGCGGGAGTCCTTGGAAGGCAACCTCTGCAAGCTGTTGATCAGATAGAACCAGACTGAAACACAAATTCTTAACATCTATGAACCTCTGAATAAAAGCAGTGACCAATTCATCGTTTCTTTGCCTCAGGTTGGTCAGATCGGTCAGCTTCATCTCCTCTATACCAGAATAGAAGAACTGGTGGAACTGCTTTTCCAGATCGGCCTAGTATATAATAGAGTTGGCTGGCAACATAGTGAACCATGTAAAGGCCGATCCAGACAAAGACATAGAAAACAAACGCACTTTTAATGCATCTTGTTGAGCTGCTTCTCCACACTATACGATGAATCTGTTGATATGTTCCATGGTGGAGACTTTTCCCTGTCCAGAAAACTTGGTGAAAACAGGAAGCTTGTACTTGTGGGGCAATGGCAGTTGATCATAAGTAGCTGGATATGGAGTTCTATACATCAGATTCTACTGCTTTGGCTTCAAACCAAACTGATCTCTCATCACCTCATCAATCTTGGATGCCCAGTCGATCTGTTGGCCACCAGCCGATGCTGCCTGTGTTGCCGGTGGAGTCAACGGCAAGGCTGCTGATGCTGGCTGGACGTTTGGCGAGGTAATTGGCTGAGCAGCCGATGCAGTCTGTGTAGCTTGCTGAGGGGGTTGATTGGATGGTGATTGGTACAGCACCATCTCGTTGCTATTTTTGCCATTGTTGCCCTCTGACCAGGCTGACGCTGTGCAATATTAGGTACATTAGGCACATCCACATGGCGCAAGCCACTAGTCGCAAAATCATGGAAAACCCATGTGACTCCGTTGGTGTGAGGAAATCTATTTGCCAGGACTTCTGTAGGAGACTTGGGCTGCAGCATCATCGCCAGATACTGTTGTTGAGGTGTCGGCCATGAGGCCGATACGTTGCTTGGGCTTGCTGGCGAAGGTACTGACGTTGGTGTAACCGCTGGTTGTGACGCTGGTGTGGTATCTTAAGGCTGAGTCGGCTGTGGAGCCGACGCGCTGACTTGCTAATTCATCGGCTGAGAAGCTGATGTACTTGGCTTCTTTGATGGAGATGGGATCATGAATTCTGGAGGCATACCAAGTCCAGTAGTTGGATCCCAACCAGCTGGGTATCCTGACATGAAACTCCCCTGTGTATATGTAGCCATCAGCGTCGAGTTGGTGTACACAGGAGGGATCTGAATTGATGTTATAGTACTAATCGGCTGTACATCTAGGACCTTCCCATCTGTCTGAGCTTGAGGGTCGATCTGTGATGTCCCAGTAGCCGATCCAATAGGAGAGAAGACCATCTGACTAGCCTGATGATAAGCTGGTCCCACAAAGCCAGGTGTCCCTCTATCTTGTAGTGTCTTGAGCACAGCATTGTGGATGTGGTTGGCCATGAGTGGAGCATGATTTATGAAAGCATGTCCAATCGCCTGATTCATCTGATGAATCATCCTGTCCTCCTTCTGTGCTTCTTCATGTGATACAAATGTGGGAAAATCAAATTTCTTGATTACCTCTCCACTTCTGTTGGTGCTGAAGGATAAAAGGCACCGCTGCTCAAAAGCATCTGTGATTGCTTTAAGCAATGCCTTATCGATTGGGATCTGATTCTGTTCAGACACCTCTGCTTTCTCTGACATCTTGATGTTTCTTGTCCCACCGGGCGTGCCAAAAGATGTATTGACGCGAGATGATCAGACACCAAGCCCAGGAGCCCCATACGCCAAGCCCGGACTGCACTGATTTGAACCAAGGCGTGCCAGTCAATTTGACCTGTAAATTGACAAGGGAACAGCAAACCATTAAATTCAAAAGTGTATCGACTGGATTCCCGAATCACTCTTACGCGGGGTATCGGCAAGGCTCTGCCGATACAGAAGGTGACAAAAGATCGTACATGATGAACGTGTAATAAAAGTGATCTATTACGGATCGGCAATAAGCTGCCGATGCCGATAAGCAACCAGACGGCTAGATCTAAAGCCGACGTGTGCCGAGTAATAATGTACATACCCACGAATATATGGATCTGGACAAAGCTAAGCTTATGATTCAATCTAATCGGCTTTACAAGGTTTATCGTGATAACCAAGGAGCTTACAGCCGATTAAACAGATCACTAAGCAGGGTAGTTTGTGAATTAATCTAAACGAGAAAATAGCGACACGCCCAGAGATCAAAGCTTAGATAAATTCGGTAAATTTTGAATATATCTGAACGAAGCGACAGCGATGCGCCCGGAAGCTAAAGCTCAGATTTACTCGGTAAACAAAAACTTACCAGCAAACCAAGTCGCTCAAATGTGAGACGTCCTTGATCAGCTTGAAAGAGCTCGCGGAAAGAAAAAAGATGGTGAAGTCGCCGACAAGAAAGTAAATTGCGAGTAGTAAAGTTTGTTTGTTTGGATGTGTATCGATCTTTTACAATGGCCGGGGATTCATATTTATACCCCACGCTAACACAATCCTAGCTGATTATGGCAAAGCATGATTCTATTCTAGGGAATAAAAACTACTTCTAAAACTAAGATAACTCTTGCCAAACCGAAGCCAAAATAACTGGTCGATTTCCCCTTTTTCGGTCAGCAAGATCTTTGACCATGGCACACAATCACACTTCCAAATCCACCGATCGTACAGAGTACAACATTTTCTCCTTTGCAACACTCTTCCTTGACACGCGCCAAAATCTAGTGTCAACAGAACCCTTTCAAATGGGCACAGGTATGCGAGCGGTGGGAAGGATGGCGACTCCCCACCTTGGCACGCTCCCTGCGATCTCCATGGCGACCATCATGAAGCCCCTCTCCTCTAGTCTCTCTCCATCTTCTGGTGCTGGGATCTACGCGTGGCAATGGAGGATTCCCAGGATCTGATCGCCAAGTTGGATTTCTCCTATGGGAAATATTTCCAAGAAGAAGTGCGCATTCGTCTCGGCAAGTCGGTGTTGACGCCCACTAACGACCATTTCTGAGCATCAATATTGCCATAATAAATGGACAGACTTGCATTTCTTACACTCATGCAACTAATAAATCACCGAATTCCACATGTCCCTCTAGATTTCTATGAGTGTAGGATTTAGCTAAGAATGAAGGGCAATCACACCCTTTGTACCAAGGAGCAAACACCGACCGATCAGATGTCGCCACACATGGACCAAAAAGCCACCAGAGAAGAAATATAGCAGGGAAGAAGACAAGCCATAAACCATTCACTAGTGGGCCCTGAGAACAGCCCACAGCAACAAGGAGAAGGTCGGTGGGCCCAGTGGGAGGCCGGCCGACCTACAGGTCGGCCGACAAGCCCATGGTCCCCACCGCCTTCAGGCTTCGACGTTGCACTCTTTGATTGGCTCACAACGTCGGTTCCAGGGGTTCCCTGCTGATTCCACGGCCGAGGAGAGGGTGGCTCCCCGCTATATATATGAGGGGAGGGGCTCCATTTCAAGACATCACCAAGCATCAAGCTATCAAGTCACTCTCTCAAGATGTAGTTCATCTTCTCTTGTAGAGGTCTTAGGACTAGAGGAGTTCGGGTTCAAGTGATAGTTCGAGGTCTTAGAGTCTTCATGGAGAGTCCGGTATGTCTTTTACTTTATCTTCATGTAATTCTCTGAGTTTGTACTAGATGTTTATTTACTCTATTCAGTACTTTGGTTCGTATGCCCTTGTTGTGTATATGATCTTTCTTGTGAATTATGAATGTCTTGAGTGATTCATGTGCATAGACTAGTCGTGTATCATAGCTTTGTTTCATTTTCTTAATTGGGCGCTCTAGAACTAAGGCCCCAGATGGACAAGGGTGTCCTTGTGCAAGGCTAGAGTGGTGCTCATTAGCATAGGCGTGGTGCCTAGGTTGATGACCACGTTTGAATGCAATTCTACTCCACGGTTTGTAGAGGTAGCCGGCAGGTGGTGACAGCCCTGTCCGAGCCTTTTAGTAATCCTCCACGTTTGGGTAGAGGAGTAGGAGTTGCATAAAGCCATCGGATGATCAGGCTCCTCCTATTCATCTGGATGCGGTCTCCCTAGTCCATTGATCAGGCTTTTCCTTTTGCTGTGAACGACTCAGTTAAGCTGTTCATAAGAGTACAATAGAATATAGCTCTAGTTACCCTTGATCTTACTCTTACCCCTCTGATATCCTAAACATGCCGTCTAGTTGTGCTTGTGTGTTCACTACCCCTTTTACCATGAATATTATTTCCCTGTTTGGACCATTGACATTAATATTTATTGATCCCTCCGAGCTTAATTAAATTCTATACACCGCCGTCTTCCCTGCAGAAATATAAATGACACCCCGGGTTACTCTCGGGTAAAATGCTACAGCGGTACTCCGTGCGCTTGCGGATTTATTCGTGGCCCATGATTTACCTGCCACCCCATTGCCGTCTGCGGACGCCATCACTGATCTCCAGTGGTGACGTTGGTAGGCGCCAACAGTCGGTACACCATACTTCTTCCACCCCAAATGGATCCGTTTTTTCTCTTGGCCACTTTTCGTCGCTACACAGTGCGTTTAACTGAGACGGCAGTAGCTCTTATGCTACAATCTTGTTTGGGTGGATCGGCTGCTGGTTTTCATGTTGCTTTCCAAAGTGATCGTCACTATCGGTTTTCAGTCTCTTGCAAAGTTGTGGGTTTCAAGATTTATAATTTGAGAAGATTCATTGGTCCTTGTTTTGATTTGTTTTGATGTCTATTTTCATCTCTGGAGTAATGGTGCACCAAATTGGGAGAGAGAAAAATTACTCTGGGAACAAGAGCAACAAAAAGAATGGACCTATGTTCATCCTCACAAGAAAAAGCGTTCAAGTCCCTCCCCTCGGCCTTTGCGTCATGTCAGATTTGCTTCCAGACTAGTACAAGAATCTCCAAAGAAGAAATTTAAACCCCAGGTCTCTGTTCCAGCTTCTTTTCGAGTTGGGGAATTTACAATTCCAACTACAGTTCCTGTCAAGCATGTTTTTGGCCGTCTTCGCAAGGATCTCGCTGCTGAATTTTCTTCTTCAGATCCTAAATCCACACAGTGTTATTCGCCTTCTGAGGAAATGCCGGACTTTTCTCCCTTTTCAAATTCAAATTCTAAACATTCGCTGTTGTGTGGTAAATGCCTTGCTTATGGTCATCTGGCCCGGGAGTGTTAAGGACTTTGGCGTTGCAAAGCCTGTTTTCGTTATTGTTGACGCAAAAATCAACACACTGGAATTCGAGGGCAAGTGTTCGCCAAGTCACGGAAAGTCAACCAAGCGTGCCAGTCAATTTGGCCTGAAATTGACAAGGGAGAAAACAAAGTCAAATTCGAGAGCGTATCGGCTGGGATTCCGAATGTCTTTCAGATGGACGTATCGGCAAGCTTTGCCGATACTATAGACAACAAAAAAATATTAAATGCAAGCGCGTAGTAAAGGAGCGCATTGGCAAGATCAGCCGATACACTAGACGACAAAACCGGCTTTTGGACAGCCGATCGTGTGTGTATAACAAGATCTAAGCTATTGTTGGCGCTCCTTAAGTACCCCTTTTATCCCTTGTTTATCCTTGATAATGGCATGAATTTAATATCAAAATCACTAACCGTCCTAACCCCGGCCTAATTATTGGTCATTTTCACACTTGCACATATATTTTGGAGGAACTTCGTTTCTGCAGGTTTTTGGTCTATTTTGGAGCATGAAATGATGAGGCTCGTGATCGAGCGCTAACACAGAGAAAGATGAAGGCCAAAGCCCAAAGGAAGGACCAAAGCCCATGTTGATTCGAAGCCCATTCATGCACATCCATCCTCCAAGAGAGCCCAAAGGACCAAGCCCACGAAGATGAGATCAAGATACTTCGGGATTAAGCAAAGCAAATGAAGATTTATGGAAGGATTCCCTATCATATCCTTTCCTCGAAGATATCTCTAAGATAACGACGTCCAAAGGGGTGCAATCGTGAAGGACATTAACTCTAGAAGATGCGAGGAGTCTGCATGCAAAAGATGAGACCGAGGCGAGTCCGAAAGGGGGTAGGCCGGCCGGCCTAGGCCCATGGGGCCGGCCGGCCCAGCCCGTTTTCGAGGCGGTTTGGCCTCCCTTTCGACCGGTGGCTTCCTCGGCTTATAAATAGCTCGCACCTTATTGTAGGGTCGAGATGGCGGATTAGAGGGGGGTGAATAGTCCTTTCTAAAACTAATTGCGCCGGCTAACCGAAACTTATGCGGAATTGAAACTATTCGCTTACCCAAGACTTCACCCCTCTAACTAGAACTCTAAGGCACCTCCAAAAAGATCCTACACAAAGCAAATGGAGTGCCAAGCTAGTAAGAGCTCTCCTAACAATTCTAATGCCAAGTCATACAAGCCTAAGCACTAGTACTTCACAAACCGGGGGAGCTCCTACACAATTCTAATGAGCAAAAGCACAAAGTCAAACCTAAGCTCACTAGATGCTCAAGGACAAGGATACACAATCCAAATCCAAGAGCTCAACTTGCTTAGCTACATAATCTAAGCAAGAGCAACTAATTAAGCTACACAAGCTAACTAGTTACACTAGGATCTCTACTTCTAGCTACACAAGCACAAGATATAGATGAATGTAAATACAAGACTTGTGATTTGGAGAATGCAAACCACCGAGAAGAGTAGACAAGATTGACACGGTGATTTTTATCCCGAGATTCACTTGGTGCCACCAAGCTAATCCCCGTTGAGACAAGCTCCAAGGTTGCCGCCGATCCTCTTGCTAGTGGTGACTCTCAAGTCACACTCTCCCACGTGGAGTGCTCACACCGAGCTCTAGCACATGATCCGGCCGGACCACTTGTTGCTCTTCACGTCTCGCTCAACTAGAGTTGCTCTTTGCGGCTCCCGCGGGGTGAGCACAATACTCCTCACAATCTCTTCTCCGGAGCACCGCACAATCTTCTTGCGGGCTTCAACGGAGCCTCTTGCCACCAAGCCATCTAGGAGGTGGCAACCTCCAAGAGTAACAAGCACACCGGCTTGCAACACGATCACCTAGTGCCACTCGATGCAATCTCTCAAAGCAATCGCACTAGAATCGCTCTCTCACTCGATCGGATGATTACTATCAAGTTAGAGTGAGTAGAGGGCTCTCAAGCACTCTCACACATGGACACCAAATCCCCAAGGTGCTCAGCCACCTCAAATGGCCGGCCACACCCTCTATTTATAGAGGGAGGCCCCAAACTAGCCGTTACACTCAAATCCCGTGAAAATAGAGTTTTCGTGGACTGTCCGCCTCACAGAGACCGGACCGTCCGCCATTCAAAACCAACGGCTAGAACTGCAATGATTATGTGTCAGAGTCGACCGTTAGAGCCCCGGGCGGACTGTCCGCGCCCCTGGGGCGGACCGTCCGCGGTTCAAAACTTCGAACCAACCGATTTGCAAACGTCTCTGACTAAAACTAGAAGTGACCGGCAGACTGTCCGCTCCCTAGGGGCGGACCGTCCGCAGTTTATTTTGGACACCCAAGACAGAACTACCAAGTTTCTGCGTCCGTTTCAGCTTTTAAAGGCGGACCGGACGGTCCGCAGTTCATTTTGGACCACCAACAGAGCCAAAAACGGCTCTGTTAGAGCTCATCCGAGATAATGGCGGACCGTCCGCTCCCCATGGGCGGACCGTCCGCAGGTCTATTTCCAGCAGAAATGTACCTCGGTAAAACGGCCATAACTCTTAGCTCCGATGTCCAAAATAGGTGATCTTGGACTCTATGGAAAGCTAATTCAGAGGGCTACACAACCCAACTGAATACTTGATCCAAAACACAATGGATCAAAGCAGTATTCCACTCCAAGGGACAACCTAATTTCCGGAGAAAACCGAAAAACCTTTCTTGCTTCCCAAAGTTGATCAACATCAACTCCAACTCTTTCTCCTTTGCAAATGTGCCAACACCACCACGTGAACAACACCATGTGCATGTGTGTTAGCATTTCACAAACATTTTCAAAGGATTTTCACTTGATCTCACCACGCCACTCGATCCTAGCAACATCGCAATGTTAGATCGCTCAAGTGGCACTAGATGACCGATATGCAAACAAGTTTGCCCCTCTTGATAGTATGGCCATCTATCCTAAATCCGGTCATGCACTTCTCTACACAACCTTTGACCGGTGAAATGAAATGCCCTACAAGTCATACCTTTGCCTTGCGCATTCCATTTCATCTTCCCAAATGTTGATGCCACACAAGCACCAAACTCCATCAAGCCTTTTGATCATCTTCATGAGTCAACACTTGGCTTGATCTTCCTTGAATGATATGATCCACTCCATATCATTACATGACCTCTTTGCTCCATCGATCTTGACCTTGCTCGCTCTTCACCGTTGCCTTGGTCCATCGGCGCCAAATCTTGCCCAAGCTTCACCGCCTCGCGGTCCCTCGCTTCAAAGCCTTGACTTGCCCTTCTCCATTGCAACCGGTCCATCAAACCAAGCCTTGTCTTGATCTTCTCCACTTTGGTCACATAACTCCATGTCATGTCTCATATGCAATGAGCTCCTCGATCACACTATATGAGCATAGCATCAACCTTTAGTCATTTCTCCTCCATGGCACACGTTGCTCATACTAGTGTCTTTGTGTGGACTAATCTCCTGTGTATCTCAATATAAACACTTATTAGTCCACCTAAGTTGTCACTCAATTACCAAAACCAAACAAGGCCCGGTGTGGTGACAGCATAGCGGAGGGAAAAGCCCTAGCGACGACATGATGTGGAATTAGATCAATGGTGAGTACCATGGGAGTCGTGGCGTGGCCACCAAGAGGAGGAGCTTCGAGTAAGAGTACTTGGTGGGCGTTTGGGGTAAAGCTTTGGGAAACCTTAGGCATTAATAGGCACCTCGCACCGGCGACCATGGGAAAGTAGGCCGCTTGCGAGCCTCCTTTCTGAGAGATGATTTCGTGTACCTTTAGTTGAGATGCAATCTATGCTTTTGATCACCTTTTTGACTAGAACTGTACCTAGAGACGATAGGCCCTAGCCCCTTGGTTGTGTTATCTCATCTACGGTTGTGGGTGTGATGAACCCTTATGCTTCATTCATATCTATCAAGTGTTCAGTTTATATGCAATCTTCGCTTCATGTTTAGGATAGGTTCGATAGATTAGATGGTAAACCCTAGTCGGTTCGCTTCCGATCCACGGATTGATAAACCTTGGGGGAGTACTCTAAGGGAAAAGCTACCACGATCCGTGTGCATGCGGTACGAAAATTGGGGCTCTAAGGAGTGTCAACAACTATGAATGTGTAACTTAGATGATGTGAAGATAAAAACAGATCTAAACCGGCTCTTGAGATAACAAAAGTATCACTCCAAAACTAAAAGCTGATCTAGTATGTTTTTAGATGTGATAATGGCCAAAAAGCATAGGAAAACCTACAAATCTAGCCGATATCGATAATTGGTGAATAAATCTAGACGAGACAACAGCGATGCGCCCGGAAGTCAAAGCCTAGATGAACTCGATAACTTTTAAATAGATTTGAATGAAGCCACAGCGATGCGCCCGGTAGCTAAAGCTCAAATATACTCGGTAAAACGAAAACTCACCAGCAAATCAAGTCGCTCGAATGTGAGACGTCCTTGATCAACTTGAAAGAACTCGTCGAAAAAAGAAGAGAAAAGGCGAAGTCGCCGAAAAAGTGCAAAGGAATTGAAATTTTTATTATATTGGATGTGTATCAAGTTTTTCCGGTCCCTTACAACTCATATTTATAGCCTAGCGCTCTCAAGACCTAGCCGATTACGGCAAACATTACTTGACTAAAAAGAAAAGACTTTCTAAAAGATAAACTACTTTAAATATTACAACCGAATCATCAAGATTCTCGCAGAGTCCGGATCCTCTCCTCCTTCCTTGACTTCATCGGTAACTATCCATCGGCCGAACATCAGAACGGACAAATCAGCATCTTCGCAGAATATTCCTCTGGCCCATCGGACGGGCTCCATCGGCCGATTTCAACACTGTGCATCTTTTGGTTTCTTCCAAATCGGCCACCTTTTCTTCACAAAAATCAACTTCCTTGACACGTGTCAAAAAACGGTGTCAACACATGCCCCCCAGTTTCGGAGTAATTTGTTTTTCTCCAAAATTAATTTTAGTCAAGATTGCCAATGTTTAAACGAATCTCCGTCTTCCAAACAAACAGAGTATTAAATTTCCACTCTGCCCTTGGGCACGAGTTATAAATATATCTATCTTCCTCTCCGCTGGCACATTCCCTGTAGCACCTCCACCTTCTCTCTTGCTCGAGAACACATCTATCCCGCCGCCGCCACTGCAGCTCTCTAGGGTTTCGAAGATTCAAGTCCAAGGATCATCCCCTCTAGCAATGGCGTCCATCTCTGAGATTCCAGAGGTACATCTCCCTTCTTCATCCGTAGCATTTGTTTTTCACTCCCTTCCGATCCCTTCAGTCGTGTTCTCATTTCCGCCTTCATTTTCAGAATCTGAGGGGTAACATGATTATTCCGCTAGAAAATCAACCTAGCATGGCCTGCTTAGGTCCCATGGGAAATCCAGACCCAACTAGTATAATCAACATGGAAACCAGCAGGATCCCCCTTAAGTCCTCCAATATGAATGTGGATTGGACTCAGGCCTTCAGATCTTGGCCGAGCACTACTCCTGGATGGAGAAATTGGTTCTGTAGAATAGCTAGTTCCCAGAGAACTAATTGGGAACAGTATGATATCAGCCAATGTTTGAACTTATCTTTATCAGAGATGATTAGGAACGTGCCGATGCTCATATCAGCTTCCTACTTCTAGTCCGATGCGCTTAATGCCTTCATGTTCAACCATGGACCCATGACACCGACTCTGATGGATGTCGTGATGCTCACCGGCCTGAATATCCATGTTTCTGATCAACCTTTCCGTCTATGCATTCCTCAATATGTGGCTTCAGAAATTTATTTTCTGTGGTAAAACCGTTGGCCCAACAAACAATAATCTCAAGTTGGCAGAAAATCTGGCTACTGGCAACCCTGTCCCTCTCGGCAAACATCTTCTGGGGTCAGTTTACCATCTACTTCATCAAGTATCATCCAGACTCAGAAAGAACCAGCCGATCACCAACTTGGGAGACCCCTGGTGGTTTATTCAATTGTGGCAGCACATGTACATGCACAAAACTATGGCAGTCGAATTGTCAGAGATAGAATTCCCATCAGAAAACTTCTCTGAAGAAGAAGAAATCATTACTCGCCGATGCACATCATTCGGTGAAGTAGCTATCATGATCGCCAATGATCCCAAGACCCTTGGCATTACTTACTTTTTCAAGTCTTTCTACAATGGGTTTCCAGAAATCTCTACTATCTGGTTCGCATATCAGGATGAAAAAGTCATTTATGAGAATCCCTTCAAATTCCATCTTGATTCTTGGAAGACTGACGAAGAAGCCACAAAGATTATGAAAGAGATAATTTCTCCAAGAATTCTGCCAATCAACTTCACAACTGGCAAAGATACTTCCAGCTATGAGTTTTATAATCCATCAATGACAGCTAGACAATTGGGATTGGGCCAAGTGCCCCCTTTTCTCTTCTTCACTAGCAAAGTTCAGTTCAGAGGAGCCCTTGACAATGCCCTATCTTATGATCGGCTGAAAAACCTGGAGCCTGATGTGAACATGATACTTTTAGCCGATTGGCAGACTGCACCTTTTGCCACCACCCCTTTCATCCAATGGTAGTCTGAATGGCAAGAGCATATTTTTTGCAAATCGGCCAACTTATATTGCATCGCTCTAGACAACAATTATCAATCAGGCGAGATTGAGGTACAAGCAAAATCAACCCCCACAATATCTCTTAGCTCTTCTTGCTTGCAACCTTTAACTTCTACTCTTTGCATGATGATGATCGGAATCCTCCAACAATCAGTAGGAGTGGGCAGCCGATCAACTACGCCCTGCCAGCCGATAAACCAAATATCGGCTATGGTGCTCCAACTCTGACAGATGTGACCACTGGGAGAAAATGTAAGGTATCTTATACCAAGGTGACAACCCGTAAGAAAAAGAAATCTCCAGGCCAATCTTTAGCAGCAGCAGCACCCCAAACAGACATTCCGATCGACCTTCCCTCCTTTTCTTCAGAAGGTAAAAGTCTGAACCCCATGTCTTTACTTTATCTGAATGATGATCACATCCTTACTTTATAATTAAGATGTCCCTGAACACCAATCCGAAGAAGAAGAAAATCCTCAGAAAACACCTCCTCCTCCATCACCCAGGAAATCCAGGGCGGACTTTCCACTGATACAGGTACGATTTCAGAACTTCCTCATGAACATATTTTGTATATTTCTGACAATCATCATTCAGCTTGCCGACCATGCACTATTTGAATTACTTGGCCAGCCAAACACTGCAATCCCGAGCTCTTCATCGCAACCCCTCGTCCCTGCTGGCTCTAATTTAGAAGAAATACCCCTGAAGTAGGTAAACAACCTTCCCCTTGGCCGATTTCATCATCCCTTTGCCTCTATCGGCCATCCTAATCACATCTCCCTGTCAGGCACAAGAGTCTCCAGACAATTGTCTGTTTTCTTTTCAAATTGGAGCCACTTCCCAGGAAGAAGGAGAAGAAGCAACATCGGCTGATCCAGTTGTACTGTCGGATGAAATCAAGGCCAAACTCCAAGAATTCCTCCAATTCCTAAATCAAGACATCGGCCAACTGATCAAGAATGCACAGCCGATCCGCACCATTTTAGAAGAACTAGAGGGCAAGCTTCCAGAATCAATTGAAGAAGCATTAACTCCTGCAGCCTTCATCGAGAGTCACCGTGCACAATTCAACAAGGCTCAGAAACAACTTGCTGATCGTCTTCAGCAGGAAGAAATTATCAAACAGAGGGACAACTTCAAAGCTTTAGTAGAATCGGCCGTTGGTGAAATCAAGTCCATGAATGACACCCATGCTAGCATCTTGAGGAACAAAGCTAAATTGGAAGCTGAACGTGATCGTCTTCTGCAAGAACTTAATCGAGTGAACCAAGCAATAGACATTGCAGATCACGATCTTTCTCAGATTCCACCGGCCATCACCAAACTCCAAGAAGACAAGCAGAAGTACGCTCGTCAAGCATATCAACTCCATAAGAGTCTGCAACTGATTTCTAGCTCATCGGCAGATAATAATCAAGTGATTGCAAACATTGATCAAATTCGCCTACGTGCGATAAAAGTAATCCGAGAAGCTCTAGGATTACTGTAAAGACACTCCATGTATTGTAACCTCCACGAATTGCAAACACATGATCCAATTCCAGAAACTCTGTCTTTGTGATTTATTGCTCTAAGGGCGACTCATATCGTGTCGGCCATATTACAACCGATGCACCTAACTTGCGAATCGGCTTTCACATATTTTTTGCACTAAAGGCAATACTTCCTAGTATTGGCTATAATTTACAAAATTCGACCGATACTACAATCAGCCATATCCCTCGTTGATCAAGACTCTTTCGAAGAATTTCTTGACTTTTCTGATGTAACTTCGTAATCAACCATCCGAAAGAAATCCTTCTCCCATGCTTGACCAGAAAGACAATTCATCTGATCATAACTCACTATATGGGCTTCAGCCGATGCCACACTGAATGACGAATCGGCCGATACTATTTCAACAGTATCGTCAACCCACTGAATCAAACATTGATGTATAGTAGATGGAATGCAACAATTGGCATGTATCCAATCCCAACCCAACAGCAAACTATATGAATCTTTGCCATTAATAACAAAGAAAGTAGTGGTGTAACACCCTAATTTAAATTCCAGCATTTATCAATAAATTTAATTGGCTTTATTTAAATTTCTAAGGTTTATTGTGTTTAGTATGGCATTTAATTCAATTTTGTTTCACAAGTAATTAAATTTGACTAAGTTTAAAATTTTGTGTTGCATTCATGCTGGTGCATACTTTTATTTGAGTGTGGTTTGAATTCAAATTCATATTTGAATTCAAACTTTGTTTGAATTAGAAAGAGGGAAATAGAAAAGGTTAAACCCAAAACCCCAGCCCAAGCCCACTCCTCCCTCTCCCTTCCCGGGCGGCCCAGCCCGCACGTCACCCCTTCAGCCCGCGAGCGCGCCACTCCTCCACTCCGGCCCAGCCAACCGCGCGCGCTCAGCAGCCCCGGCCCAGTCCGCTCGCCCGAGTCCAAGCCCGCGCGCCCACCACCCGCCTGCCACCGGGCCCCGCTCGTCAGGCCCCCTCCCACGCCCGGCTCGCCCGCGTCCCCGCCTCCTCCCGCTGACGGACTGGCCCCACTGGCAGCTCTTTCTTCCCCGCACCGGCGCGCGCCCGAGATCACTGGCGAAACTGCCGGGGATCCCCTTCCTTAGCTACGCCCCGCAATCCCCGGCTCCCCCTCCTTTAAACGCCCCAGGCCGCACCCCCTGCACCCTATCCTCCCTAGAGCGCCGCCTTCCCCCTCGCTCCGCACCACTCCGCCGCGCTGAGTCCCCTGCGCCGCCGCGTCATCACCGCTCCGCCGCGCCCCAGCCCCAGCGGAGCCGCGCAAAAGCTTCGCCCCTAGTCCAGGAAGTTCTCCAAGCTTTCTGCCCGACCCCGGACCCTCGCCAGCGCCGGAATCGCGTACGACGTCGCCGCCGCCGGTGAGACCAATTCCGAGCGTTCGCTCGCTTCCATTGATCCTCGTGCCCTGCTGATCCGCGGTTCTCGCTCGCAGCTCGAGTCCGCACCTCCTCGACGGATCAGAAGGCCAGGAGGAGCCCTGCGCCGACCTCGTCACGCGAGATCCACGCCACCGCCGCCGCCGGACCACGACGTCGACCCCGCTCCGTCGCAAATCCGACCGCCTCGACCCCTTGGTGAGCTGCGCCCCGACCCCCTCTTGCTTTTGCGCTAGATCCTAGGGCCCGTAGTCCACTGCAGGAGCGGGAACACCATCCCCGGTGTTCCACCACCGGAGCTCCGCCATGGCGGGCTTCCTGCAGAGTGCCTCAACCACGCGCGGCGTCCTTTTGGGCTGGCCCTAACACCGAGCACACGCACCACCCCGCTTACACTCCTTCTTGTGCCCAGACCCTCACGAACGTGTGCACGCCGACGTGCTCCGCTGCGCCGATCCGCCACCGCACGCTATTCCACTTCCTCAGGTCTTCCCGAGCCCAGCCGACTGGCCAGGTGCATTACGCATATCACGTAGATCCTTCCTGACCCAATCGACGGTTGTTTTGACCCCCGGACGGCCAATTTTGGCCAAGTCCGGCGAGCCCCCGCCGTAGAAGCTCGTCGGCGCGACTCAGCGCCGCCGCCCCCTCACAACCCTAGCCCGGAGCCGTCCGATCAAGAATGGACGCGTGAGATTAGATCGAGTTTCCATCAGATCTGAACCACTAGATCCAAAACCAACCGCCCAGATTAAAACGTACCCCTTCGGCCTGGCTCTTTTGTTAAAGACCCCCTGAGTTTTATCAGAATCAACCCGCAGTCATGTGCCCTTCAAAAGTAATTACAGTTAGGCCCATATTTTAACACTTTAGCCCCTGAGCTTTGTAGATTTTAAACCCGCCGTCCAGCCCTGGTTCTTTTATGAGTTAGACCCTGGAGTTAACGTTTATTTACGTCTAGGCCCTCGGTTTTAGCAGAAAAACCCCTGAAACCCTGTTTTTATTACAAATAGGTCCCTGAACCTTGTTTTAGGCCTAGTTTATGCGTTTTAGCTCCGTTTTAGGCGTTCTTTATATCCACGCGATCGTTGTAACGCGTAGAATAGTTTTAGACTAGTTTAGTGTGCTGTTTTTATGTATTGGTGTACTGTTCCTTAGTTTTTGTTAGTATTTGCTTGTATGCTTATTATCATGCTTTGTTTTGGCCATGTGTTCGTGAGTAGACGTTGATCCATCTGAGGAGCCCCAGTACCAGTACCAGGAGCAGCCGTCTTCCGAGCACTTTGAGCAGTAGCCAGAGCAGTACGAGGAAGGCAAGTGTAACATGAACAACCTATCACCTTTAAATACAATTTCATACTGCATTTTAATACTGTATGCCTATAAGGACTATCCTAGCCACTTTATATTCTTTATATATGCCTTTGGGTTGCATTTTGGTTAGTTGTGCTAGGTTGCTGCGCCATAACATACTCTGGTCCTTTTTAATTAATTTGATTAATGGTTTACTTGAACTTAATTCTGAGAGTGGCCCTCTGTGCTTCGTGCTTGAGTGGCTCACGTCTCGTTAAAAGATGTTTTTGTAGAAACATGGTTTAGGGGGGCCAGCACGGTGCTTAGTGCTTGGTTGGCCACTCTCCATAAGGACCGGTTCATAGAGCGACAACCTGGGACAACAGCGCTACCACAAGGCTAGAATGGGATAGACTTGGCATAATAATTAGATCTTTTTGGTTTGGAGTAACTTACCTGCGGGGCAGGGGCGGTACTATGGCCCTCGTACTGAGTGGCCTCGTCTGTGCTTGGTCTGCGTACCTGTGTCTTGACGCCCACTAGACCTGCTCCATGGTCGCTGATCCACCCTCGCGGTTACTCCCTACCAACGAGATTCTTTGTAAAGGCCTCGTAGTGAGTCGCTAGTCATCTCACCTAAGGAAGTGTGATGAACAACTGGCGTAGCTCACGACTTGTGGGTAAAGATGTGCAACCTCTGCAGAGTGTAAAACTGGTATACTAGCCGTGCTCACGGTCATGAGCGGCCCAGATCCTCCTTTTGATTAGTGGAGTTATCTCCTTCCGACGAGGGACGTGCTTCTCGGGGTTACCTTGGTGGTTTGGTTTTGGTTTAGATCTCAGTAGTATCATGTTTAATTTGATGTAACCGGGTTAATGGTAATTCATCAACTTGTAGTAAATAGTTTTAATAAAATTTTGCCAACACTTAAAAGCTAATGGAGTTGAGTCAGCCAACCTTAGAGCCTCATAGTTTGTGTTATACTTGTTGAGTACAAGTTGTGTACTCACTCTTGCCTCTTCTCTACTTTTTCCTCTTGGCTACGCTACTGCTGCTCAGTTCCTGCCGACACGAGGGAGTTCGTCCAGCGCTACCAGGACTACGAGGACTTCTAGGTGTTCGTCTCCCAGTCGACGTCCCTGTGGCGCCCTGCTTCAGCTCCGGAGAGCTTTATCGTATTTTGTACTTCGCTTCCGCTATATCAGACATTTTGTCATTATTGTAATAAATAACATTCGTATTCGCTTTATTATGTCTTTTTACGTGATATGTGCTATGATATACTATTCATTCTGTTGTATATACATGTGACTTGATCCTGGCACGTATATGATTGCTCGGTTTATGTTCTTTTATAAATCGTGTGTTACAGAGTGGTATCAGAGCCGTATCGACTGTAGGACGAAGCCTAGATAGAACTGGTCGTGTTTTAGGACTTCTTCTCACCAATCCTTGCCTGCTGAAACTATTTTACTATTATACCCCTTGAATTCTATGACTTTTACTCGTCTTGCCTTGTTTTCTCTCTCTAAATAATAGTTTTCGTAGATTTGGCCTGAATCAGTCATCTGACCACCATGAGTTAGCTAGGTGACCCTTTTATAATAATACGATAGCACGCTCTGCGACACGTTGTGTTAGTCGAGTCTTTTTGCTAAACTCGGCTAGGTTGTGGAAATTGTCTGTTTGTTATTATGCTACATGTTTGATTTGGATTTTTGAATGATTGCATAGCTTAGTAGTTTAAATTTGTTTAAAGAAAATCGCTCTGATGTTAAAGTTAACTAATTAATAAAATGAGTTAGATCGTTGGGGGTAAAACAATCCACTCTATCCTGTCTACTTTATCATGGCTGAATCTTTTTCCGCAAAGAGTTATCATATCCATCTGAATTTATTCCTGCAATATCCTTACTCGTGGAATCTTTTGTCCAAAATCAGATGGTGAACACCAGGCGTGGTTCTGACCAGCAGGGGCAGAACAACCAGGGTCAGAACACCCAGGGGACCGGGATCCCGATGCCGCCGCCTTTGACTCCGGAGCAGTACTTCCAGCTTCAGATGCAGATGATGGCCACCCTGAACAACACTGTTCAGGCTCTTCAGCAGGCTCACACTCAACCTCCTCCTCCTCCACCGCCGCAGCCTCGCGACAGGAGTGCTGAGTTCCTGAGGGGTCACCCGCCGACGTTTTCCCACACGTCCGACCCTCTTCAGGCTGACGACTGGCTCCGTGCAGTGGAGCGTCAGCTGGACATCGCCCAGTGCGATGATCGGGAGAGAGTTCTGTACGCAGCAGGACAGCTGCGAGGGGCAGCTTTGGACTGGTGGGAGTCCCACCCAGTTCACGACCGCGAGGCTCTCACTTGGCTCCAGTTCAGGGAGCGTTTCCGCAGCCACAACGTCCCCGCGGGCGTTATGAAGATGAAACAGAAGGAGTTCCTTGCACTGAAGCAGGTAACCTTAAATATAATCATTCAGCGGTTTCTTTTGAGCTAATGCCCCTTGAATCTTGAGTTAATCTTTCGATATCTATCTGTCTTTATCACTTCAGGGGACTATGTCGGTCACGGAGTATCGTGATCGCTTCTTGCAGCTCGCTCACTACGCCCCTGCCGAGGTTGCGGATGACCGCAAGAAGCAGGAGCACTTCATGGAGGGCCTTGAGGACTACCTCCAGTACGCGCTGCTCAACCTCCGCTTCGACGACTTCAACCATCTGGTTGACAGCGCGCTCAACACTGAGCGCAAGCACCTGGAGATGGAGGACAAGAAGAGGAAGATTGTCCCCGTTGCTTCCGGCAGCAACACTCGCCCTCGACTCCAGCAGCCCCAGCAGTACCAGCCTCAGTACCGGCCTCCTCAACAGTACCAGCAGAGGCCACCACAGCAGTACCCACCTCGACAGCAGCAGGCAGGTCAGGGCCCGAGGTTACCGGCACCTCCGGCTCGTACTGCTCTACCAGCTCCGCCAGCACCGCAGGCTCCACGTCCGGCAGCTCCTGCCAGACAGCAGGCTTCGACACTTGCACGCGCCTGCTATCACTGCGGCCAGCCAGGGCACTACGCCAACACCTGCCCCCGGAAGGCGCAGGCGGGACAGCAGGGGCGCCCAGCTCAGCCCAGGGCGCCAGCACAGGCTCGAGTGAACCACGTGACGGCCGAGTCAGCGGCCGAGGCTCCTAACGTGGTTATTGGTACGTTCATGGTCAACTCTCACCCCGCTACAGTGCTTTTCGATACCGGTGCTACCCATTCTTTCATTTCCAAGTCATTTGCCGAGCAGCATGGTATACCGGTTTCTTGTATGAGGACAGCTATGGTAGTTACCTCACCTGGGGGTCAGATTCGTACATGCTCTATATGCTCCAGAGCTAGTATTGTCATAAAGGGGGTAGAGTTCCGCACTGGCTTGATAGTTATTGACTCTTCGGGGATAGATGTGATTTTGGGCATGGAGACACTTACCAGATGGGGAGTCCGTATTGATTGTGCTCAGCGGACATTTCACTTATCGGCATCTGATGGCCAAGAGGTGATAGTCAGTGCTTCAGAGCCTTCTGGATTTCTTCATCAGATGGAGGCTAGACCCACGGACGGTATTCGCGTGGTGTCTGAATTCCCGGATGTCTTTCCGGATGATCTGCCAGGTATGCCGCCTGAACGCGCCATTGAGTTTTGTATTGATCTCTTGCCTGGCACAGCTCCTATTGCAAAGCGGCCCTACCGTATGGCACCTATAGAGCATGAAGAGGTCAAGAAAACTATTGATGAGTTGCTAGCCAAGGGCTATATCCGTCGCAGCTTCTCTCCTTGGGCTTTTCCGTTGTTGCTGGTAGATAAGAAGGATGGCTCGAAGAGGATGTGTGTGGATTATCGGGAGCTGAATGCAGTTACTATCAAGAACAAGCATCCACTGCCCCGTATTGAGGATCTCTTCGATCTGCTTCGAGGTGCTCGTATATTCTCGAAGATTGATCTTCGTTCGGGATACTTTCAGCTGAGGATCCGTCCTGGGGATATTCCGAAGACGGCATTCACCTGCAAGTACGGGCTATATGAGTATACAGTCATGTCCTTCGGCTTGACTAATGCCCCGGCTTTCTTCATGCATCTGATGAACATGGTCTTCATGGATTATCTGGATGTCTTCGTGGTGATCTTTATTGATGATATTCTGATCTTTTCTAAGACAGAAGAAGAGCATGAGGAGCATCTGAGACTCGTATTGCAGAGATTGAGAGAGCATCAGTTGTATGCCAAGTTCAGCAAGTGCGAGTTCTGGATTGACGAGGTTCCATTCCTCGGTCATGTTATCTCTCAGGGAGGCATTGCTGTTGATCCGAGCAAGGTGAAGGATGTGCTCGAGTGGGAGACACCGCAGACAGTAAAGGAAGTCAGGTCTTTATTGGGCTTAGCTGGATATTATCGGAGGTTCATTGAGAATTTCTCCAAGATCGCGAAGCCTTTGACTTCTTTGCTAGAGAAGAATGTGGCATTCACATGGACAGATGAGCGTCAGATGGCCTTTGATGAGTTGAAGAAGAGGTTGACTACGGTGCCAGTCCTGACTCTGCCAGACCAGACGAAGAGGTTCACGGTATATTGTGATGCTTCGAAGGATGGTCTTGGGTGTGTTCTGATGCAGGAAGGCAGAGTGATCGCTTATGCTTCACGGCAGTTACGTCGGCATGAGCTGAACTATCCCACCCATGATCTTGAGTTAGCCGCAGTTGTGCATGCTCTGAAGATTTGGAGGCATTACTTGTATGGGCAGTGGTGTGATATCTACACTGATCACAAGAGCCTCAAGTACATTTTCACGCAGAATGAGCTGAACATGCTGCAGAGGAGATGGTTAGAGTTGGTCAAGGACTATGACCTGGAGATTCACTATCATCCGGGCAAGGCCAATGTTGTGGCAGATGCTTTGAGCAGGAGAAGTTATGTCAACATGGCCGTGGCTTTCCAGATGCCTCCAGAGTTATGCGAGGAGTTCGAGCAGTTGAGTCTGGGCTTCTTGCATCATACTTCCAGCGCAGCATTTGAGGCAGTACCGACTTTAGAGGCAGAGATCAGGCAGCATCAGAAAGATGATGAGAAGCTGCAGGAGATTCGTGAGTTGCTCAAGAAGGGCAAGGCTCCTCATTTCAGAGAGGATGATCAGGGTACTTTGTGGTACAAGAACCGGATCTGTGTGCCAAATGTGAAGGATCTCCGGAAGTTGATACTGAGTGAGGCCCATGATACAGCTTACTCTATTCATCCGGGCAGCACGAAGATGTACTATGATCTGAAGGAACGTTTCTGGTGGTATGGGATGAAGCGTTCAGTGGCAGAGTACGTGGCTATTTGTGACACCTGTCAGCGTGTCAAGGCTGAGCATCAGAGGCCAGCAGGTCTATTACAGCCTTTGAAGATTCCAGAGTGGAAATGGGAGGAAATCACTATGGACTTCATTGTTGGATTGCCTCGTACTCAGAAAGGGTACAACTCCATTTGGGTAGTAGTGGATCGATTGACGAAGGTTGCTCACTTCATTCCAGTGAACACTACTTACTCCGGTGCTAGACTTGCAGAGTTGTACATCTCTCGGATTGTCTGCTTGCATTGTGTGCCGAAGAAGATTATATCTGACAGAGGGTCTCAGTTCACTTCTCGTTTCTGGGAGCAGCTCCATGATTCCTTGGATACGAAGCTGCGCTTCAGTACGGCTTATCACCCTCAGACAGATGGGCAGACAGAGAGAACCAACCAAGTGTTGGAGGATATGCTGAGAGCTTGTGCTATTCAGTACGGTACTAGTTGGGATAAGTGCCTGTCATATGCTGAGTTCTCATATAACAACTGCTATCAGGCCAGTCTGAAGAAGTCCCCCTTTGAGGCATTGTATGGCAGAAAATGCAGGACTCCTCTCTATTGGGATCAGATTGGTGAGAAGCAGCTCTTTGGCCCTGAGATCATAGATGATGCAGAGCAGATGGTTCAGGCTGTGCGAGAAAATCTGAGGATTGCACAGAGCAGACAGAAGAGCTATGCAGATGGCAAACGGAGAGATCTGACTTTCAGTGTCGGTGATTATGTGTACCTGAAGGTGTCTCCGATGAGAGGAATCCGCAGATTTAATGTCAAAGGGAAGTTAGCGCCTCGGTATGTTGGTCCATTCAAGGTGCTAGAGTGGAAAGGCGAAGTTGCTTATCGCCTGGAGTTACCCCTCAGCCTCTCAGGAGTTCATGATGTCTTTCATATATCTCAGCTGAAGAGGTGTTTGCGAGTACCCGAGGAGCAGGCACCCCTGGATGGAGTCGATGTGCAGGAAGATCTGACTTATACTGAGCATCCGGTGAAGATTCTGGAGACATCAGAAAGGGTTACTCGGAACAAGCGCATCAAGATGTGCAGAGTTCAGTGGAGCCACCACAGTGAAGCTGAGGCTACTTGGGAGCGAGAAGATGAGTTGAAGAAGACATATCCAGATCTCTTTGCTAGCCAGCCCCGCTAAATCTCGGGGACGAGATTTCTTTAAGGGGGTAGGGTCTGTAACACCCTAATTTAAATTCCAGCATTTATCAATAAATTTAATTGGCTTTATTTAAATTTCTAAGGTTTATTGTGTTTAGTATGGCATTTAATTCAATTTTGTTTCACAAGTAATTAAAATTTGACTAAGTTTAAAATTTTGTGTTGCATTCATGCTGGTGCATACTTTTATTTGAGTGTGGTTTGAATTCAAATTCATATTTGAATTCAAACTTTGTTTGAATTAGAAAGAGGGAAATAGAAAAGGTTAAACCCAAAACCCCAGCCCAAGCCCACTCCTCCCTCTCCCTTCCCGGGCGGCCCAGCCCGCACGTCACCCCTTCAGCCCGCGAGCGCGCCACTCCTCCACTCCGGCCCAGCCAACCGCGCGCGCTCAGCAGCCCCGGCCCAGTCCGCTCGCCCGAGTCCAAGCTAGCGCGCCCACCACCCGCCTGCCACCGGGCCCCGCTCGTCAGGCCCCCTCCCACGCCCGGCTCGCCCGCGTCCCCGCCTCCTCCCGCTGACGGCCTGGCCCCACCTGGCAGCTCTTTCTTCCCCGCACCGGCGCGCGCCCGAGATCACCGGCGAAACTGCCGGGGATCCCCTTCCTTAGCTACGCCCCGCAATCCCCGGCTCCCCCTCCTTTAAACGCCCCAGGCCGCACCCCCTGCACCCTATCCTCCCTAGAGCGCCGCCTTCCCCCTCGCTCCGCACCACTCCGCCGCGCTGAGTCCCCTGCGCCGCCGCGTCCTCACCGCTCTGCTGCGCCCCAGCCCCAGCGGAGCCGCGCAAAAGCTTCGCCCCTAGTCCAGGAAGTTCTCCAAGCTTTCTGCCCGACCCCGGACCCTCGCCAGCGCCGGAATCGCGTACGACGTCGCCGCCGCCGGTGAGACCAATTCCGAGCGTTCGCTCGCTTCCTTTGATCCTCGTGCCCCGCTGATCCGCGGTTCTCGCTCGCAGCTCGAGTCCGCACCTCCTCGATGGATCAGAAGGCCAGGAGGAGCCCTGCGCCGACCTCGTCACACGAGATCCACGCCACCGCCGCCGCCGGACCACGACGTCGACCCCGACCCCCTCTTGCTTTTGCGCTAGATCCTAGGGCCCGTAGTCCACTGCAGGAGCGGGAACACCATCCCTGGTGTTCCACCACCGAAGCTCCGCCATGGCGGGCTTCCTGCAGAGTGCCTCAACCACGCGCGGCGTCCTTTTGGGCTGGCCCTAACACCGAGCACACGCACCACCCCGCTTACACTCCTTGTGCCCAGACCCGCACGAACGTGTGCACGCCGACGTGCTCCGCTCAGGGTTTTTTATCCCGACCGGTTAACCCAAACCGCCGGCCACCGGTTCCGGTTTACCGGACCGGTTGGACCGGTAACCGGTGAAAACCGGTTGAATTCAAATCCAAATTCAAATAAATTAAAAAACTCCCGTGCAACCGGTTCCGACCGGTTTACCGGCCGGTTTGACCGGTTTACCGGCCGGTTTTACCGGTTTTACCGGTCGGTTTGACCGGTTTGAATTCGAATCCAAATTCAAAAGCTCCCGTGCAACCGGTTTACCGGCCGGTTTGACCGGTTTACCGGCCGGTTTTACCGGTTTACCGGCCGGTTTGACCGGTTTGCCTGGTGGGCCTTAATGGGCCGGCCCATTTTTTTCCTTTTTCTTTTTTGATTTAACTTCAACTCCCCGCAAACTATACTAAATGAACGAATTTTTGAGAAAATTTGACACCATTAGATTCGTTGCACCTTGAAGTATTTTTAGGAATTTTTTGAGATTTTTCCATTTTTTGGAATTCAAATTTAAAATTTGAATTTGGGCCGGTTTGAAACCGGCCGGAACCGGAACCGGTCTGGGCCGGTTAGACCGGTAACCGCGGTAACCGGACCGGTTCCGGCCGGTTTTTTTAACCCTGGCTCCGCTGCGCCGATCCGCCACCGCACGCTATTCCACTTCCTCAGGTCTTCCCGAGCCCAGCCGACTGGCCAGGTGCATTACGCATATAACGTAGATCCTTCCTGACCCAATCGTCGGTCGTTTTGACCCCCGGACGGCCAATTTTGGCCAAGTCCGGCGAGCCCCCGCCGTAGAAGCTCGTCGGCGCGACTCAGCGCCGCCGCCCCCTCACAACCCTAGCCCGGAGCCGTCCGATCAAGAATGGACGCGTGAGATTAGATCGAGTTTCCATCAGATCTGAACCACTAGATCCAAAACCACCCGCCCAGATTAAAACGTACCCCTTCGGCCTGGCTCTTTTGTTAAAGACCCCCTGAGTTTTATCAGAATCAACCCGCAGTCCTGTGCCCTTCAAAAGTAATTACAGTTAGGCCCATATTTTAACACTTTAGCCCCTGAGCTTTGTAGATTTTAAACCCGCCGTCCAGCCCTGGTTCTTTTATGAATTAGACCCTGGAGTTAACGTTTATTTACGTCTAGGCCCTCGGTTTTAGCAGAAAAACCCCTGAAACCCTGTTTTTATTACAAATAGGTCCCTGAACCTTGTTTTAGGCCTAGTTTATGCGTTTTAGCTCCGTTTTAGGCGTTCTTTATATCCACGCGATCGTTGTAATGCGTAGAATAGTTTTAGACTAGTTTAGTGTGCTGTTTTTATGTATTGATGTACTGTTCCTTAGTTTTTATTAGTATTTGCTTGTATGCTTATTATCATGCTTTGTTTTGGCCATGTGTTCGTGAGTAGACGTTGATCCATCTGAGGAGCCCCAGTACCAGTACCAGGAGCAGCCGTCTTTCGAGCACTTTGAGCAGCAGCCAGAGCAGTACGAGGAAGGCAAGTGTAACATGAACAACCTATCACCTTTAAATACAATTTCATACTGCATTTTAATACTGTATGCCTATAAGGACTATCCTAGCCACTTTATATTCTTTATATATGCCTTTGGGTTGCATTTTGGTTAGTTGTGCTAGGTTGCTGCGCCATAACATACTCTGGTCCTTTTTAATTAATTTGATTAATGGTTTACTTGAACTTAATTCTGAGAGTGGCCCTCTGTGCTTCGTGCTTGAGTGGCTCACGTCTCGTTAAAAGATGTTTTTGTAGAAACATGGTTTAGGGGGCCAGCACGGTGCTTAGTGCTTGGTTGGCCACTCTCCATAAGGACCGGTTCATAGAACGACAACCTGGGACAACAGCGCTACCACAAGGCTAGAATGGGATAGACTTGGCATAATAATTAGATCTTTTTGGTTTGGAGTAACTTACCTGCGGGGCAGGGGCGGTAAGCTTCTATGGCCCTCGTACTGAGTGGCCTCGTCTGTGCTTGGTCTGCGTACCTGTGTCTTGACGCCCACTAGACCTGCTCCATGGTCGCTGATCCACCCTCGCGGTTACTCCCTACCAACGAGATTATTTGTAAAGGCCTCGTAGTGAGTCGCTAGTCATCTCACCTAAGGAAGTGTGATGAACAACTGGCGTAGCTCACGACTTGTGGGTAAAGATGTGCAACCTCTGCAGAGTGTAAAACTGGTATACTAGCCGTGCTCACGGTCATGAGCGGCCCAGATCCTCCTTTTGATTAGTGGAGTTATCTCCTTCCGACGAGGGAGGTGCTTCTCGGGGTTACCTTGGTGGTTTGGTTTTGGTTTAGATCTCAGTAGTATCATGTTTAATTTGATGTAACCGGGTTAATGGTAATTCATCAACTTGTAGTAAATAGTTTTAATAAAATTTTGCCAACACTTAAAAGCTAATGCAGTTGAGTCAGCCAACCTTAGAGCCTCATAGTTTGTGTTATACTTGTTGAGTACAAGTTGTGTACTCACTCTTGCCTCTTCTCTACTTTTTCCTCTTGGCTACGCTACTGCTGCTCAGTTCCTGCCGACACGAGAGAGTTCGTCCAGTGCTACCAGGACTACGAGGACTTCTAGGTGTTCGTCTCCCAGTCGACGTCCCTGTGGCGCCCTGCTTCAGCTCCGGAGAGCTTTATCGTATTTTGTACTTCGCTTCCGCTGTATCAGACATTTTGTCATTATTGTAATAAATAACATTCGTATTCGCTTTATTATGTCTTTTTACGTGATATGTGCTATGATATATTGTTCATTCTATTGTATATACGTGTGACTTGATCCTGGCACGTATATGATTGCTCGGTTTATGTTCTTTTATAAACCGGGTGTTACAAGTGGGAAGGGTCTTACTGCCAATTGTGAGATCGACGCACAATGCCCCCAAAGCAGGAGACACGACACCTTCGAAATCCTTGAGCATCATATCAGTCTTCGTCAGATCATCTTGATTCTTTCCAAGCTTGCGTAGCATAACATAGGGCATTATATTCACAACTGCACCTCCATTAACCAACATCTTTGTAACAGGCTTGCCATCAACGAATCCCTTTAGGAACAGTGCCTTAAGATGCTGCCTCTTATCATCTTCCGGCTTCTCAAATGTTGCTAGCAATAGTTCCAAATTTAACTGTGCCATGGCTTCCTCTAATTCTGGTTCATGATCTTCATCACATGGCACCATAAACTCTTTCGGCATTATGAAAACCATATTAATTGGCACAGCCGATGATCCAGAATCTTGGTCACCATCGGCCCTGGGCTTAACACGCCAAACTTGTGACTTGATCCCTTTCTTGCGTAGAATCTGTTCTTGTTCTTCCTCAATGATCTCCAGCTGGCTTAGCCTCTGAACACGTCACTTTTGAGACCTGGTCAAACCTCCTGGGCACCATTGAGATTGATCCATGCGATCAGGCTCACGTTCTGGATCTCTCCGCATCGGCTGATCATCTTGTACTCTGTCATCGGCCAGCTATTCTAGTCGATCGTGTACAGCCACTCTTCTCCCAGCAGGATCACGTAGCATTGTCCTGCCCCCCAGTCGATCATGCACCGATACCCTTTTTCCTAGCCGGTCATGCATAGGAGTGCACTCATGCCAATAGGGCTCATGATGCGACCTTTCATATGATCGGCTGCCTTGGCCATTGCATTCGGGACAATCATATGCCGATGGCAATGTCAACACTTCTTCCCAGCAGTAGAAAAACAAAGGACACCTCCAATGATCTTTCTCGCGTCGCTCCTCTTCTTCTCTACGCTGCCGCCTTTCACGATCACGCTGAAACTTGTTCAACAGCATTTGAGACGTTACACGTCTACGTGGTGCCAATGAACGTTCAGCATCCCTCATCAGACCCTTTCCTTTGACCTCATCGGCCGCTATCTGCGCTTTAGGATCAACAGCTCCAGATTTCTTGGCCGATGATGATGTCAGAATCTTAGCTTGAGAAGAACCTTCATCTCTTGCCACATCAACCATATTCGTGGCGAAAGGATGTCCGTCGATCTTCATCATCTTCTTGGGAGCCTCAAACTTCAATCTCCCTTGTAGAAAAGCCATCTGAATCTGCTGTCGGAAGACCTTGCACTCATTTGTATCATGTGACGTGGCGTTGTGCAACTTGCAGTACTTTATATTCTTGAGCTCGTCCTCCAATGGAATCTTGTGATATGACTTCAACTTGATCAACCCTTCCGACAATAACAAGTCAAAGATCTTGTCGGCTTTGGTGATGTTGAACCCATACGACTCAGGCTCTTTCTTTCCAAATGGACATGTCACCGGCTTTTTACTATTATGTATCCACTCAGTCGATGCGACCATTTCTTACTCCTCTTCAGACTCATCATTAGCAGAATACTCCATATAGTTGATCTTCTTCTGAAAAGGCTTCCTGGACTCGTAGGATCGAGTCTCTCCTGTCATCCGACTTGCGATCTGGTTAATACTTTCAAACTCCTGCGATGCATATTTATCTTTAATGTGCGGCAAGAGTCCATTAAATGCTGCATCGGCTAACTGCTGATCGGACAGAACCAAACTGTAACATCGGTTCTTGACATCTCTGAATCTTTGGATAAAAGCAGCAACTGATATCATTTCTTTATCTCAAGACGGTCAAATCGGTCAACTTTAACTCAGTAATCCCAGAGAAGAAGAACTGATGAAATTGTCTCTCTAGATCAGCCCAATATAATATGGAGTTTGCTAGCAAAGTAGTGAACCAAGCAAAGGCCGATCCAGACAAAGACAAGGAGAACAAACGGACTCTGAGTGCATCTTGGTTGCCTGCTTCTCCCAACTGTAGAAGGAACCTATTAACATGTTCCATCGTAGAAACTTCTCCCTGCCCTGAGAACTTTGTGAAGTCAGGCATCTTGTACTTGTGGGGGAGAGGAATCTGATCATAAGCCGGAGGATAGGGAGTCTTGTACATGACGGATTGGTTCTTTGGCCTCAAACCAAACTGCTCCCTCATCACTTCAGCTATCTTTGTGCTTCAATCAACTTGCGGTTCAACTATTGGCATTTGCCGAGGGGAAACCGTGCTCGCTGCATTGGTCATCATCGCAAGTTGCTGAGTTACATGGTTCATTGGTTGTCCAGCCGATTGCATCTATTGGGCTTGCTGAGCTATCCGATTAGGTGTCTACTGAGTCATCGTCGGCTGTGTAGCTGATGGGTTAGCCGATTGTTGACCAGTAATATCCATGTACGGCACATTGACACACCGTATCTGTCCAGTTGCTTGATTGTAGAATACCCAGTTGATTCCCTTCTGATGCAGAGATTGCGACAATAACACTTCTGAAGGAGACTGGGGTTGGAGTAGGATAGCAAGACGCTGCTGTGGGGTCATCGGCGGTGGCGCCGATGCATTAGCTTGTGCCATCTGTTGTGGACTCCATGCGCCTTGTGCATTCAGCTGTGTTGCCAATGCATCCTGCTGTGCACCCATCGGCTGAACAGCCGATGGATCAGGCTGAGAGGCTATCGGCTGAGAAGCCGATGCATTAAACTGCATCTTGGGTGGCGTAGGAAAGAAATCCGGGTGCATACCATATCCTGTAGCAGGATTCCACCCTTTAGGAAATACAGACGCAGATCCATCTTGCACAGTTGTAGCAATCGGCGGTGTGGTCGAGTAGATAGGATCTACTGTACCCGCCGATGCTGGAGTAGTCATCTGAGGTGGAGTTTGACTGTTGCTTGTTCCTGCCTGGCTATCTTGAGCCGACAGGGCTGCTGCCATAGACACCTCCAAGAGAGTATATTGCATCTGATCTGGTTGTATATAGCAAGGACCCATGCACCCTGGTAACGTGCCTTCAGCAAAAGTCTTGACCACTGCATTGTGCACCGTGTTGCCCATGACTGTTGCACTCTTGATGAAGGCTTGTGCCACAGCTTGGCCAATTGCGTTTATCATCTTGCTTTCACATTAAGCCTCTGTGAATGGCTAGAAAGATGGAAGATTAAACTTCTTGATCACCTCACCAGATCTGTTGACGTTGTACGACTTGAGGCATTCACGTTTGAATTTCTCCACCAGCTCTTCATATTCCTTCTTTTGTTCTTCTTTGAGCTTATCTTCAGGAACATGAATCTGGTTTTCTTCATTAACTGTAGATTTATCTGTGAGTTCCACCATGTTAAACCTTTCGTGTCCCACTGGGCATGCCAAAAGATGTATTGACGCAAAAATCAACACACTGGAATCTGATGGCAAGTGTTCGCCAAGTCACGGAAAGTCAACCAAGCGTGCTAGTCAATTTGACCTGAAATTGACAAGGGAGAAAACAAAGTCAAATTCGAGAGCGTATCGGCTGGGATTCTAAATGTCTCTCAGATGGGCGTATCGGCAAGCTTTGCCGATACTATAGACGACAAAAAGATATTAAATGCAAGTGTGTAGTAAAGGAGCACATCGGCAAGATCAGCCGATACATTAGACGACAAAACCGGCTTTTGGACAGCCGATCGTGTGTGTATAACAAGATCTAATCTACGAATGTGTAACTTAGATGATGTGAAGCTAAAAATAGATCTAAACCGGCTCTTGAGATAACAAAAGTGTCACTCCAAAACCTAAAGCCGATCTAGTATGTTTTTAAATGTGATAATGGCAAAAAAGCATAGGAAAACCTACAAATCTAGCCGATATCGATAATTGGTGAATAAATCTAGACGAGACGACAGTGATGCGCCCGGAAGTCAAAGCCTAGATGAACTCGATAACTTTGAATATATTTGAATGAAGCCACAGTGATGCGCCCGGTAGCTAAAGCTCAAATAGACTAGGTAAAACGAAAACTCACCAGCAAATCAAGTGGCTCGAATGTGAGATGTCCTTGATCAACTTGAAAGAACTCGTCGAAAAAAGAAGAGAAAAAGCGAAGTCACCGAAAAAGTACAAAGGAATTGAAAAGTTTGTTGTATTGGATGTGTATCAAGTTTTTCCGGTCCCTTACAACTCATATTTATAGCCTAGCGCTATCAAGTCCTAGCCGATTACGGCAAACATTTCTTTACTAAAAAGAAAAGACTTAAACTACTTTAAATATTACAACCGAATCATCAAGATTCTCGCAGAGTCCGGATCCTCTCCTCCTTCCTTGACTTCATCGGCAACTATCCATCGGTCGAACACCAGAATGGACAAATCAGCATATTCGCAGAATATTCCTCTGGCCCATCGGACGGGCTCCATCGGCCGATTCCAACACTGTGCATCTTTTGGTTTTTTCCAAATCGGCCACCTTTTCTTCACAAAAATCATCTTCCTTGACACGTGTCAAAAAACGGTGTCAACAGTTATGGTCACAAGGCCCGCTGGTGTTTGACAAGGGCCCAACCAAGAATCATTTGGGCCCCCGAGCCTGTGAAACCAACCTCAACCGTTGACACAGTGGAAGCCCAAAACTCAGCCCCTGATTTCAGTGCGCTAGTCTCGGAGAATCCGCGTGCATCTCGCGACCCTTCATCTTCCCCAAGCTAAAGTGCAACTTCTCCGCCGACTCCGACGCAACCCTCCTCCTCTCCACCATTATCAACTCCCACTACTTCGCCGGAACCATCGGCTTCGCCATCGGAAGCCATGGCGAACTTCCCCTGCAACCCGATGCTCTTCACGCCGGCGGGAATGCACGTGGAGCATGGATGGCAAAGGCCCGCTCGTGCAAGGGTGGCTCTGGGCGGTGAACCTCCTCGTCGACATGAACAATATGCTATCTTGGAGCTTGATCCAGCCCCGGCTCCAGCACAGGTCCTGGAAATCATACACGATGTTGTTCACTTCCTTCAGCAAGAGTTCCCGGTGAGGGTTGTTTCTGCATTTCCCTCGCCTCTTGGGTTAGGGCTCTTTAAGTTTGACGATCCCATTCAGAGACAAAGGCTGATATCTACTTCACCAATCCAATTTGGTCATGGTTCGATTCGGGTCCTTAAACATGATGAGGCGACAAACTTTAGATCTTGCATTTATTCTAGAGAAAGTTGGATCATGTTCTTGGGTTTCCCTCTTGATTACCAGCTTCCTGAATTTGTAAAAGCTGCAGTAGCTCCTTTTGGTCGCCTTCTAACTTTGTTTGAAGGTTCTAATAAATCTAGAGTTTTGACCAAATGCCTGCTACTTGAACCGGCCTGTGTGCCTAGAAGTTTAGTGGTTTCTCAAGGTACTCTTATGGGAGTTACAGGACGATCTTGGTCTGTGCCAGTGTTTATTCTTGATGGACACTTTCCAGATGCTTTTCCTCAGGACGAAGACCCTGTTCCTTTAGATGGAAATCCTCATCCTAAGAATGGACCAGTCCAAAATGCCAATCCAAACGCACCTCAAGGTTGGGAACACGAGTTGCATGGTCCTGCAGAGCATGTTCATAATGATTTTGGGCTCAATGCTGGTCAGATGAATGAAGTGCAGAATGATCTTGCTATGCATGATGACATTGTTGATGCTCCAGGCTGGGGAGATTGGCCAGAGCAGCAAGCTGAAAATGAAGCCCAGCAGCAACCACATCAGGATGATAGGAACAGGAATCTGTAACTTTTGATCAGTCATGATCATCTGCAAATTACCTGAGAGCTAATGGTCCAGATATTGTTCTTACAGTTGAAGATGTTTTAGCAGGCAAGTACAATAGTACCTCCTCATCATCCTCTTCAGAGGTCTCCTCTTAGCAGATAGTTCAAGTCAGCCCAAACAACTCCTTTCAGATTTTGGAAGCAATGGCTTTTCAGAGGTTGGTCTCCTCAGCAGTGCCACCAACTATCCAGCTCCCTATAGTCCTGGAAAGGGTGAATCTCAATGCTCCTTTTCTCACTGCTGCATCAGTTCAGGCCTCACCTGTGGCAAATGTTTTCGCAAGAAATGACCTGGCTATTGTGCCATTTCAGCCCTGTCTCCATGCAGTACTTATTCAGCTTTGGGCTTCTTCTCAGCAGTCTTCTGATAACACACTTGTGCCATGTGGTCCTCTTTTGGTTGATCCATCCACAGACAGTGATGATGGACTTATGGCTCAGAACAGTGCTGACTTGGTGGCAAATTTAGACGACAACAATGTAGACTTAGCAGGATTTATGGCACAGAACAGCTTAGACATGGTGGTTGATTCAGAAGACAACAATGCAGACATGATAGATGTTACTCAGGTTTTAGCTACAAACTTGGCTGAAACTTTGTCAGAAATCAAAGCAAAGAAATGTCTGTCCACTCTCATGGATGCAGCTGTTACTTCCTCTCAGACAAACTTACTACCAAGACACCCTGGTTTTGTCTCTCTTCCTAAAGTTGTCTCTAAGGCTAAAAGTAACAAACCACTCTCCTCTATGGGTATTAGGAGAAGTCCTCGACTCAGTAATCAAGATAACTATCACCACATCCAACTTGATGATACTCCAAGAAAAAGGAAGAGACAACAAGTCAGCAGGGCAGAAGAAGCTATTAATGCAGATGCTGATATTGCTCTGGATGTCCTTCCAAATACCTCAACTGGAACCACTGCTCCTGTCCCCCTAAAGACTCTGCAAAGCTGGGGAATCCAGTGTGGTCTCTCTCCTGGTGAGATGACTGATGATCTGCTGCTTGCCAAAAAGAATCATGATGTGGACCACAACCCCTGAAGATCTTGTCCCTGTGGCTTTGGCAGGGTTATTTTGCTACTTTACCTGGGTTACTTCTATTTGCTGTATTATATTTCTGGTGTGTGATACTCTGTGTGATGTTTTTGGTTGGTGGACTATTTACATTTTTAGCATGAACTCTTTTCAGGGCTATTATCCTGGTTCATCTTATTTGAATGCTATTTTCATAACCTATATGATTACCCCACCTCCCAAAAAGATTGTGCTGGTCTCAATCTTACACTGCTATCTCTCTACTATCAAGTCATGAATAACAGACATTGGTCAATTCTTTGTTTGAATATTAGAGGGTTAAATGCCACTGAGAAACATGATGCAGTAAGAGATAAGATAGAGGAGAGTGGTTGCTCAGTAATCTGTCTGCAAGAGACTAAAATGCAACATATTGATATGCAATTCCTGAGAAAATTCACCCCAAGACGTTTTGACAAATATGATTTCATTCCTTCTTCTGATGCTTCTGGGGGTATTCTCTGTATTTGGAACAGTGCTGTTTTTGTGGGTACAACCGTTGATAATCAAAGTTTTGGTCTCACTATTTCTTTTACCTCACAACACAATCTGGCCACCTGGAACCTGACAATAGTTTATGGACCGTGTCTTGAACCGGCTAGATCTCACTTTGTCAACTGGTTGAAAAACCATTGCATAGATTTGGACTCAAATTGGCTTTTTTTTGGGCGATTTTAATTTCTATAGGTCTCTTGAGGATAGAAATAAACCAGGTGGCAACATCTAGGATACTCTAATTTTTAATGATCTGATTAGTCACTTGGGTTTGATTGAATTACCTCTCAAAGGTAGAGCCTTTACCTGGAGTAACATGCAACAAGACCCCCTCTTAGAACAATTGGACTGGTTTTCACTTCCATCAATTGGACCTTAGATTACCCTAACTCTATGGTCACACCCCTAGCTAAGATCACCTCTGATCATGTTCCATGTAAAATTACCATTGCAACCTCCATCCCAAAATCAAACATCTTTCGCTTTGAAAATTTTTGGCCACAGCATCCGGGGTTTTCAGAAGCAGTACATGAGGGATGGACATGTCAGGTCAGAAACCAAAGAGACTCAGCAAATATTATTGCAGGAAAATTAAAAACACAAGACAAAAACTCAAATCATGGAGCAAGCACCTGTCAAATCTCACCCAGCTTATCAAGGCCTGTAACAAGGTTATCCTGTATCTTGATACCTTAGAAGATTTTAGACCACTTCTCCTACCTGAATGGAATTTCAGAGTAATTATTAAAGCACATCTTCAAGTGTTGCTCGGATACAAAAATATTTATTGGAAGAAGAGATTCACTGCAAATAGAATAAAGCTGGGTGATGAAAATACAAAATTCTTCCATACTATGGCTGCTGTCTCTTATAGAAGGAATGCTATCTCACAAATTAAAGATGAGCAAGGTAATTGGATCTCTGATCATGAGGGTAAAGCAGCCCTGCTATACACTTCTTACAAGAATAGAATGGGAATTTCTTTACAGCCTCAGATGCATTTTGACTTGGCAAATCTGATCCAGTCCACTGTTGACCTAGATTTTCTGGTCTCACCATTCACAACTGAGGAAATTGACCACATAGTAAAGCTTTTGCCAATTGACAAAGCTCCTGGCCTAGATGGCTTTAATGGCCTTTTCCTGAAAAAGTGCTAGCCTGTGATAAAATCAGATTTCTACAAGCTTTGCCAAGAGTTTTTTGACTGTATTGTCAATCTAGAGAGCATCAATGTCTCCTTCATCACTCTGATCCCCAAAATAAATAACCCAGAGACCGTTAATGATTTCAGACCTATCTCTCTTCTCAATTGCAGCATCAAGTTGCTGACAAAGATCCTGGCAGACAGACTACAATAGATTATTATCCAACTTCTACATGACAACCAATACGGATTTATCAAAGGGAGAACCATCCAAGACTGCATTGCCTGGTGCTTTGAATACATTCATCAATGCCACCATAGCAAAAGATAAATTATTATTCTCAAACTAGATTTTGCAAAAGCTTTTGACACAGTGGAGCACTGTGCCATCATTGAAATTATGAGACATATGGGCTTCCCCAGTAAATGGCTAGACTGGATTAGTATGATTTTCTCTTCTGGTTTTTCATCCATACTCTTAAATGGTGCAGCAGGGAAGCAATTCAAGTGCAAGAGAGGAGTAAGGAAGGGTGATCCACTATCTCCTCTTCTATTTGTTCTAGCAGCTGAGCTGTTACAATATGTGGTGAATGATGCTATGAATAATGGTTTGTTGCATGCCCCAATTCCTTACTATAGTAATAATTTCCCAGTGGTGCAATATGCAGATGACACAATTTTGATCATGCAAGCAGATGTTAACCAAGTACTACATCTCAAGCATTTGTTAGCACAATTCTCTGATTCTACTGGTCTGAAGGTCAATTACCACAAATCCTCCATGGTCCCAATCAATGTTTCAAGTAGTAAGCTGGATGATTTGGCAAATGCTTTTGGATGCCAGGTGGCTTCCATGCCTTTTACTTATTTGGGTCTGCCAATGGGGACCACAAAACCAAAAATGGAAGATCTTACTCCACTAATGGACAGGGTAGAAAGGAAACTCTCCTCCTGCTCAACTTTCCTTTCTTATTCTGGTCGATTACAAATGATAAATTATGCCATTTTGCCAATCACTACCTATGCCATGTGTTCAATCAAACAGCCAGTGGGGGTAATTGATAATATTGACAGAATCAGAAAACAATGTCTTTGGAGAGGAAATGATGCAACCAAAAAGGGAGGTAATCTAGCTGCCTGGCACTTGGTTCAGAAGCCAAAATCAAAAGGAGGCCTTGGAGTCATAAATCTCAAACTACAGAATGATGCTCTCCTACTAAAACATCTTCACAAATTTTAAGCCAAAAAGGATATTCCTTGGGTGAACATGATTTGGGTTAGGTATTACACAAGGAAAATCCCTCATGCCTCAAATGAAGTGGGTTCTTTTTGGTGGAAGGATATTCTAAGATTAAACAAACTTTACAGAGGTGTAGCCAAATGCACCATAGGTGATGGCTCAACTGTTACTTTTTGGGATGACCTCTGGGCTGATGACATTTTGTCAACAAAATACCCAAGTATTGCTAGCTTTGCAAAAAACAGAAACATCTCAGTTAAGGAAATTCTAAGTGCAGATGACCTTGACTCACTCTTCCATCTCCCACTCTCCAATGCAGCAATGGAAGATTTAACCTCTCAGCATGATATGGCGGATCGGCTGATAAACGTAATTAGGCAATACTCGCCCTCCTCTGCGGAGGCTCTGAGTTTGTTAACCCTAATTGTTGCTTGCTTTATTGATAAGGCCGGACTCCTTTATATAGAGCCGGAAGAATACAGAAGACAAGTCCTTGTTTAACTCTAACTAACACCAATCTAAACCGAATAGATTACAAAGTAAATAAAAATCACACTTCTGCAGCCGTGGCCTCCTTCTTCTTGCGCCGCTGGTACGTTTGCCCAACAAAGGCGTCCACAACACTTCCGCCCTCCTTTCGAAACAGCTCGTCCTCGAGCTGGAATTCCGGATAGTGCTCCTTGAATTGTTCCAATGGCTCCCAAGTTGCTTCAGAAACAGCACGACCAACCCATTGGACAGAAAGTTCCCAGGCACCACGGTTAAGGCGTGCACGAATGACCTTGGCCGGTGTAGGAACTGCACGACCATGCACTATAGGAGGGAGTGGTACTGTCTCGGATGGAGGATCACCTTGATGCTTCTTGAGGAACACCACATGAAAGACATCATGAATACGTGTCTTGGCTGGGAGACGTAGACGATAAGCGACATCACCAATGCGTTCCAATACTTGGAACGGACCATAAAACCTTGGAGCCAGCTTGCTGTTGGTGTTATCAGTGATACCGGCAGCCGAACGATGATGGAGGCAAAGCCAAGCCCAATCCCCGACTGTAAGCTCCATGTCACGACGAGAACGATCAGCCCCAACCTTCATGTAATCCTGGGCTTGGAGGAGACGATCATGAATATCAGTGAGGAAGATGTCTCGCTCCTGCAATTGGCGGTCCAGAGCCACCACTCGAGCAAGACCTGGCCTGTAGGATGCCAACGTGGGTGGCGAGCGGCCGTAAACAACTTCGAACGGTGTTGTCTGCAGAGCCGTCTGGTAGGATGAATTGTAGCAATACTCCGCCCATGGCAGCCACCTGAGCCATTGTTTGGGGCGATCTCCTGCTAAACATCGGAGGTATACACCCAACACTCTATTGGTGACCTCCGATTGACCATCCGTCTGCGGATGGAATGCTGAACTCAGTCGTAGCTTGACGCCGGCAAGCTTGAAGAGCTCGCTCCAGAACGAGCTTGTGAACACTGGATCCCGATCGCTCACAATGGAACATGGGAAGCCATGCAACCTGACAATATTGTCGAAGAACGCCTGGGCAACAGAGATGGCGGTGTAGGGATGGCCAAGCGCGATGAAGTGGGCGTACTTGGAGAAGCGATCGACGACAGTAAGGACAACCGACTTGCCGCTGACCCTCGGAAAGCCCTCGACGAAATCCATAGCGATGTCGGCCCACACCGAGTGTGGAACGTCGAGAGGCTGGAGGAGCCCCGCCGGGTGCAAGTGCTCTGTCTTGTTGCGCTGGCAAATAGTGCAGCTCTTGACGAACTCCCGTACCTTGCGTGATGCGTGTGGATTGTAGAACGAAGCCCGCAAGCGGACGAGAGTCTTCTGTGCGCCTTCGTGGCCGGTGCCATGCGCCTGGTGGAGAAGCGCCGGCCACAAGGTCGACTCGTCGGGGACGAAGATGCGACCGCGGTGCATGACAAAACCGTCAGCCATCGACCATGCAGCGCCAGCTGTACCATCCTGAATTTCTTGGCGCTTGGCGATGATGCTGGGTAGCTGCTCGGACTCATGGCGGAAGTCGTCAAAGAGGGCGAACTCCGGCCGAGATGTGGCGATGGCGTGGACGGCCAACTCGTCGCCCTAGTCCCTCCTGGACAGGGCATCAGCTGCCGCGTTCTGGCGACCCGGCCGGAACTGCACCTTGAACGTGTAGCCGAACAGCTTGCTCACCCATGTATGCTGGGGAATTGTGGAGAGCCGCTGATCCAGGAGATACTTGAGGCTGCAATGGTCAGTTCTAACGACGAACGGACGTGTCCACAGATATGGACGCCAATGCCTCACAGCCTGCACAAGACCAATCAATTCACGTTCATATGCAGCAAGTTTAGTATGGCGCGGAGCGACAGCCTTGCTGAAAAAAGCAATGGGGCCGTTAAGCTGGTGAAGGACGGCCCCAAAACCGGTACCAGAGGCGTCGCAGTCCACCACAAATTCTTTGGTGAAATCGGGCAGCTGAAGAACTGGCCCCGTGGTGAGCGCCCTCTTCAGATCGTTGAAGGCGTCAGTGGCGGCCTGGGACCACAGGAACGCGTCCCTCTTGAGCAAGGCGGTGAGCGGAGCCGCGATAACACCGTAGTTGTGGATGAACTTGCGATAGTATCCCGTGAGGCCGAGGAAGCCCCGCAATGCCTTCAGGGACGTGGGCAGTGGCCACGCCTGAACGGCTGCCACCTTCGACTGATCCATGGCGACGCCGGAACCCGTCACGATATGGCCCAGATAGGCCATGCTTTGTTCGGCGAAGGAGCACTTGGATCGTTTGAGCACCAGGCCGTGTTCACGCAGCGTCGAGAAGACGGCGCGGAGGTGCTGAAGATGTTCGCTCCATGTCTTGCTGTAGATCAAAATGTCGTCGAAGAAGACAAGAACGAACCGGCGCAGGTAGGGACGAAGTACCTCGTTCATTAGTGCTTGGAACGTTGACGGCGCATTGGTGAGGCCGAATGGCATCACCAAGAACTCGAAGTGGCCGTGGTGGGTACGGAACGCCGTCTTCGCGATGTCGTCGGGGTGCATGCGAACCTGGTGGTATCCGCTGCGGAGGTCGAGCTTCGTGAAGAAGGCGGCGCCGTGGAGTTCGTCGAGCAGCTCGTCGACGACTGGAATCGGGAACATGTCCCGAACTGTGGCGCCGTTGAGGGCGCGGTAGTCCACGCAGAAGCGCCACGTGCCGTCCTTCTTCCGAACCAGCAACACCGGGGAGGAGAACGCCGATGTACTCGGCCGGATAATGCCTTGTCGAAGCATGTCGGTGCACTGCTGTTTGATCTCATCTTTGAGGAGCTGCGGGTAACGATATGGCCGCACGGCAACTGGCGACGTCCCGGGAAGCAGATGGATGTGATGGTCGAAGCTGCGGCTTGGCGGCAGTGTCTTCGGTGGCTCGAACAGGTCGCTGAAGGCGTCGAGCAGCAGCTGAAGGAGATCCTGAAGCCCGGCTGTCGCAAGGCGCCTGGCTGATGGTGTGCCCAGACCGGTCCAACGGACCCGGCGCCTGCCACGCCAGAACACCATGTCGAGGCGTCCCAGATCCCATGTGATGGGACCAAGGGTGCGCAGCCAGCGGTAACCGAGTACCAGCTCGTAGCCCTCTAGCGGGATGACGTGGATGTCGATGGGGAACGTCTCCTGCCCGACCGTCACCGGGACGGCCTTGCAGATGCCCGAGGAGGCGAGGGCTTCACCATTGGCCACCTTGACGCGGATGCCTGGGGTTGGCTGCGGTGAGAGGCCAAGTCGCACGGCCGTAGCTGTGGCCATGAATGAGTGAGTCGACCCAGAGTCGACTAGGGCCGTGACTTCCTTGCCGGCGATGGTGGTGGCGAGCTGCATCATGTCCGTGTCGCCGATGCCGGTCAGCGCGTTCAGGGAGATCGTGGCGTCGAGCTCGTCGTCGGAGGCGTCCTCCACGAAACCATTCACGGGAGGCTCTTCATCCGTGAGCTCGATCATGTAGACGCCGCGCCCCTTGCACACCTTGTTGTGCTCCCTGGAGTACTTCTCAGGGCAATTGAAGCAGAGGCCCTTGGAGCGTCGATCGTCCATCTCCTCCGGTGACAGTCGGCGAAAGCGGCCATTAGGAGGGGCGACGCCGCTGTCAGTCGCGGCTGCCGGGGATGGGGGCGCCGGCTTGGGCGCCTGCAGAAGTTGGCGCGGTGTCGGAGGAACGCGCGGAGGGGCACGGGAAGAGGACGGCTTGGAGTCGCTCCCGAGGGTCGCGGCGCGCCACTCATAGGCCCGTGCCAGGTTCATGGCGTCTTCCAGGGTAGTCGGGCGCTGCATCTCGACGTCGATGCCGAGAGTGCCGCCGAGTCCGGCGGTGAAGAGGGCCACCTGCTGTGCTTCGTTGACGTCGTCGCAACGCGCCAGGAGAGTAAGGAACTGGTCCTGGAAGTCCTCGACCGTGCCGGTGCGATGGAGGTGCGCCAGTTCGCCTAGAGGATTGCTTCGGATGGGTGGGCCGAAACGACGACTGACCAGGTCGACGAAGTCCGGCCATGTTGGGATGCCGCGATTGCGCTCCAGGCGGTAGTACCAGCGCTGCGCAGTGTCAGACATGTAGAAGGATGCCGTCCACACCTTGTCCGTCTCTGGCGTGCGATATGCACGGAAGAACTGCTCGCACTTGTGGAGCCATGGCGCCGGGTCCTCCTTGCCGTTGTACTCTGGAAAACGCAGTTTGTGCGTGATCGGCGCCAAGGGTTGTGACTCCGGTGGTGAACGGAAAGACGAGGAGGATTGCTGCGGCTGGAGATCCAGGGCCTTGGTCTGCAGCCGATTGACGGCCACGTTGAGGGTGGAGTATTGGCCCTTGATCTGTTGGATGGCTGAGGCGTGATTCTCCGCCAGCTTCAGCAAGTTGTCCAGTTTGACGGAGATATCGTCGTCCGCGGTGCCGTCGCCCATGGTGACTGGAAGGACGGCTGCGGCAACGAAGAACAAGGGCGGCGCGAGCGGAACGAGCGAGGGCGCAGGATCGTAGATGGCGGCGCGAGCGGAACGAGCGAGGGCGAAGGCACAGGATCGTAGATGAAACCTGATACCAGATGATATGGCGGATCGGCTGATAAACGTAATTAGGCAATACTCGCCCTCCTCTGCGGAGGCTCTGAGTTTGTTAACCCTAATTGTTGCTTGCTTTATTGATAAGGCCGGACTCCTTTATATAGAGCCGGAAGAATACAGAAGACAAGTCCTTGTTTAACTCTAACTAACACCAATCTAAACCGAATAGATTACAAAGTAAATAAAAATCACACTTCTGCAGCCGTGGCCTCCTTCTTCTTGCGCCGCTGGTACGTTTGCCCAACAAAGGCGTCCACAACACAGCAGGATTACATATCTTCCATACCTTATAATGCTGAGGCTTTCGATGTTTGGACTTTTATCTGGGGCAACCAAGTTTATACTTCTTGCAGATATTATCACTCTGTCTACCAGAACCTGCAGACTTCTCCGGTGTTCAAGCTCTTGTGGAAATCCAAATGCACCCCATGAGTCAAATTCTTCACCTGGCTCTTGCTTGTAGACAGACTCAATACAAAGAGTATGCTGGCCAGAAGAAATTTCCATGCACAGCCAAATGTTTTCTGTGTCATGTGCAATCTTACAACTCAGGAAGATGTCACCACCTGTTTTTTACTTGTCCTTTTGCCTCTACCTGCTGGAGCAAATTGGGAATCCAATGGCCCAACCTTCTTGATGTCTGTCGAAGGCTGCTCACTGCAAGACAAACACACTTGTTGCCTTTCTTCATGGAAATTTTCATCATAGCTTCTTGGGAACTATGGAATCTGAGAAATGCAAAAAAATTTGACAATGCAAGGACTTCGGTAAGATAATGGCTCCAGAATTTCAAGCAACAAGTGCATCTCCAACTCTTGAGGGTTAGAGAAATAGACAGACCTCCAATTGTTCAATGGATAGACACAATCATGTAACACTCTTTTTGTAACTTAGCACCCCACCCCCAACCTCTCTCCCTGTAAGTAATTGAACGTTGTACAGTCTTTTATCTTTAATGCATTTGCTATGGGGAACTCCCCCATAGTTTCAGTCAAAAAAAAACAGAACCCTTTCATTTGCTACTTCCATTCGCCTCAGTTAAGTGGATCTGAAAACTCCCTTCTAACCCATCTTCTTGGAAGAACTCACCGACGTATGTGTTTGGATCTATGTTGTAATCTTCATTGTTCGAAATTGGAAGCTTACCGTGTGGCGATACCTTGTACACAACATCCCAACCCTTGAGATTCTCGTCGGTTTGGCATGGATATGACAAATAATAAACTTGTGTGGCCTGTTGAGCCACAGCATAGACATCGTCTCCTGGGTACACGGACCCTGGGTACACGGACGACTGTTGAATTTCAACTAGCCCAAGATTCGGGGTCCGTCTCACCGCTTGAGGATCAAACCAATGACATTTGAATATCACGGGTTTCAGAGGGTTTGAACCATGAAACGTGAGTTTGTATATTTCTTCGATTCTTTCATAGTACTCGAGCCCATCGTCTCCTGGCACAAAAACTCTGGTATTTGTGGTTCTTCGATTGGGCCGACCCTTCTCATGTCTTGTTGTGTGAAAGCGATATCCATTGATGTCATAACCTCCAAATGACTTGACCCTATAGGCACAGCCATTGGCAACCTGCCGCAACTCGGCACTCATAGACGGATCGGTTTGGGCCTGTAGGTTCATGCAGGCAAGTGCATCATATTATTCGCGCGTATAAACAACGGGTAATATCATACAATGAACGAACATTACCTTCTGTTTGAACCAACAAATGAAATCTGGCCTACCATTTCCCGCACCATGTCTAATAAGGGTTTCAGTTTCCTGGAGGGTAGGCGCCCTTGATGGACGCCAGAATTGCATATGAAATTCCCTGTACGAAAGATTCACGATAGGGTTGGATGCAAAAAAAAGAGAGTACCCAAGAACTAAAGGAATGCTGAGAACTTACTGTATGTACGGCTGAGCTTCGGAAGGGTTGGTCAGCACATATAGCATGATAGTGTGCCACTCTTAATGATTCAAGGTCTTGATGGCCGCTACACTTGCACTTCCGAGTTGCCCTCGGAAAAGACTGAGGTTCAAGTCATTTTCCCCAGCATTGTAATGAGGGGGTGGGTTATGCATGCTAGGAAGATTGTCAGCATAGTATTTTGATGTGAAGTTTGACATCTCCTCCAGAATGTATGCCTCTGAGATGGAAGCTTCAATTTTGCATTTGTTTTTGCATTTAGTTCTAAGGACCTTCTGACATCTCTCAATTGAATAGCACCAACGGTCCTGCGCGGGACCCCCCATTCATACCTCGTACGGGAGGTGCAAAATCATATGCTGCATCGGATTGAAGAAGCCAGGTGGAAAGATCTTCTCCAACTTACAGAGCAACGCAGGCACCATCCTTTCCATTTCCTGAATTACGGTCATCAATACCTCCTTAGCACAAAGCTGACGGAAGAAAAAGTTCAATTCTACCAGCACTCGCCATATATGATCTGGGAGGTAGCCTCAAACCATCACCGGAAGAAGCTGCTCGATCCATATGTGGTAGTCATGGCTCTTGAGCCCGTTGATTCGCATAGTATACAAGTTTACTCCCCTCCTAAGATTCGCTGCATACCCATCGGGAAACATTAAGGTTTGGAACCATTCTAAAACTTCTCTCCTCTAGGGCCTCGTCAGGACGTAATCGGCCCTAGGATTTCTCCATGACCGCCTTTGGGAGGCACCATGTCTAGCTTTGGTCTATCACATAATGTTTTTGGTCCACTCTGGCCATAACATTGTCCTTTGTCCTGTCTGAAATATCCATGATTGTTCCGAACAGTGCCTCGGCGATATTCTTTTCCGAGTGCATCATATCAATGTTATGTGGCAGAAGAAGATCCTGCATATAGGGTAGCCTCCACAAGCCGACTTCTGCGACCATGAATGTAACTCAACATATCCGACAAAACCACCACCTTCCGCATTGACCACGAGACCATCTAACTGAGCACAAATCTCGGCACCTATCATCACATGTGGTCGAGGGTCTCTTACTTCAACACCTTTCGTAAAGTTTTTCTTATCTCGTCTGAATGGATGGTCAAGAGGGAGGAATTGTCGATGTTTGTTGAACGAAGAATACTTGCCACCCTTCCGCAACCAAATGAACATCAGAGCTGCCTTTCACACTGGGCAAGGAAACTTCCCGTGAACACACCAGCCGCAGAATATCCCATACATCGGCATGTAATGCAGGGAATAGTGGTACCAAACATACATTCTGAAGTTTATCTTTGTAGCTCGGTCATATGTCCATACCCCTTCCTCCCAAGCATGGAGCAAATCATTGATTAGAGGCTCCATGTACACACTCATATTGTTACCTGGGTGTCCAGGAATTATCAACGACAAGAATATGTTCTGTCGTTGGAAGATGACGCAGGGGGGGAGATTGAGGGGGATAACGAAAACGGGCCAACAAGTGTAAGGGGCAGTCGACATTCCATATGGATTGAAGCCATTTGTTGCCAACGCAACACGTACATTACGAGCATCCTCGGCTTTCTGACGATGAATCCCGTCAAAATGGGTCCACGATTCAGCATCGGATGGATGAACAAGATTCTGAGGATGGTATCGAGTTCCCATTTTGTGCCATGTCATCTGTTTCGCGGATTCCTCGATCATGAACAGCCATTGGATCCTCGGAATCAGCGGAAGGTACCATAGAATTTTCACGGGGACCACGAGCTGCCTCTTCTGCCCATCACCGGAGTCTACTTCCACAAACCTAGAGGCTTCACACTTTGGACAGTACTTTGCTTCCACATGTTCTTTCCTAAATAAGATGCATCCGTTGGGACACGCATGTATCATCTCATATGGCATCTTCAGTGGCCGAAGGAGTTTCTTTGCCTCATACAAGTTCTTTAGAAGAATGTGACCTTCCGAAAGTAGACTGCCAATAACTATCAACATAACGTTGAAGGGGTCTCGACTCAGGGTAAACTGGGACATCACGGCTATCAGACGCGCAATGGCATCCAGTTGTGAAACCTTGGTATGCCCGTGCAGGGGTTCCTGTGCTACAGCCAACATGTCATAGTATGCCTGCGCGGTTGCCTCTAGCTCCTCCTCCATACGTCCTTCGTCGAAGTGTGCCTCATGAAAATCATCTAATATGTCTACGACCCCGGCATCAGAATCAAGATCATCGATGTGTTGCCTAACGACCTCATCTCTCATACGATTGGTTTCACCATGGTAGGTCCACCGCGTATAGTCTCTCGTAAATCCATGATTGAAAAGATGATGTGTCATCTCTTCCCGTGTCTGTCGACTTGTGTTTCCACATCTACTACACGAACACCAGGTGCATTTTGCTCCTTTGAGCTTTGAAAATGCTCAATGCAAGAATGTCTCGGTCCACTCAATCCAATCTGCAGTCACGTCACCCCCACTATTCCATCTCGTGTACATCCACACACGGTCATCCATTCTCTATCATTTCAACGAGTTTTATAATATAAAATACCACCTTTGCATCTACACGATGTCTATAGTTTCTAATAGGTTAAGATAGGTCCTAATCCCACCCGAGGATGCGTAGCTGGGTCAGTTTCCATGCTCTACTCCGATCCGGGATAGAATTTCAGCAGCACCTCCCTGCTGTTCTCCGAAAACACGTCCTGGAAGGGAGATTGTGTATCAGGAGAACTTTTGGGAGGTGCTGCCGAAATTATGTTCTGGATCGAAGTAGAGCATGGAAACCGACTCCATCTACACATTCTCGGGTTGTCCAAAAAACGTGGACAATTCGAACCAGATACGATTATAGATATGCAATGATCTGCATAGCTCTATCCGAATCTGTTCCGAACAAGAGAAGCCTAACTTGTTTACGTTAACTAAACTAAACTTACTAAATTGACTAAACTAAATTAAACTAATTAAATAACTACATTAATTAGTTTCACTAACTAAACTTACTAAATTAAATAACTAATTTACAGATAGTGTAATTAAGTAAACTAAATAACTAAACTAACTACTATAATTGAAATAATTAAACTAACTAATTAACTAGTTACTCTAACTAACTAACTAACTAAACTAATAAATTTAACTAATTAATTATCTAATTTAACTAATTAACTAAAAAAATTTACCTATGGGTGGCGCCGGCGGCACATCGGGGATGTGCGCAGCGGTGGTGGGGGGCGAGTGGCGCCTGCCGTGACCTCGTCGCCTCGGGGCCGAGCTGGGTCGCGGTGCCTCAGCACCGAAGGGCCGCCGGGCGCCGGCCGGAGCTCTGCGCGGCTGAGGACTGCGCGCCTGGAACTCGGCGCGGCGCGGCCGGAGCTCGGAACGGAGCTCGGCCCGCCTGGAGCTCCATGCGGCGTGGCCGCCGGGACGGCGTTGAGGCGCGGCGCGGGCGGCGTGGAGGCAAGGCGCGGCCTAGACGGAGGCGCGGCGTAGCTGGGACGGAGGCGCGAGGCGGCGGGGTACCCTCCGACACGGGGAAAGGCAGTGGCAGCGACGGCGGCGGCGCGTCGACGGCGGATGGCGAGCACGGCGCGGCGCGGAGAGAGTGGGAGACAGTGAGCGAGAGAGTGGGATTGAGCGTGGTCGGGCCGTGCGCTGAAGTTGGATAAGGAGTCGGGCCACCTCTTTGCCATGGGCCAAGATCTGCGGCACACGGCAAAGCGGAGGTTTGCCGTGTGCCCTGATCCGCAGCCCACAGCAAAGGGTTTTTTCCTGTTTTTCAATCCCAATTCCTAAACTGCAAACATTATGTTATTCCATGCATGTAAATTTTAGATAAGAGTTCTACATAGCCAAACTAACTCACGAAAAAAAGAAAACTTATTATTTCATGTGTTTTAACTTTAATTTTATTAATGTTAACAAATAAATTGTTCCAATTTATTTGTTCCTATATTTCATGTTATTAAACTTTGTCAGATTTTGTACGTACTTTGCCAATTTGGCTTACCAATTTGTATTTTCTGATTCTATACAATAAAAGTTATTATTTTATGCAGTTAAACCTTAATTTCAATGTATATCACATGACATAGATTATTCGCAAAAAAATTAATAATTATCAAACTGAACCAAAAAATAACTGAATTTTGGCTTGAAACAACCTTACTCATGTTTTGCAAATAGAAAACGTTTCAAGGTCATCTGCAAATTCGTTCGTAACATTTAGTATAAACCTTTACGACTACTTCTCAACTCTATGGATCTTCGCTGGAGATGTTTCGATTTATAACTACTGTACAGCGAAACTTGTGCGAATCATTTCAAATTTTTTACCACAGTATCCACAGATGAAATAATGACACCACAACAAATTTCATGATTTTCGGAATGTGTTTGCTTTTATTAGAATTTTAAACTAATTTGGCAACACATTCTGGACTATGATTTATTACAAAGATATTCAAAATTTACTTATGTTTCAGGCATAGAACCACAAAATGAACTCTCTAATATGTCTATCAATTTTATATTCTTTATACTCCACTAATCAAAAGACTTACAGTTCAATCACCAGAAATTCGATTACTGAAATTAAAAGTCTAAATATAGCAAAAATATCGAGAAATTTACCAAAGTTTAACATGGAGCAACATATATTGTATACTTATACCAGAAAATGTGTGGAGGCCAAATTCAGTTTGTTTTTAAATACTTTGTCGTGTGCAAAGAAAAATACACATAGCAAACTCAATTTTTGCCGTGTGCTGTAGCTAGACACACGGCAAATGTGACGGGCGCCTGATGGCATCACTGGAAGCCACCTTTGCCGTGTGCCTAACGTTAGGCACACGGCAAAGATGTCCATTTTGCCGTGTACCAGGCTTTTGCCGTGGGCTGTTTCTTAAGGCGCGAGGCAAAATGTGCTTTTACCGTGTGCCAGAGCTTTGCCGTGAGCCTTTTCTTCTGGCACACGGCAAACCATTCCTTTCCCGTGTGCTCGATGTTTCGCCCACGACAAACGTTTTGGCACATGGCAAACGCACGTTTTTCGGTAGTGAACCCATAATGTTTCCTCAAAAAGGAGGGCCGGTGCCACAAAAACAAGGAGACGTTCCGACACTATTTCGACATTCTAAAGCAATAAAAAGGAAGAAAAAAAGCAAATAGACATATGATGAAACAGTAGCAAGATGAGGTCAAATCACAAATTTGAGCTCATCATCTCGAAGCCTCCGCTGAGATGATCATAACAGATATATAGTTTGTCCGAGTTGGTGCCCGGAAAATTTATTCAACAATATATGCTATAAGTGGGTGTTTTCATAAGACCATCTGAATTGCTAACTAATATAGAGTTTTAAACTAGTCTAAAATGAGTTGTATCCATGTTATTGGCAATTTTTTAAGAAAACAGATGAATTTTAGGCAGATTATTATTTTACAATGTTACCGTAAACACTAAATAGTCAGTCACCTATTGACACGCTAATCACCACTGATTGCACAAACTGAAGCTAATCGTACACGCTGCTACTTTCACTACTAGAAAACGGGCCAAAGGTCCTGGCCAAAGGTCCGACTGCAACAGCAGCTGGTACCTTTGGCCAGCGGCGCTCAAAGGGAGGTCTTTAGGTACCGGGTTAAAGCACCACCTGATACCAAAACAGGCGCATATATAGGCACCGGTTGGTGGCACCAGCCGGTGCCTAATGAGCGGATAATAGCACCGGGTTTTGTCATGACCCGGTGCCGCCAGGTGCCCATCACAAAGGAACCGGTTGGTAATTTCAACCGGAGCCGATGCTTAGTGTTTGGCACCGGTTGTTTAGCACCAATCGGTGCCTTTGTGCCCCCACTATAAATACCCCGCCCCCTTCCCCCCTCCAAGCTGCCGTGAACTCACTGTTCATGGCAGCTGAGTAAGGGGAGGGGTGGCGAATTTTTTCAATTTTTTTAAAAGGTTAGTAATATTGTTTTCAATACTTTAGTAAATTAATTTCATAGCTGTAGTTAGCACTTGATTTAGTTTATACACATGATAAATATTTGTAGATGTATTTTGGACCCGATTTAGTTTTATGGTTTTATATTATTGTTATATAAATTATTTGGCATAAGATAACTATTTATTTATATGTTGTTAGAATTTGATTATTTTATTTTTATATTAGGCATGCATGATATAATTATTTATAGTATATAATTTTGATGACACTCCAATTTGTTTCGTAATCAGTCATTGATTTATTCAATTTATTATTTTTACTGCCAAAGTTTATTTAAAAATGGTTATTGTTGACACTCGTTTGATTGTAATAAATTAAATGTGAACCCAGATGAGTCGGCAATGGATGTACATGACGGAATGGCGGTCAATGGAGTTCATTGATGGCGTGCATGAATTCATAAAAGTTGCTGAGAACAACAAGTACGGTGGTTTCGTTCGCTGTCCATGCAAAAACTGCAAGAATGAGAAGGATTACTCATCATCAAGAACCATCCACGGTCACTTGTTCAGTAGTGATTTCATGCCGAACTACTATGTTTGGACCAAGCATGAAAAAAGAGGAAATATGCTAGATAATAATAATGAAGAAGAAGAGGACATGATTTCTGACTTTGCAGGAAATTACAGTTCCTTTTTTGATGGCACTGCAATGGGTGAGCCTGAAGAAGATACTGAAGGACACGTTGTAGAAGATGATCTGGGTCAGATGATGCGTGAAGCGGAGGAAGTTTGCGAAACAGAAAAGGAATCGAGAGATCTGAAGCATATGTTGGAGGACTACAGAGCATTGGTGTACCCATATTGCAAACAAGGGCAAAAGAAGTTGGGTACCACATTGGAATTGTTGCAATGGAAGGCATCAAATGGTTTGTCTAACAAGGGATTCGAGGAGTTGCTAAAACTTATAAAAAACTTAATCCCTGAGGGTAACACCTTGCCGGAGGCAACATAGGAGGCAAAAAAAGTTATTTGTCCTTTAGGATTAGAGGCACAGAAGATACATGTTCGTCCTAATGACTGCATCCTATATCGAGGTGAGTACGAAAATTTGGATTCATGCCCTGTATGCAACGCATGCCGGTATAAGATCCCTCGAGATGATCTAGGTGACGTTGAGGGGATGTGTGTCAAGAAGAGGGTGCTTGCCAAGGTGATGTGGTATTTCCCTCTAATACCACATCTGAAACGTTTGTTCATGATAATATGTGGTATTTCCCTCTAAATTGATGCGGTGGCACAAAGAAGAACGTAAGCAAGATAATATGTTGAGACACCCCGTTGATGGGTCGTAGTGGAGAAAGGTGGACATAACATTCCCTACATTTGCAAATGATGCGAGGAATATAAGGTTCGGCTTAAGTACTGATGACATGAATCCTTTCGGTGAGCAGAGCAGTGGCCATAGTACCTGGCCTGTGACACTTTGTATATACAACCTTCCTCCTTGGTTGTGTATGAAGCGAAAATTCATTATGATGTCGGTGCTTATCCCCAGCCCGAAGCAATCTGATAACGATATAGATGTGTATCTGAAACCACTGATTGAGGATCTTCTAATGTTGTGGAAACAGGAAGGTGTTCATATGTAGAATGCGCACGCAGAGGAACATTTTAACCTTTGTGCATTGCTTTTCGTAACCACCAACGACTGGCCAGCACTAAGCAACCTCTCCGGACATTCCAATAAGGGTTATAGGGCATGCACCCATTGTTTAGAAGAATCTGACAGCACGTATCTCAAGCACTATAGGAAGATCGTGTATATGGGTCATCGTCGATTTCTTCCGATCAAGCACCCATTAAGGAGGAGACATGCTCACTGTGGTGGAAAGGAAGATCATCGTACCAAACCTAGGCACCGTTATGGGAAAATGGTGTTTGAAATGGTCAAAGATATAAAAGTAGTATTCGGAAAAGGATCTGGCAGCAGATCAGTACATAGTGATGACGGACATGCACCTATGTGGAAGAAGAAGAGTATTTTTGGGAGTTACCTTATTGGGAAGTCTTAGAGGTCTGCCACGCAATTGATGTGATGCACCTAACAAATAATCTTTGTGTGAACCTTCTAGGCTTCCTTGGTGTCTACGGTAAGCCAAAGGATACACTGGAAGCGCGGCAAGATCTTCAATGTACGAAACAGGAGCAAAGTAAGGAAGAGAAGCAAAGTATGTCTAGAAAAAAGGGATAAAAGACGTCATTACCTAGGTCCTGCGTGCTACACTCTTAGTAAGGAAGAGAAGCAAAGTATGTTCGACTGTTTGAACAGTATCAAGGTCCCATCAGGCTACTCTTCAAACATAAAGAGGCTACTGAACCTGAAAGTAGGGCCAGCTCTAGGATTCTTAGTGCCCCCGAGCGAACCATGCTTTAGGGCCCCTTAGGCTAAATAATTTTTAACATGAGCAAATAGATAATAATACTAATCACATATATAATTTTTGAAGAACAATAATAGCTAAACAAGTATGATTACCTCAAATAATAGCTAAACCCATGATTCCATCAACAGTAATATTTCAGTTCTTGACAAAAAAGATACTTCGGGCATTTCTTGATGCAAAATCATTAATAATCGTATCTAGATCAAGGTTGTCCAAGATATCTTTCTCAATGCTGCACATAGCTAAGCCATTCAATCTTTCTTGTAACATAGTTGTTCTCAAACAATTTCTCAGTAGTTTCAGTTTTGAGAAACTTCTTTCAGCTGATGCTACAGTCACCGGCATAGTTAAGAGGATCTGATATGCAATAGAGACATTTGGATAGCAATCTATAGTTGTAACAAACTGAAGAATCTCTGGGGCTGACATAAAACCATCTAGCAGAGTTACTTGGAGTACTTTTAATTCAGAGAAAAAGTCATCTAGATCAACATCAGATGAATTATCATGAGAAAAAACTTCTGCAAAAGTAGTGCAATGCTTACGTAGATCGTTATTATCCAAGGACTTCAAATTATCTGAGTTGAATAGAAAACCAAACACCTTTTCAAATGTCTTCAGCTGCTCAAATCGACTAGTCAATGAAGCAATTGCCGTATCAACAATGACAATAAAGTAATTGACTCTAAATGATTCCATAGCTTATAGCTGTATTTCTTCATCACTTGTTTCATCAAATTGCTTCTTCCTTTTACTTTGGCGCTTTGTAGGAAATTTTGGCTCTATATCCATATCAGCTGCAATGGCTTTTGCAACCTCAATACTAGAGTCGAAGCCTTCGACTCTATATTTTTGAAAATATGAGATAACCCCTTCAATTTGTTTGAGAGTAGCATCCATGCACACAATCTTAGATTGCAACTTCTTGCTCACCATGTTTATAGAAAATAAAACATCATGCCAAATAACCATACCAACTATAAATTCAAAATTCTCAAGTGTACCAACCAAAGCTTGAGCATCACTTACTGCTGATGGGTAATCAGTACAAACCTCCTCCACTTTCTGCAAGGCTGATCTTATTTGGGGAGTTTGGTACTGAATAGGTTGCACACTTTTTCTTCGACTCTCCCAGCGAGTATTAGATAAAGGTTTAACAGTCAATTTTGGAACATTGTCCAACAAAACCTTCCATCTTTTAGTAGAGCGTGCAAATAATGCATATATCCGTTGTATAACACCAAAGAATGAAATAGCTTGTCTGCAAGATTTCGCCATATCACAAAGAGTGAGATTTAGACTGTGACATGCACATGGCATGTATAATGCTTTGGGATTAATTTGAAGCAAACGATTCTGTACACCTTTTGTTTGTCCCTTCATATTGGACCCATTGTCATAACCTTGACCTCTCACATCAGCAACATTCAAATCCAATTTCTTCAATGTATCTATCAACACCTCAAAAATACCCAACCCTGATGTGTCATCAACCTTTAAGAACCCTAGAAAAAACTCCTCCACTCTTGGAATGCCACTTGACATATTGACACAACGCACAATTAGGGTCATCTATTCCTGATGGCTCGCATCTGGGGTACAATCCAAGATAACAGAGAAATACTTAGCATCCTTGACAATCTTCAAGATATACTCCTTCACAGCATCAGCAAGAAGAGAAATTAACTCATTCTGAATATTGTGGCCAAGATAATGATTATGAATTTCATTACTTTTAATGCACCTAATATGTTCTTGCATCACAGGATCAAACTCAGCAATCATTTCAATTGTGCCTAGAAAATTGCCATTATTATCTTGATAAAGCTTCTCATTTGATCATCGAAAGGCCAAATTATGTTTAGCAAGAAACTTCACAGCTGAAACTATTCTTACCAGAACATGCCTCCAACGCTCTTTTTCATTTGAGATTTCCCGTTGCATATCATCATCGATTGTTCGATTTTTGCTTAACCTCAATCTAACTTCATTCCATGTATTCATGTTTGTCATATGCTCAATACTGCTCTCATGTTCTTTGAGTTTCCTACTAAGACGCTGCCAGTCTCTCACTCCATCAGATGCTAAAAAAGACTTTCTTTTGTTTGACTTGAACAATTTGTAGCAAAAACAATAGACTTTGTCCTCATGTTTACAGTAAACCAACCACTTTCTATCAACAGACTCACCATTAGTTAAATCTCTGGAGTAGTAAGCATATGAAAAATGCCTTCCAATGGCATCTTTAGGGAAAACAAGATTCAATTCTCTCACAGGCCCCTTTTCAATTAATATATCCCTTTTACGATTGTCAAGATTATCCCATGTTCTAGGATCATAGATTGATAAACCAGAACCATCTAGTTCATCACCATTTGAATTTTCATGATCAGATAAGGGATGCAAATTTTCCTGCCCCATTGTATCCTCCATTGCATCAATTTCTGCAATTAAATCTTCATCCTTTGGACCATCTTCATTGATTTCATCTTCTGCATTTAAATTATGATCATGTTCCTGCTGCCCATGATCAGATTCCTGCCCAATTTCATTGACATCAGCATTACTTGAACTGACAAAAAACTTATGTAAAGCATGAAACAGACCGGGTTCCCGAAAGGTGAACCCGACCCTCTGTATCGTCGTGATAGTCCCTGGATCAGTAGCTATCACATATAGAACTCATTTCAATTGAATATCACAGACATAACTCACGTTTACAACATCACATGGGTTTATTTAATACATAATCCAAAGGATTGTAATACGAATCTCAGAGTACAAGGCCCTTGGGCTAAATGAAAACAAACAGAAAGCGGAAACGATATCTAGTCTTCTGGGCAAACTTCATCTTCACGAATCCTCTCCACAGGCAGCTCGGAGTGTAGCTTGGGCCATCCTTCACATCCTCTTCCTTTGTCGTCATGTCGACTCCATCTCTCGGATCCTGCATCTATCAGGCTATCCCCAAGGACGGGATAGGTTCATGTCACCATCCGTATGTAAGCTTTATGTGGATGCAGATGGTATAAAAGATAATGCCAAGGATAGGCTATGGTTTCCTATGCAAGCAATATAAGTCATCCAAAACACCTTTCAACATGGGCAGCTCCGGCATCCCGGACTCCCGGTCTCCTATCTTCCTCTACCAAGTATCTCAACCCTGTTTCGGTGCGGGAACTCCCTCTCCCCGCACCTCAGCTACTATTCGAGTAGGAAAAGTAGACTAGAGGGAGGTAGAAAAGTATATGTGGATCTACCTACAGTGTGGTGCCAGATCCAGAGTTGTACATGACCGAGTACGCGGCTATACGTATAGTTTTCTCCCTGCAGGGGTTGTACACCTGTACCCACTCGCCCCGAATCTAGCCGGAGATCAGCTGACTTTCTCCGAGGCACCAGTCAACAAAACAACGGCTACGGCACCATCCTACTCCCGGTCTGGGGTGCGTCCTCCCGCAGTAGGTCGCCCGGGGCTGTGAAGCTATCTAGAATGGAATCTCCATGGATCCTGCGATCGGGGGCTAAAGGGTCCTGCCCACTCCCCCTGACACTGAAACTCTATCCTCCTGCAGTAATGGTGCTACGCATAGCTAGCTCGGGCTGGGTCCCCCCTCATAAAGGATAAGTGGTGTGCACGTTTGACATAGTTCCGTCACTAGGGCCACAGAGTCAAGTCCTTCATCCAGCCGAGGCGAGCGTCTTCGTCCAAGTTGGCATTCCGTCAACACGGTCTGCAATCGATACTCATTACAAGTATCTCCTCCAAAACCACACCTCTACTATGTTCCCACAGGAACGGTCTAGCACCCGCCACAGGTGCCCATCACCCATTACAGGTGCTCCCAGGATCGTGCCCAACACACAAGCCCCGGCTCTCGATCCGAAGATCAGAGAAAAGGGTCCGCTCGCCCCCGCTGTAACCTAATCACCAACTCCCATATATGTGGAGGCATCTTCCAGCAAGCAAGGACTATCACAATATATATATTCCCATACCCCAAATCTCACTCATAATAGCAATAGCATACATCAAACAAGGCTAAGTACGGGAAACAAGGAATACGGAAAGTAAATGGCCATGCAAGCTCATCTCATCACTCAATTTGGGAGCGTAGCGTATCTAGCAAGCAATGCCTACTAGGTATTCAATCTCGAATGGGCGTGAACCTGATAGGTCTTCGTAGTCTTCCTGGTCCTCTGGGGGCTTCTGGTCTCCGGGTACGTCCTTCTGGGTCCTCCGGCTGTCGGGGTAGTCCTTCTGGATCTTCTGGTCGTCCGGGACGTCGGTCAACTCCTCCACATCAGGACCTAATCGTAATTACGTATAAATACAGGGAGCAAAGTGCAAGAATGCACAAAAGAGATCCAACTCACAACCAAACCTAGTCTAACGTGTAGAGCATAATTTTAGAAGAATTATGAAACTGGTTTCATATTTTTCGGAGCTCCAGTTGAATTACTGTGAATTTTCTACGGTTAAAGCATTTTCTAGAATTAATAAATGATTATCGAAAAAGAAAAAACACAGAGGTGACACATGGCAGCACCAGAGCGTGCCACGTGGCATGATGTCAGCACGACGTCATCATGACGTCACCTGGGGTCAGCTCTGCTGACGTCAGTAGTGGGCCATGCTGACGTCAGCGTTGACCATTGACTGGTCAACCGGGTTAGTGGGGTCAGTGAGTCAGAGGTCCCACTGGTCAGCCTCTCACTAGAGGCTTACAGGTGGGACCCGCATGTCAGGAGGGTTTAAAGCAAACAAAAAGGGAAAAAAAGAAAAGGGTTTCTGGGCTCAAAGGACGATCAGGCCGGCTTGGCGGCCCACTAACTCGGCTTGGCCCATGGCTCAAAAGAATGGCCGACTCAGTTCACGGCTAAGAAGGCCGGCTCGGGAACTCGGCTCAGCGGGCCGGCTCGGGAACTCGGCTCGGAAGAGCAGCTCGCGGACTGGGCCGACGGGGCACAAGCGGCCCATCGCCACTTCTCCTCCTCTTCTTTTCTTCGCAGGCTGTTCTTGGGCCGACGGGGCACAGGCAGCCCATTTATCCTCTTCTCCTCTTCTCTGCTCTAGTCCCCCTCTACTCCCTTCCGCTGGCGGACGGGTCCGTCAGGTTCCAGTGGCGGCGACGAGGCGGCTTCGGGTCGGGTGGTCCTTCCCCTCCTGGCGGCGGCAGCAACCCTTGCTCCTCCCCATCTCCTCTGCTCCCTTCCTTTCCCAATTGTTCCCTTCCTCTGTTCCTGGCATAGCGGCGGCGTAACCAGGCCTTCGGCAGCGAGGTCGTGGCTCGGCGGAGTTTCAACAGCGGCATGGCTTCCTGGTGGCATGGCGAGGCTCCCTGGCGACTGCTGCGGCGGTGGGGCGTCGGCGGAGCAGGCGCCAAGGCCAAGGCTTGGCTAGGAGGCGGGCCAACGACGACGGCGGCGAGGCAAGGGCCAGTGGGGCGTCGATGGCTCGGCAGGGATCTCCAGCGGAGCTTCACGGCGGTCCGGCGGTGCGACAAGGCCAAGGAAGGGCAGGTGAGGTCGGCTAGAGCTCAGGCGGGGCTACACCATGACGATGGCTCCGCAGCAAGCAAGGGCCAGAGGCAAGGTTCATAGCACAGCGTGGAGCGCGAGCGGCGTGAACGCGACGCAGACACGACGTCGCGCTCGAATCGGGTGGTGGCTGCGCAGCGCGGTTCGACAGGTCGGCAAGGTGAGGCCAGGGCAAGCAAGGGCCTCCTCGCGCGCGGGATTTGGGCGACCCAAGCCCGCGGCGAGGGCGAACGGCGGCGAGGTGGTGTGTACGTGTGGACCGGTGGCGGCGAGGCGCACGCGTGTGGCCGGGGCCAAGGCATGCCTTCTGGCCCGGCGGCGAGCGGCGCGTGAACGCATGAGGGCGTGTGGTTCATGGCATGCGTGCGTGCGGACTCCATGCCGCGATGTCGAGTCACGGCGTCGACGGAGGGGTACGGCGCGGGCACGATTCGAGGGCGGCGAGGCTCAGATCAACGGCACACAGGCAGGGAACACGAGGGTAGGCAGGGGTTGGTGACTCCTACCGGCGGGCTCGAGGAGGAAGGGTGGTGGCGCAGTGGTGAGGCGATGCAGGGGGCTCGACGCAGTGCAGGAAGAGCCGCTGCGTCGGTGTAGCCGATCGTGGGCGCCGGCGTGGTGAAGGTCCTCGGTGGCGGCGCGTTCTCCTCCTCCGCAGCTCGGCTCCGGAGCGGCGTCGTTCTCCTCTTCTGGCCTTTCCCCGCGGCTCCTCCTTCTTCTCCGGTTCTCCCCTCCTCCTTCTTCCTGTTCTCCACTCTCGGCTCTCTCTGCTTTGGTGTGGAGGCGGCGGCGCAGAGGGGAAAAGAACTCGAGGGCTAGGGTTTTTGGCGGAGGCTGCGGGTGGTTTTATAGGGCCGGCTCTAGGGTTTGCGGGGCTAGGTGGAGCGGACGGCCGGCGATTGTTGGCGTCCGTGCCTTGGACGCATGGCGGGGATCCGAGGCATGTGTGGCTAGGGCTAGGGCTCGCGGAGCGGGGGAAAAGGGCGCGCGCAGTGGCTGGTGGCGTCAGCGGGGTGCGAGCGAGGTGGTTTCGCCGATTTATCTCGAAGCGGGGGCGGAGAGGGAAGGCGCGTGCGGTGCTGGCGAAAAGCGGAGTGGAGCGGCGTGTGAGGGGCGGCGTCGCTGGGAAGGGGAATGGGGAATAGGACCCCCTTTCTCAGGCAGACGGGCCCGGTCGATAGGGGAAAGGAGGGCACTGCGGGCTGGCTCGCGTGTCCGCGGGGCTAAGCGCCGGTTGGGCCGGTGAACGGGCCGGTGTAGCAGGCCGCGTGTGCGTGTTGGCGTGTCGGGGCGTGGAGCAGGCTGGCGGGGTTGGTAAGGGTGATGGGTTAGGCCGGAAAGAAAGGGACAAGCTGGGCTGGTCCAGGTTGGATTGGGTTAACAGGCCAGATGGCTAGCTGAGGTTCAACTGGGTTTAGGTGGGTTTGGGCCAGGCTGAGCTGGGTCAGATCTGGGCCAAGGTTTGGAGCTTGGGTTACGGGCTGGACTGAGTCAACGGGTCCGGCCCGGGTTAGGGTTAGAGTTTGGATTTAATTTGAATGGCTCAATTCAAATTAAATCCCACACGAGGGTTAGTGGGTGAAATTAAATTGAGGGGCACACCTCGATTTAATTTCCACACAAGTTCACACATTATACTAAATCCAAATCTAATTTGAAATAAACAAGGTAGAGCCAAATAAAATCCAATAACTCCAAATAGCCTCACACTAGCAATTAACAACCTTAATTATATTAGAAGTTTTTAATTACTAGGATTTTTGAGGAGGCAGAAATCCTACTTAAGTTGATATTTACAGCATTGCCACGAAAAATTTTGAAATTCACATTTTTCTACTTTATAACATTTCGGAAAAATCCGGGATGTTACAAAGCACCCCTTTGCGATTCAGCCAATTGATCATCATGTTTTCTCTTTTTTTCTTTTCTGAGCACCTGACAATTGTTTCTTGGGCAACATCTAAGACCTAAATAGAAAAGCAAGTCATGGTCACTAACTCGCTAGTCGCTACCTCACTGGAATTGGAAAGAACTAAGTATCTAAGAGACTAGATAAAATATATTAAATAGAATTATAGGAATTATGTTTCAAAAAAAGAATTATAGGAATTACTAATCACTGCAATCGGGTAGGGCGCAGCTACAGGGCGACGACCGATGGCGATCAGGGAGGGCACAGGACAGGGGCCAGGGAGCAAGACCCTGCAGGGCGACGGCGATGGATGGGGTTAGGCGATCCCAGGCCAGGAGAGGGGGCAAAGTCTGCGCAGCGGCAGCGCAGGGGCCTGGTGCCCTCGTCTCGATTGCAGTTGCAGGACGGCTGCCTGTGCGGCTGTGCCTAGCAGGCCAGACTATACTAGTATAGGGTACAGTACATGGTGTATTAGCTATTGGGCCCCTCCTTCTTGTGGGCCCCCGGCGGTCGCCTCCGCTGCATGGCCCAAGAGCCGGCCCTGCCTAAAAGAGAAGAAATTCGCACACGTAAAGTCCCATGATTGTCACGTGTTGATGACACAATTAATTCCAGTTGGACATAGAGGTATTCTACTAGCTAATGTTTGAGCAACAATCATAAAGTCATGTGCATTTCTCAACAGAATTTCTCAGAGGGCAATCGATCCATCGAGTCTAAGCAGGCTACAAGAGGATGTTGTCTAAAGTTTAGTTAGTCTTGAAATGATATTTCCTCCATCATTCTTCAATATTATGACGCATCTTCTAGTTCACCTAGTCAAAGAGTTTGGTATTCTCGGTCCTGTTTTCCTTCAAAATATGTTCCCTTTTGAACGATACTTTGCAGTCCTAAAGAAATACGTTCGTAATCGGGCTCGTCCAAAAGAAAGCATTGTGAAGGGTTACGTCATAGAGGAGGTCATTGAGTTTTTTGTTGACTGTGGAAGAACTCTGCCCAATTGGGATTCCAGTATCATGTCATGAGGGGGGCTGATTGGAAAGGGCACACTTGGAAGAAAATCAGTAAATGTCATAGATCATGCCACGTTAAGCAAAGCACATCTCACAGTTTTGCAACAATCAGCCTTGGTGGCTCCATACATGGAGGACACATGCAAATTGTGCAAAGCATGTATCCTTTGAAGTCTGAGACATGGATTACAAAACACCATAACGATACATTCGACACCTGATTGCAGAAGGAAGTCATGGCCAACGATGAAATTCATAAGCAGCTAGCTTGGCTGGCCAGGGGTCCGGCAAATTCAATCCTGATGTACCAAGGGTATGAAATTAATGGATACACGTTTTATACAAGAGCCCAAGATAACAAGAGCACCAATCAAAATAGTGGTGTTTGTATAGATGCCACTGACTCTAGTGGCCAAACGAACTCATATTTTTGTTACATTGAAGAGATCTGGGAACTCGACTATGGGCCGCTGAAGATCCCTCTATTTTGATGCCAATGGGTTAAACTGACAGGAAAAGGTGTCGATATCGACGAGTAGGGAATGACAACAGTAGACCTCAAAGAGCTGGCTATCGAGACGAACCATTCGTCCTAGCTAAGGATGTCACTCAAGTTTTCTATGTGCAGGACATGTCTAGCAAACCGAAAAAGGACATGTCCAAAAATAAATCAAATTTTCTAGGTGCTGGAGATGAGCCAAAGCGCCACATAGTTCTGGCGTGCAAAAGAAAAATTGTGGGATGACGATGTCACAGATGAAGAAGAATACAACAAGGTTGAAGATATGACTCCGTTCACAGTGGAGGTTGACACAAGTATTCTTTTAGCCGAAGAGGAGACTCCCTACGCACGCCATGATCACAATGAAGGAACGATTGTAAAGCGAACCATCGTTAATATTCCATTAGTTGAATGATTATGTCTTGTAATATTTTCCGTGAACATGCTCTTAATGATTATCTCTAATTGTTATGGCAATTATTAGGCAATTATCACATTTATTATGCAATTTAATAATTTATGAGGCAATTAATACAATTATTGGGCATTTAACAAAATTATTAGGTAATTATCTGATTTATTATACAATTCAATGATTTACTAGCCAATTAATAGAATTATTGTGCATTTAACAAAATTATTAGACAATTATCTGATTTATTATGCAATTTAATGACTTATTAGGCAATTAATATAATTATTGGGCATTTAACAAAAAATATTAGGCAATTATCTGATTTATTATGCAATTTAATGACGCGATGAAATTAATATATCAGTAATTTTTTTCCTAAATGATAGATGTGTCGCATCGGGGATGAATGTTATTCTACCGATCGAATAAACGTCGTGTGCGAGCAGCTCGCTAGATTCATTTTGAACGAGATCCTAGATCCTAGAGGCGAGTTCTACCCTGACGGTCACATACATTGAGGATTTCTATCGACGTCCTAAGGGGCTCCGTAGTTGGACTATATACATGACTTGTACATTTGTAAATATTTCTAAATGTGATGCCTTGTTGTTTGTATATTTATAAATATTAGTTTAGCTAATTAGCTCAATTATATCCTTGCATTTGACTTTTAGTTAGTTTCAAATATTCTGTGAAATCGAACACGACCAATGAACATATAGTATTGTATTGTAGAGCTCTAGTACGCTTAGCAATTATAAAAGAATAAATAGTAATAAATAAAACAAACAAAACAGGATTTGGTCAAAATAGGGAAACCTCAATGGTACCGATACCAAAGGGGCTGCCAGTTTGCGTCAGTATGGCAGCCTCTGTGGTACCGGTTGGTCTTTCCAACTGGTACCAATGGATGCCTAAGGCACCGGTTGAAAAACTCGGTGTCTTAAGACGAGGCCATTGGTCTCGGTTTGCGGGAACCGGTTGGAAAACCGGTGCCTAAGGTCATTTCCAACCAGTTCCCATATCCCGTTTTCCAGTAGTATATGCTTACTAGAAGCAAGTTAGGGTGTGATTGGATGGGTGCATTAGCCTCTAGCCAGGCTTCTGCAGTGCAGCCGACCATTGTTTGGTTCCCTGCATAGACCTCTAAGCCAGGCTTCGGTAGTGCAAAAGCACCCCTCCAGCCTGCATTGCTGGAAACACCCGATTTGAGCGTATCCAGCTAGTGCAGCCTGCATTGTGCTAGTTTGGTGGGCCTAGATGGGTTTTCTCACCGCCGGTGCTCACTCGCTGGATACACCCTGCAGCTCCCGACGGCGGCCGGCCCTCCTCCCTGCCCCTGGCTCTCTTCCCCTCCACCGCGCGGCCAATCCCCACCCCGTTGCTATGCTCACCGGCCGGAGAAGCCCCGCCGCTGGCACCAACCACCTACTTGCTCCGATGCTGGACATGCTCGCCTTCCTGCGCACACCTCCCGCGCGGCGGCGCCGAGGCCCCCGCCGTGATCAGCAGACATCCATGGAGACGCCACGCTTGAGCGCGACCTCCCCGGCGGCCTTCTCCTCGGCGTAGCACTCCGCGGCCTCCTTCTGGCGCTTGTACCCCTGGATCTTCTTGAGGCCTCCTTCCCGATGCCGGCCATGGCGGGCCTTGCGGTAGCGCAGAGGCCATGGCGGCACCAGAGCGGTGCGGACGTGCGGCGGCGGCGTAGGGGTGTGGTGGAGCAGGCCCTTGAGCTGCAGCGCCTCCAGGATCTGCTTCAGCGTCTCGAGATCTCGGGCGGGCTCCACGATGCCGCGCTTGTGGAGGCGGCGCTTGATCTCGCTGTGGGCGCCGCCGGCCGCCGGGTCGTCGTGCTTCGCGGGCTCCAGGAACACCTCGTGCGCGTCGAAGCGGCTGCACCGCGCGCACCCCGCATCCGGCGCCCGCAGCATCGGCGCCTCCGCGGCCGGTGCCAACGCCGCCGGCGTCGGCCGCTCCATCAGCGGCGGGAGCGGCGACGCTGGCCACTCGAAGAAGGCCGTGTCGACGAACTGTAAGTGTGACGGGTCCGGCGGCACGCGCTCGGAGGCCGACCGCCGCAGCGCGGCCGGGCTCGTGGCGCCGGAATGGGCGTTGTCCCCCGCCGCCTGGCCGTGTGGCAGGGCGTCGAGGCCCATGAGCCGCGGGATGACGCTGGGCGACCGGCGGTCGTTGCCCGCGTCGGCCAGGTGGCCGGCGGTGCTAGCTTGGTGACTGCTTGGAGGGGGAGGCATTCAATGGGGTAACTCCACCTTCACCTTGTGCAAGGTTATTGTATCACCGATAGCCAACCAACTAAACATGAGCTAGCTAGTATCATCTTATCCATAGCTGTGAACCAAACAACCCCATATTGCATTGCTCAAGCCAGGCTTAGACTGGCCTTGCTTAGATCATAAGCCTGGCTAGACTAGCCCAAGTAACCAATCACACCCTTAAGCGCATTAATTAATTCTTCTTGCTGGATACCGTAAAACCTAAAAGACACATGAAATGACAGATGAACCTGGTGACAATTTTAAAGCTCTAATGTTTAGTTACGTACTCGTACATGCTTTCTTCATCTTGAAATATAAGGCATTTCGGTTTGTTCTACATCAAATTGTTCTAAGTTTGACTAAGTTAAAAGAGAAGAGTAATAATATTGTAAATATAAAATGAGAATAATTAGATTCATACGAAATATATTTTCATAATTTATTTATTTGATGTGTTAGATGTTAATATTATTCTCTATAAATCTATATAAATTCAATCAAACTTAGACTACTTTGATTTAGACAAAGTAAAATGCCATATATTTTAGTACGGAGTAAGTATACAAATAGACACAATCTGTTTACCTATGAGGAAAGATAGTCTTGGTAAATGAAGAAACATCAACTTTTATTTTTGCAAGAATTAACTGCTTTTCCAAACCAGTTTTTACCGTGATCCAGTCAGTAAATGTAACATACGTAGCAGCAGCTAGTAAGCAATACTAATAGAAAAAAAACATGCAAACAGGAGAAGATCTGACCAGCTCAAGGATCACCAAAAATGAACAAAAACTGAATTAGCAGCACAAGATAAAATGTTCTCTCAGACAAAACCGCATGCATGACAGACAAGCTCGTTCATAGCATCGCTCGGTGGTTCCTCAGCTTTCAAGTACTACTCAACTCAGAAGAGATGTCAGCCGCAGGCTCTACACATCTGAAACGCGTAAGCATACAAAGATCTGAAAGCCTCCCCGCATTGCCACTCAACTATGGAAGCTATGTATCTATGGTTCATCAGCTTGGTCACCCGCCTCAGCCTCGAGAGATGATGGTTCAGCTGGTGGTGCCATGTCCTCCTCCGCGAGCATGGTCAGGAGATCACTCAAAGAATGCTCCTTGTCCGGCTGGCTCCTGATCTCTAGCTGGCATATCAAAGATGCCACTTCCCCGAAGTCATCGGATCCTGTCGTCTCGCCCAATTCTTCCAACTGGGCAAAATGTTCAGGCGGCCATTTCGTCCAACTTTCACCTGCATTCAGAGAACCAGCAACAGTATCAACTAACTGGTAGGACAGCAAGCAATTAGCAATGTTTCTACTACTCCATTATCTGAAAACAAAAGGCAATAATGCTGAGCTATATGTTCAAAATCCGACCCAATTTTAAAATAAGAGGTATGAATCGAATCTGGGCAAAATGAAGAAACACCAATGGCAAAGCAGCAGCAATGCAACTTCAGAGTTCAGACTTCTTGCAATATGCTAGTAGCAGCAATGCAACTTCAGAGTTCCCATATCTTGCAATATGCTAGCAGCAATGCAATTTTCAGTAAGTTCTATATGTTAATTGAGGATCCCTTTTGTGATCGGGTCAGTAACCAATGAAGCAAATTATTAACCCCCCCCCCCCCCCCCCCCCCCCCACACACACACAGAGGAAAAGCAGAGCATGCATGTGTGATCATAACAATATGACGGGGGGACTGATTAACAGTGGGAAGGATTCAGATTACTGCAGATGAATGAATCACATGGGCATGCAGCCATGGGGACATCATTAGTTTTACAGATTCAGAGCCATGCATGCTATAACAGCAATCGATCGATTCACAAACTAGAGGCAAGGCAAGTTGCATTGATCGGTTAATTACAACAACTGATGTACACGTACCGCTACCGTCTGATGAAGCAGGACTGTCGCCGCGAACCGTGGGTGGCAGCACCTGCTCCCAGGCATCGATGAAGCGGGAGTACTGGAATAGGGGATCCTGGAAAACACGGTCCCCCAAGCATTCCTCGCAGGCAAGGACCCGCCTCGTGCGCACGTCCAAGGCGAAGAGAGCCGTGTCCTGGAAGAAGTAGACGACGTTGTGGTTGTTGGGGTCGACGAGGGCGAGGTTGGGCACCTTGCCCTGCGGCAGACCGGCGGCGACGTAGCTGTCGTGGGCCCAGATGTCGGCGAAGGACGCCTCGCACTCGAACCTCCAGGGATGCCGGCCCTCCGGATCGACGAGAGTCCACATCGAGACGGCGGGGTTGATCGGGTTGTCGACGTCGGCGTGGTCATAGGAGAGGCCCTGGATCTCCACGTAGCGTAGCATGCCCTGGCTTGACCTGATGAGGCGGCGCTGGTCCATGAGAACGGTGGGGCGGTCGCTGTTGCCGAGGCCGTGCATGTGCATCTCGCAGCCGTTCGGGAGCGGGACGAGGCGCAGGCGCGGGTGGTCGTCGAACGGGTCGCAGAAGAGCATGCCGTAGGCGATGTCGACCCACCAGAGGAGGCCGTCGTGGGCGATGACGCCGTGCGCGCCCCAGGGCTCGTGGTCGGGGGCGGAGGCGAGCTGCTTGACGGACCACTGGCCGGTGGCGGTGGAGTAGCAGAGGAGGGCGTCGTGGCGCCTGATGGCGGGCCCAGCGGCGGGGTGGAGCTGCGCGAGCATGTAGTGGCCAGGGCGGCGCGGGTCGGCGATGAGGCCGATGGAGCGGCCGGGGGAGATCATGGTGGGGAAGTCGGCGGGCACGGCGGGGAGGCGGGCCGCGGTGCCGTCGCTGACGTCGAAGAGGAAGTAGTCGAGGTCGAGGACGCCCGGGCCCTGGGTGGCTATCTGGCTGGCCATGAAGAGGAGGCGGTCGGGGGCGGCGGCGATGATGTGTGCAAAGATGTTGGGCTCGCGCCACCGCGAGTCGGGGGCGAGGCGCTCGGGCAGGAGCCGCAGGACCAGGTAGGAGGCCCGCGGCGGGTCGTGGAGCTCGAGCAGGAGGTCGGCGGCACCGGGGGCGATCGCCTCGGCCCGCGCGTCGTTGGCGCCGTAGACGACGTCGACGAAAGGGATGGACGCGAGCGCCACCCACGAGCGCTGCGGCTGGCGCGCCACCGCCTCGGACGCCTCCCGCTCCGCCGCCTCCTCGCGGGCGCGCGACGACTCCGCCGCCTCGGACGCCATGGCTGGCGAACAGGCGAGGTGGTTGGGTTGGTTACTTCGAACTCCGATTTGAATCGCGTGTGGCTGCAGGGTGAAAGGGAAGAAGGGGACGGGTATTTGTAGGCCGAGGCAGCAGTCAGCGGAGCAGAGCAAGGCGTGATGCGCCGCGTTTGAGTTCGAATGCTCGCTCGGCTTGCACAGCACGGAGGAGCCGGGCTCCGCTGGACGTGACCGGCCTCCAGCTGTGTGTGCCGCTGGGGCCCACGTGAGCCGGGCCGCGAAATGGAAGGCCCCGGCGCGGCGTGTGCGTCCCTTGCTCTTTCCAGCGTGCACGAGTGCCCTGACGTCTTTCTCCCGCGCCCTGCAAGTGGAAGCCGTGGCCGCCCCAACTGCTGCCTTAGGCTGGTTCCAACAGCGGGTCTGCAGCCCCAGCTCACAGCCACAGCCACGTCAGCGCCACGTCAGTTCTCGCCAGCCCACTCGACCCCAACGCTCCATCAGTCAGCCTGCAGCCTCAGCCCACAGCCACATCAGCGCCACGTCAGCTTCTCCATTCCAGACTTAACCATTTCAGAACGCGTTGCTCTATGATTTGAATTGACACAGCAAAATGGGGAGTGAGAGGTGTGGAATGAGCTCCAACCAGCCCTCTCTATTTATAGATGAGTTGGGGACGAAATTTGTGATTTTTTGGATTTTTTTTCGAATTTTTTGAAGTCCAAACAGTCAAAAACGGCTAATTGCAACGGCTAGCTGACGTAGCGCTGACGTGGCAGCCGTTGGCCAATCACAGAGCGCCGCGTGGCAGCCGACCGGACGCGGGGTCGGTCCCGACCGGCCGGGTCGGTACCGACCAGTCGGTACCGACCGCGCGCGGCTCCAACGCCGGTCGGTACCGACCGCCCGGCCGGTCGGTAGCGCTACCGCCCGGCCGGTCGGTAGCGCTACCGCCCCGCGCTCTCGATTTCCGCGCTTACCGACCGGCGCGGGTCGGTAGCCGGGTCGGTACCGACCGGCGGGGGTCGGTACCGACCCCCATTGGAACCAGCCTTATGCATCGTACGTGTGTGTCTGAAACTAAAACTGCGTTAGTCATTTGTAGCCGTGGCTGGGATAAAAAAAAATTGAGGTGGCATGTAAATATCTTTCACATTTGGTGACTAAAGGTAAAAAAAAACTCTCCTACTTTTGCCTGTAGTTCCCAAAGCAAACCAAGGTAGGTGAAAGGTAGACTTGTTTAAGCACAATTGAAGCTTGCTGATAGACCAAAGTTTTAGCGGGCATATAGATTTACATTTCCTGTATTCAATTCTTCTTCAAAAGATCAACAAAATTTAAGAAAAACTCTCCAGAAGATCGGACCATTTCATTGAATTCAGAGAAACTTAGAGTTTTCATAGTTGTCCTTTTATTCTTCAAACTATGAAATCAAATTTGAATACCCTACATCCTTCCTAGATTTGAATACGCTTAGGCCGCGCACGCTCTTCGACTCCACTTTTCATCTTCTCTTTTCTAACTTTCATGTGTTTTATTTTTTCTGTCTTCAGCTTTTTGCTACTTTAACTTTTTTATCCTGAAATTTTGTTTCAAAATATTTTTTCTCCAAATTTTCTATCTCACAATCTTTTGCTTGACTTTTTTGGCTTCTAAATTTTTGCTTGTACAAAAATTTTGCACTATGACTTTTCTTTCAAGAAATTATCAAACTCAAAAATTCTAGTCCAAATTTTACAAAATACTTTTGTTCAGATTTTTTTCCTTTCAATTATATCTCTTTTATTTTTTTCTCTTTCAATTGTTTCTCAAAGCTTTGCTGAGATTTTTTGTATAGGTTTGGTTAAATTTTTTTATTTGTATAAGAAACTTAGATTTTCTAGGTTTGTTAACTTTTTGTCCAATTTTTTTTGTATAGATTTATTCTCAAAGCTTTTTATTCTAGCAGGCATATAGATTTGAGTACCGAATGTATTTAGATTGGAACATAAACTTAGGGGAGGTGTTTGGATCCATGTGTTAATGCTTCAAAGTGCTAAAGTTTAGAACCATCATATCTAATTGGAAAGTGCTAATGTGATGGATAAAGTTAAACCAAAACATAAAAATTTAGCGAAAATAACTTAAATAAAAAAACTTCAGCTCATCCAAACATAACCTTAACTAGCAATATTTTTAGGATAAAATAGTATTGAAATATGTCAGTTATGCAGGTACACAGTTACTAGGCCTGCAAATGGTTTGTGTTGAAATGGATTTAATGGGTTGGATTTTGATATGGAGTGTGATTGGGTGGATTAGAATGGGTTGCAGCAGGTAATGGAGTGGGGCGGAGTGAGCTCTATGTTAATGTGGGTTGGGGTGGGTTGAAATGAATACTTTGTGCAAACAGGATGGCTGTATATAAATATCGGTCCCGTATTAAGAGCCGGACCCTAAAAATAAAGTCTCGCGTTCACACTATATAATTTATCGAAACTGACCGAAATTTATTATATATATTTCAATATGGTTAGCAGTTACTCTGTGCAAAACAGTGTGGCTAGAATTACACGTGGACTCCACGTCAAGAGTCGGACCATAGAAATAAAATATCGGGTTGACATTATAAAATTTTATGAAAATTAACCAAAATTTGTTGGAGATGACTCAGTATGATTGAGAGCTACTCTGTGCAAAACAGTGTGTCTAGACTGAACATAGACCCCACATAAAGAGCTGAACCCTAGAAATTAAACCTCACATTCACACTATAAATTTTAGCCGATGATTGAATTTTTTTGAGGTGACTCGGTATGACTGGCAGCTACTCTGTGCGACAAGATCTACACTATAATTTTTTAGAGTAGGTAATATCAATTTTGCTTATGAGAATGGATTAGGGCTAACCGTGACCAACACCGGTCGCGGAAGATTCGCCACGGCTCCCGTGCATCTGAGGATGGACGGGCCCGATCAGATCGAGCAAGGCACGCACACGGCACCCGCCGCGCCACCTTGGCACAGACAGCTGGAGCCCTGTCACGCCCAGCGGGGCCCCTTCTCCGTGCTGTGGAAGCCAAGCAGTCGAACGGCACCACACACACACACAGAACACACCACACGCCGCCCCGCCCGCCGCCGCCGTGCTCTGCACCGCTGCGTGCCGGCCGCGGCCTACAAATATCCCCGCCCCCTTCTTCCCTTTCCCCCCTGCAGCCACACGATTCAAATTGGAGTTCGAACCAACCCAACCACCTCTCCACCGTCCCCAAGTCCCAGCCCGACCCCCAACCAGCCAAGCCATGGCGTCCGAGGCGGCGGAGTCGTCGCGCGCCCGCGAGGAAGCGGCGGAGCGGGAGGCCTCCGGGGATGCGGCGCGCCAGCCGCAGCGCTCGTGGGTGGCGCTCGCGTCCATCCCCGTCGTCGTCTACGGCGCCAACGACGCGCGGGCCGAGGCGCTCGCCCCCGGCGTCGCTGACTTGCTGCTCGAGCTCCACGACCCGCCGCGCGCCTCCTACCTGGTCCTGCCCGAGCGCCTCGCCCCCGACCCGCGGCGCCGCGAGCCCAACAACTTCGCCTACATCATCGCCGCCGCACCCGGCCGCCTCCTCTTCATGGCCAGCCAGATGGCCACCCAGCGCCGGAGCGTTGCCGACCCCGACTACTTCCTCTGCGACGCCAGCGACGGCACCGCGGCCCGCCTCCCCGCCGTGCCCGCCAACTTCCCCATCATGCCCTTCCCGCGCCGCACCATGGGCCTCATCGCCGACCCGCGCAGCCCCGGGCACTGCATGATCGCGCAGCTCCACCCCGCCGACGAGGCCGCCATGAAGCGCCACGACGCCCTCCTCTGCTTCTCCACCGCCACCGGCCAGTGGTCCGTCAAGCAGCTCGCCTCCGCCCCCGACCACGAGCCCTGGGGCGCGCACGGCGCCATCGCCCACGGCGGCCTCCTCTGGTGGGTCGACATCGCCTACGGCATGCTCTTCTGCGACCCGTTCGACGACCACCCGCGCCTGCGCCTTGTCCCGCTCCCGACCGGCTGCGAGATGCACGGCCTCGGCAACAGAGTCCGCCCCACCATTCTCATGGACCAGCGCCGCCTCATCAGGCCAAGCCAGGGCATGCTGCGCTACGTCGAGATCCAGGGCCTCTCCTACGACCACGCCGGCGTCGACGACCCCGCCGTCACGATGTGGACTCTCGTCGATCCGGAGGGCCGGCATCCCTGGAGGTTCGAGTTCGAGGCGTCCTTCGCCGACATCTGGGCCCACGACAGCTACATCGCCGCCGGTCTGCCGCAGGGCAAGGTGCCCAAGCTCGCCCTCGTCGACCCCAACAACCACGGCGTCGTCTACTTCTTCCAGGACACGGCACTCTTCGGCTTCGACGTGCGCGCGAGGCGGGTCGTTGCCTGCGAGGAATGTTTCGTGGACCGTGTTTTCCAGGATCCCCTATTCCAGTACTCCCGCTTCATCGATGCCTGGGAGCAGGTTCGCGGCGACAGTCCTGCTTCATCAGATGGTACGTGTACATCAGTTGTTGTAATTAACCGATCAATGCAACTTGCCTTGCCTCTGGTTTGTGAATCGATTGATTGCTGTTATAGCATGCATGGCTCTGATTCTGAAAACTGATGATGTGATTCATTCATCTGCAGTAATCTGAATCCTTCCCACTGTTAATCAGTCCACCCGTCAGATTTTTGTTATCGTACATGCATGCTCTGCTTTCCTCTGTGTGTGTGTGTGTGTGTGTGGTAATTGACTTCATTGCTCACTGTCCCGATCACAAAAAGGGATCCTCAACTCCTCATGTAATGTGTGTGCTGTTTCGGTTCATTGCCTTTGGCTTAGCATTTTTTATAAATTTTCAGTAAGTTCTAGATGTTAATTGAAAGCTGCAGATATAAATCCCGAGCCAAATCGTGATCCTAGATAGTATCACTCTGTTATTAGCTATACTAATTGTAACTGCACAGCATGTATTCATAGAGCTAGAGCCAGTCTGAACATGACAAGTGAACAGGTAGCATATTGCAAGAATGTCTGAATTTACATTGCTGCTTCTTTGCCATTGGTGTTTCTTCATTTTGCCCAGATTCGATTTATACCTCTGATTTTAACATTGGGTCGGATTTTGAACATACTGCCCAGCATTATTGCCTTTTGTTTTCAGATGATGGAGTAATAGAAACATTGCTAATTGCTTGCTGTCCTACCAGTTAGTTGATACTGTTGCTGGTTCTCTGAATGCAGGTGGAAGTGGGACGAAAGGGCCTGAACACGAGGAAGAATCGGACGGGACAACAGAAACGGCATCTTTGCTGAGCCAGTTGGAGGCCATTACGTTAAGAGCCAGGCGATCAGAAGCATTCGATGTGTGAGCTGCTGAACATGCTCGGGAAGGACATGGCACCACCAGCTGAACATCTCTTGAGGCTGGGTGACCAAGCTGATTAACCATAGATGCACAGCTTCCATAGGTGAGAGGCAATGTGGAGGGCTTTCAGATCTCGTATAGTTAGAAGTTACGCGTTTCAGATGTGTAGAGTTTGCAGCTGATATCTCGTCTGCGTTTAGTAGTACATGAATGTTTGGGAACCACCAGATCGATGGTACAAACAAGCTTGTGTATAGCTCGCTCCAGTACTGCTTTCTCCGTCCGGCATGCGTTTTTGTCTGAGAGAACATTTTATCTTCTGCTGCTATTAATACAAATGGAGTTCAATTTTGGTTCTCTTTTGGTGAATCCTTGAGACGGTCCTATCTTGTCCTGCTGCTATGGTTATTACGTTTACTGACTAGCCTCGTAGTAATATTAATGATTCTGGACACCTGGTTCTTTGTGCTATAGTTCCTGTTCCTGTTCTTTTCAGATTGAAATACACGGAACTGCACATCACATGGACATGCACATGTCTGAGTCTGAGTTTTCAGTTTGATTTCATGGTGCTGTGTCACTGTGGCATAGGGTAATTCCCTGAATTCTGGAGAATGCTATGCTGTGTCTGTGCTCATTTTGGAGAATGCTGCTTTGAATGCTGTGTCACTGTGTCTGAACATTCAATTTCAGTTCAGGTCTGAATCTACTTGGAGAGAATCATGCTGAATACATTCTCTGAATGTCAGGTTAGCTGAACAAATTTCACTGAATGCTCATTTTCAGATTGTTAACAGTTTTTCAGTGTGCATGTACTGTCATTACAAGATTTTCAGTTTTTTCAGATTGTTAACAGTTTTGCAGTGCTATGCTAGCATGCATGCTGCGCTATGCATGCTGTGCTATGCAGTGCTATGCACTCCCAGCACTCCCAGCAGGTCCGTTTCAACAGAATGTAGCCCAGAATTCAGAGACCATTCAGTGTTTCACTGGATGCGTTCAGTGTTCATTTGGGATACATTCTGAATGCATTTTCTGCAAATGCAGCTAATGTTGCTTTGCTTGTCTGCAAATAACTGGACATAACTGCACAATGACAAGTGTTTCACTGAATTTTGATGAGTATAACCAAACAAGTTCTGAACATAACTGAACAGGGATTTTACTACATTTGATTGAGCCCTATAAATAGCAATGTTTTTACTACAAGAAATTCAGAAAGTTGGTGTCTGCAATAGAAAAGGAAACTGGGAAATGATTCTGGTGGTATGGTAAGCTGAAAGTCTGAACTACTGCAGAAAAATAACAGTTCTACTAATTCTAGGGATTTTGTTCAGAAAATAACAGTTTCACTAATAATCAGAGAGATATGACCAAGCCAGTGAGCACAGAATGTTCTTACATGAAAGCCATTACCAAGCCATTACCAGGCTGAATTGCTGGACAAATTGTACAGCTGTGCACCAAAAAATTCAGAAAGTTCAGATTGTTAACTGAACTGAGCATGTCTGGCACATTTCAGTTCAAACCACTGAATTCATTTCGAGCCTGCCCACAGTTTCTTTGTTTTTTTCTGAACTGTTACAGTGTTGGTGCCCACATCTTCAGGAACATCATATAGACAAAAAATAAATAATCTTCAGGAACAGACTCATAAAAAGACATAATATGTTGATAATAAAAAGATTCTCATTAGTCAGAATATGAATCAGAATATGAAATCTGAGATCTCAGGAATATTTGGAAGTCCAGGAATGATAGAGATCATCAGCATAGCAAGATGAAATCTTCAGTTAAAAATTTCAGAGGCTGACAAGATAAGAGTTTTCTCAGAGGCTGAAAATGAAACAGAACCACTGCACATGGAAGAAATCACTTAAAACTGGTGAACAGTGTAAGACTGAACATGCTGATGGAGATTAGACTGATACAAGGTCCGCTATACGTTCTGGAAATCCTAAAATGGTGTCTTACATATATTGGTTGCATGGAAGAATTTCTGCTTGCAGAAACTCTGAAAATTTTAACCTGAAAAAGGAAAAAAGAAACGAGGCAAACATTTCCAGAGTATGGACAGACCTTACATGGTCATCCCTGTCTGAACCTGTGGACAGACAGAAATGTTCAGCATGGTGCAGGGAAGCTGCTGCAATCTAGCTATTTGCTAGTGTGCTACTGTGTCACAGAAATAGATGCAGATGAGATATTTCCATGCAAGAAAAGAAGTGTAAAGCCATTTCTCATTTGCCACCGTTTAGCAGAACATCAAGATGGTACTGCCATTCTTGAGAACTGATCACACTGAACTTGTCACAGTAACATTCAGCAGAACAGAAATAACATCCCTGCATTAATTCATCAAGTACATATATATTGTTCAGAGGTGCATATGCATGTGCACTTTACAAAAGGAAATTCAGATCACAGCATTGTTCACAGTAGCACCACATTTTCATTTCACTTAAATGAAGCTAAAATGCAGCTTTGTTCATAGTAGCACCACATTTTCAGAGAACTGGTACAGAGCATTTAAATTAAGCCTGTGATATTTCAGCACAAAAATAGCAGCTAGCATCCTCCACTGCCTCCTAGTATTTCAGCTAAAATTTTAGCAGCATGGCCTCGACATATGCCCTCTGTGTGTCATCGAGAGCACTAGTGTCCATGAACATGATTTTTTGGTCCTCCTCCTTCTTTGCAGCTGCTTGAGCCCGTGCCTTTTCACCCTTGAGCCTTAGTCTCTCTTTCCTCGTTTGCTGCCTTGCGCTCTTCTGCAGCTGCTTTGCGCTCTTCAATTGCAACTTTGCGCTCCTCAATGGCCTTGATATCCGTCCACCTTGAGTCCTTGTCAATCGCAAGCCTCTCCTTTGATTCGATCATCTTTTGTATCACCTCCTTGTAGCCACCGGCATCTTTCTTCAACCTCTCTTTCTCCTTCCTCCTGCAGGCCTCTTGCTCATTTCGTCAGTTCCTTCATCCTCCTCGTGAGCTTCAAAATCTGGTGAAGACGAACAGTTGGACCTTGGCTTCTTTGGTGGGCATTCAAACTCCTTGTCTATCCACTTCTGATTGTTTTGCAGCAATGTTGCATGGTAAAGGGCCTATGCTTCTGCTGATCCATGGCCTTGTACCTCTCCTGGGCGAGGTTGGCCTATCAAAGCAAAAATGAGAAAATGTCATGATCAAGTGAACAAAATGAGCAAAGGAGCTTTGAACGCCATGAACAATGTACTCACTTGTTCTTGAAGTGGGACTCCACTTGGATGTTGGCGTGCAACTTGAGCAAGACATGACTTTCATTTGTTACAACATTCTTGGATTGTAGACCAACGATGCTGGAGCGACCCGATCGATTGTTCTAGTCATTGTTGTATTGGCATTACGGTGAAAGTGCTCTGAGATGCGGCTCCAAAAGGTGCTACTACTTTGATCAACTCCTGCAATGGCATCAAGGGACACAAACTCCCATGCCCTAATCAAGGCAACATCTTCATCTGATGAATAATTGGCAATCATGTGTCCTCTTTTCCTTGTTGGACCGATCAAAGTGTCGTCTTCATCATGCTCCTCATCAGCACTTGGCAATGGTTGGAAGAGAGATATTTTCTACTTCAACACTTTCATCCATCATATTAGAAAAAGAGTGGGCACTGCACATTCAAACAAATTCACCATATATAGAGATGCATGAACTACATATTTAAAAAACTTGCTCGAAGTAAGGAACTTCTGAATTTACCTTGCAGACATTCCATCAAACATGTTGTTGGCAACATGGGTGTCTTCCTCGATGCCACAATTGGGAGCTGTCATGCTTGCCGACGTTGAAGAATTTCTTGTTGGCGTTGAAGCAGAGGCCACTAGAGTTGAAGAAGGCATCTTCTTCTTCGGGCCCGGCTTCTTCCTCGCTGCCTTTTGCCAAGCCGGTGGTAGGTTTCTTGGGCTGCCGTGGGGCATTCGACCTTGGGGTCATCAAGCCTGTCGCAGCAGGAGGTGGAGCGACCGCCCACAGTGCCATTGGCCCAAGCTGGGGCGCTGCGCCCATGGGGGGCATGCCCGTGGGCAGCATGGCCGACGACCCCTCCATGGAGGGCATGCTCATGGGCAGCGCGGCCAGCCACCCCTCCATGGGGACCATGCCCATGGCCGCGACCTGGGAGAGGTCGGGCCAGCGCACCGCCCCGGCGGCCCCAGCAGTGGATGCCATGGGCGGCGGTCTCCAGTGAAGCATGGGTGCATCGGGAGGGGGACGAGGCTGGCGGAGGCTGCCGAGGCTTGAGGCGGGCGGCTGCTGGTAGGCCTGCTCGTCGGCGGCCATCAGGAGGCAGGGGCGGCCGTCAGAACATGCCCGTGGGCGGGAGGCCGTCGGAACATGAAAGGGAGACTCGTCTGTCTCCCTTTCTATTATTGGGGATTGGAGAGATAATATTGGGGATTGAGAAAAATAAAGGGAAAAAGGAGATGGAAAATCAATCTGTTGGAATAGATTTTTTTCACCATCAATCCCCTATATTGAGAAAAGGTGGAAAGGGGAAAATCAAGCATTTGGAGTTGCTCTTACGTTTACTGACTAGCCTCGTAGTACTACAGTTCGGAAAGCAGTTATTCACTTATTCTTGAAGAAATAACAATTCTCTGTTTCATATATTATCAAGACCATCTTTTGTCATAGATAGAATCAGTTAAATTAGTGAGCACCACAGCTTTGTCTTGGTCAGCATAAATCATAGGGTCTAGTTGCAAGACAATGTGTTTGGTGCTCTCTTGTGCAAATTGTAATGAGTGTGGTGTGTGGGACCCTGGAGTAGTGCGTGCATCCGAGCTAGGAGATGGAAATGGTTCTAAGTGTTGCTAACTTACTAATGACCAGCAAAATTGTTTTTGCAGTCTTCACTAGACTTTACCCATTTCCATTTTAGTTCAAGTAAACTCATTATTTCGGATATTTTTTTAGATTTTATTTCGGATACTCTGTAAAATAACTGGAGAGAGACCAAGACCGAGAATAGAGAGCGGAGTCGAGCAGGGCAGCCGCTCAATCAGCTCAGCCCTGCGATGGCATCGGCGAAGCACTTGCGGAACCGGCCCATGCCATCCGGCGGCAGAGGGACGCCCACCTCCATCCCGCCGGCTCTCAGCCACCGCCACAGCGCCGGTCCTCGCCATCACGATGACCACCTTCGCCGGCCTGCTGAGCCTGAACCCCCAGGTCCAGCTCGTAGACGCGGAACCTAGGCGACCCGGCAACGGACAGCATGCTCATCGCGCCGGCGACCTCACTGACGCGGCCCATCGACGCGCCCATGCTGCCCGTCCAGATGCCGCCCACCGCCTCGTCGATGCCTGCCTGCGGCGACCGCGGCGCACGCGCTGAGCAGGCCGCCCGCGCCGCCAGCCGCGAGCGCGTCATTTGGAGCCACGGCGAGCGCGGGGCCGACGCAGTTGCCGAGGTACTTGCCGGGGAGCGGTGGTCGGCGGGGAAGAGCAGGCAGGTCCGGTCGCCGCCGGTGCTCGCCGCCGTGGGTGTGGACGTCGCCGCAGCCACTTTGGCGCGCTGGTAGCAGGACCAGACGAGACCCAAGGTGGCGACCAGCAAGGTGCACCGTGGCGGCGCAACGCGGCGATGCGCGGCCACGGTGTCCTTGTTGACGCGCCGGACGTCATCCCTGGACAGAGCGAAGATGGTGAAGAGATGGTGTGCACGCGTGGGGAGGAAGTGCTTGGAGGCCGAGCCGTCGACCGCGGCGTGGTGTGCACGGCGACGCCGATGGCGAGGCTGCGGCGCGCGGGCAGGTGGAGCGTGGCCCGAAGCGCGAGCACGGCGCCGCCCGCCGGAAGCGCAGACACGAGCGGGGCGATCCTGGCGACCTCCCGCGGGTCGTCGGTGGCGAGGCCGTCGGCGTCGATGCGCAGGCGACGCCATCGCCGGGGGCCGGGGCGGTATGGAGCTCGTAGCGGGCGTGCCAGGGGTGAGCCGGAGGCGGCCGGCGAGCGGGTAGAAGGCGCGGACGGCCAGGGACGGTTGGTTTGGACGGGCTTGCTTGAAGCAACTTGTCTCACCTTGGCGTGCAGCCTGTTCGTGCATGTCAGCTGGGTGGTGCGTGCTGGTCTATATATCTTGTCCTCCACTCCACCTTCTCCATCCCTGGATGGTTTAGCACCTTTGCTTGCATCGTCAATGTCTTAGCATGGTACTGTGGTGTGTTGATTGAGTGCGTACCATACATCAATCCAGCAGTCTAACAAGGATGAGTCGTCTACATATCTTCACGGCGGTGCGTCGCGCGCGTTTGGGTTGTTCAGCGTACTGAAAGTTCACCAACTTGTCCTTTGAATCTGGCTTATTGTGATTAAAAGTAGGAAGAAGCATCTATGGGCAGAGGAGCCAACATAGCCGAAGCCTTTGTAATGGTAACACAATGACAGAAAATGCACGCACGCTTTGCATTGATTCATCATTTATTAGCCAACAAATAACCAAACTGAACTGAACTTGAATTTGACTAGGGTAACTAATTAGGATCAACCAATTTCACACAAATTAATTACTGATTATAAGCATAGTGTTTATATCAAATATTAGTTTTCCATCTTATGAAAAACAGTAGGAAAAGAAAGCAGTTCATTTATTGGTCTAGCACCCAGTTTAAAGTGATAGCTTAACATAAACAACCACTAACCAATCAATCGAAATAACATTTTACTGGGATTACAGGGTGTGCCAAAATAACAACTGCGCGCTCACCAACTATACCTAGCTAGTCACATTCAGTCTTACAAAACTGGACTAGCAGGAAGCATGTCATTCCATCAAAGTCAGCTGACTCTCATTTTAGTTTACTCGCAAAAGCAACCTGAGCCAATGGAACATCAAAATACTATGTTGTTATGAGAGATATAAATTGACTGAGACAATCCAATAAATTAGTTATTGGAAAAGCTTTCAATGCAACTCTGTATGAAAGTTTTAAACCAGACATGCATATATAGTGCATGTAAATCTAAGTATGCTCTTATGGGAATACATTAAGAGGTGGGAAGTGAAAACCATGTGCGTGATGATTGTTAACCAAATTACCTGATAAGTGTTTTAGATAACTAGCAGAGCGACGTGGGCAATGATTCCAAATAATAGATCCAAGTCACAGCGATGTTTTAAGCAGAACATTCTATATCTGACAACCAATATGTGAGTGGGGCACATATATTTTCTGTTATATAGAAGAAAAACTAAAAGAACAAGCCAATAAACAAGCACGACTGGAAACAAACTTTTGTTTACTGTTACACATTTATTTTAAGAAGGTCAGTTCTTGGATTCAAGGTCTAGTAGATCATATCTAAAGCAAAACCACGCCATTAAACTTTCACATCCGCTGCTCCAAGCCCTTCCTGGCGGCGTTCCCGGCTGTACCAGGAGGCCGAGGGCGTGAAGCGGCGATGCACGATACAGAAGACCGAGCCACCACTGCCGCCGCCAGGGATGAAGGGCCAAATGCAGCGTAACGCGCAGCCGGCAGGCTGCGTGCGGCGGCGAGGTGCTTTGTCAAGTCAAGCTCGCTTGGGATGAGGGTTTAGTCAGGGTTCTTCTGCATTTAACAATTCTGACCATTACTTTAGAGTTGCATCTGTAAATGTTGTGTAAGCTTAATTAGCTGAGTTCTCGGGACGTGATCATCATTAGCAGTGGCGGAGCTCGCTCAAAAATTTAGGTGGGGCAGAAGATACCTCCAAAAATATTTGGCTCCTCACTGGTCACCTGATGGGTAATGAGATCGGCGACAACGCCTTGATTATTCTAGGACGATTATGGACTAGCACAAGCTCCAGCAGATCGATTAGCCATAGAACGTCGGCCCCCAATAGCCAGCAGCGCTGGCGACCAACAGCTGGTAGCAACGGGTTTTGGATGCTGCAGCTAGGACAGTGGCGGCGACGACACGCTAGGGGCGTGCAGGCGCAGGGTTGTAGCTTGATGTCGTGATGTGCAATGTGGTGACGGTGATAGGGTCACCGTCTCCTATCACCCACGTAGTTCAGACAGTCGCATGCCAAATTAGGGATCTGAGAGTTAGACCGGCGCTTTTTTCTTTTTTATATTTTTAAAAAATAAAAATTTCAAAAATATATGTCCATTTTGAAATATTTCAAAAATACCCCCGGTCGCCCCCCATAGAGCGACAGGTTCTAAGTGTAATTTTTTTTCTTCAAATTTGCAACGAGGTCCCTGGAAAAAAAGGGGGCCTGTCGCCCCCCACGGGCGACAGGGGGGCCTGTCGCCCCCCCTCGGGCGACCACTGGGCCCAGCCCACGGGCGCGGCAGGGGGGCCTGTCGCCCCCCCCCCCCCTCGGGCGACCGGGGTAACCCCCGTATATAAGATCCAACCCCCATTCCCTCCTCATTTGAGCCCGAAAATTCCACCAAAAATCCAGAAAAAAAAGAGAGGTGAGGAGAAGGGAAGCGGCGAAGCCCTGCCGGATTCAACACTTGTGATCTGCAGGTTAGTACATTTAGTTTATATATTTTTCTATTTAAGTACTAAGCATTTAAGTAGGAGTAATTTAAGTAGGGGTGAGTAATTTAATTTAATTAGTGCTATAGTAGAACCATTTAAGTAGGAGTTTAATGATACTTTAATTTGTAGTTACATAGTAGTAAATTAGTTTAGAAAATTAGTACTACGCATTTATTATTACAATTGCAGTAATATTAGAGACATGTTTATAAATTAATTATGATTTAGAATAGAATTTGGCATATGCAGTATAGAATTTGAGTGTCATCACGTAGTTATGAATACTTATACGTTGTAGTTGAATTTCATACTTAGTTTTTACGGATTATTGAATAAGGTAGTGAAGTAAAGAGTATAACTTGATAAGTATTATGTGATATACAGATATGTCGAGCAAGATGCAGTTTCAAGTATTTTATGGTGACTACAATGTTATGTATAGGCCAAATGGAGTAGATCTTTCTGCCTTTAAGTGCACATCGAGCGCCATAGATAAACCTCTGGAAAGGAGTTTTGGTTCCATATGTAAGTGGCTGCAGCGTGGGTTCCGTGTTGATCCGTTGACACATGTGATCACCGTCCAGTCTCTTGTTAATTGGGAGGTAGAAAGTGAATTATGGGAATTGATGATGATACACAGCACTGATGACTGGCAGAAGTACATGCAAGCAGCTCTAGAGCGTGGGTGACCTCTGGCCATTCTTGTTCAAATCCGGGAGAAGACACAAAATGAAATCCAACATTATGCAGATCAAGGAACTCCGAGTATTCGAAGAGAGACCAATTATGTTGAGCAAGATGAGTCAGAAGAGACAGAGAACCAAAACATGGGATCACAGGGCCTTGCTGATGAGGGAGAGAGGATACATAGCATTGTGGACGAGATGGAGACAGAAGACCAAACCGCAATAGAGATGGAAGAATATGAGGGCTCATCTGATGATGAGTAGTACTCATTGCCAAAAGAGTGGAAGGAGCATGGTTTTGGCAGTCATGTTGCAAAAGATGTACAAAATCAGGAGTGGGAGTACAGAGGGAATGAGATAGTGCAAGGTGCAACATATCCAAACATTGAAGCCGTAAAAGATGCTATGAGACTATGGGCAATATCATTGAAACGAGAATTCAGAGTCGTAAAGTCTGGCAGTAAAGAATATGAGGTGAAGTGTGTGAATGATGGATGTCCATGGCGAGTACATGCATTCAAGGGAAAATGGAAGTCAAACTGGAAATGTTCCATTGTGACAGAGCACACTTGTTTGCTGTCAGAAGTTCTTCCCTCGCATCGCAATATATCTTGCGACTTTGTTGCAAAGCAAATGTATGGGTTTATTATGGACAACCTAAATTATGAGCCAAAAATGATTGTTCGACACATTGAGCAGACTTACCAGTACAACATCAGTTATTTGAAAGCATGGCGGGCTAAACAAAGGGTGTTCGAGATGCGGTTCGGCACATACGAGGCATCGTATGATAACCTACCTCGTATGTTATCCCAGGTTGCTACTAGAAATCCTGGAAGCTTTTATGACACATACCTCATACCAGCCATGACTAGGGGACAAATAATTATGCAACGAGCCTTCTTTTGCATAGGTGCTTGTGTTAGAGCATTTCAGTTTTGTCTTCCGGTGATCTGCATTGATGGCACATTTTTGACTGGAAGGTATAAAGGTCAGATACTCACCGCAATCGGTGTAGATTGCAACAACCAAATAGTTCCGCTTGCATTTGCATTTGTTAAGAATGAGAACATAGACAGTTGGTATTGGTTCCTTGAACGAGTGAAGATTCATATTGTTGCTGCACGTCCAGATGTGTGCCTTATTAGTGATAGGCATGCAGGTCTGCTGCAATCAATACTGAAATTGCAACGTGGAACTGTGACAACGCCTCCATTGTGGCCCGATGTCCAAAACAGGTGGTGCATTAGGCATATGAGTGCAAAATTCTATGACCACTTCAAGAACAAGGATCTTAAGAACCTGTTTAAGAGGTTGTGCACCCAAAATCAACAGAGAAAATTCAATGTATTATGGCAGATGCTTGATCAGTTGACTGCAGAGCTAGTGAAGGTAAGGGCATCAGGAGCAGGCACGAGTCAGGCTGCAGAGGCTAGGGATTCAATTGAGAAGCCATTTTCACACTGGATTTGAGGTGCACCTAAGGAGAAATGGTCATTCCTTTATGATACCAACGGAATACGGTATGGTATTTAGACAACGAACCATGCAGAGTGTTTCAATATGGTTATGCGTTCTTGTCGTGCCTTTCCTCTTGTGGGAATTGTTGATTTCATCATGTATGGGTGCATGAAGTATTTCAGAGAGCGTTATACGGCTGCAAGCATAAACATCAGCAACCCCCAAATTCAGTTTTGCAAAAGAGTGACACAATATATGCAAGAGAAGATTGAAAAGGCCAAACTGCACCGCGTCATATCGACAGGTATAATGGAGCATAGATTTGAGGTTCTATTCAAGGATAGAAGTGATCGTGGTATCCGTAGAGATAGGGTGGTACAGGAGAGTTTGATTACAGTAGATGGCAAAACCTTCTGCTCCTGCATGAAGCCTAAGTTATTGCATTTGCCATGCTCCCATCTCATTGCGGCATGTGCAGAGTCTACGTTGCAGCCAGGAGTATTTATTCTTGCGCAGGCCAAGTACTATCACCCGAAGATCTTATCCGCCTCCTTCGTCTAGTTTGCGGCATAAGTCCACCGGAGATACATACCAATTTACGGAAATTTGGTATCGTTTTGTTAATCAACTCCGTGTCCTCTGGGTAATCCTAGCATATAATTAAAAAAACAATGTTACTGTTTTATAAATATGGATTCGAAATGACGGACGGGATTATAACTGAATGGGAGTTACCTTAATGTGCATCTCATACACCTCTGACCGCATCCATATCTTACAAGAACTTTGTAAGAATCCAATGATATTAGGATGATTCGCTAGTTCACATACTCTCATATATATCTTTCGACGTTCTAGCAGGTGTCTCTTTACATCTTGCGTCGTAATACCTCGAAATAATGTGAAATCTTTAAACTCTACTACTTTGGACAACACCATCTCTATCGTACCATCCGCTAACGGATCCAACTTCTTACTGATAACAAGATGGGTCATGATATCAAGTATTATACTAGATTTTTCTTCGGTCCATGAAAATCCTCCACAATTGGAGGCAGCCATTGCCTTATGCTGCAATATCAATAAGGTACTTTCATAATTCTATTCTAATTCATAATTAATTTAAAAACAAGTCTGTAATAGTACTGAAATTGTAATACTAAACGAGTGTTCTAAAGCACCAAATCTAATTCAGCTAATCAGCTAATTAAATTAAATTTTTATACAATATCAATGGATTCATATGGAAGTTATCGGTAGATCACAAGTACGCAATTCAGCAGAGCTTCGCCACTTTTCTTCTCCTCACCCCTCTATTTTTTCATGAATTTTTAGGCTCAAATGACAAAGGGGATGGTGGCATATGGCGGCCAGGGCTTATATAGGGCAAAGGGGACCCTGTCGCCCCCCCAATGGGCGACAGGCCCCTGTCGCCCGTTGGGGGGGGGGGGGGGGGGCGACAGGCCCTTTTTTTTTTGCCAGGGACCTCATTGCGAATTTGAAGAAAAAAATTACACTTAGGGCCTGTCGCTCTATGGGGGGGCGACCGGGGGTATTTTTGAAATATTTCAAAACGGACATATATTTTTGAAATTTTTATTTTTTAAAAATATAAAAAAGAAAAAACGCGTTAGACCGGCCGGTGATTATCCCCTGATGCCGTGGGCATTTGTTGGGCTGGTGAGTGCTCTCCTACTGGGCCTTTGGCTTTCGCTCGCACATCTTTCTCCCAGCAACGAGCTTGGATGCAGTGCTGCCAGACTGCCAGAGGTTGGGATGCAGTGCCTCTGCTCCTCGCGACCACACACCGAAGAAAGAAGAGAGGGCGACCACAACACACCTGAGAAAGAACAAAGAAGAGAGGTGTACTAGGGCTTCCCGTCTGCGGTAGGTGGTGCAGCTGCCCCACCGTACCTAATGGGGAGCTCCGCCTCTGATCATCAGTGACTTGGCACTTATTATGACGACCAGCTTGTCCTGACCTGTACTCCTACGCTCTGCTGTAAATTTCGTAAAACTGCATTGCCATGATCTGCTGCTGTTTTCAGTTGTGCAATATACAACACGACTGCAGGAGCAGAGGTAGAGCACCGGCATGGTGTTCTCCAACAATTAACCGTTGATCCAATCCAAAAGATGTGCTTTCACTTCTGATGTACAAGGACAGACCCATTCATTGATCCCCCGAAAAGCATTGAACTAAATTCCATGGATTGTGCTATGCATTCTGAAACACTACCTGCTGTCCTACAAAGCATGAGCTTTTCAAAGCTTTAATGCTGCCTTCCAGAATCTCCATTGAACGGAAATACACAAAAGAATCAAACTGAAGCAACAAGACTTCCTCATGTAAGTCTGTAACTCATGTCAAAAGCTTTTCTTCTAATTTCCTTAACGCAGATAATATCACAAGTAGAACCTATAATGCACGAACAGTACTTTTGACGGTGCTCAAATTTCACTAGGAACTATTCTTATCAGCAAGATATCAATTGTAACAGCAAAACAATTAGTTGACTATCATATATCGTGCTTCCTAGGCTAAGTCCATTAGCTGCTTTGTTCAAAGTGAAGGAGAAATTTTTTCTCAAACAGGCAGGTTTGCAAAGATCACCGGAGAAATCATGAAGAGAGATGCAAACATTAAGGAAAAACCAAGACAGGGCACTAAAGGCCTGTAGGGTGACATAACTTAAGACCCAAGATACTCATGTGCTCTGCTGTAAATTTGATGCTACAGGGTACTGAAGGACTAGATGAGAAGACCTGACAGATGTTATGGATGTTAAACCGTGACATGTAAACAAATGGTAATAGATGATAACATATGACATCAGGCTTCAGGTTTAGGATCTAAAACAACAAATACAGTCATAATGTTTCAAGTCTTTTGCAGGCCTAATTTGACAGGGATTAGAAAATTAAATGCACTCATATGTGATCTAGGACCAAAATAGCTTCCTGCAGTAAACATGTCACAAGGGCGCATGCTGAAATTATTCGGTCGTCTGCCTCTGCCGAGAAGATGCATCTGAAGCTTTCCCACCAAGATGGCTTCTTGGGAGAAGATGGCAGCTCCACAGCGATGAAACCTGGGTTGGGTGTTGTTAAAATATGTAATGCATACTTGGAACATTCTAGAAGATTGTGGAAATCACAAGAAACTAACTTTGCAATGAATGAGAATAAGGCTTCGTTTGGATGTTGGTATTGAGGTGGTGGAATTGCATTGGTGGAGGAATGCCAATGCTCAGTGGAAATGGAAATGGCCTTCAATGCCAAAGCTGCTGTTTGGAAGTGTATATAATTGCTAGTTGGAATCAAATGGTAGCAGCCAATTCCAATTCCTGTTTGGATGTGCAAACTTATGAATTGTAACTTTTAAGGAGTTTGAACTTTATACATTGTTGTAAATGTATGAAAATATAGTTTTCAAAACATGAGGATTATAAGAAGGACCTGCATCATCAGTAGGCAAAAAATAAGCATCATCATCTAGCACCATAGAACAAAAACTACCACGCAAGTAACAATTTGTCAGGCACTTCATAAGGCACAATATCAGCCTCTCACGGAAATGAAAGAACATATAAATGTCATGCAACATCATGTTTCTTAGAACACAATTTTCAGACCGACAAAGTTACCTATTGATTTGCCTACAATTTTCATTGCTGCACAATGTGAATCAAAATTTGCAAAGTATACTCAATATGTGCTCCCAACTGCTAAATATATTTGCTTTTAATTACTCAAAATGCCTTCCGATTTGCATTCATATTCAATAATCCGGTGACCTGCAGATATAATAGAACAAAACACAAAAATCAGAGGACATGCAACTATGTAAGTAATGGAGGTCCAAAAAAACTATTTCCTAATTAGTCGGGTGAAAAATTATTGCTTTTATTAGCATTGCTGGTAGTTGTATGTTAACTATGTACTAAAGGCAACTAATAAAAAAATTAATTGTAAGATACTAAAACAAAATTGCTTAATGAAGTGTATTGTTATGCCTAGATAGAACAATATGATTGCTTGTTTGCAACCAATACTGTCTAATTCCTTCTATATTATAACCTAATTTAGAGCCAAATTTAATAAAAAATGGAAAATAAAAGATATTCATCAATGTTCAATTACTCTAAACAATGTCAAGCTGCAGTTGCCAGAATCCACAGAAAATACCGGCAAAGCTACTGGACAAGTCCAATGACATGAAGGAAAGCACATTGACCTAAAATTCAATTCATTGGCCAAGAAAGCAAGCCATGACTAAGCCATGGAACCAGTATTTGTAATACTATAGCATGAAAAAAGATCTTCAATGTACCTGAAATATAAAACTTGCTGAATTGTAATACATATTATTGCCTATCTGAAATAATATTATTGCCTAATTCATGTATATATTAATGCCTAATAAAGAATCAATGATGTTTGTATCATAAAAAATGTAGGATCTAGCACAAATACTGCCAAAACAAGAGGAAAGAAAAGCCTATAATTGAGGGTGAAAACACGATGTATCATTCTAGTTAAATATATGTGCTTGTAGATCAGAATCATATAATGGTGCATATATCAGTTTATTATACCCAGTTCTACCAGTGATTCAGAATAGCACAAAACACTAGAAACACATTTGCAAATCAAAATAAATTGCTTATCAGAAGATATAAAAATGCTATAAGAAATAAGTATAATTGCCAGTAAAAATAGTATAATTATCAATGTAATCAATATTAGTTTGAAAAAAACAGAAACTGCACGTTGCCCAGACAAAAGTGTCACTGCTAGTGGTGTGTGCTAGGTTATTTGAACCGCAGAAGTAGGTGAAATCACATTTTATGTTGCTATCTACCTGCCACCCGCAAAATATACAACCCGACACGCCTCTTTTCAAACCGATGACACAAGCCAACTAGTGGCAAGCTCACCCTAGAAACGGTTAGGAGTTTCTCAAGGTATTGCTGAAGCAAAAATACAAACAATCAGCTGGCCAAGATTAGCACTAACTATTTTTCAAAATGATCGACCATATCGCTAACTAAGAGGTATGCAGACAAGACCAAAAGCTTACTAGAGTTTACAAGCAGTTTAAAGCATTACTAAAAACATGGACCAAGCAAGCAATGATTGTTTAATCACTGGACTTGTAGCATGAAAGAGACATCAAGATTAATTTACCTTAGTTAACCCGAGCATTCTGCTTACGTCCCCTTGCAGCTGTTGATCGAGTTGTAGCATCACGAGTTTTGATTGTCACATCATTGATGAGCTCATTCATATCTTATCTGCAACAAAATATTTTTTTTGGAGCTTGAGCATGGACAAGCAAAGAAATACTGTTTTTTAAAAACTAAAAGTGAATCAAGTCTTGTTCGTCCTTTAGATATTCACAAATCATTTGGAATGCTTCCTCCACGGGTAGATGAAACAATATAAGCACCTATGTTAGAACATTTGTGCACACATGCACAGAATTAGAGCATCTGTAAACAATACAAGTGCTTTGGTTGAGTCAAGAAAAATCCAGTTGAGCAGAAAAAATAGCTAGAGTATTATTTAAATGTTTGGGCTGACCGTTTTGAAATTGCTTACCAAATATTATTAAATTACTATCTCGGTACTACTTAAATACCAGTTCAATATTGTAAAACTACTTTGTTACTGCACAAGAATGTGACATGACCGCAAAAATACCCTGAAAAGGGATAATGCCAATGTGCACTATTAGCTGCAGGTTTACAGGTTGCCATGGATAAGAAAGGGCCAAGTAGCATGGCTGTACGATGTGTATAGAAAAAGAAAATAACTCTGCATAGTCTAACAATCATATGTTAGTTTTGTGTACAAATCAGAAAGCGCACGCTTAAAATAAAGGTAGGATGGTGTGAATTAAATTTATTCATGCTCTCATGATATGTTTGCAAGAGAGCCTGCTACCCCTTCATATAGGAAATAGGAGGAACATGTCTAATGAAAGAAGCAACATATGGGGTCAAGTAGGAAAGCTCTTATTTCTCTATGACAATAGTTCAGATCATGCTACAGAAAACTCAATAGTTCTAAAGAACTTGCTTTTAGATCTAATAGGAATGCTGCTATCTCTATATGACATACTGAAAATTATATGTTTAATAACATTGCCTAATGAAGTAAACAATATTACCTTTTTAGTGTCATATTATTGCCTAATTAGAAACCACATAACTGCCTAAAAAATAATGTTTATTGGGAATCAATATTATTGCCTCTGTAGAACAATTTTATTGAGAACCAACATTAAAATGCTTATGAGTTTTGCCAAAACTGCGTACCTCTCGACCACAGAAAAAATCATATAGTAAACTCAAAAAAGCGTAGATTGGTGGCAACATGGTTTGCATGAGCCTACTCTTAGCACCAAGCACCAAGCAGGAATCAGTAGAAAAAATTGCCAGAACACAAAAGTTGCTACATAAGAACAACTCCTGCCGCTATTGTGCCGACTAGGTCAAAAAAGAGGTGATGAGCTCATGCTATCCCTTCTAGTTAGCATTACTGATGATACTAAAACTGGACCTATTTTTGAACACATATCATTATGGCTTGTAATCCAATCTATAACACTAAAAATCAATGTTGGCTATCAAATAAGCTATGTCGATTAATGAAGTGGTGACAACATAGCCAACAACCCCAATTATAAGAACTGAATATCACATGGCACATATCTATTTGGGATAGAAACAAAATAATCTCATGCAATCACATTAACTGGAACCCAATCGATGAGTACATACCGATAGTAACACACGATGGTATAAGGATAAAGCAAGCTAATAATATCAATCAGCAACCTTAGCAGTAAAAAGTAGTAGAATCATCTGATTGAAATTGTAAAATTGACTAGTTCAAAATCATATGCATAAGAGGGATCCAAGTAATTAACTAGCAGCTTCCCATGTGTTTGGCTATGCTCAAATTTGGGGAAAAACCACAACTCGAATACTAGTTTGACTTTATCCCAAAATCCAAAGGAAAACTATATCTTGCTTTCTAGCATTCTAAACTGAAATACCAAAAATTAAATATGGACCATTAAATATTGTCTGAGTCCCTATGCCCCATTCCCTGACCCAATAACAAAAATGCAAATATACAACAATAGGTCAATATGCAGAACACCAATTCCCAAATCATGTCTAGCATTCTTGCCTCTAATCCCCTGAAGCTAGAATCCAACATGGATCGCAAAAAAAAAAGGTTACACCTACACAATCAATAGATGGATGGTAACAGCTCTAGGCAATTTAGCTAGACATGCTACTTTCAGTATGAATGGATGATGCACAACGATTGCATATATCTCTTGTATAAATGTTGTCTCATGTGATCCGTTCCTCCACCACAAACCGGATCTCAGCAAATCTCCGCTGAAAAAGTTCACTGGAAAAAAAATCCCAAAAAGCCAGTTCACTTCACAACAAAAAGTCCCAAAAGCCAGTTCAGCATCGCAAGCACTGCACATAGAGGCATACAATCTAGATGAAGCAAATCAGGCAATTTTAAAGTACAAATCAAACAACCGGAATAGCAAATTTCTGCACTGAGAGGAACTAATCAATTGCGTCGGCATTTCATAAAACACATTCAATGCACTAAACTCATGCCAGTTTCCTTCGTAACAAATCTCTCATATGCAAGCAAGATCTAACTAATAATCATGCTAATCAGAGATAGTGGGTAATGCCAACAACATAAGCTGATAAAATGGAAGAATACCACACTGACCGCCAATCACCTCAAGTGCTAGCCAATCACCACCAAGCTAAGCAGGCTGGGGTACTATGCTGGATCACGGCCTCGTCTGCACCGTTGTAGGGAGGGCCTGCATCAGGTGATTCTTGCCATAGCCACAGTGGAATCCTCATCAAAGGCCCAGCTCGTGGCGGCGCTAAGCCTCGCGCACGACCCCGGCGGCGCACCTGGAGATACGGGGCAACGGGCCATGGAGACGAGGCTCGCATGTGACCCCCGCAGCGTACCCGAAGATCTGGTGCAACAGGGCATGGAGATGAGTGACGGGTGGAGGGAAGGCGAACCCTAAATGGTTGAGCCAAAATGAAAATGATGAGTGATGAGGGTGCGGCGTGGTCGGAACCTGCGGTGGTGACGCCGAGCACGTAGATGGATGGATGAGGCGGTACACGATGCGATACTGCGACTTGACGCCGACGACGAGCTGGTCGTCGTCGATGGCGGCGAGCGAGGCCGACGAGGAGGAGGCGGCGCGGACTGCTGCTTGCCGCGGACGAGGTGAGGCGCGTGAGGTGGAAGGTGAAGACAGCGGAAAGGGCGTGGGAGATGGGGGAACCAGGAGCGCGTCTGGAGGAGGATGTCAGGGCCGTTCACTAGTTGTAGGGGGATCACGAGCACGCGCCGCGGACGCCGGCGATGGGTGGAGCGCTCCAGCGCGGCGGCGGATCTGGGGCCAAAGGCAGCGGTGCGGCACGGATTTGGGGGGGGGGAGCGGTGGGTTCTGGGAGAGGGTCTGGGGTTGCGGTTGCAGCCGCGGGGAGCAAGGAGGAGACGGGTGCACGGGGAAAAGTGGACTCGGTCTATAGATAGATATCAGAGACAACTAAGCAGCGATGGATGAAGCTGCCGTTCCAAAGAACAAAATTACGGCTGGCTGTATAGTAGTCTTTACCTTATAAGAATGGTTATATATCACTTTATAAATAAAAAATGGATAATATTCTGAATAATTATAAAAAGAGCATGAATACCATGAAAAATCTTGTGAAAAGTAATAAATGCAACAATATGACAATAGAAATATATAGGAAATAGCATGATATCAATAGCTTCCAAGTCTGTTACATTTGAAATAGTGCTACACTCACAAAAGATATGTTTTGTCCAATATAACAGGAAGCACTTAATTAGGATAGCAAATTCTTAGGCATTACATAACAACCATACAAAACCTCACTCAATTGGAATTCTTCTCATTCAACATCAAGAGCCATTCCTTCCTCATGTCCATGGGGAGCTCCATAAGCGCTTGGAACAAGCGCTCATTAAGGATCAACTTTCCATAAGATTTCAGCATGTCACATCTATCCAAATCTGGTATCATTTGAAGTGCAACAAGGATTTCAGCAGGAGGAGTAACTTGGGGCATTGGTAATGGCTCAGTGGACTTCAAAGCATCATTGAATGAGGTCTTCATATCTCCAAGCATGCAAAGAATTGCATCACCAGTTCACTGCCCCTTTGGTGGCAATTTTGGGGATGCATCACCATCTTGTTCAGGTGAAGCTTGAGCATCCTTGGCACCTGTCCCGGCACTTTCACCATTGGCATGATCAGTTGAGTAAATGGTGCTGATTGCATCCCAATTCTTCACTACTTTGGTCTTGTAACAAGATGCAGCCTTGTTGCCCTGCATAATATGCACCACAAACTCAGTCATATTAGAAAATAATCATAATTTTTGTGACATCTTAGTATAGAAATGTGCATGTACTTACCTCCACATATCTATTCCAAACATCATCACAATCAATTGACATCTTATTATTGTCCAAATCCCAAGCAAATCCACTCTGAGAAAGGATCTTGCTAATGATCTCATAGTGCTTATCAAAAGTTTTGCACCTTGATGTTATGTTATCCTTTGTGTTCTCCACATTACACTTGTCACGCACATTCTTTATAGCAGCATTGTAGACATGCGGCTTCCATCCATTTTGGGCATGATCACCATTGTTGTGATGCTCCACATGGACAGCCAACAATGCACAGTCCATCTCATCTGTCCAGGTGAGGTAAACCCTCTTTCCCTTTGCTGCAGACATGGTGCTATCCAAAAAATACCCCAAAAAATTACAGAAGTTAGATAAGGTAATATCATATAATATTAATTTCTTTTCCAAGATGATGCATGTACAAAAGCTAACAAAAGGCACCACCAACTAGCTGTCCCCCATAGCAAACAAAAGGTAGCTATGCTATCACACATGAAAAGGCCACCATCAGCAAGGCTGCCACACATCAAAAGGCCACCATCAGCAAGTTAACCTACACAACCTATTCCATCGCAAGTTCACCGTGCCTCAAAAGGTACTCGGTAAACATGTCATTAGCATGCTGCTCCCTAAAGGCATTCCATTCAGGACTGACTTGAATGCTGGTAATTGAGTTAGCATCATCTACTGGTTCAATTGGCATAGCTGTTAGTTCATCGTCGACTTCCTGCAACAATAGATCATCCATCTGATGTTGTCTATCCCTTGCAAAATTGTGTAACACACAGCAAGCATTAATAATTCGAATATGCAAGTGTTAGTTACCTGCCAGCAGTTGCCATTTAAATTGATTTTATTCAACAACATATGCCAATATGTACACATGTTACCTGATCATGTATTCCAAAGAAACTTTGTGTACGTAGGATAGCCCATTTTTTCTTCCACAAACCAAAAGTTCTCTCTACAACATTTCTAGAGCGAGAATGACGCAAGTTATATAGTGAAAGCGATCGGGTGCTCTAGCCTAAGAGAGGGAGGGGGTGAATTAGGCTCTCTAAAACCTTAACCTATGGCTCCAACTAGTTTGCACAAAACATAAATCAGATCAAGCTATCTAGATGTGCAACTACAGTTCACCTTAGTGTGAACTCCTCATCCCAAAAGAGTTTTGCAACCTATAGCCAATCCTAGCAAGATACTACACTAAGAAAGTAAAGGCACACAAGTTGCAATATGAAATGCGGAAGCTTAAAGAGAGGGATGAGAGGAAGCGAACTCTTGACACGAGGATTTATCCCGTGGTTCGGATTGCCACAAAGGCACCCCTACGTCCACGTTGTTGAAGCACTCACGAAGAGTATCGCTTCCCGGCAATCAAGTCTCTTCCGTGAACACAATCACGGTCACCTTGATCCTGATCTTCACTAAGGGAGATTGCCCACGAAGGAGGGGTCTCCGTCCCCCGTACAAAGTTGTCGACGCCGCTCCACACCAAGCCAGAGTGTCGTTGACGTGCCGGCGAGCCACCAATGCTCCAAGGAGGCCGGCACACCGAGATACAAGTTTGGTTCACTCTAGAACCACAGCACAAGGATCTAAACCTTGCTTGATTACTCACTTAAGAGCTAACCTAGCACTAACACTCACAAAGCTTGTGCTAAGGACTAAGGATTTGATCTCTATGCTCTTGGATGACTTGGAGGTGTTCTTGGATGTGTGTATGATGTCTTGGGACTCCAACAAACTCAAAATGGCCGGGGGAGCACATATATATAGGCTACACACTTGAACTAGCTGTTTGGAGCCGTTGGGCACATTTCTGCATAGGCATCAGTACTTCCGATGCTGGGGCGTCGGTTCTTCCAGTCACTCTACACTCTGAAGTAGCCGTTGGACTCTCTGACATAGCTGCAACAACTTCAGGAACCATCGGATGAACCAATGCTATAGCGTCGGAACTTCCGGTGACACTTAATCTTCATGTAGCCGTTGCTCTTGCTGACGTCATTGCTCTGATGCTATACTCCGGTGGGCATCGGTTCTTCCGGTGCTGAAGGGCTGGCTGCTTCACGCTTGACATCATCTCTGGAACATAGTACATTGATTGCACTGATGCTTGACTTGACAGTGTCAGTTCAACCGGTGCTACACTCTTTCTTCACTTGATCTCCAGAGGCGCTCAGTCTTGCACCAAAGCCAGGGCGTCGGTTCTTCCGGCAACCATCGGATACACCGATGCTTGGGCATCGGTTCTTCTGGTGCTATTGGTTTCTGCAGAACTCGTCCAATTTAGCGTTTCTTTGAGTTCTTTCTTCGTGTTTTGCTTTGTATGGTCTTTTTACTTCATCCCTGGGATCTAGAAATGTTCACTCAACAAAAATATTAGTCCCATTGATTGCGTTGTCATTCGATCACCAAAATCACTCGAAATGGCATAAATGGTGCCATGTTCGTTACATATAGCTCTTTGGGAGTTTTGGGTTGTTGTTGACTTGAATCCCACTCTTTCAAGTGGTACCGAGTGGATCTGAATGGAGCTAGAAATCCAGGTCCATTTGTGTAACAAGCATCCACTAAATAATATTTTCCTATTGTCAAGTAACTGAGTTAGTTAACAAGCAAATAAAGAAAAGTAATTGCCAACATAAAGAGTCGTACCCTGAGGTACAACAAATGCATCTTGGCGACTCATTGCATCGCGAAGAACTCTTGAGTCAGAGGCTGAAACCTCCCAGCCAGGTAATACATATAGAAATTTCATGTTCCAATCAACCACACCCATCATGTTAGTAGTGATTTGTTGCTTTCTGTTCCTATATCTCCCTTGGTCAGCCACAGCAACACATACATCAACATGGCACCCATCTAGTGCTCCAAGTGCATTGCCAAACCATTTCCATTTATAATCATCAGGTGGTTGAACAGAAGGGTCAGGAAGCTTAATAAATTCCGCACTTAGAGATAGAATGGCTGTCAATGCATCATTAAAGTGCCTAATGATAGTCTCTAATCGCTTGTAAGTGCCACGCAGCAACCTCATTTTTAAACCATGTCCAACTACTAGCAAGAACATAGCAACCTTTTCTTCCACACTAACATATACACTGTCATGGAGGCCACACTTCTCACGCAATATGGTGCACAGGTCATGAAAGTTTCTTTTAGTCAATCGCAAGTTATCATAGCATGTAACTTCAGATGCATCATATATTTTTTTGAGCAAATACTTCCTAATATATTGCCTGCACTCATCATCACTAAAGCACCCTAACTCCCTTGGTCTTCTCTGATCACTAAGGTATGCAAACCCAAGAAGAAACTCAAAATATAGTTCTGTCAACACAATTCTTCTCTTCTTTCTTCTTTTATTTTCTTCGATTATATAAGAAACCAAATCTGTTGGTAGGCTCTTCTATTAACAAGGCTCTTCCTCCCGGAAGACAGCTTCATCTGTTGGTAGGCTCTGCCACGTGGAAGCGAGAAAATGACTCTGCCGTCGAAAGGACCTTATACACTAAGTAACTAGAAATTGAAAAAACTAACCAACTTAGAGTGAGTTGGTGTGTCTTAGGTGTAGGTCTCTGTATAGTGGGTATTAGGGCCACCTCGGTTCCTAACATGTGTGTTGCTCAGCTTGATGTTCCTCAAGTACACCACATGGTAATGGTCAATGGCGTCGGGATGCATCACTAGACGTCCCGGCTCGTCGGTAGGGGCATCGGTCATGTTCTCCTGGTACATCATGCGAAGAGTGCAGACATCACCTCCCGGACACCGGTATCCATAAGCCATAATGCAGTGCCCCACCTTAGGTGGATCGGCAAGCAAAAACCCTCGATCTTAGGCTGACCGTCTTGGCGCGGCTTACATTAGCGGACATCAACATCGCAACAGATTACCAGACCAGAGGTCCGATGTCCAGGAAATCATACAGACGCTCGTAGTACTTTGATGGCTTCCTGCGCTATCTCAGGGGCGCAGGCGTGGGTGTTGAACGACATCGACGTTGACTCGAAGGAACGGACAGTGGTGTTGATGGCACAGGCGTCGGCGTGGGCGTCCACTAGCCCGTAGTTTGGGTGGTCACGGAGGTGGGCTGGAATCTCACCTCACCTTGCAGAGGGATGCCATAGTTCCTAGCAAAATAGCTGATGCTGCCCAGGCTAGATCCCTCGGCGGTCAGAATGCCCTTGGTGACAGTGAGGTGGAGAAGTGCGTGGAGGTCCACTGCGATGTCGTTGGTGGCAAAACGCAGGCGAAGCATGGCTGTGAGGTTCTCTGAGAAGGAGAGCACGGCACAGGAGCCACCTGCATAAAATAAAGCCGCTATTAAATTTCATCCGCATATGGACGGAGTTAGGCCGGCGATGGAGGTAGCGCGTGTATGGGCGGAAACCAGCGATTGAGGTAGAGACGTTACCGAAATCCTCGGGAAGCAGGTCCGACATCTGTTTGCATGGAGGTGGCAGCATTCCTAGGTCCTCTCACCGTAGGGCGTCCATTGATGGTTAGGGAGGAGAGTGTCCCAATCAACCTCCCCCGGGAGCACCACGTCCCTTGGTCTCCTTCCCCATCACCTGACCCAAAACAAAATCTTAGAATTTAAGCCGGAGAAAATGTGGCTCCAGATCAAGAGGCCGAGTGGCAGCCAGGGTGAAAGGTGAGGGCTTTGGTTTTGCGTAGAGCGAGCGTATACCTCACTGGTTTGGTAGCGCGCCGCCGCCTACGGAGGAGGATTGGCGGACGCATGAACGTACGAGGGCGGCGGCGCGGTCGGTCGCGCCGTCGTCGCCTCGCACTTGTCGCTCCGCTGTCTGACGAGCAGCCGTGGCACTTCGCGAGGCAGATTAGTGAGCAGGGAGGAGGCAGCAAGTAGAGAATTGACTAGTGAGGCAGAGTAGTGAGCAGCAGGGAGGGAGGATTTTGGGCCCGGGACGTCCTCCCGTCGAGTTCGGGTGGTTGGGCTGTGTGTCTGGACCGTCATGGCCGTTTTCTGTCTCTCTCTATTATATGACTCTCTCTCTCTCATTTTCTTTTGCCCCCGCATCCCCTTCTTCTTTCTTCTCTTTCTCCTTTCCCGGGTCTAACGTATTATCTTGTGTTTTCCATGTTGAACGTGACATGCTAGACATGCCCCTACATGGATGACTCATCAATGTTGTGATGAATATCTGTACGTTTAATGTGCTTATGTCGTAAGGAATGCCTGTTATTAGACATTAGGTTAATATTAAATTTGAGGCCACAACAGGTAAATGAGATCTATTTTCTTTATCCATTTAAATGTTCGGATAGACCATTTAGTTGGTCAAGCAACATGTACCCTTGAATGTCGGTCATGCAATATGTACCCTCACGGACTAGCTGGTAATTACATTTGTGTTTGCCAGTAAATTTCTTAGAGCATCGAATGGTCGGTCCATAGAACTTTTTATTGATGATATTTACACCGAGTCTGAAGGTTCGGTCAGTGAATCTTTTATAGGCTGACAATAAGTTGATAAAATGGCATTTACTGACCACCTACGAAGTTGTTATCTTGGGGCCACGGTGTCGTGAATCTAAAATACTTATGGAGAAGTGAAATCTAAAAACTGGTTCATTAATGTTGGTAAACAATAAACATTATTATACATCCTGGGAAGTCCCAGTCTAGCTTTGGGCTACGGTGCAGTGAATTTGAAATACTTTTGAGAGGTGAAATCTATACATCCCTGCATATTCTTCCTAGAAGACAAGAAGAAGAGAAGAGATGAGCAGGATTAGGAATTTATCCTTTGTGCTTTTTTCCCCTGTACTTATGTATGTTATATTGAGTCAGTATATTTGTAGTCAAACTGGTTTTGAAATTATATTGAGTCCTTAGCAATTAACATTATGTTGTATGACAAATCAGGGTAAAAATCTACTTTGGATGACTTTATTTACCTCTGTCGAAATATATCTCAAATTTTTGAAAAAGGGAGTATATCACAAACTGAATTGTTGAACAAAAAAGACAGCACAAGGTCTCCCACCCAACACTACTGATAAGAAAGTACATGCATACTAGTTTGGGCTAAATTTGAGATCTTTTTTTCTTTGTTGAGGCATAAATGTGAGATTTCTTTTTCTTTTTTGAGGCTGTAGATCTAAAGTGTTGGTCGATTAATGTCAATAAGTATCTCACTACACGAGTTAAAGGTGCTACTGAGAGGTTGTTGTGAAGGGGCTGATGATGACATAGCCCTTATATAATCTGTTGTTAGGAAATGTTGGTCAGTGATATAGCTGGGGTGGGAAAATTATCATTACACACGGTAAATACAAGTGCTACCTAAAACACCATTAGCCATTAGAACAGATAATAATAAAGAAAGCTACCCGTCTCAGCCACTCCGATTCGAACTCTCCCCAAAACTGCAGATTAGGGGGTACGGTGTTTAGTTGGTGAAAAAGTTTGGGTTTTGGTATTGTAGCACATTTCGTTATTATTTGACAATTGGTGTCCAATCATGGACTAATTATGCTTAAAAGATTCATCTCGTCGTAATCATTTAAAATGTGTAATTAGTTATTTTTTTCAACTACATTTAATACTCCATGCATGTGTTCAAAGATTCGATGTGACAGGTACTGTAGGAACTTTTTTGGAAACTAAACACCCCCTTATTACATATTCTAGTAGCGTCTCTATAACTACATTTTATGCAGTGTGCTAATTAACATTTGTGCTATTTTTTGGTAGACAGATGTGGAGATGGGCAAGGATCGGAGCTACACAAGCACCGACTCTTTTCTTGTGATTATGGCTGATCCCAGGCCAGCAGATCACAATCTATGGAAGGAAAACTACATCATCGTCTCTTGACATAGTTGCTGCTCCAAAATTATATTTGTCCGCTAACTTTAATTCATCTTTATTAACTCATCATTTTGGAGCTGCTGCTAGTATTAAATATTCCCTGGCCTATATGCCACAAATTCTGGTAAACTCTTACGGTTCCTCTCTAACCTTAGCTGGCAACATGACCTATTAACAAGTAATACCAACCCAGCTTCAATCAACACAAATCCTATGCGGCATGGAACTTACAACCTAAAGCTCTGTAAAATATCATCAAAAGATCCAATAAACATTATGAAATTTAGCACTCTGTTAGAATCTTGGGCAGAAAGGGGAATTTTCATCTCTTATACTACCCGGCTCACTGCACACGCGAAACTGATGAAATTGCCCATGTTCTAGATTGACTGAAACAAGGCTGAAGCAAACCAAATCGCAATGACCTTCAAATCCTCTCACAGCCAGTGATCCATGCCATGCTCCGCTTCGCCAAAGCCCACACCCACCACTGCCAGTGATGCAAATGAGCTCATCCACTACCCCAGATCAGCTTTTCCGTGACGGACAGATCCGACACGGAAAGTCCCCAACACCGTCACGGATAGGCTTCCGTGACGGTAACCGTCACGGATGCACTGTCATGGTCTCATGGATGGAATGACAGGGAAGGTCCCTTTTCCCTGACGGATAGCCATCACGCACTTTTCCGTGACGGTTACGACCGACAGGAATAGGCTTCCACGGCATGACGGTGTAAAATGTCAGGAAAACTTTCCGTGTCGGATACAAGACCGTCAGGGAAAATTCAAAATTCTCCCGTCGTTCACCTACCGACAGGGATGCCTCAAACTTTCCGTGTCGGCTCTGACTGTCAGGGATCCCTCAAACTTTCCCTGTCGGCCACAACTACCGTACCGTCACAGTTGATAATTTGATGGATGCTACCAGAAATCTGGTTTTAATTTTTTTAAACTGTTAAGCTCGTAAATCCATCCAATATCAGCTACAATAACAGCTCATCCAGTCATTCGTCCACACATAGAGGAGATAAAATTAACCACAACCATCACTGAAGGTGTTCATACATCAAGCTATTGCTGCAATCCCAGCACACAAGTTGCTAAATTGTTGTTGTTACATACATATATAGTCACCTTCGTCAACTACATTCTAGATGTCTTGCAAAATATGCATCATCCTAACCTAGTTGCAATGCACGTGCAGCTAATGTGAGAATACAAGGTCACCTAAAAGGTTCTTCAATGGCAATATGCTAACAAGTACAGAAGTTCAGAAGAGGCAATACGTAGTAGTTGCCTAGCACACAAACCAGAATACTTCCGCCTCACAAAATACTACAACACATTGTTCTTCAGACTTGCTGCTGGTTTCTGGCATAGTGTGAACAAAAGATGCCAGCTCCACAAAATACTTACGATCATCATCACAATAGAAGGCTACTCAATGACCATCACTATTGATGTCCCAAGTTGGCTGAAGCATGGGCGGATCCATCTCCAGTCTCTCTCTACATCGCCAAAGAAGAAACAATCCATGAGGATAGATATTTCATGATTGACCACTATACAGTTAACAGAAAACTAGGTATAATTTATTGGCTCTTTGTCAAAAGTCAATGTTCTAGCAATCTGATCCATCTCAACCTTACCATGTCATTTTCTTCCTCCACAAGCATGTCAGGTGGTATCACTATATTGGCTTTTTCAGCAATGAACTGCAAGCAAACAAGTAGCAACATGAGCATATTTTTAGACCTTCAGTTGCAGCTTGGTAATCTAGCAAATTAGAATTTGACCTCGAGTACACGATCAGTCCGCTTCACATGTCGGGTCAAGACCGCATTTTGTTGAGTTAAGCGACGGTTGTTCTGAACTTCCTCCTCATACCTTCTGAAGAGATTTTGGTAAGACCTTGAGGTTGATGGCCTTACCTCATTTCCCTTTGCAGAATCAATAATTGGACCCTTCTTGACAGCACCATCTTCTATTGCGAGACGACCATGGGACAAGCCACCACCAATGCCATATGCTATTTGCCCATCAAAAGGTTGCTCTTGCCAATTATCTGGATACTTCTCCTGGAGTGCTGCATTGTAGTCATCCTAAAAATAACAAAAGTTATTAGTCGCAAACTAAAAACATAAAAGGAAACACACTTAAGCTTGAAACTAAGTAGAAATTCAGCTGCTTACAACTAGTTGCTGTGCTCGATCGCTAGGAATTGGACCAGCATTCCCACTTCTATTGCAATTTTTAATGCTAGATTTCATGCAGCAATAAGTGTTTATAATAGTGGCCTTCTCAGGTCCATACTTTGCTTCCTTTGTGACATAAAAAAGTTGTCAATGGTAATTCCTAATCAGAACTCTTGACATACAAGTAAATGTTTATTATTCAGAAATGCAGCATGATCGAGAAGCTTACAAGATATTGCAGAGTCTCAACTAAAGGCCTGGAGCCACCCCTGTTTTGAGCGCCATTAGGATTTTTTTCCGAGAACCTTGCCCAATCCTTCTTTTCTTCAAGAATTCATCAGAGCACCAAAAGGTACAAATGGACTCCCAGGCTGGTTTAGTGAACCAATCAGGCATGCAAAGCATATACTTTTGAAACGGTAAGTAATTTGGCACACTCAAACGCATCAGATTTGGGGCTCTTAATGATGTTCCGATAGTAGTACTTGACAGCAGCAGGACGTGCTTGATACAACATATTCTTGCATTGGGTGTGTGCATACTTCTCAAATACACGATCTTCTTCATCCTCAATCTCTTCAGGCACTGAATATATGCTCTGAAAAGGAACAACCAGCAAGCATCACTATGGATAGTGCTAAACAGAACTGCAATTGATTGATGAAAGAAATCCAATAGTAGAATCAATAGTCACCCAAAACTCTGCTTTCACACGGTCTGCTGGGGTTTGTTCATCATCCCTAACAGTGTGAGAGTAGTGGCTCGACTTCCCTACCTGATATCGGAATGGCTGACCAGCTCTGTCAGTTCCTTCAATGATGGGAGGGTATTCCTTTTTTTAAAATCACCCCAAGGATGGGTCCTTTCTTCATCGTGTCATCAATTGAGTAATTAGCATAGCGGAATTGGCTGCCTCAATGAGATAGAGGGAAATAAAATTGAATTAAGAAAGAAACTCAAACTGCTCACAACACATAATGAAGTACTGCAGCAAAATGATAGAAATAAGTTTATGCAAATTTCATGTGCACGTACTTGTCACCCTCAGGTATAATGGCAATTTGACCATTGCGAGGCATATGCAGTTTATTGCGGTCCCTTACTTTCCTTTCTTCTGGCACCTGACTCTCCACATCATTGGAGGCCTCACTTGCTCGTGCTCGTTTGTCTATCCGATGATTAAAGGATTGCATCTCCTGCCAACAAAGCTGTCACAACAAAATATTAGTAGCAGACCTTTTTTGAAGCTATAAAGAGTTGAGAAAATGTAACAGTACAAGCAGGAGAAAATAGAACAGTAGCACAAACTATACAAGACTAGGATACATAGGAGTCCAAACTAGAATGCATAGCACAAACAATAAAGTACAGTGCTGGAATACAACAGTAAAAAGAGTACAAGACTAGGATACATAGCAGTCCAAACTAGGATACAGTGGCACAAACAGAAATGCAATAATCATTTTTAGAAATCTTCCTCTTCATAGCAATCTTCATAATAGGATTCAGCATCATCTTCATCACCTTCTTCATCACTTTCTAATGTCCTTTTTCCTGCTGTGGACCAACACTTTGCTTCTCCGGCTCCTCCAATTCCTTTGGATCAGTTATTTCATCGGAGGCTCCAGAGGTAATTATTTCAAAATCACCTCCTAGGTTGATCACAAATGTTCCTTCCAACCCATCCTCTTGAAAATATGAGATGTCATATGTTGGTCCTTCAGTTTGAGTTGAATCGTTGTTGGTGTCAATTGGAGGCAAACGGTCTCATGGTGCTACATGGTACACTACCCACCAATCTCTCAAACTAGGCTTATCTACACAAGGATATGATAGATAATAAACTTGTGTAACTTGACTCGCCAACACAAATGGCTCAACAGTTGAATCACTGCAACTCGTCAGCTTTTGGTGTCTCTCCGACGGGAGTGGGTTTCCCAGACGATACAGCGCGTGTGCGAGGGAAACCTGATGCGGCTCTGACGGAATACTGCAGATCGACGGGAGAAAACTGATCTGGTGTAGTGATCCTTGTACTAATATAGAGGCTATTTTCTAGATACATTGATTTTGCTATGAATTTAGATATATATCATGTCTAAATATGCATAGCAAAATCGACGTATCTAGAAAAGCCAAAACCACTAACAATTGGAACCAAGGGTGTACAGAACTAAATTCTTTTCAAATTTAAATAGCACAGAATGTGTGTGCTGTGCTGGAATCTAGGATATAGGAGGATAGAAGTACAAAGCAAGGTCGTCCTCGAAGACAAAATGTCAAGAATCTTTTTTTCCCCAATATCTATCATGTTTTCCCCAATGTAAACATGCTGTGTACAATCTGTCAAGTGCTGCTAGCAAATTGTTCTGCAATCATTCGGGCAAGCCAGTTGGTCACGGTCTGACCAACGACCATGGCCCACTCCCGAGTCGCTGCTCTTGTCGCCGGCCCCCGCCAGAAAGTCAGCAGCCCACCACTCCGCCGGCGCCGAGACTCGAAGCCTCGAGGAAGGACCGACCTAGGGTTTCGCCTCCGCCCGCTCGCCCCCATGGCCGACGCCAACGCTGCCGTCCCGGCCATGCCGCCGCCGCGGCCCGCGTGGCGGAGCATCGCGGCGGCGGTGGTGCGGAGCCGCCGCGCGGCGGCCGCCACCGCGGTCGTCGCCGCCGTGTACCTGGTCCTGGCGATGCTGTGGTGCCTCTGCGCGAGCCTGGGGCTCCGCCGCATCGCGCGCGCCGCCTGCGGCGAGGGCTGCGTGCTGGTCGCCGGGGCGGACGAGGTCTTGCGCTTCGTCACCGTCTCCCTCGTGGTCGTCGCCATCGTCACCCTCGCCGTCGCGGTCGCCTCCATCTGCGTGGTGGTCTGCGACCCCGACGCCGAGAAGGTAATTAATTAGCAGAACACCTGGTGTCTATTACTCGTCTGTGGAATCTGGGAGTGTTAATTTGCTGCATCTGAAAAATTCTGAATATAAATCGTCTGGTTGATCCCCTCCATTCTTGCTCGCCGAAATAATTAAGCTGTTTACCTGTGCTCCAGGTCCCTGGTCTGGGCGTTCTTGCACCAGCAGACCGGAAAGTGCTGTGTGTTTTCTTGCTTGGAATGTTCGGCATCTTGGCTTTTTTCTTCCTCACACTTGTAGGTTTTCTGCTGGAAGCGTACTCGCCGGCAAGGGATCTCGTATGGAGTGGCTCGGTTATCATCGATGTCGGGGTCTCGAGCCTTTTGGTGCTGAATTGCTTCGTCGTCCTTCCCTCTCTGGCACTGTTTCTGTGGGGGAGGATGTTGGTGCTATGGCACCACATCATCAGCCGCATCTGACAATCTGAGGTATCCCCCTTTTCTTATGCATGCACTGCTGCAGTTGATCTTTTTGTACTTTTGTGCATTCTTAGACCTTTGGTAGAAATGCTGGTTAAACAAGTCCTATGTCTTCAGACTTGCAGTCACTTTTGTGACATGGTCTATGTTGAATGATGAGTAGTCATCCAGTTCAGAGTTGCCACCAAATTTTTGAGATGTGGAAGTGGCCATTGAATTCAGATGCTTTAATGCTTATCTAACCAAATGGTCATTTAAGTGCTCAAACATTCAAAACTGAAACTCTGTGCTTGCACAGTTGGACTTCGCTCACCTTCATCTTTGTGGCTAGGTGCAGCCACCGAGGCTGTAGTAAGACAATGAATTGGTAGTAGAAAATTGTTAAGAAACACCTGCATCCTCTGAAAATTCTACCATTGAGGATATCTCCTCTGAACCTAGGGATATATGCCTAACTTTGGGATGTGCTCTTAGGCGCAGTGCGTGGGGGGCCATTTTGGTTAAGTGAAATTCATCTTTCATTGTGTCTACTTATTATTTTTAGCTGCATGCTAGCTCTTTGTACCTTGTACCTGCGTTAATGAACAAATGGAAATAAATTCAAATAGATGTTTAATTAAATTAACATTGTGCTTAAGCAGTACTTACTTTGAGTACTGTAGCTAGTTATCCACTGTTCCATTGCATTTTGTTGGAAGTTCATTTGAGCAAGTGTTATAGTCTGATGAGATCCCTTTTCATGTTTGCTCCATCTAGCACCTGAGATTTTTCTTAATGTGTTAGTCTAACACCTCATGGAAAGGTTCATGGAGCCGTTGCTCCCGTATTCAGCCATTAGAGAACCAAAACACAGTTTTTCTAGTTTGCACCCATTCTTGTTTAGACATCTATAAATTGATTAGTCGATAAACATCTATACATTAATCTCTCCATGCATGCGGCTAGCTTCTTACTAACTTTTCGGTCAACTAACAGGCAAAAGGGCTAGAAGACAATAAAGTGCCCCAAAGGTGGGCAAGGAGCTACAAGTACTGAATCTGATGAGAATGTCAAAGCAGAGCAAAACAGTTAATTATAAAGGGAAAAGAGATCAATGCTACATACTCCTGATGCTAAACTTATTTACCAACTTTATGCTGTCATCATACATTTGTGCTTGTATTGCCCCATGCAATGCATTCAGACAATTTGAAACGGTGTCTATGTTGCTTGAATAATAATGTGTACCCGAGAAAAGTGAGTGTGGAATGAACATGGCTTAAATGAGCTTTCGCATCACTGTTATTGGTATTAATTCAAATAGAAGCTCCTTCTGTCCAGAAGACGATGCATCTCTCGGCACAATATCGTGCTCGAGATGTTATGATCTTGCCAACACAAAATCATAATTATAGGGAGCGAGCTTTTGCCTCATTCAATTGGACGCGAAAGTAACTGGGAGTTGTCTGTACAGGTTCTCTACTTCATGTGGAAACTGATTTCCCAAATAGTTGAGCATGACCGCACAATCAACTTGGACACATGATCTAACACGAATATTGCACAGTATCAAAGAACATTTAAAGACACATAATATTTAAGAAAGCCAGTATATGTTGAAAACCAATTGAAATAAAAGGAGCTTCTATTTGAATACAAATCCTGACTTTGGCAAGACGCAGGTCATCGTAATCACACATAAGCTATGTTGCATATCTAAGGTGAACATTTTAATTGGTCACTGATCATCCAGAGTTTATAACAAAATTGCTGATTTCTTAATATACAATAGCATATATATTGACGTAGTGGCTTTTGTTGACCAATAATACATTGGTGCATGCATCGTATTCCATATGCAATCTGGAATTTGACTGTGGCATTCTTATACTGAAGTAAAAATAGAATTGAGACTGATCCGCTCTAGAGTCTAGACTGCTAGAATTTTGTGCCTCTGCAAAAACTTCCCCATCAGATTTAGACTACTACTAGAATTTAGATTCCATGTCCCCTGCGATTAGCTGAACACTTGATCGGCTCAAGACTACTAGAATTTACATTCCATGTGCCTATGATTAGCTGAAATGGTCTGCAGCTGTTTGCTAGAACACATCAATATTCAATAGTTCCGGCTGGAAAACCCGGGCCCTGTAGTTCCGGAAACCCCCGCAGTTCCGGTTTTCCAACCGGGATCGGAAATCCGGAATTAAAGGCGCCCGCCTTTAGTCCTGGGCTCACCAACCGGGTTCAGCGCTGAAACTGTTTTCCTGGCCGAAATTACACTTAAACTGTTGTTCTCATGAGGTTTCTAGACCGGCGGTAGGGTGCATGCTGCGTGACACATTACTGTGATCTGGTGATGATCAAGAGGCTGTTACCTGAAGGAATCTCAGAGGCTAATAATGATTGCCCGCATGATCATGGATATGGGCTCCATGGCAATTGCTTGCTTCATCATCTTACCTAGTATGGCTATGAAGCTGACAATGAAGCCAGGCCGCAGAATTATCTTACCTAGTATGGCTATACGAAGCTGTAGACGATGAAGCCAGGCCGCAGAGATGCTGTGGTTGGCAGCATTATATATGTGAGTTGTGAGGATTGCATCCATTCCTTCCTGAGTATACTTGTGTTTTGTGTGCCATACAATATTTTCTGTTGGGAGCATTATATATAATTTTGAACGTTGTAATGTAATCATTGTTCCCAACTGAAAAATATGCTGTTTAATTTGGCACGTAGTAAGGTAATTGTTGTTCCCAAAACATGCGCGCAGCTGTTAGGCATTAGCTTTCATGTGATCACTTGAGCAGATCTATGTGTACAATGGCAATTGGTCGAAGAGATCATCAAATCAAATCATCTCTACTATGGAACATATTTGACATTTGTGTTACCATGCTGGCTGAAAATTGAACTTTTAGTTATGTACCTCTGTCTGTTGCCATTGAGAACTTGTCTGCCAACCCCAATCTGAATTTGCCAAGCCTCGAAGGGCTGGCATTTGAGTGCTCTTTACATAGCAGCATCTGCATGTGGTGGTGCTATATGCCCGTACACCTCTGTATTTTGGTAGAAGTAACTTTCAGAACAGATTGTTTTACAGAGATTGTGTCATTGTACAGAGATTTCTCCCTCCGCTCCTATGCTCTTATTTCTCTCGACTATTGCTTATTGCAATAATAGAAAATAAATAGTAAATAACCATGATCTTACAATTTCTTATTTCTTCCTCCGTACTTTCATGACATGTTTCTTATATAAACGGCATCATGTGGTTACTTGTAAACTCCAATATTACATGTTCATTTCGTTAGCTGTAAGTCTAATTCAAATTACTTAGAGAAGCTATACTTTCAAAACGATAGAAAGTTCAGTTTCGTACGGCGCGGTATATATACCTGGCTTTACTGAATGTGGGATCATGTGTAACCTTTATTTTCTATGTTGTATAGATTGGGGTGAGCTTGAACTACTGATCATGTGCGTTCAAGTTTTCTTACCGCTTTCCTTTGATAATTCTCATTGTTGATCCAATTGTTTATTGGTATGCAATGGTTTTCCCCTCAATATATTAGCTTTAATTTGTGTCTGGGTGCCTAATTGTCTTTGCTGCTGAAAGCCTGGAACATGGACCCCAGCAAAATGACTGAGCATAAATTTTGTTCTCTTTTTATTGTTGTATGCTAATAGGAAACCATCTAAAAAGTACTGATAGGACACAATGCTTCATTGGATGTCAATTATATCGTACTGAAATTTTCTGATCCTTACCTTCACTCCTTCTCGATCAGTTAACATGTACTACTACTTTTTGTGTACTTCACAACTGGCAACTCTGTAGTTTTCTTGCTTCATTCATTCTGAAGGATGTTCGGATATTCTGCATTCGGCCATTACAGGACCAAAACAAAGCTTACCAGCTTGCGACCCCATTCCTGTTGGTGATTACTGATAGCAGTTCTCAGCCAAAGTCATAGCCGTTTGTATTAGAGTATATTTGGGATATCTCTATAATAGGTAGTTAAGATTGTATTCGGACTCTACCATAAAGTAGGAGGCTTGCCCTGCAAGTCATGTACTCCAATATATACAGGCCTAGACCTCAATGCAATATAATCCATTATACATCAATCCTATTATTCTATATGGTATCACGAGATTAGTGTTTGGGATCCTAGGCTAAACCTTCCGCTGCCGCCGCCCTCGCCCCTATCTTCCTCACACTGCTGATCGTCCTCCACGGTGCGCCCCCAAAGCGCCCCCTCGACGGACTTTTAGCGCGCCCCTGGGGTGATCACCCATGTCGATCTCCGCCGGGGGCAGCGCCCTCCTCGATTTCCATGGCGGATCTCGTTAGTCCGCCACCCCCATAGTGTCTAGCAGCAGTAGATCAGAAAGTACCTCATCATCCGCCATAAAGACGTCGACGACACCTTTGTACTGCACTGCCGTGGTGGCAGTCGCGGCCTCCAAGTGCTCGCGCTCTACCCCATGCTGCCGTGGTGGCAGCAGGGGCTCGTGCGCGGCGCATCCACCTCGTCGCCGGCGGACTTCTTGGCTGCCGCTCCGCTTCCACCCGCCCCGACAGGATCCGCCGGCGCCCCTGGCTGGGAGCCGCTCACTCCTGTGGGATCCGCCGTTCCTCCTCTGAGAATCACCGCCGCCCTTGCCGGACTCACCGCCGCCCCTGACGGGGACCCGCCGCCCGTGCGGGATCCGCCGGCGCCGCTCTTGGCAGGATCTGCCAGCCCCTGGCGGGATCCGCCGCCCCTTCTGGCTGGGAGCCGCCGCACCCTGCGGGATCTGAAAGCACCGCTCCTAGAGAGATCGCCCGCCCTTCCTGTTGGGAGCCGCCGCCCCTGGCGGGATCCTCCTGCCCCGGCACCTCGGCCTCCATGGCTGGACCAAGCCCGACCTTCGCATTCGCATCCGGTGGAGCGGCTTCACCTCGCCCGTGACCTCTGGATGCGCTCGTCCCTCTGTTTATTTCTTCCTCTCTCACGTGAGCAGAAGAAAGCAAACAGTGGTGAGGGTACCCCACCGGCTACGTGCACCTTGAGGTTCTACACGATTCGTTGCTACTGTATCTCTTTTTGGTTTACCCGATCAGAGATCGGGATTGCGTCGCCCGCCGCCCATCGACTTCGCGCCTCTACTTCGACGTCGGCATCGACTTCACTGGCCTCTTCTTCCTCTCCGACCCTACGGCATTGCGAGATGGCCGACACCCTAGGGGGTGCTCGTTTGCGCCGCCGCCTACATCGCCGCCTCGTCCGCACGTGTAGCGAAAATGGCCTCTCATGCCATATTTCAATATAATATTTTGGCGATTAATGACACACACAACACTTGGACTAATGTGATTGTTAAGATGGCTATTCTCAGGCTTTTAGGTTCAAGTGATGACAAAGAGAAGAGAGGCGTAGCAAGGCCCGAAGGGACAAGAATTGAGGCATTTTGCTATCATCGGTTAAACCGACGTAGGGCAAAATGAACTCACCGGTGCAATCACAGAGAAGGTTTGCAGGCTAGGTTTTTTCACCGGATGAACCGACGCTACAGAAGTTATATACGTCGGTGCATTGGCAGAAGAAGACCGAGGAAAATACCTACACCGGTTGAACCGACGATGCATCGGTCAATTGCATCGGTTCAGTTGTCCAGAGAGGTGGTTTTTGGAGGAACGTGAAGAAGTTACACTCACCGGTTAAACCGACGCTAATATTACATACACCGGTTGATTACATCGGTTAAACCGGCGATACACTGGTTGATTGCTAACGGCTAGTTTTTCAATTAGCAGTTTACATACACCGGTTGAACCGATGATGGCTTTTGGGGTATGTCGGATTAACCGGCGTTACGCAGTTTTCTTGCAGCTTTTCTCCAACGGCTATATTTGCTTATGCTGCCTATATATACCCCCAAGGCCTGGGTCATTTGAGAGTGCTGGAGTTCAAGAAAGTATACAAGAGCTAAAGATCATCTCCAACCACCCTAGAGCTTCATTGTACATCATATAGGCTTAAGCACACTTGTTAGAGTGCTTAGTGCTTGATTAGGGATTAGTTCTTGCGAGAGCTCCCTTGAGAGAAGTCTTGCTGCAGCAAGCAAACACTTGTACTCATCGTGTGACCCTCCTACTTGGTGTGGAGAGGCAACGACACTTTGTGCGGGGAAGGAGACCCCTCTTGGTGAGAAGCTCCGATAGTGAAGACGGTGCCGTGGTGGCACTTCGAGATAGACGGTGGTGGTGACCTCGTCTTGGTGACTTGGTGGCACTTAGCCTTTGCTTGCCGGGTGCCTTGATGGCCAACGCAAGACGGTGATCAAGCGAAGAGACTCGGCATCACACTTGTTCGTGTTGGACAAGTGGCCGTGGATGTAGGGAGGGACTTTGGTGTCCTAACCGAACCACGTTAAATCGTGTGTCTTGGTGTCTTCACGGGAGTTTGCATATCCTCTCCCTTACCGCTTTACTTACCGCATTACGTTTCCGCATTTACTCTTTCTTGCTTACCTTTACTTTCCTAGTTAGTTTGATTAGGATTGGCTATAGGTTGCAAGTCTTTTGGGGTAAGTAGAGGGTAGCATAGATAAACCTTAGTCATAACTAGCATGTGTAGGACGTGTTAGGTTTATCTTATGCAATTAGATTGAGCCCTAGGTTAAAAAGCGATTAGCGACCCTATTCACCCCTCCCCCTCTAGGGTCGGACACCCCGGTGATCCTTACAGCACGTCGACCTTCACCGGCTCGTCGTCGCCTTCACTGATCTGGACGCCTTCACCGACTTCGCCCACGGTCGTCTCGCCTCACGCTACTCAGTCTGATCAACCGATGTGCGTGATCCACCCGGCTCCAGTGACGTCCGTCCTCGTCGAGCGCACTTTTCACCGAGTACGGAGGGTTGTCGCTGCGTCGCCTCTTCGGGCAGCAGTGGCGTCACCCCGTGGTCTTCTCCGCCGTTGCTTCCTCACCGCCGTCGACTACGTCCCCGACCTCATCGTCGACTCATCACTGCGCGCCCCACGCATGGTCTTCGTCAAGCTGTACGAGTTCTTCGCCGTCTCTTTAGAGCACCGCCGTCGCGTCATCTGGATTATTCGGCCTTGTGCTGGAAAATCTGGGTTCCTCTCCTCGCTTCGTCTAGCACAACCACATCGCCAGCGTCGCCCTCTCGTCCTCGCCTACTTCATCTACTCCAGCAACAGTAGGCGTTGGCATCTTCTACCTCGCCTTCTTCTGCACCTGAGACCGCCGTGGATGCCTTCTCTGCTGGTCCCCCACGGTGATTGTAAGCTTGTTCTTGTTCTTCTCATCCGAAAGCTTCTTCTTTGGTAGAGGGCACTTGTTAGACTTGTGGCCTTTTTTATGGCACTTTGAGCAAGTCATGGTGGATCCCTTCTCAAGCTTCTTCACCATGTCTTCACGGTTATCTTGAGAAGGTTAGACATTGCTCTCCATGCTCTTGCCCTTCAATCTAGCCAATTCCTTCATGAGTCTTTCTACTTCTTGCTTGAGCTCATCATTTTCCTTGGCAATGAGGTCATTACATGATTCTACAAAAATATCCTCATGGCATTTCTCATTGCAAGGGTTAGAGAAAGATTCATCAATTAAATCAATGCAAGAAGTTGAAGCACCTATCTTACAAATTGAGTTTGTACTAGGGGTAGATTGCTTAGTTTCCAAAGAGTCATTAATTTTTGTAATGCTCTCAATTTTTAATTTGAGCTCTTCATGCTCCTTGCCAAGCAATTGAAAGTTACACAATAAATCATCATAATTTGTGGCAAGAGTAGCATTAAGATCATTGAGTGCACTATATTTTTTAGATTTTTTATTACTCTTTGGTGCTCATGAACTAGGTCAAGAAACTCATCATATGAAGGAGAATCGGAGTCATCATCACTTACATCGCTTTTCATATCTTGGGCCATAAGGCAAGTATTTGATGATGATCCCATGTTGGTGTGGGCGGTAAATTTCTTGTCTGATTCATCACTTGAGTTTGTGCTTGATTCTTCACCACCACTAACCCATTCACCAAAGATGGCAAATGATTCATGTTTGGGCTTCTTCTCCTTCTTTTGTCGCTTCTTCTTCAACCTCTTCTCAACCTTCATGAGTTGATGGTGATGCCCATCTTTGAGGAAGACCATATACCCCATTGAGTTGATTTTCTTCAAGCACTTGTTCGCCTGCTCATCCCAGACTCGTTTCTTCGCCGGTCCTTCGCCGCCGTTGTGATGGCCGGTGGGCAGGGTGCTTGTCGTGGAGACCTGGCTCCTGGCCGGCGCGCAAGAGGGCAGGCTGCTATTGGGCGCCACCACAGGGGTCGCGGCAACCCTGGCCGCGGTGCTACTCCTGCCGCGGGGACTGTCGGCGGGGATCCTGATCCAGGGACCGGAGCGGGAGGAGGAACCAGCGGGGAGGTCGCAACCAGCACGTCGCTCCTGCGTCTGGTGGCGCTGGCAACCGAGGCAGCGCTTCTGGGCCTGGTGGTCACGGCTTTGGCGATAGAGGCCGAGGTCGTGGCGCGACCGCAGACGCTTCTGCTGATGCTGCTGTGCATGTTACCCCGGCTGGTGCAGCTAGGACAGTGGAACCGGTCGAGCGTCCGCAACAAGGAAAGCAGAAGAGGAAGCGCAAAGATGTGGCACCTATCATGTTGGAATGTACAATCTGTTCGAAGGATCATTACATGAGCAAGTGCCCTCAACTTCGTGGCCCTAAACCATCAGTGTCCTACTGCAGGGCTGCAGCAGATGGACTTGGATTTTTCTGTATTCAAGCGGCCAGACCTTTCCACATTGTTCCTCGTGCACGTACAAATGTCTCTGCTCTTATCACAGTGGACAAGGGTGCGGTTCCGGCTGATTTGCTGAAGTCGGAGCTGGCCAGGATTATCCCAGTTCAGTGGGATTGGACTGTGCAGGAACATGGCGAGAAGGCTTTTGTTGTTCAGTTTCCTTCTAACGCAGAGCTTGAGCGCATGGTGGCAATCCGCACCATCACTACCAAAAACAGGGAGGGAGTTCTGATCTTTGAGGAGTTCGATGCAGAGGTTAAGCCTATCAAGGTTCTGGACCAAGTGTGGCTGTCTGTGACAAATGTTCCTACTCCGCTCCGTGCTTTTTTGCCGCTGTGGGCGGTAGGATCTGTGGTGGGTGCTACTCAGAAAGTGGATATGCACCACCTTCACCAAACCGGGGAGGTTCGTATTCTGGTGGCCGTTTTTGACATCAAGAAAATTCCAAAACAGGCAGATATTTGTGTCAATAGGAGTATCTACAGGCTGTACTTCAAAGTTGATGAGGTGTTACAGGATGACTCCTTTAACCCAGAAAATGATGATTTGTTGGGTGACGATGCCGATGATGGACGCCTTGATGATACCCAACAGGATGATTCCCACCATGGTTTCGATGGTTCTGGGGATCATGTTATGGAGGATGCTACCGCGGATCCTGCTCATCAGAATAATGCTTCTAATGACCAACTTTCTGGGAAGACGGCTCAAATTCCAAATGCTCAGCAACAAGGGGCCTAAATTGAGGAGGTTCTGGATATAGCCTGCGAACAGCTTTTGGAGGAAATTAGCCTCAAGGTCATGGTTGAGCCTGATGGAGCGGATATGCCTCATTCCCCATCTACTGAAGCCGATTATGCTAAGTATCGGGCTTTAGTAGATTGTTCTAAGCAACTACCAACAAGGCCCATGGACTATATCGTCTCTGATGTTGTTGGTCCTTTTATGGATGGGCCGCATGCTGCTATTTCTCTTTTTGTGGTGCAGGAACCAGTTGTTGCTTCGGTAGTCTCAGGCGAGGACCAAGTGTTGTCTATGGGGGGACCGCTGTCAGCGCGGGCTCTCCTATAGCGCCTGAGGTGCTGCCCTCAGCGGCGGGGCAGGAGTCGCCTACTGGCCTTCAGGACATGCTGGTCCCGCAGGCATCGGTGCCCGCTGGGGGTCTGCCCGCGTTGGAGGGGCAGGAGTCGCCCGCTGACCCTCAGGCGGTCACGCAGTCACCGGCACCCGCTGAGGGGCGGGCCACCCCCTCTATTCAGCCGGCGCCCGTTGAGGGAACACCGGTATCGCTGTCCCCCGATGCTCCGGCTGGCGAGCTCGCTCGGATGGCGCCATCCGGTGTCTCACCTCACGCTACTCACGCTACTCAGTCTGATCAGTCGATGTGCGTGATCCACCCGGCTCCCGTGACGTCCGTCCTCGTCGAGCGCACTTTTCACCGAGTACGGAGGGCTGTCGCTGCGTCGCCTCTTCGGGCAGCAGTGGCGTCGCCCCGTGGTCTTCTCCGCCGTTGCTTCCTCACCGCCGTCGACTACATCCCCGACCTCATCGTCGACTCGTCGCTGCGCGCCCCACGCATGGTCTTCGTCAAGCTGTACTTGTTCTTCGCCGTCTCTTTCGAGCACCGCCGCCGCGTCATCTGGATTATTCGGCCTTGTGCTGGAAAATCTGGGTTCCTCTCCTCGCATCGTCTAGTACAACCACATCGCTAGCGTTGCCATCTCGTCCCCGCCTACTTCATCTACTTCAGCAACCGGAGGCGTTGGCATCTTCTACGTCTTCTTCTGCGCCTGTGACCGCAGTGGAGGCCTTCTCTGCTGGTCCGCCCCGGTGACGGCGTCTGGTTGTGCATCCTCTCTTGCACGTCTAGTATTGGCAACACCGGTGCGTGCCCATCGTCCCCGATGCGTTCCCGAGCCCGGCAAACTCGAGCATTTGTCGCCCGATGGCCTGACTACATCGACTTCGACATCGCTCTCTCTACGACTGCCTCGACGCGTCGCCATCTTCGTCTGCGGCGTCTTCTCCATTATGCCACCACCATGGTGCCTACTCGTGAGCCCGCGGCTTCATGTGCGGCTACCTCGTCTTCGGCAACCTGAACAGCTATACGTCGACCACGGCTACCCTATGCGCAACATCGTCGACTATGGCTATTCACCCTCCACCTCAGCTACCTCGACATCAGCACAAAGGGCTATCATCCGCGTGAGGCTTCGCCAGTTTCTCTCCAGTCGCAACATCCGCACCACACCGACATTATGGCTGCGGGGGGATGTCAGTCCATTGGCTCCTTTTTTCGGCTTATTCTCCAGTCTCACCGTCTGCGGTGCTCCCGCTGTGACTGCGGGGGGATATTAGAGTATATTTGTATCCGGACTCTATCATACAGTAGGAGGCTTGTCCTCCAAGTCATGTACTCCAATATATACCAGCCTAGGCCTCAATGCAATACAATCTATTATACACCAATCCTATTATTCTACAGTTTGGATTAAAATACAGTCTGTGTTATACGCGTAACCCACTGCAGTTGAGAAAGAGTTTCTTCAATTCTTAGTTTAAAGTTGTAGGGGCGGTCTTTCTAATTGATCGAGTTTTTGTTTTCTTCTCAGTCATCTGCTACTACACCAGAAAAAGTATTTTATCCATAAAAATGAGAGATATGTGAACTTTGATATTGCAGAAGATATATCTCCCTTGCTCAATATAGATGCCACTATGAGTGTTAAGATTTATTATCACATATCCATAGGAATAAACGTCTATGCTTTATGTCATACACGTGTCTTGTTTAGATAGAGGAAAATCCTCTCCAATCCATATGCGTTATAAGAGGGGATTGGTGGGTAAATTAATTTATTTTCCTCGCAAAAAAAATATTTTAATTTCCACTTTAATCATATAGATATTGGAAGAGGTCGAGTTATCCGAACAAACGCTCAAAGAAAGTGATCTTTTTAAAACATGCACTTCAACATAATCATCGCAGTACCTTGTATAACGTTAAATTTCATATTGTTAGCAACTCAAAGGTCAACAAATGGTCAATACTCAATATATACCTCCTGTGGATATTTACATCTGATATTCGGTCAATATGTACCCCCATTGAGCGGATCTCTGCCACCTCAGCAGGCGATGCCGCAAATGATAGGAGTCACACGTGTGACTAGCAGTTAAGTCATCACACAAGGCCCATTTCAGAACAATTTTCTTGTTTGTTGGAACAGTTGTTATTGTTCGTGCAACAAACAAAAATTGTTCCCGAACAAAAAAAAATATTCTAGAATAAATTTGATTGGATTACGTATGTGGGTCTGTTTGTTGGGCCAATTTAGACCCAAAACACAAAATCTGTAGTGGGTTGGGGCTTATGCGATGTGTGTGACTGCAGGCAGTCACGCGCGCAGTCCTAGTAGCGCCGGGCGATGCCCCCGATCGCGCTCCCTCTAAATCTCTAAAAACCTTAAACCCATAAAACCAAAATTCCTACCCCTAACTTGAAAAATCCTCAAAAATCCCAAAAACTCATTTCAAAACTCAATCTTACCAAGATGGAGTCGAGGGCAGTAGATCTTGTTGGAAATAGAGACGAGGGTGATCGTTGAGGGACAGAGAGAAAAAAAAAACCAGGCGTGCCATCCATTAATAAAGTACTCCATTAAATACAAGCTACTCTCTTCTTTCCTTGTGTATTGTATACGGCGCATTCTTGTGTATACGACAAGTCATTATGGATGGCCGTGTCCTCTATCAAAAGTCTACTGAAACTGATCCGGCATCCACTGTTCTGGCCCGCAATCCAAGCACCTGGCCCTATAACTGCTCGTCGTGTTCGTCGCTAATCCCCATTCCGTTGCCAGTACTCCACCGCTGCCGAAGCCCCAAGCGCTCCGGCTCCACTTGGACACGACGACGCTGCCGGAAGCTTGGGTTCCGTCGTGGGCCATGGACGCCGCCGCCGTCGTCGCCGCAGCGCCGTCGCCGCCCTGGCGCCCCGACCTCGCCGCGGCGAAGGCGCTCATGCTCCTGAGCCTGGCCAGCCTGTGGGTCGGGTTCGCTGCGGCGGGTGCGGCCGCCGTGACCGTCGCGGCCTGCGGCTACGGCGAGGCGTCCCCGGTGTTCCGCGTGCTGGCCGAGACCACCGTCAGAGCCACGGTCTTGGCCCTGTTGCTAGCTCCCTTCGCCATGGTTCTGGTCCTGCGCGCCGCCGTGTGCGACGCGGGGTTCAGGGAGGAGCTCTTCAGGCACGGGCAGGTATGTATGCATGCCTTGCCGCTGGAGGGAATTAAGCTTTGTTTCATTAATTCGCGAATCAGTTCCTTGTTTGAGCAGATCATTGTGCATTTGTGCTAGGCTGCTAGCTACTAGCTAGATAGATTTCTCACTGGAAAAGGGTTAATTGGACTATTTTGCTACAGAGATTTGCCTTGGAATAGCCTGTATCAGTACTAAACCCACACCTATATGTCTTTATCCTCTTCTATGCTGACCTGATCAGTCATTTTTTTCTGATAGAAGAGTTCCATGCTTCCACTTCTGCATCTCCAATATATAGTCCTTGTAAAACCAATTTGTAAGAAACATTCATCAACACACGCACGCAATAATCTATATCTAAACTATAAAAGTTAAAAAAAATACTCCTCACCAAGAATACTATAAAAGAACTTTTCCCATTATCTAAAATATTTTTTTAAAAATAATATAAAAGTAGAAAGAATTGAAACTGAGGTCCCACTTGCCAGTCCAAAGGTTTGACGAAAAAGGGTGTAGACCCAGAAATTGATAGAAGAAAAATGTTTCCACCAAAATTATTCTTTTTACACCAAAAACTTTCATCTATCCACCCCTTGAACCCACCTATTACTTTCCATTGTTTATAGACAATTTGCTTCCAAGATTTTTGGTACCGCATATTACTTTTCATTATTTGTAGAAAACAACGTTTGATTAGGCTTCCAAAATTTTATCCATGTGAAGCCCTGCTTCCTTTGTGGCACCATCGGCCGCCTTGCTCCCGTGTGAAGCCTTGATTGAATAAATATACGGTAAACAACGTACTTATTATATTTTGATTTGTGACGTGTCTATTATTGTCTAAAATAGCTTTAAGTATGAGATTTATTTAAACTGTCATGTGAAGGTCAAATTGTCTATTTGCATCTCTAAGAAATATTATAATTTATCTTCTTAATTTTTAACTATGTGATTTTTTCTTTTTTGCTCTGTCATGCGAAAGGTCACATTTTTATTGGATTGCTATGATATACTTATAAATAAATTAAATTTTTAGTAGTCTTGATGAAACCTAATTATTTTTAAATATAATTATTCTTTAAACACTTATATGTTCTTTCACCACTAGTGCTAGAGAAAGATTAAACATCTATCCAGCAGAGAGGCAGTTGCCCAGACATACATAATTAACGAAACAATGCTCATTCTCCACTGTCACTTGATGAATACTCCACTTCTGATACCAGTTTCTTACTAACATTATTCCTCCACAACAGAGAACTAGCGCTATATTAGTTTTCATTCCTTTTTCCTTAATCCACCACCTCAGCTTCATCCACAATGAATAGCATAATGAGCCGATAATCACAGTCTTCATCATATGCTTAACCAACTTGCTGCCAGATCTCATCATCCAAAAGAATCCCTTGGCTGTTTTCAAAACAAAATCATTTCTGGTATTAGCCACTTATATGTTCCTTAATCTCTTTCTAGTTAGATAGAGTATATATGTGCGAGCTTCATTCTCATCTAATCTCTTTCACAGTAAACCCCTTTTTTGTATGAATAAGTTGCCCAGATTCTCAATTTCATAGAAGAGTTTTTTTTTCCATTGATGAGAGAATTGCCTGACCTTCCTAATAATACCAAATTGAACATTCTCATCTTTTTCTGATAGAAGAGTTCCATGCTTTCACTTCTCCCCAGAGATTTCTATTTTGACGCCATCACTAGAATCTAAAACTAATTAAAGGATTATGCTGGATACATAGGCTATAAGAATCTGTAATCTATGTGCTTGTGTTCACTAAAACTTTTTTTGGTGCTCATCAGGCTTCCAGAGCGTCAGCACGCAGTATGCTGCGTGAAGCAATTGTGCGTGCCTTTATCGCGGCTATTGCTTTTGTCCTGCTCAGGGTCGTTGGTTCTCTTGTGCTGATGGGGTTATCACCTGCAAAAGGATCTCGGACGGGCAGGGTTGGTGAAATGCTCTTTGTTGTGGGGCAAGTGGGTTCCACATCAGTTACTTGCTTTATCATCATACCCTTAATAGCACTGAAGCTTTGGAGGATGAAGCCGGGTGGTGTGGCCATAGCTGGCGGCAATGCTTAAGGTCTTCATCCTGTACTTTCCTGTACTTGTGTTTATGTAGCATATAATTTACTGTTCTATAGTGAGCTTTCTGTTTAACTTTGTGATAGTTCATGTCTACTAAGAAACAAATTGACCACTTAGCATGTGGTTGTGCTATGCCATATATCATTAATAGGATTTTGCTGGAAGTGGCTGTCGGAGATTGTCTCATCATTCTCAGATTTCTCACCTTTTTTTTCTTTTATTCTGTCAATGGCAACTTAGTATAAAGTTTGCAACCATAGATTTAAATGAACTTGAGAAATTAGTATATCAACTTGTCAATAATTTCATATATCATTGTTTCTTGTAGAAAAAGATATGGCATGCATGTGCTTTTTTGTAAGTTATTAACTCTCAAGTCACAGGTTCATCTTCTTATTGTTATGTTCCTTTAAATTATTTAGGAAAGCTACATTTGGAATGCTAAGACAAGTTATGTGATACACACGAGCTGTTTTTATAGCTAATAAATATGGGTGGCACACAACTACACAAGCGCAATCTGGTTCGAATTTGCCAGTGTTCCATATTGAGTGCTTAACATTGATACTAAAGCACCACTATATACTGCTGATCTAACCAAAACTTAGTATGCTTTGTTATCAGATAATGACAAGAGAAGAGTGGGCATTGAACTTGAAGATCACAAGGAGCTACACCACCTTGCCCTAAATCTTAATGTTGCTGAAGTTGGCGCCTAAACACAAGAGATTAAAGTCAATCTTACTGCTTTGTACTCCTTCCGTCCCAAACTATTAGTCATTTTGACTTTTCTAGATACATTAATTTTGCTATGCATCTAGATATACATCATGTCTAAGTGCATAGCAAAATTGATGTATCTAGAAAAGCCAAAATGACTAATAATAATTTGGGACGGAGGAAGCACATACTAGATTCTAGTTCCTCAGCTATGAATAATACATTAATACTTGACTTCCCCATGCTACTTTGTCTCAGAGTTTGATTCATGGTATGCTGTAAAAAAAAAGGCAGATATGCACTGCCAATACAATACGGTAGAAGAATAGGTTACATAAGTTTCATAGTACAGAAAGAGCTGCTTCAGGGGCTGTACATATGCGATGGTACCATTCGAGTCCTGGGAATGGTGTGATGTGATGAGTGATGAGGCAAGTAGGCCACCGTGTGGATTTTATCCAATCAAAAACAAAAGCCATCACATAAATATTTGCTAGCTGGTTTTGCGGCAGAGTAGTTTTAAACTTTTTCTATCTTCGTCATTGTGGGCTTATGCTGCATCCTCATTCTCTCTGTTATCTCGGTTTGAGTGAGCTTGGACTGATTAAATGATTGCGTGCATGTGCGAGTGTATTTTTCCTTAGGTAATTCTCAAAGCCCAATTGCTTAACATTATGCACTATTTTACCCTATATATATGTTGCATTGTGAAGGATGATATAGTATTAGTTCCCATTTGGATCCAAGTGCTAATAGGTGAAGTGTAAAACTTTAGCACTAGCTCATCCAAACGGGAGTGCTAATGGAGTGGGCTAAACTTTAGCTAAGACTCAAAAACTTTAGCATGTGCATAAGTGCTAATATATGCTAAAAGTTTAGCGCTTAACCTTTTTAGCTCCTCCAAATAGACCCTTAATTGTGAATTTGATGCTTCCTAGCTGTTCCATTTTCCTTAAGTCACGCCATCACGGATTGTGGGGATTTATGGATCTACTTCTAGTAAGAATTGTTCCCCAATATATGCTAGGAATTTTGGCAGGAGTCTATTCGTCCATGCATGTAAGTTGTATCATACTTCTTAGAAACGTTTTGATTTACGTCTGGTAAATTATCTTGTGTGTATGCTTCTCCTTTGGTAACTCCAAATATTGCTCTTGCCTCATTCATCCTTCAGTGTCTCGAGAGTTCTGGTGCCTTATTATCCGTTACAGGTCCACAAATATTCTATGTTGATTGGGTGATGAATTAGCACCATCCAGTTTAGGGTAAATCAAATCCGTGCAACATTTAATGTTAATTTGTAGGATAAGTTCAAGTGATTCAAATATCTTCTTCTTTACAAAATACATCAATCTACCAACAGCTTTAGCTCTAAAAATTTAGAGTTAGAGATAAGTAGCTCCAGAAATTCTTAAAATTGGAGGTCTGTGCAATAAGGCATGAATCAATACTAGAAAACAAACTATTGGTCCACCTCAAAGATACCGGTAGGAAGAAGACCTGGTACTAATTTTAGCATTAGTACTGGGTCTCCCTACCGATATTTTTAGGGTGGATGCACTACTGGAAAACAGGCTATGGGAACCGGTTGGAAAATGCCTTAGGCACCGGTTTTCCAACCGGTTCCCGCAAATCGGGACCAATGGCCTCGCTTTAAGACATCGGGTTTTTCAACCAGTGCCTTAGGCTTCCATTGGTACCGGTTGGAAAGACCAATCGGTACCACAGAGGCTGCCACGCTGACGCAAGGTGGCAGCCCCTTTGGTACCGGTTGGTCTTTCCAACCGCATTTCTCCTTATTTTTCCAAATCCAGTTTTGTTTGTTTTATTTATTACTGTTTATTCTTTTATAATTGCTAAACGCACTCGAGCTCTACAGTACTATACGTTCATTGGTCGTACATACGTGTTTATTTTCAAAGAATATTTGAAACTAACTAAAAGTGAGACACGAGCATATAATTAAGCTAATTAGATGAACTAATATATTTACAAATATACAAATATCAAGGCATCACGTTTAGAAATATTTACAAATGTACAAGTCATGTTTGTAGTCCAACTACTAGGCCCATCAGGAACTCGATGGAAGTCCTCTATGGATGTGACCGTCGTGGTAGAACTAAATCAGGTCCAAACTACATCTACAAATATTTATCATGTGTAAAAACTAAAACAAGTGCTTACTACATCTACAAATTTAATTTCCTAAACCATTGGAAAAAATATTACTAACCTTTTTTAAAAAATTGAAAATATTTGCCCCCCTCCCCTCACTCGGCTACCATAAACAGTGAGTTCACGGCAGCTTGGAGGGGGGAAGGGGGCGGGGTATTTATAGTGGAGGCACAAAGGCACTGGTTGGTGCCTAGCAACCGGTGCTAAAAGTAATTGATCAGCACCGGTTGAAGGCACCAACCGGTGCCTATATCCAGGGCATGCACTGGCACCGGGTTATGGCGTGACCCGGTGCCAATGTCTGCACCAATAGCACCGGTTAGTGCCACCACCCGGTGCCATTGATGTATCTTTTATAATTGCTAAACGCACTCGAGCTCTACAGTACTATACGTTTAGGGTAAATCAAATCCTCGCATGCATGTGCGTGTATTTCGTGTGAAATAATCACATGACTTGTAAGCTTTGGTACCAAGTTTAAAATATTTTTAAAAGTTTTTTGGACTCGTGCGCTTTGGTACCGGGTGAAAACAACACCTGGTACTAAAAGATCCTTTTAGTGCCAGATTTACTCGTAGTACCGGTTGGAGAACTAGGACTAAGCTGGTTTCGAACCGATATGAGATCAACGTTTTTCTAGTAGTGAATCATACTATTTGGAAATGGTTTAAAACTAATGTATCAGATCATAAATTGAGAAAATAAAAGAATAGAAAGGTATCATACTGAAATCCACAAGTGGGCTACTTTTAATGTTGTCTCGGTGTTTTCACAATCTGCTTGGAATCCAGCAGTCACCAACCAACATATTAAATGGTAATTTTGTATCAGGTTGTATGCTAATTGTCTGAGAAGCAAGAAATTGTACTATTGTTGCATTTAATTATTTGTCACTTATATAGATACAACATTTACGTGTTATATCTTTATCTTTTTGAAAATCCATACACTAGCCTATTTTATTTTAAATATTATATTAAAAGTGGCTTTATAATATGATGAATCTCTATACCAGCAACCATTGGTCCTGCTTTTATTGAAACCATATGGATTCTAGGAATGAGATGGCTCCATACTTAGTGTTTGGTTGGAGAATGAAATGGTTGTATTCTGCATTTGGTTGAAGGGATGGGAGAGAAATGGAACGTTAGGCTCGGGTACGCCATGTAACACCCCGTCCTCTAAAGCCGCACCGCCCAGCACTTCTGAGGGGCAGGCATTTCATCCTCACTTCGTGTAAAAGGGTTAATTCCAAAGGTGCTATGGCTGGGGGACAAAGGCTTATAAGTTGACACCACCCTTACTCAACTAGCAATGTAGTACTAAACTCGCGCACACCACGCTGATGGGGCACTACTGGGTCGAAACAAATGGGCCGGGTGTCACCCCCCCCCAAAGAACCCGACATTCTCGACGGTCCAACTCACCCACACGGGCAAATGTCCAGGACCGCACCCTCTTGGCGCACGCTAGTACGTTCAGTGCCGGCGCCATATGCCATGCTGTGTCCCATCCAGGCCCACACGCACCATGCGCCATATGCCCGCACACTGACCCGTACGCGCAATCGCGAGGGTCGGCTTTGATACCACTTGTAACACCCCGTCCTCCAAAGCCGCACCGTCCAACCCTTCCGAGAGGCAGGCACGCGTACACATAGTACCCTGCTTACACTTTCGTCCTTGCTTCGTGTAAAAGGATTAACCCAAAGGTGTTATGGCTGGGGGACAAAGGCTTATAAGTTGACACCACTCTTGCTCAACTAGTAATGTGGTACTAAACTCGCGCACACCACGCTTATGGGCCACAACTAGGCCGAAACAAATGGGCCGGGTATCACACGCCACAGTCCCCGCGTTGTCTCGTGGGGGACTGGTGGCCGCCGCGGCTGAGGCCCTATGCCGGCTCTCGCCGGCCGCCACGACTCGAGTAGGGAGCAGCCGTGACCGCCAGTGCTTCTCGCCTCTATCATGGCATCTCACACTGTTCTAGTGGATGGCTGGGTTCAACCGATTTTTTTGGGATGGAGCCATCCCAAATCATGATAGAATATTCTCTCCATAGAATGGCTCGGTTTTAGCACTCATGAACCAAACAAGGAGCAGGATGGCTCCGTCCCAGCTGGCTCCAGAACCAAACACACTCTAACAGAATGGGGCTTCAACTGAAACCACCACTTCCCTAAACTTGCTAGAACTCCAAAGAACCAAACTCTGCCTCATCCACCTCTTATCGTCTCTAGCATGCAGCTCTTGTATTCTATCCACAGCTGCCCTCTTTTAGCCATCTATGATGGGATCGTCATCGTAATCATATGGCCTGCGGGAGGGCTTCTTCATCGACCATCCTCCGCCACCTCGATGATGGCATATATTGTCCAATCCAACGACCGTCTCTAACTTGTGAGGTTCCAACTAACCTTCCTCTCCTAGCCCTACCTCTAATAAATATCAACCTAAAAAACATGAGCACCAAACCTACCTCAAAACCCCAAAATCCATCCTAAAATACTCACAAAAAAAACTGATCTACTTGAATATATAGTACAGGGTGGTGAATCTTGTAAGAACATGAATGAAAGTAATAGCATATCTTGGAAGAAAATCCAGGTGTGACATTAATCATAAAGTTTGATCATATAAGTAGCTGTTATGGACTAATCCATTATTAATTAGCATATCTTCCACATAACTACTTTCCTTGTGTATAATGTCCATTTTCTGCTGAGTGTGCAGACCATTGGGTGGCTCTACCAGAGTTCCCCCGCAACAGAGCCGAGCACTTTCCCTTTTGCCCGTAATCCGCAACCCGGTAATCCCATTCCGTTCCCCACCTGCTCCGCCGGCGCCAAAGCCCCAGCCCCAGGCCCAAGCGCTTCGCCGACGCTACGAGACGACGCTTCTAGAAGCTTGGGCTCCGTCCCCCGCGCCCCATGGCGGCCGCCGCCACCGCCGCCGCAGCGACGGCCGTGCAGCCGGCGCCCTGGCGCCCCGACCTCGCCACGGCGAAGGCACTCGGGCTCCTGTGCCTGGCCAGCCTATCGGTCGGATTCGCTGCCGTGGGCGCGGCTACCGTGGCAATCGTGGCCTGCGACTACGACGAGGCCTGCGCGGTGCACCAGGTGCTGGCCGCGACCTCCGTCAGAGCCTTGGTCTTTGCAGTGCTACTGGCTCCCATCGCCCCGCTGCTGATCGTGCGCGCCGCCGTGTGCGACACGGGTTTCAGAGACGAGCTCATCATCAGATCATCAGGCACCTGCAGGTATGTCGCCCCGCTAGAGGAATTAAGCTTTGGTTTCCTTCGAGAATTCCGGGTTTCAGCGGATTATTGTGCTAGAACAGTGTTGTGTCCGTGTGCACACGTACACTTCCGTATCTTCCCAGTTCCATTTAAATTTGCGGCTGAACTGATGTTTAATTATGGAATTGTGGCCCTCAAAGAGTTGGCACATAACTACATTGAATTTTCATTGCAAGCATAGAACTCCGGATCTCTTTCATCTTTAGTATCATTGTGGAACTAAGTTACTAAGGTAGCAACCCCTATCATAGTATCATTCTGGAATTAGTTAATTGCAATAATCAAACACACACTTAACCCCCACCCCCGGGCGCCATTTGTTAGAGAGTATTCCATGCTTTCAGTTCTTGCTACCCCAAAAGGTGTTGTGTAAAACTAACATGAAGGGCACTTTGTAAGAAACATCCATCAACAGTGGCCTTAGGAACTGCAATTCTGCATTGATGGTAAACAGCAGGAGAATAATTGTCCTGAGTGTGTTGCCCAGCCATACATCACACTAAAACTATGTTCATTCTCCACAGTGGCGGGCCCAGGATCTCAGAGCTGGGTATTCAAAATTTCATATGGTGTAAAAAAATTTACGGCCTAAAGTACATATTTATTGCACATAAATATAATTGAGTACCAACAACATCAATTGTTCATTACTTGAAATCAAACAAGAATTCAAGTTTTAGAAAAAAAATTCCTCACTGCATTGCTGCTATTTTTCGCAAAGTAATCTTTAATCACAAATTGCAATGACATATTTTCACCTAAATCACCTAGGTTCACTTCTTAGGCTGGCTTCTTGCTCTGCCTTGTGTGCGAGTGCACGTGCGCGGCAGCACTTTGCAGCACGGCAACCCTGTCCCCTGCGGCCCTGCGCGGCTGTGCTTGCTCGGCGCGCGCGGCAGGCGGCCGAAGTCTGGCCCTTGCGCGTCTTGAGCCGCGAGCACGACGCAGCCTGCGCGCGGGGGCGCAGGCAACGAGCGCCGAGCGGCCGGGCGCTGGCCGCTGGCAGCTGGGTGCTCAAGGCGACGGCCGGCGGGGGGGGATGAGCCTGCCGCTCAGGAGCTGGGAGACCGCCGCTGCTAGGGTTGCCGCTAGGATTAGGATTTGGGACTTGGGAGACCGATGGAAGGGAGGCTCGGTGGCTGGGCAAGGAGACAAGAGAGCAGCCGAGCAGACTGGGCCTGTCGCACATGAGGTGAGCCGTGGGCCGGAGGGGTCGTGGGCTTCGGTGGGGCTTCGACGGTCGTGGTTGTTTGTATATTTGAGCCCATTTATGTTTATTACGCAGTTTTTTTGTTTTTCTATATATATTTAGGGAAATACATATATATACAATTTTTTTGCTAAAAATAATGGGTATTCAGCTAAATACCTTTGCTACATGCTGGGCCCGCCCCTGATTCTCCACTGATCACTTGTAGAATACTCCCCTTTTGATACCAATTCCAGTTTATTACTAACATTATTCCTCCGAAACTGAGAACCAGCACCATATTAGTTTTCACTCCTTTCTCCAGTCCCATGGATTTCATCCAAGGTGAATGGAGTAGTGAACCAACATTGTCTTCAGAACTAAATAATTTCTTATAGTTGTCAGTTTGTAACTTATATGTTGCTGGATCTCTTTCAGGTTAGTTAGAGTATGTGTTCGAGCTTCTCTTTCAATATGTATCTGTGTTTCCATTCATCTACAGGTAAACTTTTTCTTTTGTCTGAACAAGTTGTCCAGATTCTCAGTTTCATTGAAGAGAGATGCCCTTCACTTCACATCCGTCATGAAGTTTTTCCCCCAGCGAAGAGAGAAATGCCTGGCCTTCCTAATAATAGCTTGCCAATTGAAAATTCTCAGCTGCAGAAGTCCCTGGATTTCTGGTTTGGAGCCATCACTCTTTTAATCATCTTTTCAATGTTGGAATCAAATAACCTAGCTTGTTCAGAACAAAAGATTGAGGATCTAATTTGTTTATCTTGACTTGAGTCTAAAACTAAATAACTATGACGGATCAATAGGCTATTAGAATCTGCAATCTATGTGCTCGTATTCACTGAGACTTGTCCTCATCATCAGGCTCCCAGAGTGCCAGTTAGGAGTCTTCTGCGTGAAGATGTTGTGCGGGCGTTTCTTGCGGCTCTTGCTTTCACCCTGCCTAGCATCATTGGTTGTACGGTGCTGGTGGTGCTGTCACCTGCAAAAGGATCTCGAACAGGGAGGATTTGTGCAATGCTCGCTATTGTGGGAGAAGTGGGTTCCACGGCAATTTCTTGCTTTATCATCTTCCCCCCTTTTGGAGCTGAAGCTTTGGAGGATGAAATTGGGTGGTGCAGCATTAGCTGACAGCAATGTTTGAGGTTTCCATCTTTTACTTCGCCTGTACTTTTTTCTACTGTGACCTTGCTGTTTAACTTTGTGATCATTCATGTCCACTAGTAGATAAATTGACCATATAGCTTACAATGACTATGATCTTTGTAACTGAGCAGCTACTACAGCATAGCTATTTTCTGCAGTAGCTGAAAACTGAGCAAGTACCACTGTTTAAAAATTAGCTGTCACAGAGAATATTTCCATTGAACCTTAATGGGCAGGCGCCACAGGTTTTAAAAGGGCTGGGTGGCTGGCCATTGGGTGTTACTGCACAGCCACAAGTCCTTGTTGCCCCTTATCCCCTGTTTTTTATATATAGTATATAAACTGTTTTTTATATATAGTATATAAACTTAATTGATGCATTTTTATTTTGTTCATGAACAACATGGACGTAAACGGAAAAGGTGCATCTTACTCCCCTCAACAAGTCACTTTGTCCACTTAACCCCCTAAACAAAATTTAGGCTCAACTTACTTCTCCAAACTATTTTAATTAGTCCAATCTACCCCCTACTCAAATTTCTTTTTTTATTTCTTCACTTACAAGTGGAATTTTAGCTTCAAATTTTGCAATGTGACTTGTAATATAACGCCCTATGCTAGGAAATACATTATAATTTTTTCATGAATATTTTTTCATGCAGAATTGTATCTCTGTGATAAATTTCGTGTTAAATATTTCCAACTTATGAATGTAATCATGAAAAAAAATTAATGTATTTTTTAAATAGAGCATCATGTTCTCTATCCACTCACAAAATTTGAACTTAAAACTCAATTTGTATGCAAAAAAAAGAGAAACATTATTAGGGGGTAGATTGGACTAATTGGAATTGTTTGGGGAGTAAATTAAGCCTAAATTTTGTTTAGGGGGTTAAATGGACAAATTGAATTGTTGAGGGGAGTAAAATGGACTTTTTTTTCCAGTAAATCAGTCCTAACATTAGCCCATATCTACCTGCCTACTTGTCTGTGGTGGTGCTATGCCAGCATATCATTGCATTTTTGTAGAACTGGTTGTCAGAATATAATTGGTTAGCAGTAGGAGATTGTTTCATCTTTCATAGATTTTTACCTGTTTCTTTTATTTATCTCACGTCAACTTTCAAGTATAAAACAATATATATTGGTAGATGCACTTGAGAAATTAGTAGATAAACTTGTCGATAGTTTCATAACATTATTTGTTGTAAAAAGATACGGCATGTAGTTCATGGTTAACTCCGGCATTATATAGGTTCAGGTTCTTATCCCCAAGTTCCTGTAAATTATTTAGAAAAGCTATATATTTAATGTTAAGAAGTTGATTTGTGATATATATACTGTAAGGAACATGGTCCCATTAGGGCATTGTTTGTGATTTTGGTGATGGAGTGACAACATAATTAATGGGACCAACAAGTTTGTGAGATCATATTTGTAGATTTTTAGGTTCTATGGATGAAATCCAATGTGTCCAATTCACCGTCGAGATATGTCCAATTTGCCGTAGAGATGTGTTCAATTCACCATCAAGACGGATTGGACAAGCACAGCAAAATCAAATACCACCGATTTAACCGATGACCCTGCATGCACCGGCCTAACCGATAGTCATCGGATAAACCGATGCACAAGTATCGGTGCATTGGACAGAGCGCATGAAGACCAAATCAAGAAATCTCAGTTTGCACCGGTTGAACTGACGGTCAAGAAATGGGCATCGGTGCATTCGCCAGGGCATTGTCAAGAGATGGTGTTTTAGTGGAACCAAAACCCCTTTCAGCACCGATTGAACTGACGCACCATCGGAGTAAGGCATTGGTGCAATGACATAAGCGCTGCAGGAAAGTCAAGGTAGATCTCTTTAGCACCGGTTGAACCGATGGGTCATCGGTGCATTGCATAGGTTAAACTAATGGGTGTTGAGTTAGCAGCAGGCAACGCGTTGGAAGTGCAACGGCTAGTTTCAGGCTGGGCGAGAGACCGGTTAAATCGATGCCCCCTCATCAGTTGAACCGACGGTGTTCACGAAAATGCCACAACGGCTACAAACGGCTACTATGAGTTTGTGGGCTATATATATGGCTTCCCCCGGCCATTTTGGAGTTGCTAGAGTTGAGGAAGACCCCATACACATTGAAGAACACCTCCAAACCTACCAAAGTGCTTAGCGATCACATCCTTAGGTTTAGCACAAGCTTTATGAGTGAGAGTACTAGGCTAGCTCAAGTTTGAGTGTAAGAGCAAGGTGTTGTTGCCTTGTGCGCTGATTCTAGAGTGAACCACACTTGTATATTGGTGTGCCGGCCATCCTTGAAGTCTTGGTGACTCGCTAGCAAGTCCACGACCCTCCGACTTGTTGTGGAGCGGCGTGGACGGCATTATGCCAGGGACATGGAGACCCCCATTCTTTGTGAAGTATATCCTTAGTGGAACATGGGATCATGGTGACTGTGGTGACTTTGGTGTCTCCGGAAGAGACTTGATTGCCAGGAAGCGATACTCGTCGTGAGTGCTTCAACAACGTGGAGTAGGGATGCCTTTGTGGCTAACCGAACCACAGGATAAATCCTCGTGTCAAGAGTTTACTTCCTCTCCTCCTTCCTTTATGTTTCCGCATTTTATACTAGAAATCCTTGTGTGCCTTTACTTTCGTAGAGTAGTATCTTGATAGGATTGGCTATAGGTTGCTAACTCTTTTAGGATGGGAGTTTCACACTAGAAGAACCATAGTTGCACATCTAGATTGTATGATCTAGTTTATGTTTTGTGCAAAATAGTTGGAGCCTATAGGTTAAGGTTTTAAGTTGCCTAATTCAACCCCTCCCCCCTCTTAGGCTAGATCATCCAATCACTTTCACACTGTCACACTATTTTTTATCAGCAGTATATCAATTTTGATAACAAAACAAGTAATTCATGTCCATGAGCTGTTTTTTTTCTAGTGATGGAGAAATGCTAAATCAAATTTCTCTCTGGAGGGGTGAAATTTACAAATTTCTACACGATGCTTCAAAAGGATCACCATTAAATTTGAAGCAGCATTGTTCACCCCTTTGCAATGATTTATTTCAAACCAAAAGATAAAGCTAGATGATGCACGAAATGTTAAAGTGCATCTTCTATATGTATTTCAATTCAAACCAAAAGAAATATGGAATGATAAGTATTTGTAAACACATACAATGCTCACAGTCAACAAGTAGATGACTAGATGTAAACAAACAGATATTTTTGAAGAATCAATGCCCCCAAGCTCACAATTATATATACAAGGAAAACATAATTCCAAACAATATGTATAATACTCTCTTGCTGGTTTCTTGAAGATTTTACAATAAAAAAATTTGTACAATGAAGAAAGAAAAATTCACAATATAAACTGAAGAACGTGTTCATATTTTGACATAAAAAACCTGTTAATATGCAAATACTCACTACGGGACTCCAGTTGTTTGCCATGTGCCTGGCGCACACGACATACAAACACCGGCAAAGAGCACTTTTGCCGTGGGCTTTCTGTCGGGCACACAGCAAAGTGCTTTAGCCGACACTCAGCAAAGATTTTCCAAAGGATTAAAAAAAATCACACCGCCGTTGACCTGGTCGCCGCCGCCGCTGTCCTCGCCGTGCCGCCACCAACCCGCCGTCGCCCCGCCACGCCGCCGCCCCACCGCCCAGCCGCGCGCCACCTTGCCACCGCCCCGCCGCGCGCAGCCTTGCTTCCGCCCCGCCGTGCGCCGCCGCCGCGCCACGGGGCCGGATCCGCCGCGCGCCGCCGCCCGTGGGGCCGGATCCGGCCCGGCCACTGCCGCCGCCGCCTTGTCGTCGCCCGCCTTGCCGTCGCCGCCCTGCCGCGCGCCGCACCACGGGGCCGGATCCGCCTCGTGCTGCCGCCCGTGGGGCCGGATCCGGCCGGGCCACCGCCGCTACTGTCTTGCCGTAGACCCACTGCGCGCCTTGCCGCCGCACGCCACCACCGCGGGCCACCGACGCGGGCCGCCGCTGCGGGCCGGTCGCCGACATTTGGGGGAGAGGTGAGGTGAGGGAGGGGGAGAAATAAAGGAGAGAGAGAGCGCGGGAGGGAGTAAGGGAGAGAGAGAGTGCGGGGAAAAACCTGTTAATATGCAAATACTCACTACGGGACTCTAGTTGTTTGCCATGTGCCTGGCGCACACGACAAAAGGTGAAATGCACACGGTAAACTCTTTGCCGTGTGTAACACACGGCAAAGAGCTCACGGCATACAAACGCCGGCAAAGAGCACTTTTGACGTGGGCTTTCTGTCGGGCACACGGCAAAGTGCTTTAGCCGACACATGGCAAATATTTTCCAAAGGATTAAAAAAAATCACACCGCCGATGTCCTAGTCGCCGCCGCTGTCCTCGCCGCGCTGCTGCCGCCCCGCCGCCGCCGCACCGCCCAGCCGTGCGCCGCCGCGCGCAGCCTTGCCGCGGCCCCGCCGCGCGCCGCCGCCGCGCCAAGGGGCCGGATCCGCCGCGCGCTGCCGCCCGTGGGGCCGGATCCGGCCTGGCCACCGCCGGCGCCGCCTTGCCATCGCCTGCCTTGCCGCCGCCGCGCCATTGCCACCGCCCCTCCGCGCGCCACGCCATGGGGCCGGATCCGCCGCACGCCACCACCGCGGGCCGCCGACGTGGGCCACTGCTGCGGGGCGTTCGCCGACGGTTGTTGGAGAGGTGAGGTGAGGGAGAGAGGTGAGGGAGGGGGAGAAATAAAGGAGAGAGAGAGAGCGTGCGAGGGAGTAAGGGAGAGAGAGAGTGCGGGAAAGGGATCAGAGAATAGGAGAGGGAGCTGTGCGCGCAGATCCAATGGCCCACATGTTTGCCGAGTGTCCCCTAAAAACACTCGGCAAACAATTTTTATTTTTTTCTTTGCGTTTAAATAGTTTATTTCATGTCCAAATGAACTCAAATTAAAAAATTATCAACTATAAAGTTTCATAATTTTTCGAGATCTACAACTTTCGTTTTGATACTTTTTTCATCCGATATCATTTAAGAAATTTGAATTTCAAATTTCAGAAGTTCAAACGTACTTTTCATTGACAAAATTATTTCAAATTTAAAATTTTCAACTACAAAGTTGTTCAACTTCTGATGATCAACAACTTTTATTTTCGTTTTTTCTCATTTGACATAGTGGTAGTACTATTGTTCACAAATCTTATAGGTCTCATATATAGTTTTTGAAACTATATCAGAGAGCTATCGATTTTGTGAACAAATTTACTATCACTTTATGAAAAAATAAAAGATTTATATAAACATTGTTGATCTTGTGAAGTTACACAACATTGTAGGTGAAAACTTTTTCATTTAAATTTATTTAGTAGTTCAAAATTAGATTTGAAAATTATATTTGCCGTGTGTCGTTATTTGACACTCGGCAAAGAGCTTCTTTGCCGAGTGTCTTATATGTGGCACACGGCAAATAGTGTGTTTGCCGTGTGCCTATCAAAAAACACATGGCAAACAAACACATGGCAAACAATTTGGCACACGGCAAACAATTTGACGTGAGTCTGAAATTTTGCACACGGCAAACAAAAAGGCATGGCAAACACACGTTTTCCGGTAGTGACTTTACAAGATCAATATGCAGATCACTTCAAATAAAAATGGTAGGAATAATGGAAATAAAACTTTTGCCAGACAACCAATAGAATCATAAATTGGAATTAATGATACATGCAACCATGCCACCAAAGCAGTAGTAGTAGCATGAAGATATACATGGAATCTCAAACACGATGGGCCAAAAATGCAGTGATTTACGACATGTCACCAAATGCAAGCAGCCAAGGAGAGTAAATATGGGCTCGTTCTACTACAATGTCAATGTCTTGACTCTGAAACTGAGCTTCAATTTCAGGAGATGTAATGCCAATTATTAAAAAAAACAGAAACAAAAGGGCAATGTGACATGTTACTAAGTAGACCATGCACAATTGCAGATGAAACTTGGCTTTATAATAGGGTAATTGGAGATTTTGTCGGTACGACAGCAGATTTGCCAACAATGTTTTACTACCAAACAGTTTTCAGTCCAGCTGAAAACCTCTTGGGGATGTCTCCTAAGTGGTTGAACTAGATTTTTTAAACACATTTTTAACCATTTGATGATCTCTTAGCCTGTTATCCATTCGATTAAATTGAGCCACTTGGTCAATTGCAACTCAGAAAATAGATGTTAATGCCAACATATGAGAATTGAGAGCTAAAACATTTTAAAGTTCAGAATTGCTAAAACATTTTAGGAGGCTAAGAATGAGCACAAAGTAATTTTTCATAATACGAAAGACTACATGGCAGGATGGCACACAGGTAAGCCATAGCAAACAGGGGATACTTGATAGTTGATACAACACAGAAATTTATGTGGTAACATTAGGTTAAAGATAAAAGGGCCCCTATCGCGTTGAAACTAGAGGAAAATGTAATTGAACAATGGAGTTTATTACATATAAACATGTTTACAAAAAATTATCTATAAGCAGTTAAAAGTCCTGTTACAAGCTCACTACAGCCTCATAGTCCCATTCACAAAGATCAAGGAACTAATTGCCTAAATGTGGATTGTCTGTTTTGAATTACAGGTGTAGAATAATTATAGCCACTTGTCCACTTGGTACGATAAGCATCGGAGTTAATTGGTCATCTCCATATCAAAAAACCAATTCTGGTGGCATCTTATTGATTTGGTCTACTTAGAATAACTAAAAGTTCAACTTCAATATATACAATATTAATGCTGGGATCTAGGTTTTGTGACCCAAATATGAAACATACAACGCGAAGGCAACAGTGAGGAACAATAGAAACAGCTGGTCATTACGCTGTGTTCGCTTGGCTGTGGCTGGTGGCTGATGCTGATTTGTTATGAGAGAACAGTACTGATGACTGGCTGGTAGCTAGTGGCTGGTGCTGATTTAGTATGTGAGAACAATACAGCTGGCTGGTTGGCTAACAAACCAAACGAATTGGGGGTATTTATACCCTAGACCTCCATCAAGGTAAACAGGAGGGGGTATTTATACCCTAGACCTTCTCTACATTATTTCTGAAATACCCTTTTTCTGCCCATATGCAAGAGATTGGAGTGTACGAATTGGGTACTATTACATGTTCACGTTTCTCACGCACACCCGGAGGTCGTCAAGATCCTCGGAGCACCATCTTCACATGGGACGTCTTGTGTTCGGGAGGTGTTCTGATGCACCGAAGGTTGTTGTCCTGGCCATTGCATCCGCGAATGTCCTAGGCTGTCCTTCGACCATGGCTTTGATGAGCCAACTTCAAAGGTGAGAGATCTCGGACGCGCTTGTCTTCTCGATGCTTCAAACTTGCAATCAAGTGAGAAGGGGTTGTTTGTAAGGCTTGCGCTCCTGAAGTTTTCTCCCGTACCCGTGGCGGGCTAGCTGATACCCACGGGACCTTTGGGAATGCCACCTCCCCACCCCCACCTACCACCCACACCCAGGGGGCAATCCCCAACATACAATTTCGTATGTTTGTAATCCAATAGCAAGAACCGTGGTGAAACCTATGGAACAGTTTGTGTAACACATTTGGAGACACTTCACAAACACCAATGCTTATTTGAAACATAAACACAGGGCGGGTCAAAAGGAAATGATTGATTTGAACATAAACACACAGATATACCTCGATTAAGAGCATCTCCAGCCGAGCCTGGAAAATAAAGCCCCTACATTCGATTTTAAGAGCCGGCCTACAAGAATGAGGGCCCAAAATGAGCCTCAACTCTAGCCGTGCCTGCAAATGAGGCCCCTATTCTTGTGGGACCCGCCGGTCAGAACTGAGCCGCACGCCCAACCGCGCCACGGCTGGCCACCACCGCGCGCCCACCCGGCACCGTCGCCCTCCACTCCTGCTGAAAGTGATCAAATCGTGTGCTCTAGCCTAAGAGGGGGAGGGGTGAATTAGGCAACTTAAAACCTTAACCTATGGCTCCAACTAAATTGCACAATATTAAACTAAAACATGATATCTATATGTGCAACTATGGTTCTTCTAGTGTGAAACCCCTATCCCAAAAGAGTTTGGCAACCTATAGCCTTTCCTATCAAGATACTACTTTATGAAAGTAAAAGCACACAAGAAGCTAGTATGAAATGCAGAAATGTAAAGAGCGGGATAGGAGGAAGAAAACTCTCGATGCGGGTGTTTATCCCATAGTTCGGTTTGCCACAAAGGCACACCTACATCCACGTTGTCGAAGCACACACTAAGAGTATCGTTTCACGGTAATCAAGTCTCTCCTGTGAACACAATCACGGTCACCTTGATCCCATTTTCTACTAAGAAGCTTGTCCACGAAGGAAGGGGGTCTCCACGTCCCCTGTACAAGATTGTCGTCGCCGCTCCACACCAAGTCGGAGGGTCGATGACGTGCCGGCGAGCCACCAATGCTCCAAGGGGCCGGCGTACCGAGATCTTCTTGTTGGTTCACTCAAGAACCAGCCACAAGGCACAGCACCTTGCTTGCTCACTCACTCTAGAGCTAATCTAGCACTTACACTCTTAAAGCTAGTGCTAAACCTAAGGATTTGATCAATATGCACTTGTGTTGGCTTGTAGAGTATCCTGGGTGTGTTTGAGACTTGTAGCAACTCCGGGAACCTTGAAATGCCCGGGGGATGGCATATATGTAGCCCACCAAGTCCATAGAGCCGTTAGGAGCTGTTACCCAACTTTCTGCGCAGGCATCGGATAGACCGACGGTAGGGCACCGATTCATCCGGTCACACTGCACCCCGAGGTAGCCGTTGGGTCTTCTGACAAGTGTCGTAGGTCTCACCGGATAAACTGGTCAGAGGTCGTCGGTTCATCCGGTGTGCTTCCGTTCATCCGGTGCTGAAGGAATCTTCGGCTTACTGCTGACATCATTGATCGGACGTATTGCACCGGTGCCCGTTAGATCATCCGATGCAGAAGACTTTGTTTCAGCGCGCTTGACATCATCTCTGCACTATCCTCCGGTGCTTGCTCTGACGCTTCTTCTTGGCACCGTCAGTTCATCCGGTGCCACTTGGTCTTCTCCACGTGGCCTCCCACCAGTGCTGCTAAATGCACCGACGCCTATGCGTCGGTTTATCCGATGCTAACCAGATAGACCGGTGCCCCTGCATCCGTTCATCTAGTGCAGCTGTTCTGTGTAGAACTCGTCCATTTCATCGTTTCTTTGAGTTCTTTCTTCGTGTTTTGCTTTGCTTGGCCTTTTTGCTTCATCCCTGCGATCTATAAATGTTCACTTAACAAACTCATTAGTCCCATTGATTGCGGTGTCACTCAATCACCAAAATCACAAAACAATGGCCTAATGGGGCCATGTTCCTTACAATCTCCCCCTTTTTGGTAATTGATGACAACACAATCGAAGCAAGCATAAATTTTGCAAAAATTATCAATTTGAACCACTTACACTTGCTTGGATGCTTACCATCATCCAATGTTGACTTGGCCTCCCCTAAATCCATCATTTCCCCTTTGTTTCTCCCCATGTTTGCTACTTCCCCCATTGTCAAAACCGCTTGCAAACTTCGCCCCCTTTGATAACCTTGCTTTGATCCAAACTTCTCCCCCTTTGGAATCAAATTACCTAAAAAGGCCTTGCAAACACAATATAGCTCAAAGGGAAAGGTTAGTAGCCTAGGGAGTTAGTTCCATGAATCATGATCCAATTTTTATGATATCAATGAAGATACCAATTGAACAATTACTAAGGTGGATCACAAGACATGAAACTTTCATGATATGAGCTAATCTTTCTACAAGTATGTGCACGAAATGATAATGTAAAAATCAAGTGCACAACTAGACATTTGAATGAGAAATCTTAGATCATATCATGCACGGAGGCAGCCCTAAAAACAAAGAATTGACAAGAATACCAATTGAATGAGTTTTAGAACCTTGCATACGTCCGGGGAAATTTAGTTACCTTGCATATACCAATTTGAAAGTCTTGAAGTGAAGAACACTTGGCACACCAAGGTGAGCAAATGTATGAGCACATAGCCAATGAACTTAGATATGAGAATTTAAATTCAATAGAGCATGGCTCAATATGCATGAAAGCACACTACTTTATCTAATCACTCTTATAGAGTTGTCAATTCACATTGAGCGTGAAGAATATTCTCTTAGAGTGTTAACTCCGGAAAGAGACTACAAAAGATAGACTTATAAACATGTTAGTCTCAAAATCACAAACCATAGGATGAGCTCCCCCTAAATGTGTGCATTTAGTGTTTGAATCACTAATCAAAAGTATGCACATTGTTTTTGACAACAATGAGAAGTTTACCCTATAGCTTGTGCTCATGGTATGAAAATGAAATACATACCTTATGAAGTCCATGTACCATGAAGGGTAACCTTGTGTAGCCTTTCTACACACTTATCAAACCATGTAGGTTGCTCATGGGTTAGATCATGACACAAGCAACCCACCATATATAACACTAGGTGACGCAATGCAAACAACCTAGCAAGGTCAAAGGTGCTACATGATGCTTGAATTGAAATCTAGCTACCATTACCTTATGGGGGACTTGGGCAATAAATGTCCAAGATATGAGCTTGGCTTCTTTAACTTGAATTCTTCATCTTTTAGTTAGCCAAGCCTCCAAATCCCCTGAAGCCAATCTTGGACTTCAAGTCTCCTTTGGAACCCACACCATTTGAGGTCCCTTCATATTGGTGATGATTTCTTTGGGCACCCAAATGGAGTGATTCCAAATCCTTTCTTGCTTCCCAACCTTGTGAGCAACCACCTTGCCATTGGTCTTCTTCTTGATCACATAGGAGGTGCTATTACTTTTGTTCCTACGGTTGGGCTTGGTGTAGATGAGAGAACTCTTGATTGTAAGCTTCTTCTTGTTCTTCTCATCTGAAAGCTTCTTCTTTGGTAGAGGGCACTTGTTAGACTTGTGGCCTTTTTTATGGCACTTTAAGCAAGTCATGGTGGATCCCTTCTCAAGCTTCTTCACCATGTCTTCACGGTTATCTTGAGAAGGTTAGACATTGCTCTCCATGCTCTTGCCCTTCAATTTAGCCAAGTCCTTCATGAGCCTTTCTACTTCTTGCTTGAGCTCATCATTTTCCTTCGCAATGAGGTCATTACATGATTTTACAAAAATATCCTCATGGCATTTCTCATTGCAAGGGTTAGAAAAAGATTCATCAATTAAATCAATGCAAGAAGTTGAAGCATCTATCTTACAAATTGATTTTGTACTAGGGGTAGATTGCTTAGTTTCCAAAGAGTCATTAATTTTTGTAATTCTCTCAATTTTTAATTTGAGCTCTTCATGCGCCTTGCCAAGCAATTGAAATTTACACAATAAATCATCATAATTTGTGGCAAGAGTAGCATTAAGATCATTGAGTGCACTATATTTTTTAGATTTTTTTATTACTCTTTAGTGCTCATAAACTAGATCAAGAAACTCATCATATGAAGGAGAATCGGAGTCATCATCACTTACATCGCTTTCCATACCTTGGGCCACAAGGCAAGTATTTGATGATGATCCCATGTTGGTGTGGGCGGTAAATTTCTTGTTTGATTCATCACTTGAGTATGCGCTTGATTCTTCACCACCACTAACCCATTCACCAAAGATGGCAAATGATTCATGTTTGGGCTTCTTCTCCTTCTTTTGTCGCTTTTTCTTCAACCTCTTCTCAACCTTCATGAGTTGATGGTGATGCCCATCTTTGAGGAAGATCATATACCCCATTGAGTTGATTTCCTTCAAGCACTTGTTCATCTTTTTGACTTGCTTGTAGAGGTTGGGGTCCATTGGCTCTTTTTCATCATTTGAGGAGCTTTGGCATGCCTCCTCTTCTTCCTCTTCACTTGAGCTACATTTGACGGTCATCTTCTTCAACTTCTTGACTTGCTTGCATGCAAGTGCGCTATCTGTTGGTGAAGAAGGTGGCGCTCTTCGCTTGATGTCATGACGTAGCTCATGGGTGGTCACCTTATTGAGGACTTGATTTGGTGTCAATGTATCGAGCTCCTTCTGATAAAGCACCGTGATCACCAAATTATATTCTGGCCTCCATAGTGGGTGAAGGATCTTGCGAATGAGTTCCGCATCATCAATTTTCTTTACACATAAAGAATTGATCTCATTCACAAGAGTGTTTAATCGTGAGTACATAGATTCGGCATTTTCATCATCAAGTTGCTTAAAACTATTTAGCCTATCAATGAGAACATGATATCTTTCATTGGCAACATCCTCCGTACCTTCATGGTTCTCAATTATAGTCTTCCATATTTTTTTAGCATTTTCACAAGCACCATATTGTCTCTCTTGTTGACTATTGCTTTTAGTGCCTTCACTAACTACTCTCTGATGGCGGCAAGGGTCAAAGTCGCTCCTTCAGTTCACCTAGCATTTTGGCAGCGAACAGCTAAGGAGCTGGCGCTTTGCTATGATCCGGAAAAAGATCGTCTCAAGATGCAAATTGCGAGAGAGGAGATTGCGCTCCTATCTAGCGCCAATTTGAGCGCTGGATCAGGCATATTTTGGGCTTCTGACTCCGACTCGGAGTGTGAAGACCTTGGGGATTCAGAGCTTCTGGCCTCTTCTTCTCGAGCTTCGACTGCCACAGGTGCTTTGGTTAATCGTCCTCAGCAACCAGTTTTCTAACTGAAGCGCCGCTTGCTGATCGACAGAAGAAGACACGGCATCCCAAGTTGCGCTCATCCATTAGTCCCCAAGCATCGGTTCGGAGAACTACTCCTCCTTGGAAGAAGTTTTGGAAAGGGCTGCTACCTCCGAAGCGAGTCTTTCCGGCGAGGACCCTCAGAGACGTCCTTCTGCCGGCATTGGAGGTGGCCGGGGACGCGGCGGTGATCTCAGCCGCCGGCGATCCGATTCCTTCCGATCCGATTTCTATGGCATTCCGAAATTCAAATGGGTTGCCTGGACCCCAACTGGATCAGCGGACTGGTGGACCAAGGTCTGCGCTCAATCGGGGGACGGGCCCATTCGGTCCTGTACGCCTCCCAAGCGACGTAGGTACCATCGTGTGTCAGGCGAAACCTAATCGTGCTCTAGTTCGCCCGCTCGTCCCTGACTCGCTTCTTCGCCGGTCCTTCGCCGCCGTTGTGATGGCCGGTGGGCAGGGTGCTCGTCGTGGAGACCTGGCTCCTAGCCGGCGCGCAAGAGGGCGGGCTGCATTTGGGCGCCACCCCAGGGGGTGCTACTCCTGTCGCGGGGACTGTCGGCGGGGGTCCTGATCTGGGGACCGGAGCGGGAGGAGGAACCAGCGGGAAGGTCGCAACCAGCACGGCGCTCCTACGTCTGGTGGCGCTGGCAACCGAGGCAGCGCTTCTGGGCCTGGTGGTCACGGCTTTGGCGATAGAGGCCGAGGTCGTGGCACGACCGCAGACGCTTCTGCTGATGTTGTTGTGCAGGTTACCCCGGCTGGTGCAGCTACGACAGTGGAACCGGTCGAGCGTCCGCAACAAGGAAAGCAGAAGAGGAAGCACAAAGATATGGCACCTATCATGTTGGAATGTACAATCTGTTCGAAGGATGATTACACGAGCAAGTACCCTCAACTTCATGGCCCTAAACCATCAGTGTCCTACTGCGGGGCTGCAGCGGATGGACTTGGATTTTTCTGCATTCAAGCGGCCAGACCTTTCCACATTGTTCCTAGTGCACATACAAATGTCTCTTCTCTTATCACAATGGACAAGGGTGCGGTTCCGGCTGATTTGCTGAAGTCGGAGCTGGCCAGGATTATCCCAGTTCAGTGGGATTGGACTGTGCAGGAACATGGCGAGAAGGCTTTTGTTGTTCAGTTTCCTTCCAAGGCAGAGCTTGAGCGCATGGTGGCGATCCGCACCATCACTACCAAAAACAGGGAGGGAGTTCTGATCTTTGAGGAGTTCGATGCAGAGGTTAAGCCTATCAAGGTTCTGGACCAAGTGTGACTGTCTGTGACAAATGTTCCTACTTCGCTCCGTGCTTTTTTGCCCCTGTGGGCGGTAGGATCTGTGGTGGGTGCTACTCAGAAAGTGGATATGCATCACCTTCACCAAACCGGGGAGGTTCGTATTCTGGTGGCCGTTTTTGACATCAAGGACATTCCAAAACAGGCAGATATTTGTGCCAATAGGAGTATCTACAGGCTGTACTTCAAAGTTGATGAGGTGTTACAGGATGACTCCTTTAACCCAGAAAATGTTGATTTGTTGGGTGACGATGCCGACGATGGACACCTTGATGATACCCAACAGGATGATTCCCACCATGGTTTCGATGGTTCTGGGGATCATGTTATGGAGGATGCTACTGCAAATCCTGCTCATCAGAATAATGCTTCTAATGTCCAACTTTCTGGGAAGACTGCTCAAATTCCAAATGCTCAGCAACAAGGGGCCTAAATTGAGGAGGTTCTGGATATAGCCTGCGAACAGCTGTTGGAGGAAATTAGCCTCAAGGTCATGGTTGAGCCTGATGGAGCGGATATGCCTTATTCCCCACCTACTGAAGCCGATTATGCTAAGTATCGTGCTTTAGTCGATTCTTCTAAGCAACTGCCAACAAGGCCCATGGACTGTATCATCTCTGATGTTGTTGGTCCTTTTATGGATGGGCCGCATGCTGCTATTTCTCTTTTTGTGGTGCAGGAACCAGTTGTTGCTTCGGTAGTCTCAGGCGATGACCAGGTGTTGTCTATGGGGGGGACCACTGTCAGCGCGGGCTCTCCTATAGCGCCTGAGGTGCTTCCCTCAGCGGCGGGGTAGGAGTCGCCTGCTGGCCTTCAGGACTTGCTGGTCCCGCAGGCACCGGTGCCCGCTGGGGGTCTGCCCGCATTGGAGGGGCAGGAGTCGCCCGCTGACCCTCAGGCGGTCACGCAGGCACCGGCGCCCGCTGAGGGGAGGGCCACCCCCTGTGTTCAGCCGGCGCCCGTTGAGGGAACACCGGTATCGCTGTCCCCCGATGCTCCAGCTAGCGAGCTCACTCGGATGGCACCTTCCGAGCTACCACCGGCGCCAGGGGCGGACTCCACTCTAGACGTTGGTTCTCCATTTCAGCATGTCGCACCGGAACCCACACTGACTTCGGAGGTTGCGGGTGTTGGGGCTCTGACTTCAGTTGCTGCTGCTCTGGGAGATGCAGTTCCAGGTGCTGTGGTTAACATGAAGCTGCCCGCTTCTAGGCCTAAGGCCAAGGGCGGGATTGTGTTGGATGCTGCTGCTCTCAAGCCCACCATACTTCGTAGAAGTGCCATATCTAAGGCCAAAGCTGATGAACATACTCTTGAGAAAACTGCGCATATGGCTGCCAAGAAGAACCTTGAACCAGGTACATCTTTTACCAGTTTTTCAGATTCGCATGTTTTGTCAAACCTTGGTAGGGTAGGCTTCAAATTAGGCCAGACTGATGAAATTGTTAAAGCTTCTACTGTCACTATAAAAAATCTAGAAATAGATAGAATGGTGGTTCTTGCCAATAAGAAAAAAGGTAATCTAAAATCTAATATTTTACAAGTTGAGAGTGATGATGAACGGGATGCTAGACTGGATGTAGTTCTCAGCCACGCTTGTGGTAATCTAAATAAGAACTTGCAAGACCTGGAGTCTGATCACATTATCGATCTTTCTCCGGTCCAGCAGGAAAAAAATCTAGTACTGCCAAAAATCCTAAAAATGGCAGAGTTCCCAAAAAACCAAAAACCCCTTCTAAAATTGTTACCAAATGAAAGGGGTTTTCTGGAATAATAGAGGTCATGGGGACTTGGCTAAACACAGGTTTTTGTCTGATTTAGTTAAGGAAGAGCAAATTAATTTCATAGCTCTTTCCGAGACTGGTAGGGATGATTTTCCAGATCGCATTTTAAAGAACCTTTGTGCAGGCTGGGACTTCCTTTGGCATAGTAAGGCCCCACATGGTCGATCTGGAGGCATTCTACTAGGTGTGGACCATCAGGTTTTTGATATTGGAGCCATTACTGAGGGAGATTTCTATGTGAAATTTACCTTGAGATGCAAAAATGATGGCTTTAAATTTGTGCTATATACGGTTTATGGCCCAGCACAATATCAAAACAAGCTAGCATTTTTGGTCAAATTGGCAAACACTTGCTCAAAGTAGTCTCTTCCGTATTTAATTGGAGGGGATTTCAATATTATGAGAAGACCGGAAGATAAGAGCTCCGGGGTGTTTGACTTTAAATGACCAAACTTGTTCAATGCTGTTATCGAATCTCTTGATCTCAAAGAGATTGTTATGTCTGGCAACCAATTTACATGGGCGGGTCCTGGAGACAATCCGACTTTTGAGAAGCTTGATAGAGTTCTGGTTAGTACAGATTGCGAAGATAAGTTCCCTCTTTCGTCTGTAGAACCACGAGATCGAGATATTTCGGATCATACCCCTCTGATTCTTAATACCGGGGCATGCACTCACCACTCTGATCAACGTCCTTTCAAATTTGAGAGAGGATGGTTGATTAGGGATGGTTTCTACGATATGGTCGTAAGCATCTAGCAATCAGAGACGTCTGGATGTACTCCTTTGGAGCGGTGGCAGAATAGAATTCGCAGGCTCGGACAACATCTTAGAGGCTGGGCTAAGCATACAGCAGGAACATACAGAAAAAAAAGAAGAAACTTCTAGCTCTTTTAGAGAAGTTAGATAAGAAGGCTGAGATTACCTCTCTTTAAGATCAAGAGGTTAATTTCAAGCACTATCTAAAAGAGAGATTAGTGCTCCTTTTAAGGGAGGAAGAAATTAAATGGTAGGAGAGAGCAAAGGTGAAAACGCTTCTAGAGGGAGATGATAATACAAGACTCTTCCATCTAGTGGCTAATGGGAAACACCGAAAACAACATATTTATAAACTTGAAAATGATCAAGGAATTGTTATCGGTGATGACTAGCTTAAGAGTCATATCACTCAGTTTTATAAGAACCTTTTCGGGTCTCCGAATGCTTCGGAGTTTACACTCGAGGAAAATCTAATTCAGGATATTCCACAAGTGACCTAAGAGGATAATGAGGTGCTCACTAGTGAGTTCACTGAGTCTGAGGTGAAAAATATGTATTCCAGATGGAACACAACAAGGCTCCAGGTCCTGATGGCTTCCCGGCTGAATTCTATAGTTTTCTGGGAAGTAATTAAGGACAACCTTATGGCTATCTTCATGGACTTCCACAAAGAGGAATTGAACCTCTTTAATCTGAACTTTAGAATTATTACACTAATTCCAAAAGTTCAGGAGGCAACTAGAATTCAACAATATAGACCTATTTGCGTCCTCAACGGCAGCTTTAAATTTTTTTACTAAAGTTGCCACGAATAGGTTGAACAAAGTTGCCCAAACAGTTGTAAGTCCTATGCAGACCGCCTTTTTGCCAGACAGGAATATCATGGAAGGAGTAGTCGTCTTACATGAAACTATCCATGAACTGCATACTAAAAAACAGAATGGGGTCATTTTCAAAATTGACTTTGAAAAGGCCTATGACAAAGTAAAGTGGTCTTTCCATCAACAAACGCTACGCATGAAAGGGTTTTCTCCTAAGTGGTGTAGATGGACTGAAAGGATGGTCTCTGGTGGAAGTGTGGGGATCAAAGTCAATGACAAAATTGGTCCCTACTTCCAAACTAAGAGAGGGCTCTGTCAGGGAGATCATATGTCACCTATTTTATTTAACATCGTTGCTGATATGCTGGCTCTCATCATTAAGAGGCCAAAAGACGATGGTCAAATAAGAGGTGTCGTACCTCATCTTTTGGATGATGGTTTGTCTATCCTGCAGTATGCTGATGACACCATCATCTTTATTGATCATGATCTGGATCAAGCAAAGAATCTTAAAGTTTTGCTATGTGCTTTCGAGCAGTTATCTGGGTTAAAGATCAACTTCCACAAGAGTGAAATTTTTTGCTACGGAGAGACTAAAGAGATGCAGGATTTTTATACTAATCTCTTTGGTTGTAATGCTGGTGAATACCCTTTTAGATATTTGGGAATCCCAATGCACCATAGATAGCTCCTCAATTCTGAATGGGGGAAAGTTGAAGAACGCTTTGAGAGAAAACTCTCTTGTTGGAAAGCTAAGTACATGTCTTATGGGAGCCGTTTGGTCTTGTTAAATTCGGTACTTAGTAACCTACTAATGTTTATGATGTCCTTTTTTGAAATCCCAAAAGGGGTGCTCAAAAATTTTGATTATTTCAGATCGAGATTCTTTTGGCAAGGCTCTTCTGTTAAGCATAAGTATCGACTTGCCAAATGGGACATATTGTGTCATCCTAAGAATCAAGGAGGACTTGGTATCATAGATCTGCAATTGCAGAATAAATGCTTATTGGCAAAATGGTTAGTTAATCTGCTTAATACCAATGGTATGTGGCAAAGTCTACTAACAAACAAATATCTAGGATCCAAGTCTCTCACGCAGGTGAAGGCTAAACCTTATGACTCTCATTTCTGGAGAGGTCTTATGAAGATCAAAGATGATGGTTTTTCTAATGGCTCCTTCATTATTAAAGATGGGAGCAAGACTAGATTCTGGGACGATGTATGAGAAGGTCAAGTGCCATTCAAAGACAAATATCCATCACTTTATAAGGTTGTGCGTGATCCTCATGCGACTGTGGCCAAATTCATGGCCACAAGCCCCTCAATTTATATTTTAGGAGGGCTTTGGTGGATAACAAGATGGTTGAATGGCAAAACCTTGTAGCTCAGATCGCTAATGTTCAACTGGTGGATGGGTCGGATACGTTTAGATGGAATTTGACCAATTCTGGGTCCTCTACCGTTCAATCTCTGTATCTTCACTTATTAGATAGAAAACCGCCTTTCAGACATAAGATGATCTGGAAATTGAAGATTCCTCTAAAGATTAAGATTTTCCTCTGGTTTCTTCAAAGGGGGATACTTTTAACTAAAGATAATCTTGCTAAGAAGAACTGGACAGGAAACCAAAAATGTTGCGGATGTAATAGTAATGAGACTATAAAACATTTTTTCCTGGATTGTCCTTATGCGAGAATGGTTTGGAGGATTATCTTTTATGCAACAGGTTTAACGCCACCTAGATTAATTAGTCATATGTTTAATTCTTGGCTGTCTAATCAATCTAAAAAGATTAGGAATTTCATCTGGGTGGGGGTTGCTGCTGTATGTTGGGCGATTTGGAGATATCGCAATGATATTCTTTTGCAGGTCATCTTCAAGGGAACGTACTGGTTATGTTTCTAGGCGCAGTTGCAACGGGAGGAGCACACCAAGAACACACTCTCAAGCTTGAGCAGATTAATTGAGATAGTAGCTCTTGATTTAGTTAAAGAAGGATGGAAGCATGTCTATCGCTTGCAATAGTTCTTTGTCTTACTAGAGACTGGTGTGCCCTTTTCTATTTTTGCAAATGTTGTAATAATGGCTGTGTATGCCCCTTGTCATAGAGGCCGGATTTGGAATCCTTTTTCTAAAAAAAACTAACTACTCTCCAAACATTTAGGCCCGTTGCTTGGAGATGAGCTTGATGTAGACGCGGCCCGATCTTCCGAGAGGTAGGGGTAAATTCGAATGGTGGAGTACGTGACATTGGCGATCCGGCTTCTAATCAGACACGAATTCGAAGCCTGTAACCGTTACACCACCGCTCCGTTGGTTATCAACCAAGCACAACTTGATTGACCTCGCCAAGAAGGCTTTTCCTGCAAGCGAATCGAAGAACACAAGCAAGAAAGTATAAACGCACAATCTAAAATTGCAAATATGAATGAAGCGAAAGCAAAGTAGGGGTTCAAGAACTCAATTCCAAAGGACTAATCGACACAATGGAGGAGATCAAGAACGGGGTCCTTGATTCACAGCAAAAGGACTTGTCGTCACAGTTACAATGAAGAAAACAGTTTTGCGATGGAAAATCTGATCTAAACAAAACCCAAACCCTAATGTGGTGGTGGCTACTGATTATATGAGGGTTGGGGCATGCATAACCCGCTAGCCACGTCCATCATGGACCCTAACACGATACACGGGCCAACAGCCCATAAGATGGTGTCACAGCATCATGACAGATTCTGGAAGTTCACTTGTTTTGACGATTCCCGTAGACTCCGAACTAATTTGGGCCTCAAACCAGTGCCATTAGAAGCTCCTTGCAATTATCTTTCCATCCATATAAAGATCATCCAAAATGGACACTGTATGTGGCCTAGGTATTGATTTTGGTGCCGGCTGCTCCTGGACTCCGAAGCAGACTCGAACTCGACTTGGATTGGGCCTCCAACTCGTCTTGGCTGCCCTTGCTGGTCCACCACGCCTCCAAACTCCACCCCAACGTCCTCATCATCATCTCCATGGTTTCTAACAATAATTAAATCATTAGGTTATAATTTATTCTCAAATTCAGATGACAAATTTATTTGGAACGAGCTCACCTTATAATCAATGGTTGATTCCGAAGGTGTCGTGCCCTAATCATCCTCCCCTTCTTGAAAGAAAAGCCGTCCTCGGTGCCGATTGTACTCGAAACTAATCCTGTAGGCTCCTTTATCCGAATCCACATGAGCTTTGTCAATACTATCATGCAAAAGATTAGTACTAACAAAAGGTAGCATATGAATAGATGGCGTATGAATATCAATAGTATCGGATCCACTTCGTTGATTACAATCTTGAACAACAAAAGAAGAATTCAGATTTGCACAAATGTAAACCTGATGTATCAAATATTGTCCTTTATTGTTATATTTACTAATAACATGATATGTATGTCTAGACAACCATGGCAAATCAGCACACATAAAGAGTTTCTCCTTTATATTACTTAGATTACACAGAACATCAAATTCAATGAAACCCAAGATATGTAAAGAAGACAACAATTTCATCTCATCTGTATCACTAGCAACATGAATCACATTTGTAAACTCAGTAAAAGTGTGTGGTTCAATGCTCTCATGTTCATGATTAGGTAAGTCATCTTTATCACAGGGAATATGAAGCAAATCATCTTGTGAAAAAGGTAAATCAAGAGTTGGTCCCACTAATGGTTGCTATGTCATAGCATGATTGGTGGAAGAATTCAGCACATCAAAATAAGTCTCACCATCCATGAGTGCAGCACCATGAGCACTACCTTTGCTCTCAATTTCAGCGGGAGTAATAGGTGCATTGTGAAGTGATGGTTCTGAATTTTCACATGAGCATGTGAGCTCCTCATTTTTGTCCATGTCATCCTTGTCCTCTTGCTTTTGTTTAGAATCCTGCAAAAGGTTAGGTGGTGCAAGAGATACAACAATGGACTAATCCTCTAAGTTATGCACCTCGTCATATGAATTTAAAGCAGGAGGTGCATTAACAAAGGTTTCTCGCATAAGAAGTTTCATATCATTCCAACTTTGAGGTTTATCTGAAGAATCTAAAGAATCCCACCAAACTAAAGCTGAGTGTTGTAAAACACTGGATGTATTTTTTACCTTCCTCTTTGGACACATAAAACGAGTAGCAAATATGTTATCTATGGCAATTTCCCACTCCATGTACTCATCAGCACCAATGCCATCATAAATTGGTGGACATGAAGAAGCTGTCATTGTTAGAAGATAGCAAAAGACAACACAAAAGTATTATCCCTATCAACTAGCAACTACTAGATAGTGGTGAAAGTGAAAAGCAATATCTCAAGCGGCTTACCACCGTCTTGCAAGTGTTCTTATCAAAGCCAACAAGCAGCACAATCAGTTGTCAAGATTGGGTGTAACAGTTGCAAGGTGAACCTGTGCTGACAGAAGTATGTATGTGGAGTTTTGGGTAGGCACAATATAGTAGCAAGGAATATCAATAATTCAATTCAGAAATTGCAAGTCTGAAAAGTAGTCCCAAGGTAGTCTATGTCACCGGCCTAAACTTGTCGAGGACCTAGTCCAAGCAAGCAATGGATACAACTTTGCATGGGGCTCAAAAGGATGCAAGCACTTCTGATTTTTTTTCTTTTTTTTAGTGCGGCTCTTTTTTTTTATGCACCTTGCCTTTTACTTATTTTTTCTACTTAGAATGTGCCGCAATATATATGACAGCTCAAGGACTCGAGATGTACATGCACAGCTCAAAAGCATTGGCGACCAGGAAACATCTATGCACAAATAATTCCTTGTCTTAAACAATCTTGCTCAATTCCAAAATAAAATTCTCTGTCGCTTGCACACAGAGGCAAAAGATGGAAAAAAAATCCAAGACACCACGAAGAGATTAAAGGGAAAGCACAAATTATTCCCAAACTGCAATGATTACTTTTCCTTCTCACTTTGTTTATTACTTTTTTCCCCGGCTCTTTCAATCGTGCATGTAACAGATAGACCAGCTTGCAGCAACAAGGGAATGCAAACAAGGGAATGCGTGATCTGCACCAAGTAGGAAAAATAACGCTGGTAGCACACACAATCACCAGACCAACAAATTAGATCGCTACCTCGCAAAGATGTTGTGCACAACCTTGAAAACGTGTGCACAGAGAAAATCAATCTATGATGCACCAAGTCAACAAGGCCAGACTCGACACTAGAGATCCAGCACAAGACCTAGACACGGCAAACACAAAGACACACGCGAGGGACTAAAATTCAGAAAAGCAAACTGAATCGAAAAATTGTGGGGCACAAACGGGTTATAGGACAGCGGAAACAAATTTTTTAGGGCCTTTTGTGGACTATGGGTGATGAACAAAAACGAATCTAAAGGGAGAAAAAACAATAATACCTCACGGATAACCTGGAATCCTGATACCACTTGATGTAGACGCGGCCCTATCTTCCGAGAGGTAGGGGTAAATTCGATTGGTGGAGTACGTGACATTGGCGATCCGGCTTCTAATCAGACACAAATCCGAAGCATGCAACCGTTACACCACCGCTCCGTTGGTTATCAACCAAGCACAACTTGATTGACCTCGCCAAGAAGGCTTTTCCTGCAAGCGAATCGAAGAACACAAGCAAGAAGGTATAAACACGCAATCTAAAATTGCAAATATGAATGAAGCGAAGGCAAAGTAGGAGTTCAAGAACTCGATTCCAAAGGACTAATCGACACAGTGGAGGAGATCAAGAACGGGGTCCCTGATTCACAGCAAAAGGACTTGTCGTCACAGTTACAATGAAGAAGACAGTTTCGCGATGGAAAATCTGATCTAAACAAAACTCAAACCCTAATGTGGTGGCGGCTACTGATTATATGAGGATTGGCGCATGCATAACCCCCTATCCACGTCCATCATGGATCCTAACACGATACACGGGCAACAGCCCAAAAGATGATGTCACAGCATCGTGACAGATTCTGGATGTTCACTTGTTTTGACGATTCCCGTCGACTCCAGACGAATTTTGGCCTCAAACTAGTTCCATTGGAATCTCGTTGAAATTATCTTTCCATCCATATAAAGAGCATCCAAAACGGACTCTGTATGCGGCCTGGGCATTGATTTTGGTGCGTGCTGCTCCTGGACTCCGAAGCAGATTCGAACTCGACTTGGATTGGGCCTCCAACTCGGCTTGGCTGGCCTTGCTGGTCCACCACACCTCGAAACGCCTCCCCAGCATCCTCTCCATGGTTTTTAACAATAATTAAATCATTAGGTAGTAATTTATTCTCAAATTCAGATGATAAATTTATTTGGAACGAGCTCACCTTATAATCAATGGACGTATCGGAAGGTGTCGTGCCCTCATCAGAGCTTTCATTAAAATCTTCCAACATTGGAAGCCCGTGCCATCGAACCGTGTAGCAATTCTAAAAGGATCCATCCCTTCCCCAAAGAGCTAACTCACTAGGCTGTGAAGCCTAACCGATCAAGTGAGCCGGTAAACACAAATTGCCAATGGTTCTTCTCACTAGGGGGTGAATTAGGCAACTTAAAACCTTAACCTATGGCTCCAACTAAATTGCAGAATATTAAACTAAAACATGATATCTATATGTGCAACTATGGTTCTTCTAGTGTGAAACCCCTATCCCAAAAGAATTTAGCAACCTATAGCCTTTCCTATCAAAATACTACTCTATGAAAGTAAAAGTACACAAGGAGCTAGTATGAAATGAGGAAACGTAAAGAGCGGGATAGAAGGAAGCAAACTCTCGACGCGGGTGTTTATCCCGTGGTTCGGTTAGCCACAAAGGCACATCTACATTCACGTTATCGAAGCACTCACTAAGAGTATCGCTTCACGGTAATCAAGTCTCTCCCGTGAACACAATCACAGTTACATTGATCCTGTTTTCCACTAAGGAGCTTGTCCATGAAGGAAGGAGGTCTCCACGTCCCCCGTACAAGATTGTCGTCGCCGCTCCACACCAAGTCGGAGGGTCGATGACGTGCCGGCGAGCCAACAATGCTCCAAGGGGCCGGCGCATCGAGATCTTCTTGTTGGTTTGAGGAATGTGGAGTACTCTATCCTGCTTGTGATGAGTGAATTCTCAACCGTGTGGTGTGATCGTGCGCTTGGTCTTTCGTTGGAGGTACACGGGTGTCAAGTGTCGACGGAGAGCTGCCGTGGAGGTGCTGTGGCCGTTGGACTGTGCGGTGGACGGTGGTGAAGGGCAGTCGGGACCGGAGCTCGTGTCGGGCAGCAGCTGTGGCGTCCACTCCTGGATCAAGGGCGCAAGCGGCGACGGAAGGCGGGTTTCTTGGTTTGCGCCACAAAACCAAGGAGGCGGACGGCGGTTGAAGACGCCAAGTCGTGGAGGCACGGGGGTCGGTCTCGGGACTGACGGAGGTGACGGGCGTCGACGGCGTCTAGGGCCTCGCTGCGGGCGAGGAGGTGATGGGCGTCGGGCGGCGTCTAGGGCCGTCAGAAGGCTGAGGCAGGAACGGCGTCTAGGGCCACGGCATCGAGGCGGGAATCTTCCCGCGCATGGAGTTTTGGCGGTTTTCTCAAAACCGGCCACCTACCCGGGTTTCGCGGACCCCCCGAAACCGCGAACCGGATCTTCATCGACATGGCGGCATCGCGGAGAAGGCTTCGAGTCGAAGAAAGAAACTCTGCCGTCGGATGAGATCGTGTACATATTTCTGGTTTTGCCCCTACGGGCGTTTTAGTGTCTAGTTTGAGTCGAGGGTATTTTGGACCCCTGCGTGGGCACCTTAAATACCACTCTCCCTCTCCTCTCTCTCCATTGCGCCTGCCAAGACCAGCACGCCGCCCTCATCTCACCTCCCTGGCGCCTCCCTCTCTCTCGGTGTTCTCCCTCTCCTCTCCTCTCCTCTCCTCTCCTCTCTTTTTCTCTAGGATTAGATTTATGGATAGTTGAGATTTTTGTACTGAGATTGTGTGGGAAAGAAGGCCCAATCCTCCTTGTGCCCTCTGGGGTTTTGAATTCATTTCAATCTCGGACGATTTGTGCTTTGTTCTGGATGAATTCGATTTTCCTTCATCGACTCTTGAGCACGAGTTGATGGGCTGTTTCTTCATGACTTCGTGACTCTTTAAAGTGGCTCTAATCCATCTAGTTTAGTGCTAAACCCCCCGGAATCACGAGTCCCCTCGAATCGAAGTTTTTGCGTTCTTGAGAAAACCCCGCTCTTGCTCGGGAATTCCTCGATTCTTCCTAAACCATGGAGTGATTCGTCGATTCCTTCCATGGACATGTTCACAAGTCCTTTTGTGATCATGCCTGCAAAATTTGAGCTCCTTTGGACTTGACTTGATCCTCCAATCATAGAAGTTTCCAAAGGACGCGGGCTGAAAATCGTTTCTGGACTCTGTTTTTCATATCACCGGATGAACCGACGCTTTGAAGTTGTAAGCGTCGGATCAACCGGTGAGTAGGTTCTTCGCACGTTAGGGTTTTCTGCTCTTCGCTTGGTTGCACCGGTGCATTAGCTCCACGTGCATCGGATCAACTGGTGTTACTTATTTGCGGTGCTGCTTTGAGCGTTTAACCGGCGTATTGGAGTTTCTTAACATCGGTTCATCCGGTGCTCTGCTGGGTCCTTTTGTTGCCTCTCTGGACAACTGCATCGGCGTTTTAGATTTGCTTACGCCGGTTTAACTGGTGCGTGTGCAGTCCATTTTGGTGTTTCTCTAGACAACTGCACCGACGTTGAGCTCCGATTTTATCGGATCATCCGGTGTGTAACACCGGTTGAACCGACGCTGTTCAAACCCATCCGTCGGATCAACCGGTGCTCACTTCTCTCTGCTGCCGGCTCTGCTCATCGGTTGAGCCGATGCTGTTCAAATCTGTGCGTCAGATCAACCAGTGAGTTATATCGTGCTATTTCTAGCGCTGCTTTTCGGTGATTGTTTCCGCGTTGGATCTTGTTTGTTCCCAAGGCTTTTCTTGTGTTGGTGTAACTCCTCCATAGCTACTCCACACGTCATCTAGGACTCGAGGGTTTGGGAGTACACTTGGGACTTGACCAAATCGCTTCCGGCCGTGAATTTTTTGATTTGGCTCCCATTCACCCCCCCCTCTGGTCACCTTTTCGGTCCCTCATGGTTCACTCAAGAACCAGCCACAAGGCACAGCACCTTGCTTGCTCACTCACTCTAGAGCTAATCTAGCACTTACACTCTTAAAGCTAGTGCTAAATCTAAGGATTTGATCAATATGCATGCACTTGGGTTGGCTTGGAGAGTTTCCTAGGTGTGTTTGAGACTTGTAGCAACTCCAGCAACCTTGAAATGCCCGAGGGATGTCATATATATAGCTCACCAAGTCCATAGATCCGTTAGCAGCCGTTACCCAACTTTCTGCGCAGGCATCGGATAGACCGACGATAGGGCACCGGTTCATCCGGTCACACTGCGCCCCGAGGTAGCCATTGGGTCTTCTGACAAGTGACGTAGGTGTCACCGGATAAACTGGTCAGAGGTCGTCGGTCATCTGGTGTGCTTCCGTTCATCCGGTGCTGAAGGAATCTTCGGCTTGCTGCTGATGTCATTGATCCGACGTATTGCACTGGTGCCCGTCGGATCATCCGGTGTTGAAGACTTTGTTTCAGCACGCTTGACATCGTCTCTGCACGATCCTCCGGTGCTTGCTCCGACGCTTCTTCTTGGCATCGTCGGTTCATTCGGTGCCACTTGGTCTTGTCCACGTGGCCTCCCACTAGTGCTGCTAAATGCACCGACACCTATGCGTCGGTTTATCCGATGCTAACCGGATAGACCGGTGCCCCTGCATCCGTTCATCCCGTACAGCTGTTCTGTGGAGAACTCATCCATTTCATCGTTTCTTTGAGTTCTTTCTTCGTGTTTTGCTTTGCTTGGCCTTTTTGCTTCATCTCTGGATTTATAAATGTTCACTTGACAAACTCATTAGTCCCATTGATTGCGGTGTCACTCAATCACCAAAATCACAAAACAATAGCCTAATGGGGCCATGTTCCTTACACCCGCCCTCCGCCGTCCAGCGCTGCGGTCGCGCCTGGCCGGAGCCCGCCTGGCCAGAGCCCGCGCCTGGCCGGAGTCCGCTTGGCGCCGCACTGCCTCAGCCTCCTCCGCAATCTCAATCTTGCATTTAGTAGGTGCCAAAGTTCGAAAGATTTCTGTAGGTAGGTACCTCTGTAAAGCATCTATGGGCAAGATATAGTGCTAGGTAGATTCTATGGGCAAGAAATTCTTGGGGGTAGCTTCCCTACTGTAACTGCAGAGAAATTGTCAAAGCATTTATGTTCTACTTCTACATTTCTGATTTGAATAAATACTCTTGTAGCATTCACATTTCTGATTTGAATAAATACCTCATGGATACAGTGCCAGCAAATAAATACTCTTGTAGCACTCACATTTCTTTTGTACTACTATGTACTATTGCTATTACCTGTCAGCTGAAAATGTCAAAGCAAATATATATTGCTTTTGCTTCTGTGCACTGTCCAGTCAGACATCTGAATTCTTTTGTGCACTAACCTTCCAAGAGCCTGCTCAGTCAAAGTGTTCAGGACTTTTTGCTGAACTTTCATATGAGTGTTACAGTGAAACTTCCAGATCACTTTATGTAAGATAAGCAGTGTTACAGTGAATTATGTGCACCCATTTCTGGAAATTTCTCCTGAGGTCGATCCAGGTTCTGTTGAGTTTGTTACATATGCTGCTGAGCTGACAATAGTTCAGAGGAGTTTCGAAACTAACTCAAATTTCAGTTCAGTGAATGAAGGCTGAGTTCAGTTAATGATTGTCAATTTTCAGCTGACAATCAGCAGCAACACTGTCTGCTAGGATGCAAGTGGATAGGAAAAGTAGGAAAAGGACAGTAGGTAAGTCTTTAAGAACAGTAAGTGGACTAATGCAAAAAGGGGACTAATGCAAACTCACCTGGATGTGGGAGGCTATGTCAGCAATGTTCCTCCTTCCTGTTGTCTGCTGCCCCCGGTTGTCATCTGCAACCACCTTCAGGAGGAGCATTGCTTAGACAGATTGTATTCTTAAGCTCTTTTTTTTTCCCAAACAGAGCCAGATTGTGAGGCATTTCAGAGATGTCCAGGCATATGCACAGTAAATATTCAGCATATATCGAGGTTGAGGTGATGCAAGCAGAAAGCAGTACTACACTGATTATATGCAGGTTTCTGCCTTTCTTTCAGCAGCTAAGAGAATCATCCATCTGTATTAATGAGCACAAAGGCATTCTCCATAATTCTCCATCAAGCAGAATGTTTTGATGTATGCACTGAACACCACCACACCAATTATGATCACAGATGATCATCAGTGCCAAGCTATATATATTTTTCAGAAAGTGAGTACATAGGGAATAAAATTCCAGCAAAGATTTCAAATGCTAGGAGTAATGCACTACCCCTTTTAACACCTGCTGCACATTGCATTTCACAAATTCTTTATTTTCTGCAGGTACAAATCACTGACCATCAGGGAGTATAAATAGCCAGCCTACACTTGAGGCAAGCAAAGCCATTCAAGCAGTCCTTGTCAGACATAGCATTATTGAACCCATGCACTGGTGACTTTGGAACCCTTTTTCAGTGAAACAGAACACAGCAGCAGGGAGCTAATAACCATTTCAGACCTGCAGGATAAGGATCAAGAGGCATATGCACACACAAGTGTCATCTGAATGGCTTGACATCATGTTCATTACACACATGTGAAACTAAAACTGAAACTAAAACTCAATGACCATGCTGTTCAACTAATCCTAGCCATGCCTTTTATAGGCTACCAATGAACAGCATGGACCAGCCACATTTTCATGATGGCCCAAATAATTTCAGAATTCAGATTTCAGCCACATTTCAGAATTCAGAATTCAAACATGAATACAATAAAACATTTGTCCCTGATTCTGCTGTGAACAGGCATTCACAACTAAATGTCTGAACTGATCAAGTGAATGCTCTGTCAAAAATAGTGACTGAATCAATTTTCAGTAAAACTCAAACTGAGAGAAAAAAAAAAGTAGTTAGTATTCCAACAGAATCCTGTACTAGCTATCCTCCACCTCGAGCATTTAAGTTATTAAGTCAACGGCTGCTTCTTCCTCCACATCTGAGCAATATAGGGAGTGTCGACAACGCAATGAGCACCGGCATGTTCAATTGGTCAATTGCCAATGGCATGCTCATCACGAACTGGAATCAAGCAGAGCAGAGCAGTTGTACATACCAGTAGAAACTGAAAATAAGTAAATTGCAGCGCCGCACATTTAAAATTGGATCCATAAAACCCTGATTTTGGGCGTTACCTTCTTCAATCTCTGCCTTGTTGCAGGAGCCGCCCGTGCGAATCACGAGCAGCAGCGTGGCGACGGGGCTGACCGCCGACGAACACCAAGGCGAGGAAGGCGGCAGCGTTGTCCTTGGACGCCGCGGCGACCACGGGGCAGCAAGCGCCAGCGCCGCAGGCCAAGTGTCCAATTTCCGTGGCCGGCCATGACGGCGGCGCCGGCCATGGGATCGAGCAGGTAAACCCTAGGTTCTCGAAGCTTGTCTGCTTCAGTTCTCTCTGTGAAACAACAGGCGAGGCGGAAGTGCTTGAGCTGGGGGGAATGAGGATTGAGGAGTGGGTTGGATTGGCGACGAACACGGGATGGGCTTCTGCGGAAGCCAACTCGAATTTCCTCTAGTGCTTGCAGCCAATCCGAATTTCATCTACTCCAATCTGAAGAAAAATTCACATCACCGACACGAAATTTGCCGGGAGAAAAAGCTGGCGAGCGCGTCAAGCTTACGCGCCTCGACGGCGTGTCGGACTCGGGGCTCCGACAGCTCCCAGCGGCCATCATAAATCCAGCGCCCTGACACCTTCTCGCCATCTCGCCATCTCTCGCTCCCTTCTCGCCGTCTCTTGCATCAGATCCATCCAGACACCAACTCGATCTCGCGTTAGCCGGCGGCATGGCGCTCCGCCGCTCCAAGCCCTTCCTGGCGGCGTTCCCGCTCATCGACGCCGCCATCGAGGCCGCCGACGCTGGCGGCAGCCTCTGCCGCGACGAGTTCCGGAGCGCCAGGGCCCGGATCGTCGAGCTGCTCTGCGACGCCGCGAACGACGATGAAAAGGTGGAGGGCTTCTGCGAGATGCTGGACGAGGCCATGGCGGGGTCGCTTGCCACGCTCCGGGCCGTGCCCCCTGAGAAAATCGCGCTGGCGTCCGGCGATCTGGTCGGCGCTGTCGGCGCGCTGATGAAGGACCACCCGTCGGAGCGGGTCCGCGAGCTCGCGCGCGACGTCGTGCGCGGGTGGAGGGCGGGCGTCAAGGCCGAGCTCGCCAGGGCCAGGGCCGCCATGGACGTGCTGGACGCCCTCTCATCATCTACTCCGCCGCCGCCGCCGGTCAAGGACGACACCAAGACGACAAAGAAGGAAGGGAAGATACCGGAGGAGCAGCCTCGTCCAAGGAAGACACCCGCCGCCATCACCAGAAGCCATCCCAGCACGGCGGAGTCCAAGAAGGGGGCTCCGATCGCCAGCGCCAGCAAAGCCAGGCCGTCAGCGAACATCGGAGTTGCAGCCGTTATCCCTGCGCAGCCGAAGAAGACGCCGCGTGTCATCGTTAGCAGCAGCGCCACCGAGGAGGAGAAGAAGATGGAGGCCACGAAGCGCAAGCTCCACGAGCGGTACCAGGAGGCCGAGAACGCGAAGCGGCAGCGCAAGATACAGTGGATCGAGCCACGACCGCCGCCGCCGGGGATGAAGAAGGGCCTAATGCAGCGCAACGCGGACACGGCACGCTGCGCGGCTGCGAGGTGCTTGGTCAAGTCTAGGCGTCTAGCTCGCTTGGGATGAGGGTTTTGTCAGGGTTTTGTCAGTTGTGCAATATGCAACACATCTGCAGGAGCAGAGGCAGAGCACCGGCGTGGTGTTCTCCAACAATTATTGCTACAGATAGTCCAGCTCAATCTGTACATGTAAACTGAATTGATGCACCTGCGCTCTGCAGTAAATTTTGTTGATTTCGTAAAGCTGCATCCACATGAACTGCTGTTGTTAGTTTCGTTAAGTTCGTCAGCTGCACGAGCCGAGTCAGACGACTGGACAGTTACGGCTGTTTTTTTCCCTCTATTTTTTGTGAGCTTTAGACATTCCGAACGTTGATTAGCCATGCTAAAGAGCTGGACTTGCATGGCATTGAACTTTCTCCATACGTTAGACTATCAGCCAGTTCAACAAGCTCTCGCTTCAGGTTCAGGACCCAAAACAGCAGATACAGTCACAGTGTCACAAGTCTTTTGCAAGCACAATTTGACAGTGATCAGAAAATGCACTCATGATCTTGAACCAAACGTTTCTGGCTTTCTGCAGCAAACATGTCTTGCCACTCAGGATTAAGCCATTTAGGCAGGAAAGAATCTACCAAGCAAGTCTTTTGCTTAGGCTTGTCAAAAGGTATTATTTGTCACACAATGTTGCACCGTCAAAAGTTCAGAGTAAATGGCCGAAGGTGATGGCTATGCTACAACACCTTACTCGGAATACTTATCATTCGGTGCAAAAAGCCAAGTCATTCAACAGCATAGCTATTTTCTGCAGCAGCTGAAAACTGAGCAAGTGCCAGTGTTTAAAAATTAGCTGTCACAGAGAATATTTCCATTGAACCTTAATGGGCAGGCGCCACAGGTTTTAAAAGGGCTGGGTGGCTGGCCATTGGGTGTTACTGCACAGCCACAAGTCCTTGTTGCCCTGTATCCCCTGTTTTTTATATATAGTATATAAACTTAATTGATGCATTTTTATTTTGTTCATGAACAACATAGCAGTAAAACGAAAAAGGTGCATCTTACTCCTCTCAACAAGTCACTTTATCCACTTAACCCCCAAAAGAAAATTTAAGCTCAATTTACTTCCCCAAACTATTTTAATTGGTCCAATCTACCCCCTACTGAAATTTCTTTTTTTTTTATTTCTTCACTTACAAGTGGAATTTTAGCTTCAAATTTTGCAATGTGACTTGTAATATAATGCCCTATGCTAAGAGATACATTATAATTTTTTCATGCAGAATTGTATCTCTGTGATAAATTTCCTGTTAAATATTTCCAACTTATGAAAGTAATCATGAAAAAAACATGTATTTTTTTAAATAGAGCATCATGTTCTCTATCCACTCACAAAATTTGAAATTAAAACTCAATTTGTATGCAAAAAAAGAGAAATATTATTAGGGGGTAGATTGGACTAATTGGAATTGTTGGGGAAGTAAATTAAGCCTAAATTTTGTTTAGGGGGTAAATGGACAAATTGAATTGTTGAGGGGAATAAAATGGACTTTTTCCAGTAAAACAATCCCAATATTAGCCATATCTACCTGCCTACTTGTCTATGGTGGTGCTATGCCAGCATATCATTGCATTTTTGTAGAAGTGGTTGTCAAAACATAATTTTTTAGCAGTAGGAGATTGTTTCATCTTTCACAGATTTTTACCTGTTTCTTTTATTTCTCTCATGTCAACTTTCAAGTATTAAACAATATAAATTGGTAGATGAACTTGACAAATTAGTAGATAAACTTATCGATAGTTTCATAACATTATTTGTTGTAAAAAGATACGGCCATTATTTAGAAAAGCTATATATGGAATGTTAAGAAGTTGATTTGTGATATATATATTCTATAAGGAACATGGTCCCATTAGGCCATTGTTTGTGATTCTGGTGATGGAGTGACAACATAATTAATAGGACTAACAAGTTTGTGAGATCATATTTGTAGTTTTCTGGGTTCCATGAATGAAATCCAATGTGTCCAATTCTCTATAGAGATGTGTTCAATTCACCGTACAGACGGATTCGACAAGCACAGCAAACTCAAATAGCACCAGTTTAACCGATGACGCTGCACCGGCCTAATCAATAGTCATCGGATAAACCGACGCACAAGCATTGGTGCATTGGACAGAGCGCATGAATACCAAGTCAAGAAATCTCAGTGGCACTGGCTGAACCGACGGTCGAGAAATGGGCATCGGTGCATTCGTCGGGGCATTGTCCAAAGACGATGTTTAGGAGGAACCAAAACCCCTTTCAGCACCAGTTGAACCGACGCACCATCGGAATAAGGCATCGGTGCAATGATGTCAGCGCTGCAGGAAAGTCAACGTAGATCTCTTCAGCATCAGTTGAACCAACGGGTCATCGATGCATTGCATCGGTTAAACCGATGGGTGCTGAGTCAGCAGCAGGTAGCGTGTTAGAAGCGCAGTGGCTAGTTTCAGGCTAAGAGAGACTAGTTAAACCGACGCCCCCTCATCGGTTGAACTGACGGTGTTCGCAGAAATGCCCCTACGGCTACAAACAGCTACTTCTAGTTTGTGAGATATATATATGGCTTCCCCTGGCCATTTTGGAGTTGCTGGAGTTCCTAGAAGTCACACTCACACCCAAGAACCTCTCCAATCCATCCAAGTACTTAGTGACCAAATCTTTAGTCCTTAGCACACCTTCGAGAGTGTTAGTGCTAGGTTAGCTCTTGAGTGAGTGAGAGAGCAAGGTGTTGCTGCCTTGTGCGTGGTTCTAGAGTGAACCAACATTGTATCTTGATGTGTCGGCCATCCTTGGAGTCTTGGTGGCTCGCCAGCACGTCTTCGACCCTCCGGCTTGATGTGGAGCGGCGTCGACGACTTTGTGTGGGTGACGTGGAGACCTCCATCCTTTGTGGAGAAGCTCCTTAGTGGAAATCAGGATCAAGGTGACCGTGGTAACTCGGTGTCCCCGGAAGAGACTTGATTGCCTGGAAGAGATACTCTTCATGAGTGCTTCGACAACGTCGAATAAGGGTGCCTTTGTGGCTAACCAGACCATGGGATAAATCCTCGTGCCCAGAGTTTGCTTCCTCTCATCCCTCCTTTATGTTTCCGCATTTCATACTATCAATCTTTGTGTGCCTTTACTTTCATAGAGTAGTATCTTGATAGGATTAGCTATAGGTTGCTAAATTATTTTGGGATGGGAGTTTCACACTAGTTGAACCGTAGTTGCACATTTAGATAGCATGTTTCAGTTTATGTTCTGTGCAAACTAGTTGGAGCCTTAGGTTAAGGTTTTAAGTTGTCTAATTCACCCCCTCCCCCTCTTAGGCTACGAGCACCCGATCACTTTCATATACATTTTGTTAGTATATCTAAATATGGGTGGCACACAAGCACGGTCTGATTCAAATTTGCCAAAATTGTTTCATATTGCATGCTAAACGTTGATGCCAAATTAAAGCACTATTATCTGTTGCTGATCTAACCAAAGCTTAGTCTGTTTTATTATCAGATAATGACCAACAAGAAAGGGAATTGAATTTGAAGACCGCAAGCAGTTACACCACCCTATCCCTTAATACTGCTGAAGTTGGTGGCTAAACACAACTGATTAAAGTCAGTCTTACTGCTTTGTACAGCTTCTAGAGAATGATTCCTCAGCTATGAACCTCACTACATTGTTATGGATATAGAACTATACTCTATATATACTTCACTAGTTCCTTTCACAGTTTGATGGTATACTGTTTTTGTCTTTAGAAAAGGAGACGTAAAAGAATAGGTATCCTAGTACTGGAAGTGCTAGCTGCTTCACGGATATCCTGTATGTATGATGCTGGAATTCGTCTACTCGGAATGGTGTGATGTGATGAAGCCACCATGTTGATTTTGCCCAATCGAAACAAAGGCAATCCCCATATTATCTCATGAATGATGTAGATTCCTCCTGGCGCTACCCCATGCCTAACACACAACCCCACGCAAAACCAGGTGGTAGCCGAGGTGCATTACTGATCCCGAATTAGCTCCCTTTTTCCTGATTCGCGCATCACTGACCCTGAATTATTTCCCTCTTTCCTGATCTGTATTTGCTTGTACACTGCTGGTTGTGCTTCAGTCCTCATTCTTAGGTGCATTTTCTCATCTGTGGTTTATAAATCAGAATTCTGAATTTTGGACAGTTAGACATGTTTTATCTCGTCAATGCTTGTTACTAAGAATGGAAGTTTCAGAGTTGTCAGGAAGAAACTACTACCAGTGACATTTAGACCAACATGTTTCCCTTTCTCCCTCGGATCATGACAAAGTATCAGATCAGACGGATTCTAATGAACCATGTTGACCACCGAGCTCTTGTGTTGCCTAGCTTTTTGCTTGATCCTTTCTTCCTGTGCTATATGGAGATGAATGAAAACCTACAAGTTAATGATGCCCTTTCTGTTTGTTCTTCCCTTTTTTTAGTTTTTGCTCCTAGATTCAAAGAGTTATGCATAGGCACTTCACTCCTTGACAAATCACTGTTATCATGGGGATTGCTACAATTAATTTTGCAGCTTAGTAACTTAGATGTGCTTGAGGATTGCTGCAATCATGCATATTGCTACTGCTTCTAAAATTTATTACTTAACCATTCTTGTTTGCAGCATTACCTGATTAGGAATAATCATTTTTTTTTCTCAAACACGCAGGAGTGCTGCGCATTTTTGTATTAAGAGAGGGGGAAAAAAGTCTAAAAACATCCCCATCACCTTACCTTGGACTAGAGTAAGGGATGTAACTGAAACACGAACCAGACTATTACAAATAAATGAGAAAAAGGGACCTGACCAACACTAGACCTCTTCTAATTCGCAACTAAAGAACTCCCTTGGCTTAGGGCAGTAAGCCCTTTGGTGCCAGAGATTTGCCATAGGTGATATTCATCTTTAAAGGTTTGAAGAGCTCCCTGCAAGTTTGGTGTTGTTTCCATCGAAGACACGGGCATTTCTGTGTTTCCAAATAATCCAGGCACCTAGGATCATAAGTGAATTGAACTCCTTTTCGTAGATGTTTTTGTAGTTTCTTCCAAGACTTCCTCCACTAGTCTACAAACGAGTTAGCTGTGTGTCTAGGTGCTAAACGGGAAAGGTTCAGGGGCTGGAGAATGTTGAACCAAAACTGTCGGGCGAACACACACGTAGTGAGCAGGTGTTGGATTATCTCTTCTTCGTGATCGCACAGCGGGCAGCAATCAGGGTGAGGGAGCCCTCTTTTCTGCAGGCAATCAGACGTCCAACATCGGTTATGAATGGCCACCCAAATGAAGGTTTTACATTTACTAGGGGCCCAAGATTTCCAAAGCCGTTTCCATGGTTCAAAGCCCACAGATCCTGCAAAGAAAGCTCTGTATGCGAACCTAGAGGAAAAAAGTTTTGAGGCTCCAAACTTCCAGTGATGGATATCTTCAGTGTCGTGTACTACAACACGACCCTGCCAGCCGAGAGCTCCACGAATGTTTGACACCCAGGTTAGGTCATGCAAATCCTCCCTCATTGTCCTTGATTTTCTTAATCTTGTCAATATGCACTTGAAAGCATTAGGTGCTAAGTTTTCAATGTTGCAGCCATGTAACCAGCGATCTATCCAGAACAAAGTGTTCTGCCCATTACCAACTGTACTGACAACTGACACGGCGAACGAAGCAGCAGTGTTGGAGTGGACTGGGACCTCAAGGCCAGCCCAAGGACGATCCAGCTTCGTTTTCTCAAACCAAAGCCAATGCATTTGTAGCGCCCAACCCATTATTTCAAGATTATGAAACCCCCCCCCCCCCAATCTATAGGTCTCATAACTTTTTCCCAAGCCACCAAGCAGCTGCCACAATTGATTTCCTAATCATTATACGCCAATTAGGGGTTGATCAGTTTTCTTGTAGCAGTGCTCAGCACATAGGATTTTCAAAGAGACAGCTGTAACTGCTCACGTGCGCGCAAGGCTACTGCCGCAGCTTGCTAGCTAGCCTAGGATGTGGATCGATCCAATATTGGAACACGGTGTCAAGCAGGATATAACAAATGGATGGATCGGTGCTCCATAGTATGTATCTCGCGGGGGTCGATTGAGTGCGTCTGGTTCGCTCCATGGAGTAACCGTCTCCATCTTTATACCCAAGCTGTTGGGATTCATCGTTTGTATGATTTTGATCTCACAAATCTATGGTGAGCCTGGGTAGAAGTTTGCCCATCGCAGTCTGTTGCTGACTTCTCTTTTTGATGATTGTGGTCCATCTAGTGTTTCCTGGGGTTCTACTGTGTTGCCTTTTTTCCTACCACTTTTATATGTGTTGCTAATCACGAAACTCATTAACTAAATCTGCAGTTCTGAATGGTAATTCATTGCAAAGCGGGAAACAACAGTTTGAATGTTGGGCGTACGTGACCTCTATATGGGCCTGTGTCTGGCGTGCGGGCATTATTTTCGTGGGCTGAATTGGCATAGAATGTATAGCCCAGCCCAACAAAGACAGTCTTCCGTTGAAACTATTCAACTTGTTTGTCCGATAGTAATTCTGATTTTCCCTTCAACTCACCTCACTGATTTCATAGTGTAAAATAGTAATGGGTCATCTGCAAGCATGCAGGGTGTGATTTGGAAGAGAGTCTAATGTTTCTAAATTTGAGTAAGAACCGGTTGCCAAACAATTTGGAAAAAAAAAACTCATTTCCCAACCCTCAAATTTAGCCGAAGTTCGCTTGCGACCTCAACTTTTAAATCATTTAAGGACAGTAGTATACTACTACACATCAACGGTCTCGTAAATCATTTTTGTTGTTTCACGTTTAATTTTTTTATGGTGTGGGATGGTAATGGATCATGGCTCTAATGCTCTCTTCACAATCTTAGTTGGCTCTTAATTTTTCTTAGCTCAAAATTGAATAATCATTTTAAGATTATATATTAATAATTTACGAGATTGTCCATTAGACGCTATCAAGTTCGGTTATTTGTTTGGAATTGACCGTTAGATTTGCACGCTTTTTAACATTAACTGTATAACACAATTTGAAGTCGTTCGAAAAAACAATAACTGGAAGTAAAATCTATCGTTACATATCTGATATTCCTTCATTTTCATTCCCTTCATTAAGTGCTTGTGAAAACATTCATGAAATCATTGGAACGAACCCGAAAGCGACACGTGTTAAATCCCCTTCCGTGTTCGTCGGGTCATCGTCTTTCCAACCCACTTTCCCCTCGCCCCAGTTCCCCCCACTTCACAGCACAGCCGCTCCCTGCCTCCACTGCGAGCCTCGAGAGCCTAGGGTTCCCTCCCCTCCTCGGCTCCTCCCCGCGCGCTCCCATGGCTGCCTCTGAGGTGGTGCTCGAGGTTCTCCCCCAGGCGCCGCCGCGGGAGCCGGCGGCCGCGCTGCTCCCGCGCCTCGCCGTGCCCAAGGTTCTGCAGTACCTGTACCTCGCGAGCGTGTGGGTCGCCTCCGCGGGCGTGGCCGCCGGGACCGTCGCGCGCCGGGCCCTGGGCGACGAGTCCCCGGTGACCTACGCGTTCCTCAAGGTCTCGATCGGAGCCCTCGTCTTCCTCGTGCTGCTCGTCCTCGTCGTCACCCTGCGGCTCCTGCGCGCCATGTGCGCGGCGGGGTTTGGGCTGTCGCTCCGCACCGTCGCCAGGGAGGTTCAGATCCATTCCCGGAAGGTATTGTGAAAAAAGGCAACGCTGTTCCTTTCCGCAGTTGATTCGAGCAGGTTTTACCACTGTTAGTCAGTCAGTAAACTGTATGCTGAAATTGACTGCCCCCTTTAAGCTGAAATGGCTAACTAGGCTCTAATTCCCTCTATTTTGGAATCAATTGTGGTATGCACAAGCGCCTTTAAAGTTAACTTGTTTTGTTTCCCCAAATGAGAAAAAAATCAAGTTGTCTGAAAAATGTGTAGAGTCAATTTCCATCCATCCAATTTCAAATCGAATCATAGTATCAAGTATCATACAGATCCTCTCGATGTGCTCGTGTGAACAGTGATTGATCTTTGCACCTCGTTAGCTCTATGAGGTGTGGATGCAGGAGCTGCTTTAATTCCAGTTAAGCTGCATTAGTTTCTCTAAAGAAAATGCAATTCGCGCACTGTATATATGTGAGTGCATTTGCATCTTTCCAATTTCACATTGAAGCATACATATACTATCCTTATGATTGTGTTCACTGGAAGATACTGACCGGATTTGCTTGCTGATGCTGTTGAGCGTCCTTGTCAGATGTTTGGAGCATTAACTTGGAAGGTGCTGCTGGACCCTGCTGCAGTTGTGTTGCTCGTGTCTTTCCTTTTCTTCCTGCTGCTTGGAGTAGGCGTTCTGGTGCTTGGGGGGCTGTTACCTGTGCAGGAATCTCAAAGGGAAAGGATTGGTTTTGCACTCTTTGATACATGGGTATTGGGTGCCATGGGAATGTCTTGCTTTGTCATCATACCCAGTTTTGCACTAAAGATCTGGAGGAGCAAATAGGTGGCGATGCGGAAGCATTTCAATATCTGAGGTATCCCACAGTTGCCCTGGCTATCTTATGTTTATGTGTCATATAACATTATCTACAATGAGCATGTCTTTTTGTATGCATCTATGCCTTTTTCGCCTCTTTTTAGTATGTAAATAGCTCCTTTAGTGGCTTATTATCATTATCCAGAATTGTGAAGCTTGCTAGTAGGGTCGTTATTGAACGATAGATTTCATGTGAGCATTAGCACAAAACCTGCTACAGGAAAAAAATTGTTTGCAAGTACCTTTTCTGGAAAATATGTTATGCCATAGACAATTTCTCCATTGAACCTTGTGTGAGGCCCTGTTAATCTACTTATCTGCAATTCTGCATGCATGTTCACATTGCCTTTGTGTATCACGTTTTGTTTATTCTTATGAATGCTTCTATGTTTGGGTCAGTAAAAGGAATAAAACTTGGTTTCACTTTGTAAAGTACATTAATGGCCATAAATTCTCTTCTTATATCATACTGATGGATTTTGTGTTTCTGTAAAAAGAATTGAAAAACTCTGTTTGATTATGCCAGCACATAAAAATGGTAGTAAACTGTAAACCAGGACCATCTTTAGTCTTTAGCAAGTTTCCCCCTGCATTTTTGAAGTAGTTAGTTAGAAATTATATTTCTTTCTGGTGAAGGATCTCTTCATCATGCACACATTTTTTCCCCAGTCACTCTTATTTCTCCCCAGTCACTCTTATTTCTCCTAATGATAAGTTGATAACTTACTGCATCAGTAGCCCTTATGCATAAGTAAACATGTTGAGAGTTCGTTACATTGATTGTTGAGAAAGGGATAAATGATTGTGGTTCCTGGTAACCTGTTGCATTAGAGGTTCATGTCTTAATTGTAAGTGATACAGGCATTCAGCTAGAATGAAGGATAACAAGATAAATAGATTAAAAAACTCGGCCTCACTGGGAATGTTACAAATCTAACCACAGGTTGGCCTGTTTTATCCACAGGCAAGGACAATTAAAGAAGGCACTGAAGCTCGACAAGCAATTACAGCACAGACCCTGATGTATGCTGGCGTCTGCCGTCGAAGCTAGCTGACTTCTCTGCTTAGGTTCTAATTATCACCAGTAATATCTTTATTAAGTCTTTCTTGGTGCCTTGCTGTACATATTAATGTATGCTCACTACTACAAAATAGGCCTTTCTTCCAGGCCATTTGTCCCGGTTACCTTTGGACCCGGGACAAAAGGTGGCTTTTGTCCCGGGTCCAACGGCTAGCCGGGCCAACGTGGGGGACAGGGGCTTTTTGTCCCGGGTGGAGCCACCAACCGGGACAAAAGGCCCCCCTTTTGTCCCGGTTGGTGGCTCCACCCGGGACAAAAAGGTCCAACCCTTTTATCCCGGGTGGTAACACCAACCGGGACAAAATGGTCACCCTTTTGTCCCGGTTGGTGTTACCACCCGGGACAAAAGGCCCCTTTTATCCCGGTTGGTGTTACCAACCCGGACAAAAGGCCTCTCCACGTGATAGTTCAAAAGGAAGTTATTCTATACTGAGTCACGTGTACTACTTAGGTGAATTGGCAAGGAAACCATGCGTTGGGCAAGAGGTCTTGGGATCGAATCCCGTGGTGTGCAAAAAAATTTTTAACGTCAGGCACCTTTTGTCCCGGTTCTTCCACCCGGGACAAAAGCCTCGAGAGGCTTTTGTCCCGGAAGCCTTGTCCCGGTTCCAAAACCGGGACAAAAGCCAGTTTGGAACCGGGACAAAAGGCTAAATCTGTAGTAGTGGCTGGAACTCGTAACCTGACGCTGAAGCTGAAGCGTTTGCGATGGGGTGGGTCACTGGTTATCACCGCCCTGTCTGAACATAAGTACTCTTTAGACATTTTGTCCCGTGAAATGAATGTAACTGATTCGCCGTTGTGACGCGGCGATTGCTTCGTGGCAACTGGCTGGATCTGTGGCTGGTATTGCGAACACCTGTATCTTGTGGATATGCCATATGTGGGCGAGCCTTGGCTGAGTTTGATAGTTCGGAGACTTGTTGTTTTGCATTCCGTTTGGTGGTTATTGTCAATCAACTGCCCACCAGGGCTTTCAGTGTTGTACTACTGATCAAGATCTTCTAGTAACGTGCATGGCTTCTCTTGCCCTACCTCTATTTGATTTGCATTGTATGACGAGCGGCCTGGCCTCGGTTTGAATTTTGAGGGCAGTGCATTGGAATTTGGAGTTCTGTCAGCGACTGCGACTCGGGAGCTCCTATTTATCTTGTGGAAGGTAATAAGCCTGCAACAGCCCAACAAATACACATATAACGGTGCCCGAAAGACCAAAAAACAGCCCACAAAGCACACGCGACCTACTATGTTTGCATATCTGTTCACAGAGCGTGTTGTTTGCTTGAACAAAACAGAGTTACTGGCATTTCAAAAGAAAAACACAGAGTTACTGCCATATTGCTGGATAACAGCAGGAGCAGATGAATCCTATGCAGCCAGCCAGCCACTATTGTGGCTAATACAGATAGACTATGAGCCTATAATCACGTGCGTGTGGCATCATTTGTTTTCATTATCCTATCTTGCTCACTTTTCATGTTTATGGTGTTTGATATTCAACATTATTAGATAGTAGGTCAACATTTCTTGAAATCACATTCAACATGTTGAATAACTATTTCAACATTATAAATGGTAATTTTAAAATAATATTTCTAAAATGTTGGAGTAGTACATCTAATATGCTGAACCAGAATATTTGAAATGTCATATTCATTAGAAAAATAAAAACATAGACATATTACATCTTATTTTATTAAAATAATTCTAGGAAAAATGGTGGTTTAAACAGAGTTGAAATCGGATATGTCGTTAGAGAGAAAAACAAGTTTGAAATTTGAAAATCAATACCTTTCGTCGGCCAGCGAACATCCAGCGCTACCTATGATTCTGTAAAACTCGTCCATTGTTCCAACTCGCTCCATAGGCCCAGTATAGCGACATCCCTCCGAGCGGACGCGAGAGACAGAACAAAAAATCACGACCATTGATTTTATCAGTTTGCACTAATCTAAAGTGGAAGATAGATAAACTTCCCACCATCTGGAAGATACTCATAGGATTTCTTCTGCGACTCGATGTCTGGTTTAGAGTGGGCGCCCCGACCCTTGGCGAACCAAACGAGAGCGCAAATATTCCGAGTCACAGGCGGGTGGCCTGCTCATTTTCCCTTTATTGGGCCGGCCCACTTGTGGTTAAGGTCCAGCTTTGCTAGTTATTTTCTTCTTTCTTCTTTTTGCCCTAGAAGTTGCGACGGAACATCTTTTTTATTTGTTTCAATAAAATAATTTGTTCTGATGGAACATTTTTTCGTTCCTGTGGTAAGATTAGATCCAACTGAACAATTTTAATTTTTATTCCAATGGAACTTTTTTATTCCAAATAGAATAATACTGTTCTAGTGGAACAATTTGTTCCAATTGTGGATGGCTACGAACCAGCGGCCCAAAAAAAATTAGTGGCCCACCAGAATTTAATCTTCCTTCCGTGATGGGTCAATATGCAGTCACACGCGCTGCCCCTAGCAGCCCCAACGAGAGGACTAAAACTAGATGAGCTAAATGGAGCTACAAGTGCTCTGTATGATCAAAAGGCTCTGTCTACCCTCCAAATGGATTAATTAGGGTAAAAGAAGTCTTTTGTATATCTTTAGACTAAACTTTAACTCTTAGACCAGTTTCAGTGGGAGTTTTATGGGCATAGTTACCAAGACTGAAAACTAGTTAACTGTGCCAGATAGTTTTTATGGTGATGAAACTCTCCTCACATTTCATGAAACTCCAGCCTTCTCTCTTTGCCATGTCAACAAAATTTATGATATTTAATACTATAAAATTTTTCATGAAACTTTCATTGAGACTGGCCTTATATATTCAAACAACAAAAAGAGCTAGCTCTCCTTTGAGGAGCTAATCTGTATCAAACAGACCGTAAGATAGAAAAGTTGCTCTCACGTCGCTGAAATTGTCAACCTTGTCTTTTTTTTTCGCAGCCGCATTGTATGATGAGCATGGTGGTGGGCTGGGAGCCGCAGGAGGCCCAATAGCCGAGAAGGACCCCAGTCTCTTTTTTCTCATCGTTTCCCTCCTTTTTTTTGTCCGGCCTCAAAAGCTGTGCTCCTCGCCCTGCCATAAATTACGTGGCGTGTAGTATTTCGATAGAAAAGGGATTCCAAAGTATTGTCCGTTGCCAGAAAATTAGCATAATTTCAAAGTATACTTCCTCCATACCTGTAAGGCCACTCCCTGTGGAGTTTTACGAAAGTTTCATGCACATTAAATAAGATGTCATGTCACCATTTTAGATGATGTGACACTAGTTTAATAAAAAGAGATGAAATGAGTTTCATCTAGATGAAATTATGTATATATGTACGGTTACCAAGTCTCGATGAGTCTTAGAATTAAATGGGATGCAGCCTATGAAGTAGTAAATATGAAACAATGTATTATGGAGTGAGTGTCATCCAAGTTTTATTTGTATTTTAGTGATGTGGCACTTTTAGAAACAATAAAGTGAAATCTTCCATTGAGATTAGTAGGATTTGATTCTTCGCGGGTGAAGAGTTTTAACCAAGGACGCCGTTCTAGGATCGCCAGGGAGTATTTGGACCGCTTTGCCCCTGCATGCACGGCTGCCGTTCCGCTCGTCAAAGCATTAATCGCGGTGCTTTGTTTCACTCGCCACTCATTAGGCGCTCCCCCATTAATGGATGCTAAAATGAATGACCTCTTGTTTAGTTTCCTTCAAAATTTCAAAACTTTATAAGATTCTATATCACATTGAATTTTTGAACACATACATGAAGTATTAAATGTAGCTAAACAACATAACTAATTACACAGTTTGTCTATAATTTGCGAGACAAATCTTTTGAGCCTAGTTAACCTATGACTGGACAATAATTACCTAATACTAACGAAAGTGCCACAGTACTTTACAGCTTCCCTTTTACACATCTAAATTAGGGGTGAGTATTCATACTCATGCACACATGCGTCAAGAATCGCCCGCTTCATTTGATGTTGCACGCTCGCCTTCCTCGCCGACTCGCCCCTTCCTCTCCCTTCCTCGCCACACTGCAAGAGTCACCCACTCACCTCCCTTCCTTGCCGCATTGTAGCATCGCTGGCTCGCCTCCCTTTCGCTCGCGCCATGGACTCGCGATGGAGGTGGCGTCACTCTCGTCGGCGAAGGTGGCGCTGCCGAACTTGGAGATGGCCTTGTTGCTTCCATACTCGGTAGTCGCGCCGAACAAATGGCGGATCTAGAACAAGCGCCGAACATATTAGGAGGGATTTTTTTCACTCCATCTTCTATCTATAGCTACTCCTTTTAAGAGTCTGTTTGGCAGGGCTCCAAAACCGGCTCCAGCTGGAGCCCTGCCAAACAGTTCATTTTGGAGCAGCTCCAGGCAAGGAGCCGGACATGGAGCCTTTTCCGGCTTCCACTGGAGAGGTGGAACCATGAAACATGGCTACAAGCAGCTCCGTGAGTAGACACCAATACTAGAAGCAGTTTTGCCAAATATTTTTCAAAATGGCTCCAGCTCCACCAGAGAAGCGGCTCCACTAGAGGAGCCAGAGAATGAGTTATTTTTTGAGGAGCCGAAGCCCTGCCAAATAGGCCCTAAGTTACAATATGGACAAATTTATAGGAGGAGCTTAGAAGACTCTCCATGCTTCTAGCTCGGGTAGGAGGGGCTCTAGCCCCGACTGACCCCCGTGCTAGATCCGTCCCTATGCCGAACTCCGTCGCGCCAGACTTGGTCATGGCGTCGGACTACATCACGTCGGGCTTGATCGTGGCGCCAGAGTCCATGGAGGTGCTGGACTTGGAGATAGCGCTGGACTACGTCCATGCGCCGCACTCCGTCGACATGGTGCCAAACTCTGTCGACACACCATTACTACAAAAAATGATTTACCGTGACTTTTTAAAATACCTCCGAGGCGAGTAGGAGCTTCAACCACCTCAGTTAATGGTATCAATTAACCAAGATGGTTATTTTTTTTAACTGAGACGGTTAAAAAAACCGCCTCCCAAAATGGATTAACCGATGCGGGCACTTTATAGAGTACGCCTCGGAAAATATCGAGGCCCAAAGAAGCCCAGACAACCCATTGCTAAGGTTCCATATATAAACCCTAGTTACGGTTTGGAACTCATCTTCTCTCCCTCCCTCACTCTACCAGCTGCCGCCGCATGGGACTCCTCGCTCCCGATGAGCCCTTCTCAAACCTCCCTCCCGGCACCCCCCTCCCGCACGAGACTCCCCATATGCTGCCTCTCTCCCTAGATCTGCTGCTCCCCACATGGCGCGAGCGGGAAGGGGAGGGCGGCTGGCAGCAGCAGCGGCGGACGGCCGGCGCAGGAGCTCCATCCATCGATGGGCTTGGCGGACCTATGGATCGGCTCACCGGGCTCGTCGACGGTTTTTCTTTCTTTTGTTTATTTGATTAACCGAGGTGGTTTGTTGGGGAAGCCACCTTCGCCCATCGCCGAAGACAGCCAACTGCCAACAAGACTAAGGTTAGTGTCGGAGTCGAAGGGAGTCGATGGGGGACTCGTCCGAAGACACCGGAGCGAAGGCGGCCAAAGGACGTCGAAGGGACAGAGTTCTCGACGAAGACGGAAAGCAAAGCGAAGCGATTTTTCCGGAGCTCCCTTTGGTGGAGTTGGATAAAGCTGTCGAAGGCTCCAGCGATGAAGGAGCGTGAGGCTAAGTGGGCGGCAGCAGGCGGCGGCGGCCATGGTGGCCTTGCGGTGGAGCTTGCCGGTGAACCAAGGTGAGGAGGGAGAGTGAGAGGGAGGCGAGGAGGTCCTAATGCACCTCTTACCCTGGGCAGAGGCAGCGCGAGGGGGCGGCTCCGCGGTGGCCGGTGTGCTCGGCGGCTATGGCGGTGGTGACGACACTGAGAGCTCGGGGAGGAGGCTAGGGATGGCGGTGGAGGTTGCGGTGATAGCGGAACCCAACGTGGGGGGTCTATTTAAGGGTGAGGTAAGGCGGTGGGTGGTGGCCACGTTGGTGGCGGCTCGGTGAGCCTCGCGGCCGGCCTTAATGGCGCTTGGCTGCTACCGCGGTGTCATGGAGCGGCGGCGCGGATGGAGAGACGGCCACAGGATGACGCAACCGCTCAGGCAGGCGGCAAGTGGTGCCGGTGGCGCTGTGCGGCTTGACGGCGAAGGGCGCGGCGAGCGGTGCCGCTCTGGTCGCTCGTGGGCGTGCACAGGGGCAGTCGGCTGCGAGGGCGGGGCGTGCACGTGGGCTCTGCACGCGGGGCTGGGTGAGAGGGACCGGTGCGGCCGGCGAGCGTCGCGCGTGCGCGTGCGCACCCGCGCGGCGAGCGGCACGACGGCTCAGTGAGGCGGGGTGTGCGGCGTGTCGCGGCGCGCGGCGGGTGGCCCGTGCGCGTGGAGCACGCGCGTGCGCGCGCAGTAGCACTCGCGCAGCGTGGGCAGGCCCGGGGCGCGCGCACGGGGGCGGGGAGCGGTGCGTGGGCGCGGCAGGGTGCACGGCCGAGGGAGGAGGCGCGCGCGCGAGGGCCGGGCCGAGAGCGGCCGGCGCGAGCGCGGCGTGAGTGGCTGCTCTGCAGCGCGCGGGAGGGAAGGGGAGAGAGAGGAAAGAGAGAGAGGGAGAGGAGAGAAAAAGAAAAGAGATTAAAAGAAAAGAGAAAAAGGAGGAAGGGAAAAGGAGAAAAAGAAAAGGAAAAAGGAAAGAGAAAATGGAGAAAAGAAAAGAAAAATGGGAAAGAAGAAAAAGTAAAGAAGGAGAGGGAGAGCGAGCGAGCGCCGGCGGCGATTGCGGCCCCGGTCGGCCACGCGCAGAACGAGGGCCATAGAGAAATGGTTCGGGGATGGGACATCGGTGTTTGGAACAGAGAAAAGGTTCCGGAAATTAGGGTTTAGGGTTTTAGGAGGATTTTGAGCTCAACGATGAAAAGAATTTTGAATTTTTCACGCGTGATTTTTTTGGAAGATTTTCGGGATGTCACAAACCTACCCCACTTAAAATGAATCTCGTCCTCGAGATTCCGCTGGCTCCTAAACGGGTGGGGAAATTCTTTCTTCAGAGCGTCTTCACGTTCCCACGTCGCTTCTTCTACTCCATGTCTGCTCCACTGGACTCTGCAAATCCGTACTTCGGAGTTTCTTGTCCTCCTGGTGACAGTGTCCAGAATCTTGACCGGTATCTCCTGATATCGCAGGTCTGGCTACAGATCTATCGCTTCTATTGGCACGTGTTCTGCCTCGGGTACCCTCAAACATCTTCTTAATTGCGAGACATGAAACACTGGGTGTATATCCGACATTTCTTCCGGTAGCTCCAGACGGTACGCTACGGCTCCGACTTTCTTCAGTACTCGGTACGGTCCAATGTACCGAGGGGCCAACTTTCCTTGTATCTGAAATCTTCGAGTTCCTCGGATGGGTGAAACCTTGAGATACACGAAATCTCCTGGGTTGAAACTTATTTCCCGTATTTTCTTGTCCGCGTAGCTCTTCTGTCGAGACTGGGCTGCTTTCAGCTTTTCTCTAATCTCGGCAACTCTTTCTTCTGCTTCCTTTATGAGTGCGGGTCCGACTAGGGCATGTTCTCCAACCTCTGACCACATCAGGGGAGTCCTGCATTTTCTCCCGTAGAGAGCATCGAACAGTGACATGCCCAAGCTTGCTTGGTAACCGTTGTTGTATGAAAATTCCGCATAGGGTCAACTCTGCTCCCAATCCTTGCCATAGGTAAGGACACATGCTCTCAGCATATCCTCCATGATCTGATTCACCCTTTCTGTCTGGCCATCTGTTTGCGGGTGATAAGCGGAGCTGAAATCCAACTTGGTGCCCATGGCTTTATGCAAACTCTTCCAAAACCTAGAGGTGAATTGGGTCCCTCTATCTGAGACAATTCGGCTGGGCACACCATACAGCTTTACTATGTTTTCCACATAAAGCTTTGCTAGTTTTTCTCTGCCGTAATTTGTCCGTACTGGTATGAAATGTGCTGATTTAGTAAGTCGGTCCACTATTACCCATATGGAGTCGTGTCCTTTCTGTGTTTTGGGCAAACCCACCACGAAGTCCATTCCTATCTCATCCCATTTCCAAACCGGGATGGGTAGGGGTTGCAACAGCCCTGCTGGCTTCTGGTGTTCGGCCTTGATCCTTTGACAAGTGTCACAATGGGCGACAAACCATGCGATATCCGCCTTCATTCCATTCCACCAATATTTTTGTCTTAAGTCCATATACATCTTGGTGGATCCTGGGTGAATGGAATATGCCGAGTTATGAGCCTCGTCCATAATTATTTGTCGGAAGTCTCCTTTCCGGGGCACACAAATTCAATCTTTATACCATAAGGTTCCCTTATTATCCACTCTAAAGTCCGGTGCCTTGTTTTCTCCGGTATGTTTGCGGATCCCCATTAAATCCTTATCCGAACCTTGGGCCTTCCTGATCATGTCCTCTAGTGTGGATTGGACGTTCAGCACGTGGCTGGAGCTTCGAGGGACAATGTGCACATTCAATCGTGCCATTTCCTCTCGTAGATGCTCATCCTTGGGTCCATAGGATTTCTGGCTTAAGGCATCGGCCACTACGTTTGCTTTGCCGGGGCGGTAATGGATTTTCAAATTATAATCCTTAACCAATTCCAACCATCTTCTTTGCCTTAAGTTCAAATCCGGCTGAGTGAAGATATACTTCAAACTCTTATGGTCGGTGTAAATCTCACACTTATTTCCAATCAAATAGTGTCTCCAAATCTTAAGGGCATGCACTACAGCTGCCAATTCCAAATCATGGGTTGGGTAGTTTTGCTCATGAGGCCTGAGTTGGCGGGAAGCGTATGCAACAACTTTCCCATCTTGCATCAGTACACAACCCAATCCTTGTCGGGATGCATCACAATAAATGACAAAATCACGATGAATGTCTGGTAGGGTCAGCACTGGGGCGGTCGTCAACCTATTGTTCAATTCTTGAAAACTCCTCTCACATGACTCTGTCCAGGTGAATTTCTTCTCCTTCTTGAGCAGCTCTGTCATGGGCCGGGCTATTTTGGAAAATCCTTCAATGAATCTCCGATAGTACCCAGCTAATCCAAGAAAACTTCTGATTTTACTAACATTGGTCGGTTGCTGCCAGTTGGAAACTGCTTCGACCTTCTCGGGGTCCACTACTACTCCTTCTGCAGTCAGAATATGACCAAGGAAAGCTACTTTCTCCAGCCAGAATTCACATTTGCTGAATTTGGCATATAGCCTATGTACTCTCAATTTTTCCAAAACTACTCTCAGATGTTGCTCATGCTCCTGAACACTCTTCGAGTAAATAAGTATGTCGTCGATGAAGACTACGACAAACTTATCTAACTCATCCATAAACACCTTGTTCATGAGGTTCATGAAATATGCTGGTGCATTAGTGAGTCCAAAGGGCATCACAGTGAACTCAAACTGTCTGTAGAGGGTGACAAAAGCTGTCTTCGGGATGTCGCTTTCTCTAATCTTGAGCTGAAAATATCCTGACCTCAGATCAATTTTGGAGAAATATTTGGCTCCTTTCAATTGGTCGAAGAGGTCATCAATCCTGGGGAGAGGGTACTTGTTCTTGATGGTAACTTCGTTCAGTGCTCGGTAATCCACGCACAACCTCATACTCCCATCCTTCTTCTTGACAAATAGAACTGGGGCTCCCCAAGGCGACGAGCTTGGTCTGATAAAGCCAATTCGTTATAATTCTTGCAGTTGCTTCTTTAATTCTGCCAACTCGGAGGCTGCCATCATATAGAGTCTCTTGGCTATAGGGGCGGTTCCAGGGACAAGGTCGTTGACAAACTCTATATCCCTATCTGGTGGCATTCCAGGAAGTTCTTCCGGGAAAACATCTGGGTACTCATTTACTACTGGAACTCCTTCCAAGGACTTGGCTTCCATGCTAAAAACCATCGGGTCTGATCCACTTTCCCGGGTATGGCAGGTCACTCGTACTCCTTCCGGGTTCGTTAGGTGTACCACTTTGTCAGTACAACCTATGAGGCCATTGTGTCGGCTTAACCAATCCATTCCAAGAATCACATCTATTCCCTTAGACTTAAGTACTACTAAGTCTGCTAAAAATTCTACCCCACTTAAATTTATCCTTACCCGTAGACAACCTAGTTGACACTTGATGTCACCTCCAGGCGTCCGGGTTAATAGGGGTGTTTTTAGTAGTACTATAGGTATATTGTGCTTTTCCACAAAACTCGAGGATATGAATGAGTGTGATGCTCCAGAATCAAATAATACCGTTGCAAGAGCTGAGCTGACTAGGTACTCACCGAGCACTACGCCCTGAGCTCCTTGAGCCTCCTGTGCGTTGATGTGGTTGACGCGGGCTCGTCCAAATGACTGCTGGGGCTGCCTCATCTGCTGACTGTTGTTATTGGTGTTGTTGTTGTTGCGGATGGGCACTCGGTTGGCACCTGACAGAACTGGCCTTGGTCCATTTACTGTATTGGAGAAGGCTAATGTAGCCGGCTTGTTCTTGGCATATGGGCAGTTAGCAATGAAATGCCCTGTCTCTCGGCAGTTGAAACAGACCCTAGCATTGCTGTTGTTGGTTGTGACTTGGCTTGCATTGTTCTGCGGGGCCCTCATGGTGTTCTGGCTCCTGAGCTGTGCATTAGGGGCCTGTGGGCCTGTCACCTGAGATTGAATCCTATACTGCATTGGAGCCTGGGATCTTGGTGCAGTATAGCTGAAGCTTCTGGGTTTCTGGAAGCGATCCTGCTGGCGGGACTTGCTTTCCAAAAACTTGCGCTTGTTATCCTTCCTCTCTTCGATTTTGGCCCTTTCCGTAAGTATCGCCTTGTTCATCAGGGTGTTGAAGTCCGGGTAGATTTGTGGGGTAACCAAGGTCTGGAGTTCTGGGTTCAATCCTTTCTTGAACATGTCCTGTTTCTTCTCATCATCATTCACTTCTTCTGGGGCATATCGGGCCAACTCCATGAACTGATGGGTGTACTCTTCTACTGACATACTCCTTTACTGTAGAGCGCGGAACTCATCCGCCTTGTGCATCATTGTGGCCGAGGGAATATGATATCGATGGAACTCCATCACAAACTCTTTCCATGTGATGGTGGAGGCATCTTCGGCGGTGGCACAGTAATTCTCCCACCAGGCTAAGGCAGTCCCGGTGAGTTGGTGGGCTGCCAAAAGGACTTTGTCTCGGTCCTGGCATTCGAATGGCTTGAGCATCCTCTGGATCACACGAAGCCAGTCGTCTGCATCCAAGGGGTTGCTGGATCCAGCAAAGGTGGGCGGCTTGGTCCTCAGAAAAGCCGTCAGCTTGTCGTTCATGGTTTGCTCTCGTGGCCGCTTGTTGACAAGGGCATTGGTCAGTGTTTCTAGTATGAGGGTTTGGTTGTGGATTATCTGTGCCAGATCTCCGAGGGGTGGTGGTGGTGGCAGTGGCCCTTCTACTTGGTTTTCTTCTCTGTCCTGGCTTACTTCTTGTTCTTCCTGAGGAGGGTTCTGCCCATTAGGCGGCACTCCCATACCAACGACTGCAGGGTTCCGAATGCGGGAGGCCCTCGTAACGCTTCGGGAAGCCATCTGAAAATTGGTAGAGTTTTTGTGAGATTAGGATTACGTGATGTTTAAGTTGTTTAATTCAGATTTTTGAAAAGGCAGAATCTACCTTCTGCCAATAAGCATACAACTAACAAGCACACAAACATAGCAAACAATAAGCACAAACAACTTCATTACTGCAAGAGAGGGTACAACACGAGGACAAGACTAAATCACGTGCTACACATTCGGATACAGGTTCACATTTAAGGGTACAACTTAAGCCAGTGGGGCTGGGAGGTACAACACTAGGGTGGCGTCGGGCATTCTACTCGCGGGGCGAGCCTTCTTCTGGGGCGGAACGTGCTTCCAGGGGAACAGACAACTCGCCGTCCTCTAGGTTCCCGTTCTCCATGGGTTGCGTAGCAGCTTCTCTTTCACCGGCGGCAGTAGGCCCTTCGGGGTTCTCGGGTGGGGCTTGTGGGGTTATCACGAGTGGTCCCCATCCTATGATGGGTGTCCCGAGTAGAACATGGTCCTCCCCAATTGCCGGGACTGGGGTTCCACTTCTGGTCTATTCTTGCATACGCTGGTCTCGTGCTTGCATGAGGCTCTCCTGAGCAACTGCTTCGCTGCTGACCACGGCTGCGGCTCTTGCCTCGGCTTGGGCTGCTCGTATTTGTTGCAGTCTCACCGCGAGCTCTGCTTGCTCGGCACGATGGGTCTGCTCCCTCAGAATGTTGGCTTGCTCGTCAAAGAGCTGATCCAAGGAGGCTAGGTAAGTAGCCACTTGGTATAGGGGGTCCTCTTCATGGCGGCGCCGTTCCAGACTTCTCATGCGTGCTTCCCAAACTAGGGTTCTGATGGCCGGCGGAAAGAACCTCATTGGTGTGGAGGCAAGGTGTCTTTCAAAAATCCGGCACAGGTAATGGAGTGCCTTTCTGATGGCCAAGGGGTAGGTGTCTTGGTGCCTAAATCCTGTAGCGGTCACTCGCCATGGCTGGATGTCGGGGTAGCGATCACTTCTGGCGAAGACTAGGATCACCCTGCAGCGGAGAGTGCCATGATGCTCGTACTCTCTGTTGTAGTACCTTGGGCATTCCGTGACGCCAAGGCTTTCCAGGGCGTTGATCAAGAGGCTGGGGAAGCCAGGTGCAGCTTGGCAATTGCCCTGGGTCCATCCTTCCTCAACCATCTGAAAACAAAGATAGGGTGAATAAACTTGCACAATTATTTGGGGTACACAAAGGGAGTAGATGATATTTATTATTGCAACATGGTGGGATACAGACTTCATGTATACACGATTATTAGGGCAAAGGTTCTAGCTTGGGGTGCTACTCCTATCATGGGGACTCTCCCTCGATCCGGATAGGGCGCTTCTTCAGTGGAAGACACTGATCCATCACGTCATCTTCGGTCTGAGTACCTCTATCCCAATGGGTTTCTTCGGGTTCTTCTTCTTCGGTCTGAGTGCCTATATCCCAATGGGTTTCTTCGGGTTCTTCTTCTTCGGTCTGAGTGCCTATATCCCAATGGGTTTCTTCGGGTTCTTCTTCTTCCTCCTCTATCCACCCACCTATTCCTCTGCGAGCCTCGTATTCTTGTATTCAGGCTTGGAGAGCGGCTAGGGAATTCTCGGCGCGTGCGGCTCTTGTCCATTGTTCTTCCAGTTCTGCCTCACATTCTTGCATTTGGGCTTGGAGAGCGGCTAGGGAATACTCGGCGCGTGCGGCTCTTGTCCGTTGTTCGTCCAGCTCTTGGGTTGCCTTTTCTGCTCTGTGGACTTGTTGCTTCAGTTGTGCCGCTTGTTCGCGGTAGAGCTCATCCAGGCCGGTGAGATAGATGGATAGGTGGGAGACCGTATCTTCTAGGTCTTCTTCTTCTCTTCCAAGTCCTCTCAAGGATAAGGCTAGGGTTTAATTTGCGGGAAAACGATAGTTTATGCAGGGGTTCATTTGAAAGAAAGTATTTTCAAAACAAGTTTTCTTTGTACCAAATAACACATAGTGTTGGCCCACACAGGACCCAAATTTTAAGCTGGTACCGGACTCCTCATCCGCCGTAGCACACGGCACAACTGCCGGACACATTTCCAAAACAACACACGCCAACCCATCCCAAAGTAAACACTAGTTATGTGACCACACCGTAACTCGCCCAGTACCGTGGGCACGGCTATTCGAATAGGTTTTAACTCTGCAGAGGTGTGCAACTTTACCCACAAGCGGGGTACCGCAACTCGATCACCTTAGTGTCGGTGCAGATCCCAACAAAGCCATTACCCACCTTAGCTAGACCTGACTAGCCATCACGGGTTGCACCAAGGTGTCATTGACCTATCACAGAGGTTGTAACCGGGGCATAAGTCACACAGAGCTAATCCCTTCTCCTTGATCACCCATTGCTCTCAGCTCTCTTGATGACTATCAGACTAACTAGTGAGGTTTATGCTAAGCCGTTGCCCATTCAATGGTCGAGTGGTTTGCACGATAGTGGAGTTAGGTGAGATGACACATCAACTCGGTCCTTAATTGTGACAAGATGGATATCTCCCTTCCTTGCCCTGCCACACAGGCACGAGCACACCAATCGGCAAATCACACAGAAATGCCATCCATCCCATCTAAACTTATCTTTCGAAAATTCCACTTGTATCCCTTCCCACACACACACCCCTTTTCTTTATAAAACAAGTTGTATTGTGTATAAGATCCTAAGCGTTCTAGCAGTGATTAACGTCCAAACAAAGCACATTCAGACATTAATCTAGGTGGTCAAGGAATGGTTATAACAAATCAAGGGGTGGCTATTCAGCCGTGTTTTCAGCAGGCAAAACATATGCAATTTTATAAAACAGGCCAATAGGTTGTGTTTATAAAATCTAGGACAAAATATGCACCAAAGGGCGGGATTGAACTTGCCGTCTTCAAAGCCTTCGGGGAGGTCCTGATCGAAGCAATGCGGTGGGGCTTTTCGGCGACCAAGGTGAGGAGGGAGAGTGAGAGGGAGGCGAGGAGGTCCTAATGCACCTCTTACCCTGGGCAGAGGCAACGCGAGGGGGCGGCTCCGCGGTGGCCGGTGTGCTCGGCGGCTATGGCAGTGGTGACGGCACTGAGAGCTCGGGGAGGAGGCTAGGGATGGCGGTGGAGGTCGCGTGATGGCGGAACGCAACGTGGGGGAGTCTATTTAAGGGTGAGGTAATGCGGTGGGCGGTGGCCGCGTTGGTGGCTGCTCGGCGAGCCTCGCGGCCGGCCTTAATGGTGCTTGGCCGCTACCGTGGTGTCGTGGAGCAGCGGCGCGGGTGGCGAGACGGCCACAGGATGATGCGACTGCTCAGGCAGGCGGCGAGCGGGACTGGTGGCGCTGTGCGGCTTGACGGCGGAGGGCGCGGTGAGCAGTGCCGCTAGCGTCGCGCGTGGGCGTGCACAGGGGCACAGGAGAAGGGGAGAGAGAGGAAGGAGAGAGAGGGAGAGGAGAGAAAAAGAAAAGAGAGAAAAAGAAAAGAGAAAAAGGAGGAAGGGAAAAAGGAGAAAAAGAAAAGGAAAAAGGAAAGAGAAAATGGAGAAAAGAAAAGAAAAATGGGAAAGAAGAAAAAGTGAAGAAGGAGAGGGAGAGCGAGCGTGCGCCGGCGGCGATTGCGGCCCCGGTCAGCCACGCACAGAGTTCGCGTGCGCGCGCAGAACGAGGGCCATAGAGAAATGATTCGGGGATGGGACATCGGTGTTTGGAACAGAGAAAAGGTTCCGGAAATTAGAGTTTAGGGTTTTAAGAGGATTTTGAGCTCAACGATGAAAATAATTTTGAATTTTTCACGCGTGATTTATTTGGTAGATTTTTGGGATGTCACACAAAGCCCATGCCGCAGGCACCTCAGCACCAAAGGCTTCGCCAACAACCCATTCTCATCGAGGAAGAGCTGTACTCAGACGAAGAGGAAGGCGAATATGTAATTCCACATCAGCATCGGCAGCAACAAGGCCTCGGCACACCTCTTTCGGCAGAATTAGAAGAGCTCCAGTGGCCTCCATGCTTCAACCCAGCTATCCTCCCGCAGTTTGACGGGGACTCCGACCCAAAAGAATTTCTCCTCAAGTATGAAGCAGCAATCGAAGCAACCGGAGGCGGTCCAGCTTGCAAGGTCAAAGCGTTCGTTCTTTCGCTGAAGGGCCTCGCTCAACACTAGTACTCTAATCTCCCAAGTGGCCACATCCACACCTAGGACCAGCTGCGAGCGGAGCTAACTGCTGCGTTCCGGGCGCCGAAGCCCAACGAAGTCAACTCATGTGACTTCCACAACTTGAAGCAAGAAGGGTTCACCCTGCAAGAGTAGCTACATCACTTCGTTAGGCTTTGTGCAAGGGCCCCAGACGTAGCGGAGAAGACCGTCATCGAAGCCGCCATCATAGGCTTAAGCCTTGGCCTGTGCGGGGAATACCTCGAGCACCGCAAGCCGAAGACCCTGAACAGGCTCTTTGAGATAATGCAAGAATATTGCATTTCAGACAAGGGTAGGCGCCGAAGAATCGAAGAGATGAACGAGAAGAGGTCATGCAATCACGACCGAGCGAAGCCGCATCAGCCTGAACAAACGAAGAACCCGAAGGCCGTGAATGCGGTCTCCGGTGACAAAGCCTGCGACTCCCGGACTCATTCCAATAGAGAAGGGAGAAGCGATCGAAGCAACTCCAACCGAGGCCACGGAGATAACCCCAGCCGAAGGTAAAAAGTCTCATACTGCTGCATTCATGGCAAAGATAAAGGCTATTGGACGAGTGATTGCCCCCCCCCCCCCCGTCAAGGAGAAGAAAGAAGAGTTTGATTGATGCACAAGTACCCAACCACCAAAGCCTGTCAACTGCAATCACATCAACCAGCCGCGAGGACCGCCACCACAGATCCAGTGGCAACCTTCGCAACAATCCCATTGGACTTCAGCATACCCCACATTATCCTCATCTTTCCCAACCTTCCACTACAATCCCACATATATCCCCCCCCCAGCTCTTCCGGCCCCTTCGGCACCCCAACTCCCACAAATCCCAACCCCTTCGGTGCCACAGCAAGCGTGGCATCCACCACCCACACCATAAGCTCCAATCTATCTTCCCCCACCACCAAAACTAGAACCTGGCACAGTCCCAGAAAGAGCCAATGATCCCATCGGAGGCACGGTAAATGTCATCAATGCCATTTCCGGTGGGTCAAACGAGCCTGTGCACGAGACAAAGCGGCAGAGGAAAGAATACCTCCGCATAATCTCACATGTGTGCGAAGGCAAACACTTCCGCACCCCTTGGTCCCATGTCCCAATTACATTTTCCAAAGCCGACCTCAGGCTTCAGCACTAACCACACAACGACCCCCTCGTCATTTGCGCAAATATTGGCAGAAATTCTGTTCACTTCACGGGAAACGACATGGGTCGAATCCTTGTCGATAACGGCAGCTCCGCAGACGTTCTCACTTGGCAATGCTTCGTCAAGATGGGGCTCACAGAGAAGAACCTGCACAAATCTCAGTACCCGCTCATCGGATTCTGAGGGAAAAGGATCGAGGCCCTTGGCAAAATAGAGTTGAATGTGACCTTCGGAGAGGGCAACACCCAGAGAATAGAACTCATTACCTTCGATGTGGTGGATATAGCTTACCCGTACAATGCTATTTTCGGCCGCAACAGCATCATCAAGTTCGCGGCAGTTATAAATTAGGCTTACCTCTACATGAAAATGCCAACAGCTGAAGGAGTCATCACGATTCTTGGCAACCAAGAAGAAGCAAGAAGGTGCGAAGACAATGCGGCATGTGCCATGAAAAACGTACACGCAATCGAAGCTGCCAACATCGAAGAAGAAGAAGAGGAACTGAAGCCTCCCAAGTTCGAGCAATCCCACAAAGAGGGAGTCATGCCAGGCGAACACATAAAGAAAGTTCCGCTCTGCGAAGATGTCCCCGATAGCACAGTAACGATCGGTAAGGGGCTTGAAGAAGCCGAAGAAGCCAGGTTAATCCAGCTTTTAAGGAACAACCAGAACGTCTTCGCATGGTCATCATGGAACACTCTCTAAGGGTGGACCCGAAGGTCAAGTCGTGAAAGCAACGCCTTTGCACAATGTCTGAAGACCACAAGAAAGCAACACAAAGCGAAGTTCAGAAATTGCTCGATGCAGTCATCATACGTGAAGTGCAATACCCAGAATCGCTGGCAAATGTAGTCATGGTCCCGAAGAAGAATGACAGTTGGAGGATGTGCATTGACTTCACCACCCTCAACAAGTTCTGCCAGAAGGATGGATTTGCCTTGCCTCGCATCGATACCCTGGTAGATGCGGCAGCAGGGTCGGAGATGTTAAGCATGCTAGATTGCTTCACCGGCTACCACCAGATTTTCATGAAAAAATCCAACGAAGAGAAGACCAGCTTCACAACTCCCTTCGGCACGCACTGTTATGTAAGAATGTTTGAGGGGCTTCGCAATGCATGATGCACATTCAACAGAACCATTGCAGCGGTACTTGACACCCAGCTAGATAGAAATATTTCTGCGTACGTCGATGATGTCGTCGTGCGAAGCAAAAAACGCGAAGATCACATCTCGGATCTTCGAGAGACCTTCGCCAACCTCCGCAAACACGGGCTCAAATTGAACCCCGAGAAGTGTGTCTTTGGCATGAGAAGAGGAAAGCTTCTGGGATGCTTGATCACAGAGAGAGGTATCGAGGCAAATCCAGTAAAGATCGAAGCCATCAGAAGAATGCAGCCACCCACAACAAAGAGGGGGTATAGAAGTTGACAGGCCATCTGGCTTCACCGAACAAGTTTATTTCGCGCTCAGCAGAGAGATCGCTACCTTTCTTCAAGGCGCTGAAGGGCTCTGAAAATTTCCATTAGTGGCCTGAGCAAGACAAAGCCTTCGAAGACCTCAAACAATACTTGGAGAACCTCACAGTGATGACAAGCCCTTCGCCTCGAGCTGAATTGCTGCTCTACATTACGACTTCAAGCTCTGCAGTGAGTGCAGCATTAGTAGAAGAAAGGATGGTCGAAGAGACGCTGAAGCAGTACCCAATTTACTTCGTATCTGAAGCCCTTAGCAGATCGAAGTTGCTATATTCAGAAATGGAGAAGATGGCATATGCAGTGGTGATGGCAGCTCGGAAGCTCCGGTACTACTTTCAGAGCTTCAAAATCAAGATCCCAACATCTTTCCCCCTTCGGGACATGTTTGAGAATAGGGAGGCCTCCGGAAGAATCGGGAAATGGGCAACACAGTTAGTGGCACACACCATTGATTTCGTCCCGCGAAGCACAATCAAGTCCCAGGTCTTGGCAGACTTCGTAGCTGACTGGACACCAGCAGCACCTTCATAGAACCCACCAGTCATCGAAGCGATATGCCAGCTGGAATGTGATGGAGCTTACTGCAAAAACGGCTCAGGGGCTTCGGCAGTCCTCACAGCACCTTCGGGGACACAGCTCAAGTATGCGGCAAGGCTAGAATTCCCTGGATGCACAAACAACGTGGCTGAATACGAAGGCTTGCTTCTAGGCCTGCACAAGGCACGGGCACTCAGAGCAAGTAGGCTGTCCATCTAATCCGTCTCAGAGCTCATTACCAACCACATCGGCAAAACTTACAGAGCACTCAATCCTGAGCTAGCGAAGTATCTAGCAGCAGTCTGAAGCATGGAAAAATATTTTTTGGGCTTCAGCGTGAGAAGTTTTCCCAGATTTCAAAACAAACAGGCGGATGTCTTAGCCAAGGCTGCAACGGAAAACAACCCATTGCCTCTGGACGTGTTCTTCGAAACACTCAAGAGCGGCTCAGTAACTTGCGCTGAAGAGCCAGCAAAATTTATCAATGCCATTTCCAGCGAAGACTGGAGATCCACTATAATGGCTTACCTTCGGGGACACTTCGTCCTGGAGGATGAAAAAGAGGAAAAACGAATGTCCCTTCGGGCACGAAGCTACTCAATCATCAACGACACATTATATAGATGGGGTGTCTGCGCACCTTTGTTGAAATGCATCTCACAAGTCGAAGGCAGACATCTGTTGCAAGAAATACATGCAGGCATGTGCTCTTCGCACATTGGCACGAGGGCTCTAGTGGGGATGGCTTGTCGCGAAGGGTTTTATTGTCCTTTGGCTGTAGCAAATGCTCATGAAATTGTACGCACATGCGCCAATTGTCAAAAGCATGCTCACTACAGCAAGTTCCCACCAAAAGAAGTCCACCCGATACCTCCGGTCTGGCCCCTCATGCGGTGGGGCATCGACATCATGGGCCCTCTGCCAACTGCTCCAGGCAACTTCAAATATGCAGCAGTCGCAGTGGAGTACCTCTCAAAGTGGATCGAAGCCAAAGCGCTTCGAGACATCATAGCTGCAACCTTGCAGAATTTTTTCTGGCAAAACATCATATGACGCTTCGGCGTGCCTAGAGAAGTTACCGTGGATAATGGCAAGTAGTTTGATTGTACCACTTTCAGAGAGTTCTGCCGTCAATTGGGCACCAAGTTATGTTTCGCATCGGTATACCACCCGCAGTCAAATGGAGCCGTTGAAACAGCAAATGGTATCATTGTCTCCGGATACAAAAGAAAAACATCACCGAGCAGCCGAAGGGCAAATGGGTTGACGAGCTACTGAAGGTAATCTGGTCACATAACACAACAGAATCAAGGGCAACTAAGTTCCCACCCTTCAAGCTCCTCTATAGCGAGGAGGCAATGACACCAGAAGAACTTCGGCACGGGTCTTATAGAACAGAAGCTCCTGATGAAGACATCAAGCCAACAATCGACACAATCGAAACCATCAAAACACAAGCAGCCATCAACCTTGGCAAGTACCAGGAGGAGACCCAAAGGTGGCGAAACAAAAAGGTGAGACCTCAGGAGAACAAAGAGGGCAACCTTGTTCTTCACCGCATCCCAAAGAGCAAGCTACAGGGCAAAATGTACAGCAAATGGGAAGGACCATTCCTGGTCACTTTGATGACAAGACCCGAGGCGTGCAGGCTTCGCACACTTGAAGGAGTCGAAGACCCATACTCCTAGAACAAGGACATGCTTCAGCGCTACTATGTTTAGATTCTGTCAAATTTTTGTAATAAGTTGTAATCTCTCCCTTCGCAACTAGTTTCAACAATGTATTCAAGGGCCCGTACTCTTTTCCTCATAGGGAAAGCCTTCGCGCAATCGCTGTGGTTGCCGAAGGCGTGAGGTTTTTAATGAGGTGGCAACTTTGTGTAACCTCTTATGAAATATAAACAAGGTCCCCAGAAAAGAACATCATGTATCTGAGGACGCACCGAAGCATTTATCCCCCTTCATCACAGCGAAGGGGGGAGTCATCAGTGCATTATAAGTGAAAGTCACTTGGAGAAATGAGCCCAGGGTTTGCGAAGCTAAATGGTCGGCATCACCCTTAGGTCTCGGTTCTTAATTTTTCCCAGTTGAAAAGATCTTCCGCGCAGAGCGCCGAAGGCAAGAAAAGTCCTATCGTGCGAAAGCCGAAGGCTAGGGCCCGCCTAAGCGTGCTAAAGAGCCGAAGGTCCCCCTACAGGAAAGACCTTCCACGCAGAGCGCCGAAGGCATGGAAAGTCCTATCGTGCAAAAGCCGAAGGCTAGGGCCCACCTAAGCGAGCCAAAGAGCCGAAAGTCCCCCTATCAAAAGTCCTTCAGTGCAAATCACCGAAGGCACGACGTAGTCTCTAACCATAATCCAAAGGTAACCAAAGGCGATGCTTGGCGTGCCTCGCTCCTTCAAGCACGCAGAAGGGGGGGTGGCGCTTTGTGAATAAATATGTTGCGTACTTGCAGCTTTAGGTCACCCCAGAAGACGAAGGGGGTGGCGCTTCGAAATTAATCAATCATACAAGGCTCAAGTAATAATGAAAAGGGGGCTTCGCCCAGTTTGTTACATACAAATCTTTAATACACTAACATAACAATTACAAAGAGGGCTTCGCATAGTCGAAGACCCATACTCCAAGAACAAAAGTGTCGCCCTCCAAGTACGCAAGAGGGGGGGTGGCGCTTCGCGAACAAAATCCATTGCGTCCTCGAAGGAACTAACTTTTCGTTAACAAGGGTGGCGCTTTGCAATTACAATCATCACATTACAATTACAACACTCCGGGGCTTCGCCCAAAATTTCACATCAGTTTTTACACAATTGCGAAGCCATCTTCGCCCAACGAAGAAAAACATTAAAATTACACAGGGCCTTCGCCCATTCATTCCGTCATTACACTAGATTCTTCTTCTTCGAATACAACGCGGTCCACCTCGTCAATGACCTCGCGGACCGCAATATCTAAGATGCCTTCGGCCAGTCTTCGGAGATAGGCTTCGAATCTTGGCCCTGCAACGAACGATGGCTTCGATCAGTCGTCTTGCATGAAGTCATCTTCTTCTCTATACATGAAGTAATAGTCGCCATGGAGTTCCTCCACGGGCTCTGGTTTCGGCTCAAGGAGCCCAGCGGGTGGCAAATACGGTACATCCATGTTTAACATGCGTTTTATTTCGCGACGAATGGTGCGGTCATGAAGAACCTCATGGTGCTTGTCTGCGTCGCGCGTGAACCTATCAAAAAAACATTTCGACTGCGCGTTGCGGAGATTATAAGCACGCTCTTTAAACATCCAAAATTCCGCGAAGGTCATCCAAGGCCGATTCACACTAAACTTGCACCACCTAGCGCCAGAGATAACAAAGTTCCCGCGTTTCATCCGCAAAGGCAAAATACCTTCGGTGATCCGTGCAGGTTCCGACGCAGGGTCCTACGCAGACACCGAAGGGGTTAATTAAAAGTTATGTTTACACTTATCAAAATCACATTACAATTCCCAAAACGAGGCTCACACCTCTCCAACATCTTCATCAGCAACGGCGTTAGAGCCACCATCCGCGCCATTCCCGGCATCTTCGACATCATCATTTGGAGGGCTTCGCCTGAGGTTCAGGGCTTCGGCAGCCCAAGCTTCAGCTTTCTCTTGTAGCTAAACATACTGGATGTCAGTACTAATTGGGAAGAGCCAAAGGCAGCAACTAACAAACAACAGACTTACCTGTCTCTTCATGCACTCGCCTTCGTGCGCGACTAGCTCTCGCCCCTTCTCCTAGTAAAATGTTGCCATAAAGTTCTTGGCAATGTTGCAGGGCAGAGCGGCCAAGGTATCAGGCTTCACTTCATCCGAAGATGGCCACTGCATGGAAGGGTTGCGAAGGGTGCGAAGCTTCGTCTTCGAGATAACGGCTTCGCCACCAGCCGAGGCTTCAAGCAAAGAGCACACCGCGGCCATCAGCGAGCGCGCCGTGATGCCGACATTCAGTTCACCGAAGAACTGGCTGCCGCAGTCGATCATGGCCATGCAGCACCGAAGCCATCGGAAGAACTCGATGAGCTCCCCAGCGTTCACGTCCTCACCTGCCAGCGGCGGAGCATCAAGGCCGAAGCTTGTGAATTTCAACCTGAAGTGGGAAGGCCCCATCAGCAACAGCTTGCCGGAAGATCCCGACAAGCTCTTCGGCACTCTGTCGGCGGTCTTCGGAAGCCTTGGCAGCCTCTTCTGCAGCCTGGGCCCGACCACGAGCCTCCTCCAGCTGCTTTATAGAAGTCTCCGTGCTTATTCGAACTGAAGCCAGTGACGCTTCAAGCTCTGTTTTCTCTCTTTGCAAGGCGGAGACCTTCTCTTCCAGCTCAGCCACGCGTGAGGAGGTCCCGGCCTCCACCTCCATCTACCTTCAGGCGCAGTGAGCAGCCACGAAGGACTTCAAAGCGAGGTCCTCCGTGCACTGCAAGGCGTTCGCTGCCCTGGTGTTCATCAGCCTCTTCTCCATCAGGGGGAAGCAGAAGGATGCCCCGGCTTCGGCCAATAACTCACATTCCCTGTCACGGCTATCGAAGCGGAGGCTGCCGACGACTTGACCCCCGATGATCTTAGCTCCGGAGGTGCCCAGGGCTTCGGCCACTGCAGCGGGATTAGACCTACCGACAAGGTAGCCACTGCTCTCGCTCGAAGAGCCAGAGCTTGTGCTAGATGCTGCAGCGGCTGCGTTCGCCGACTTGGCGCCTTTTGGCCTGTCTTTGTCATCGTCATCGCTGCCTCCGCCGGACGTCGAGGACGATTGGGTTTCCTCCTGGACGTTGGTGCAGGGGTTGCATTCACCGGGGCAGGCGCCAGAGCCGGCTCGGGGGTCGCGACTCGACCTGGTCGGGAGAGGCATTATGCCCCTCGTCCTCGTCGCTCTCCGCTACCATCACGCTGTACTCCAAAGTAGGAGCGCGCCTCGAGGCGAGCAGAGTCACGGTAACCGGAGGCGGACGAGAGGGGAACACTTCGTGATGCTCCTCCTCCTCCTCATCATCATCCTCGGAGTTGCCCTTGGACTTGAGTGGAGCCGCGCCCAGCAGGGACTCCAGATTCCTCGGGTGCTTTGACGTCCCCGCGCCCGATGTGCCACCTCACCATTTCTACTTTTCAAGCACGACGGTGGCGCCAGCGCCACCGGCAGCCTTCTGCTGTTTCTTCTCTTCGGCCTCCACCAGCAGCGCTTCAGCTTCGCGGCAAGGCGGAACAATTTCAAGAAAACTGAACACTCGATTCTTCTGAGTGCCCCCAAGCTTCTCCACCAGTTGCTTGTACTCCACGTTGGCCACGGGGCCAATGGCTTCGTCAGCAACAGTCTCAACGTCTGCAAACAAAGGCGAAGACAACCATGTAAAAAAATGCACCATTAGGGCCGATGTTGAAGGATGCTGTAAAATCAGGCATCGGGATGCCTTCGATCCACTTCTCTTCGGGTGCCCAGGAGGTCACGGCCCGCCCCTCCTGAATAGGGAAGCACTGACACGCCGAGAACTCTTTGACGAGGTCTTGGGTGCTAAAACTCTTCACGACCTCCCGAAGCAGAGCCACAAAGGCATTAGCCTCCACGGTTTCCGGCGCCGCAACCACTGGTGTCTTCTCGAGCATAGGGATCCTCTCGACCCACAAGGGGCTGGTGTTTGTTTCAGGGTCCAGGCGAATCTTGTGACAGAACCAGTAATTAGCCCAATCCACTGGCCACTTATTCCGGTATGCTTGAATGGGGCTCGGAGCCGTCTGCCGGAAAGCGAAGGTATAGCAGCCATACTGAGGCTCTCCTTCGCCACTACTACCGTCTTTCTTGTGCACGGTAATGCTCTTCGGCTAGTACTGGACGTGGAAGACACGCGCGAAGGCTTCAGCAGTGGGCGTGACCCGGCCGGTCTTCACAAGCCACATGAACAAGTTTAGTCGGACGAAGGAGGTGGGTGTCATCTGATGGATGTAAACCTTGAATAGACGGAAGGTGTCCACGACCGCAGGATCCAACGGGAAACGAAGACCCGCGGTGAAGAAGTCGCGGAACACCACCACTTCATCGGCTTCGGGTCGCGCCGAGCCCTGGCCAGGAGGCAGAGGACGCACCTGGTCGCAAGCAACCACCCCCCAGAGGATCATTCCCTCAAGGACTTCGGGGATCATGCTGCTCGGACCCAGGCCATGTCATTGAGCGAAGCCGTCGCGACGGATGATCGAAGACTGGAAATGCGAAGCAAGCAACAACTAGGTTTGCGGGAACAAGAAGCGAAGGGCAAGCGCAAGGACAGAAGAGCTCGCGCAAAGCAAAGGAAAGCGACAATGCCCGCTCGGCCCCCCACCAACCCCTTTTATAGCCGGGGCCGTGAGCCGGGGAACGCGTGCAGTCGTGCGAAAACACGGCGCTGCCCTCACCTCCAACGGTCACAAAGAAACAGAGCACGCGCCTCCAACTGTCACACGCAGGGGCATCGGCATCTTTACACTTACAAGTGACTCCTCGATCAAAACAAAAATTAAAAATAAAAATTATAAACAGTTTCACACAATGCCCCTCAGAGTTGTTTTGGAATTGCAGGTACTCCGAACGATCGCAGGCGAGCGTCCGAAGTGTGGCGCTTCGAGCGCGTCGCTTCGCGTGCGCGTGAGTCGAGGCCGCGTCCGCTCAGAGGAGCAGTCGCGGCCCCGAGGGGCTACTGTTGGGGAAGCCACCTTCGCTCATCGCCGAAGACAGCCGACTGCCGGCAAGACTAAGGTATCCAGTCTTGTGAAGTTGGTGTCAGAGTCGAAGGGAGTCGAAGGGGGACTCGTCAGAAGACCCCAGAGTGAAGGCGGCCGAAGGCCGTCGAAGGGACAGAGTTCTCGACAAAGACGGAAAGCAAAGTGAAGCGATTTCTCCGAACCTCCCTTCTGTGGAGTCGGATAAAGCTATCGAAGGCTCCAACGACGAAGGAGCGCGAGGCTAAGCGGGCCCACGGTCAGAGCTTTGTACGGAATGTTGAGTCCAGCTGTAGTCCACTACACATTGTCGGTTTTGTAACATTACTAGATTACCCTTTGAATATTCCTAGATGCTGGCAATTAGGGGGCTTGCTGGGGATTTTAGGTCATGGGTTAGGTAAGCCGTTGAACTATAAATACCCCCTGTAACTGTATGTGATGGGACATTGAATACAAAGTGATTCCACTTGTGTCTTAATTTTTGTGCTGTTATTGTGGTTGTTACTGTTTTCTCAAGGCTTCGCCCTCGCCGAACCGGGCTGTTACTTGTGTCTCAGTTAATGTTGTTTGTAGTCGCCAGACTTCAAATATGAATCTATGGTGTAAATTATGTACATCATATTGTACATGTGTTTTTCCCCCTTCCCGTTTTATCAGACACAGTATGAACGCTCACATTCATATATTTAATTTGAATTAACATTGGTCAAAAATTGTAAACGATTTGATTTTCCGGTTCGACATAGGTCATATACTGATTGACGGGGGAGTATTAGAGTATTTGCTCAGACTAAGATAACCATTGTCAAAAAGGTTAGACTATTTCATGCTCCTTAAGTGTGGGCGGCAGCATTTGCAAATGTGCGGTTGTACACCTTTTGCAAGAATATACCGCTCGAATTAACAGCTTATTCTGAATGAGAATGATTGATGAGATTTCTGAAGCTGAAGGTTGCAGTTGTGCTCTTTATCCTATCCCGTATGGGCAGGGCAGGAAGCCAGGAATGAACGCCAAAAACCTGACAGGGATCAGGGGTGGGCTCACTCCCTCGTCTTGGCTACTGCTCTGTACTGGGGTCTGGCCGTGTGCCCAATCGTTTCATCCCCGAGGCTCCCGAACTGCATGTGAAGCTTGCCAAAATGCCAAGAGGACATGGGGTGCATTTTTTTTTTCTTCAAAAAAAGACACGGGGTGCATTTGGTTGTTGGGTGCAAATCTCTGGTACTTTCTCCGGGTTCGATTTTGTTTGCGTTTGTCATGGTTTAGCTGGGCTTAGGCAGAATTGTTCCGGGTCGCTTGGCAGCTTCATCAGGTTGTGAACCAAACTGCCTGCAGCGTACGACAAACACTTCTAGTAATGGGTCCAGAGAAAGCCGTGTAAATAGGTATTGTTACGATGTGTCATTACAAAAGTTTGGAGGAATTTTGTCGTTCACTTTTATCACTCTTTCATCTACTTTCTATATTTTTTCCTGTGTACTAACCAGACTTGAAATTTTCCCGTGTTCTCTTCTTCCAAGGTGTCGACGACGACTATACAATGACATTCAGCTTCTACATTTTCACTATTCCTGTATGTTAGTGGTTCGAGCCAGGGGCAAAACAGCTAGAACATCACATACGAAAACGGGTAACATTATACAAAGGATACTTTTTGGATCCAGATCCAGTTGTAGTGGTGTGAAATTTTTTGGGGAGCTGGATTCGACGCGACACGAGCTTTGGGCGCTCGTCAGCCGAGAAGGATCCCAATCTTTTTCTCGGGCTCCTCCAGGGTTAACAATTTCGGCGAAATTTCGCCGAAATTTCGGAAAATTTTTCGTTTCCGCTAGTTACCGGGATCCGAAATTTCGGTATTTTTCGGTATATTTCGTTTTCAAATTTAAAATTCAATAAATTTCGACCGAAATTCAACGAAATTCGCCGAAATTTACCGAAATTTCGGAACGGAATTCCGTTTCCGCTAAACACCGGGATTTGACCGGAAAACGAAATGGTTAACCCTGGGCTCCTCCGCTTTCGTGCCTCAAAAGCTGCGCCTCTTCGTGAATTAATATTAAAGGAAGGTTAATAATTTAGCTTGATGTTAATTGTAATGATTCTTGTTGCCGACTTCTCCTACCTCCTCCAGCGGTCCGAGCCAGCACTGGCTCTAACGTGAGGAGAGAGAACGGAGGCACAGTATACTATATACCAAAGCAGTACTATGAGAGAGGGGAGTGCCTCCACGCTAGCGCCGAATGAAGAGACTGTCTTTGCTCAAAAAAAAAAAGAATGAAGAGACTTTCTCTCTGTTTTTCCACTATGCAGCAAATAAAATAGTCCACCAGCTATCTCTAAGCCACCTCGTTGGAGGAGGCCTCAACCTATAGCCTATAGTGATTTAGTCCTTCATCATTAATATATGGCTCATCTATCTTTTTCACAAAATTTTTTGGTTACTGTATCGAAGACGGTTGTAAACTTACAGTCTGCTTCTCCTCTCTCTCCTTTTTTCTCTCCCCCACCTCAGCATTTAGCCTGCTTACAACCTGCTATAATATTTGCTCTCAGACCATGTTCAACGAGGTATCATAAAGGGTTTTATGATATTAAATATCATCAATTTTGCTGACATGATAAGGAGAGAGAATGATATAGTTTTATGGGATGTGAGGAGAGTTTTATCACTATAAAACTCATGTGGCACAGTTACCTAGTTTCAAGTATACGCTTTATATTGCTCTCTAAAAAACATTACGTACCACACGCTCCCGAATGTCTCTCTATTTTTATTTATATGTCATACTAGATTTATTCTAAGTCAATTTTAATAAATTTTAACCAAATTTATAGAGAGAATTGCAAAAGTGTGATTAGAGACTGGCGATTAATTATAAAATTACTCAATCCGCTCATGCCCTTTGGATGTTGATCTTGTGGTCTAGATTGAAGTTTGACGATTTACACCAAGAGGTTGGTTTGTACTTGATATATTCCCTAGTGAAATATATGTTGATATGTATATGTTGGATATTATAGTTATTGCTATATTTTCTATAGATTTGGTTAAAGTTAATTAATTAAATTTAACTTAGGATAATAAAAATAGAGGAAGTAGAATGCAATTCTTCTCGAATGCTGACGTGCTCAAACAAATCCGTAACCAGGGAAAAACAAAATGTTATTCAACCACTGTTGATTTCACCACTGTCATTATAGGTGGCCTACGCATATACATGAACGCTGTTATAGTTTGCCAAACTTTCCTATCTTCTTTTTTAAAAAAACTTTCTTTTTATGTGTGATCGTGCCTGTGTGTGTTGACGTCCTGCAAAAAGTGTACCTGCTTCTTTTTTTTCCAGCAACACTGTGTTGTGAGTTTGTGACGGTACGTACAATCACTACTGGAATCAGCTTGTTTCCCTAGGGCCAAAATCCTAGGGAAATGCTTGAAAAACGGTAGGGACCTCGTTTCCCTAGGATATTTGGTAGGGAACGTGTCCTAGGGCCAAATTCGATGGGAAACCTCTATTGTCCTACGGTTTTCGTGGGATACCCTAGGGAATGCTTTCCCTAAGAAACTATAAACCCTAGGCAGCCTTTTCAGAAAAAATTAAAAAAAACATCGACCCACCCTCATCCCCCGCCGCAGGCTGCCTGCCTGTGCCCATCGCGTATGGCCCCGCGCGAGCTCGGCCTGCTGTCCCGGCGGGCCTCGCTTGCCTGTGCGCCCCTTCCCCGGCCACCGATGCCGCGCTGGCCCAGCAAGGGTTGCCATGGCCGCGGTTGCCCCGCTGGCCTGCCGCCGACGAGGGAGGGAGTTGTTCCCCATACCCATCGCCTCTCCACGCCTTGCCGTGACGACCGTCGCAGAGCCACCGCCCAGGAGCCTTGACACCCGCCCGCGCCTCGCAGGAGCCTCTCCTCGCCTGCGCCGGCCCCCGGCGAACGAGGCCGCCGCCCCTCCCCAGCGAACACCGATGGCCGGGTCCGCCCCGCTCTCGCTCCCTGTGGCTGGCTAGTGGCCTGCGCGCGGCCACCATGGAGGAGGGGAACCGCCGCCGCGCCTCCGCCGCTCCAAGCCGCCACCATGAGCCCATGAGAGAGAGAGAGGGGAGAGAGATGAGGAAGAGAGAGGGAGAGAGCTGTGAGAGAGGGGACGGAAGGAGTTGATTTTGAAATAGAAGGCGCTGGAAAGGTCAAATTCTCTAGGGACACTCCCCATGTTCTAGGGAAATATATGTTTCCCTACGGATTTGGCAGGAAACCCTAGGGAACAACAAAACCTCTACGGAAACTCGTGGATTCCAGTAGTGAGTCAGTATTTGTGTTTGCCAAACTAGACAGACAAGTTTAACTGTTTCATATGAGACGAATCTTTTAAATCTCATTAGTTCATGATTAGATATTAATTGTCAAATAACAAAAAAATTAACTAAAGTACCAAAATCCAAATTCTTTCACGAACTAAACACAGCATTATTCCATTACTGGAAAACAGGCTATGGGAACCGGTTGGAAAAGGCCTTAGGCACCGGTTTTCCAACCGGTTCTCGCAAACCGAGACCAATGGCCTCGCCTTAAGACACCGGGTTTTTCAACCGATGCCTTAGGCTTCCATTGGTACCGGTTGGAAATACCAACTAGTACCAAAGAGGCTGCCACACTGACGCAAGGTGGCAGCCCCTTTGGTACCGGTTGGTTTTTCTAACCGGTACCAATGACATTTTCCATTTTTTCCCAAATTCAGTTTTGTTTGTTATATTTATTACTGTTTATTCTTTTATAATTGTTAAACACACTCGAGCTCTACAGTACTATACGTTTATTGGTCGTTCGTGTTTGTTTTCAGAGAATATTTGAAACTAACTAAAAGTGAAATGCGAGCATATAATTAAGCTAATTAGATGAACTACTATATTTATAAATATACAAACATCAAGACATCACGTTTATAGATATTTACAAATGTACAAGTCATGTTTGTAGTCCAACTACTGGTCCCCTCAGGAGCTCGATGGAAGTCCTCTATGGATGTGACCGTCGTGGTAGAACCCGCCTCTAGGATCTAAGATCTCGTTCAAAATGAATCCGGCGAGCTGCTCGCACAGGGCGTTGAATCTTGTAAAGTTTTGGAATTTTGAAGGGAACTAAATAAAGCCCCCTTGCATATGTAATTGATAATATTTTCATACAAAATTTGAATTCAAATATATAATTGATAATGCATATAACTATAATAAATAAATACTATTCACTTATCAAATAAATTGATAAAACATATAAATACAATAATTTGATAGTATTCACATATCAAATAAATTGATAACGCATATAACTACAATAAGATGCTACAAATAAAAATAATTATCACATGTATAAACTAAATTAAGTGATAACTGCTTCTAAAAACCAATTGCTAAGTTATGGAGAAAAATAACTAACCTTTTTTGAAAAAAATAAAAAATCGCCTCCCCTCCCCTCACTCAGCTGCCATGAACAGTGAGTTCACGGCAGCTTGGAGGGGGAGGGGCTGGGGTATTTATAGGCGTGAGCCAAAGACACCGGTTGGTGCTCAACAACCGGTGCCAAACAATAAGTTTCGGCACCGGTTGAAGTTACCAACCAGTGCCTTTGTGGTGAGCACGTGGCGGCACCGGGTCATGGCGAAACCCGGTGCCATTGTCCGCTATTTAGGCACCGGTTGGTGGCACCAACCGGTGCCTATTCTTCCTTGTTCTTTTGGTACCGGTTGGTGGCACTAACCGGTGCCTATACTGGGGTTTTGGTACCGGGTGATGTTTTAATCCGGTACCAAACCCTTTACTTTTAATCGCCGCTGGCCAAAAATACCAGCTGCTTTTGCAGCCAGTACTGATGCGTGGCATTAGTACCGGTTGCAACAGCAACTGGTACCTTTGGCTAGAATCTTTGGTCCGTTTTCCAGTACTGTTGGTGAATTTGGTGTGCTCTAACTTTGACAAGAACTGCGAGCAAACACGCCCTTACCTTGAACAGTTGAACTTGAATGCTCGCACTACCTTGGTCGTTAGGAGGTGAAAATGATGGTGGCGCAGACACGCACAAGCGCCGCTGCCTCCTGAGCATGAGCAGCTGACTTGCTCGTGTCCTTTTCTTGCAACTGTTCCTGATTCCTGACGGCGAAAATGTGTGCCTACCTCCAGGAATCCGAGACCCATGGGCCATGGCAGAGATTGGCGCCCCGGGGCTGGGTTTGCATTGCACGTTCGCCCACAGGGCCACACAAGGCCGCGTCGATTGAAGAAACCAAGAAAGAAAGAAAAAAATACTACTAAACTACATTGTCATTTAGTTGCTACCAATAATTAAATTTGCTTTTACAATTTATATATCTATTTTTATAGAGCCTTTTTATTCATGCTTTACTTAACGTACTATATGATACTAACGATGGACTGTGTTTAGGTAATTAGGTTGGTACTTGGTAGTGTAATAGTGTTTGCTCTCTGGCTTTAGGCCGTATGCATAGTTTTGTTTTCTCCCCTAATTTATGTTAAGGCTGAAATATATGCTCCCTCTCTCTCTCTCCATTTTGAAATATAAGGTATTTTGGTTTGTTCTAAATCAAATATTTTAAAATTTGATTAAGTTTATAAAATAGTAATAATATTTTGAATCTCAAATATGAACAATTAGATCTATTATGAAATATATTTTTATAATTTACTTATTTGATGTGTTAGATGTTAATATTCTTCTCTTTAAATCCTATCAAACTTAAACTATATTAACTTAGAATAAAAATAAAATATCTTATATTTCAGAATGGGGAGTATGATTCTATATCCAACCCATTATAGGCTTATATGCTCCACTGGGGATTTTTTTTCCTTTTTCTAAAGTGTCATGGACACCTTGCCTGGGATCGGTCTTGATTAATCTTGTGTCCAGCAATCACTGCCAGAAACCGGTTGTTTGCTAAGTGCTTGGAGTTTTGCCTAGAGCAATCCATCGGGCACTCGGCAAACAAGCTATTTGCCTCTAGCACTCGGCAAATAGCATGTATCTCGTAGTGAATTATTGGACTGAATCGGATTCAACTAGGACATCTAGTAGCGCTGGAGTTGTGTCGGGCATAGAAAATTCGATAATCCAAGTAGCAAGTAGAGTTGCGAGTTAGGAAGGAAGAGTAGGGACAAACCTCAAGCATGCTTCACAAGAAGGGACACGAGTTTAGGAGGAAGACCGAAGACAAGTCAAGAGAAGAATAGGAAGGTTTACCTCAAGGAAGACAGCACCCCCCCATGTTGACCAAAATAAGGTACTCCCTCTGTACTGGAATATAAGTCATTCTGGCATTTTACCAGATTCATTGAACATTCTCTGAATCTAGACAAACTGTATGTCCAGATTCATTAAACATTCTATGAATCTGGACACAGTAAAACACTCCCAGAATGACTTACATTTCAGGACGGAGGGAGTAGCAACTAGAAGTAGGACTTGGGCCGTGCCTTGTCAGTCCGACCCTCTCGTGCCTCACAGCACCCCCATCGTTGACGTGTCGGGTTTATATTTCTAGGAATGTTCATCACATCGTGCCGTGTTGTATTGGCATGATAAGTTTTTTTTACCAGGTCCAAACACGATCCATGGTACGGCTTCGTGCCGTGCTAGCTCAAGCACGTCCCTCAGGGTACTATAGTCGATCGGCTTGTGTACTCGTCATTACAGGAAGATATGGTCATGACTAACCCACTATATTTATATGTTTCTATACTATCAACGATGAGGAAAAAATCAAACTAATATAAAAAATGAGAAGAGACAAAATTGAGGAAAATATGGTTTATTAATTTTATTTTGCATTAATCCACTGCCATATAAAAAATCTTACACCCCATAATGGGGCTCCACGTTAAAAATAAAAGTACAGTTTACTATTATAAAGATAACCTCTGCTCCTTCCATGGTGGCCATTAGTTAGGAAGCAATATGTTTTTTATTAGACTCTAGGAAGCAATATGTTAACTGTTATCGTAGAACAATGGGCTAAGTATGGGCTAACAGGCTATGTTCGTGCCATACCGGTCCAAACACGGCCCAAATTGCCGGTTGTGACATATGGTCCACTGGCGGAGCTTAGTGGAGACCAAAGGAGACCATGACCCCCCCCCCCCCCCCGCCCCGGCTCAACACAATCTCCACTAAATAAATAGGGTTAATTGAATTGGTACCATTACAATTTCTCAAGGTTGGAGATATACTACTATAATTCTTTATATTTGAGATATACTACTAGAATACATCTTTCTCCACTTTGGACCCACACGCAGCGTATACGAGTTTGGTATTTTCACGTATAGATCTATTTGCCCCTTTCCCTCTCTCCTGTACATCGCCATGCTCCAGTACACCACGTGCGCCGCTCACGAACCCTAGCCGCGCCATGCTCCAGTACACCAAGCGCACCGCTCAGGAACCCTAGCCGCCGGAGTTGATCCTCGGCTCCCCACTGCCGCACGGTCGACCAGAGGAGGCGCTGCAGTGGTCGCCTGCCTGCGCCCTGCCTGCCGCGGATACGAGTTTGGTATGGAGTGACTATACCAAACTAAGCATTTGAACACTGTTTGCATTCTTTCAAAGAAATCACAGTACTAAGTTGGCCATCCTTCACGAACTAATCGATAATCATGTACTTTTAGTATGTATTGGCATCCTTGATGAATAGTATGAAGGATTTACCAGATATTGGCATTCCTGACCGCTGCAGGGGCCTGCTGGGGCGGCAGGCAGAGCGCAGGCAGGCGACCGCTGCAGCACCTCCTCTGGTCGACCGTGCGGCAACGGGGGGCCGAGGATCAACTCCGGCGGCTAGGGTTCCTGAGCGGCGCGCGTGATGTACTGGGAGCATGGCAACGTACGGGAGACAGGGAGATGGGCAAATAGGTCCATACGTGAAAATACCAAACTCGTATACGCTGCGTGTGAGTTCAAAGTAGAGAAAGATGTATTCTAGTAGCATGTCTCAAATATAAAGAATTGTAGTGGTATATCTCCAACCTTAAGAAATTATAACGGTATCAATCTAATTAACCCAAATAAATAGTAATTTGCTACTATTCATAAATATTATTGCTAAAGTACATAGGTTGCCCCCCCTCATTTAGTGTTTAAGCTCCGCCTCTGATATGGTCAATGGTGCCGAGATCTTAGGCACGGTACGACTCTCGTGTTTGTGTCGTGTCGGCACGTCTCAAAATTTATGTGTTATGTACTTATGTCATGCTAAAATCGTGTCGTAACCCACCCAATAATAGCACAGCTATAGTGCCAGCTCAGTAGCAACGATGTCGCATGGATAGCTTCGACCATAATAAGCTACTAATATCCATAATAATAATTCAATGTTTTTTAAGAAAATTTAATACAATTCAAGGGCAATAGGGTCTTTCTTTTTTACCCATCTGTTTGTCTTGTAGTCCTATCTCTAGTAGCAACAAACTTTACCTACGAGGAAGTTATGCATGAATGCATCTATACCTGGGAGGCTGGGAGGGAACGATACCTTACGTATAGCAATCGCAACCAACCGGACCACCGAAAGCAACGCGCAATCCCAGGACGTGCGGGGCGCAGTTCAGGATCAGGCAACGGTTCTTTTTCGACGCCCAGTTTTTCCTGCCCATGGCGCGTCACATGCGCGCGTCCACACCTTGCACGAGCAGCCCAGCCATGGCGCAAGTCCAGACACCACCACAGCGCAGAAAGCAGAGCGGCAGCCAGCCAAAGTGGAAAAGCTTTGCACAGGGCACAGCAGGCAAATGCCCCTGCGGAGAGAGACCTTTTCTATTGCTCTTGTTTTTTCTGACCTGCTGACCTGCACAGTCTCTTCACACTGACTGCAATCTCCCCTCTCCCTCCTCTCTCTCTCTCTCTCTGCCACAGTGCCGTCGCCTCTCCGGTACAAAAGATTTCGCCCTCGGGAAGAGCTGTGCGCATTTTCCTTCGCGGAGAAAAACCCAACTCCAATCCCATGGCTGGTGGAAAGCGGCGGCAGCGAGGAAAGCGCGCGAAAGCCATGGCGACAGGGTGGCCGCTGCTACTTTGCGCGTAGGACACTGCAGATTCCTTGGAGGAGCTACAGCCTACAGCTACTACTACTCGCCTGCTACCAGCAAGCAAAGAAACCAGGCAGGCAGCATCACCCCCGGCATTCCCCTGCCCGCGCCTTTTCTTTAGCGCCTGCTGGATGCTGCTGCTTTCTTCTTTGGAGGCTTGGGTCTTGGCCTCCTCCCCACGCAAGGAACCGCCCGTCTTCTTCCTCTCCGGCGTGTCCTGGACGGCTTGTTTCTTGGCCGCCTTCGTCTTGCTCTGCTCTTGAGTGAAGTAGTAGCAGCGGAGCGGAGTGAGCCAGTGAAAGGTGAAGGGTTGGCTTTCCTGGGGACGAGACAGGGGGGAGGAGGATGGCCGGAGGAGGGGCGGCGCCGCCGCCGAAGCAGGAGGAGCTGCAGCCGCACCCGGTGAAGGACCAGCTGCCCAGCGTGTCCTACTGCATCACCAGCCCGCCGCCGTGGCGTACGTCCCTCTCACCCACCCACCTACTTCGGCATTTATGTTCTTGTCATGTGGATCTTCCCCTTTGATGTCGATGTTATCCTGCTTGGAGTTGGGCACTGGGTCTGGGTCTGGGCTGGTCCTGAACTCCTGATTTCTGCTACTTGATTTGGTGCCTGCCACCTAGTAATAATCTATCCATCGGTGAATCTTGAGGCCCCGTTCGGTTGGCAAAAAGTTTGCTACAGTAACCATCACATCGAATTTTCGGACACATACATGAAGCATTAAATGTATATGAAAAAATAACTAATTACATAGTCTAACTGATTAGCAAGAGATGAACTTTTTAAACCTAATTAGTTCATGATTGGATATTATTTGTCAAATAATATCGAAATGTGCTACAGTAACTTTTCACCCCGAAATCGCGAACTGAACGGGACCTGAATATGCAGCTGAGGCCGTCATACTTGGATTCCAACACTACATTGTGATGCTGGGCACATCTGTCATAATACCAAGTGCTCTCGTTCCCCAGATGGGAGGAGGAAATGTGAGTATCTTTGAATCGTCTGAAAACACCACCCCACCATGTTCAGAATCTGAGAGCTAAGTTTGTGATGATGGTGCCCATATGCATGTCAAAAAATACTGAACTTCTGTTGCGGCATTGCCTTTCTGTCAGGAGGAGAAGGCTCGGGTGATCCAGACGCTGCTGTTCGTCGCCGGCATCAACACCTTGTGCCAGTCATTCTTTGGGACTCGTCTCCCCGCAGTGATGGGTGGATCCTACACCGTCGTCGCGCCGACCATTTCCATCATCATGGCCAGCCGCTACAGCAATGAAACAGACCCTCGTGAGGTAGCTCCTAGCTCCATTGTTGCTTGGTGTACAAGATTGCCATTGTCATATCCTCTGTTTATTTTTCTTGTAAAGTTCACAAGTCTTTGTCGCTGCTGTTTAGAAATTCTTGCGGACTATGCGAGGAATCCAAGGCGCTCTGATCATTGCGTCGACAATCCAGATCATACTTGGTTTTAGTGGCCTCTGGCGCAATGTTGTTAGGTAGGGATCAATGGTTCCTATTCGTAAATTCTGCTAGTGCATTCTATGATTGTATAATATCAGGTTGGAGGCTTGGCTGCTGTTGTTCAAATTGAATTATTTCAGTTTGTGGCTTGATTAGTCTGCAATCATTTCACAGGTTGCTAAGCCCATTGTCTGCTGTTCCTCTGATCTCGCTTGCTGGATTTGGGCTCTATGAGCTTGGTTTTCCAGGGGTAAGCATTAGTGTAGAGCTAATCTGATGTTGTTGTCGCTTGTTTTTTTTCATGTTCCCAGCTCCTTATATCACCGGAACACTGACTCTAGGATTCATTTGGTTTCAGGTTGCAAAGTGTGTGGAAATTGGGCTCCCAGAAATCATTCTAATGCTCATATTTTCTCAGGTTTGTGTCATTCATTCTGCCTTTCTATGCACAAAAAGCCACTATATCAGAAGCCATTTACTAATGCATTTGCTCTACGCATGTGCAGTATTTACCTCATGCTATTCATGTGGCAAAGCCTGTGTTTGACCGGTTTTCTGTAATCTTCACCATTGCTATTGTATGGCTGTATGCATACATTCTTACTGCTAGTGGTGCGTACAAGAATGCTCGAACAAAGACACAAATACATTGTCGTGTGGACCGCTCTGGACTTATAAGTGGAGCACCTTGGTAAGCATTTAAGCAATCTATCACAATTGCGCCACCTTTTCCGGAGACCCTTGTTTTGGTAAGAGTTCATTTCAGATGTGCTGAAAAAACATTGTAGGATTAATGTTCCATACCCTTTCCAATGGGGAGCTCCAACATTTGATGCTGGAGAATGTTTTGCGATGATGATGGCCTCATTTGTCGCTCTTGTAGAGGTTAGTCTGTGCAGCTTTACCCAAAGTGATAAAAAATAAGTGGGTGATGATTAACCTTCTAATAGGCATTGTGCTTCTCTTTCAGTCAACTGGGACCTTCATTGCCGTGTCAAGATATGCAAGCGCGACTATGATACCTCCCTCTGTTCTTGGTCGTGGCATTGGTTGGCAGGTACCTGAGTTGATTATCGTAAGCTTCATTTTCTTCTTGCTAGTTTTCTGTGGTCAAAATTGTATTTCATCATCTGTAGGGCATTGGTACTTTACTTGGTGCATTTTTTGGGACAGCTAATGGAACTGCAGTGTCAGTGTAAGTGTTATCCTACTATCTGGTGCTACGGGCATTGATAGCTTGGGGTACAGCTTTTCTCTAATAGTCCATTTTGATGTTTGCAGTGAAAATGCTGGTTTACTTGCCTTGACACATGTTGGCAGCCGGAGAGTAGTCCAAATATCTGCAGGATTCATGATTTTCTTCTCTATCCTTGGTAATGCACAATGTTGTTTCTAATGTTATGCATCTAGGTTCTCCATTGAGTGTACTTTTAGATTTGGAAGTAAGCAGACAAATAAAGGACGCTCGGCAGACTGTTACTGAATTTGATAGCAACACTGTTACTGCATTTGAGGATTGTGACTGTAACTTTTGTAATTTGACTTTTGACATATAAATTCCTTAGTATTTTGCATGGTTCAGGTGTTGTTGATTATCCGCTTTTGATAGGCTAATCGTGCTGCTTTTGTTTAACTAGGAAAATTCGGAGCAATATTTGCGTCCATCCCACTGCCGATATTTGCTGCCCTATACTGCATATTCTTCGCATATATTGGTACATCCTGATCTCTGTATCCTTCAGCAGGACTTTTATCTTCTTATTATCTCCAGGACATGTTCTTAAACACCAAGCTTTTCAATTTATCTATTCATATGCTTTGCAGGCGCTTGTGGTCTCAGCTTCCTTCAGTTCTGTAACCTGAACAGCTTCAGGACCAAGTTCATCATGGGGTTCTCCTTCTTCATGGGCTTGTCGGTCCCCCAGTACTTCAACGAGTACACATCCGTGGCTGGCTATGGCCCAGTGCATACCGGCGCTCGATGGGTATGTGAAACAAACGCTGCTGTCTCCGTGCCATTCTAGAATTGCCATTTTGGTTTCATCAAAAAAAGAATTGCCATTGTGGTTTCATAAAAAAAAAGAATTTCCATTGTGGTTTCATCAAAAGAAGAATTGCCATTGTTCAGCTGGACCTCCATTGCACATGTGTGACTGATGCAGTTTTGCTCACCATGGTTGCTTTCTCGTCTCGGCAGTTCAACGACATGATCAACGTGCCCTTCTCGTCGAAGGCGTTCGTGGCGGTGCTGGTGGCCTTCTTCCTGGACAACACGATCCAGCGGCGTGACACCTCGGTACGGAGGGACAGGGGCTACCACTGGTGGGACAAGTTCCGGAGCTTCAAGACGGACAGCCGTAGCGAGGAGTTCTACTCCCTGCCCTTCAACCTCAACAAGTTCTTCCCGTCCGTGTGATCCTGATGCTGCTGCTTGCGTGGCGGATAGGTTCATCGTTGTTCCTCACCGTAGCTCGGACCGGACCGGAGAAGAAACCATCAGTAAGTCCGGCGCAGATGATGCTGGGCTGGAACTGGACTGATGGCAGTGTACATTCAGGGATGAACTGCTGGATGTTCCATGGGAGCTTTTGGGTTTTGGCATGTCCCAATGTTAGTTTGGTTCAAATGATAGATATCCTGATAGTTGAGCCGTTAGGCCCTTTTGCGTTTACCCAGGAATATCAGTTGCCATGTGTTTTGTAGTAAGTGTAGTAATCAGTATAGCCTTGCTAGTAGTAACTGTACCCTCCTTGCATTGGTCAGCGAGAGCACGACATTTTGGAATTTGGATGAGATTCTGTGCAACTTCTGAACCTTTTGCTAACAATTGAACTCAAAGGTAAATTTGCTTAGTAGCCTTCAAAGAATTTGTTTGAACTTTTTCGTTATACTAGTAATAATGCACGTGCGACACGCACGTGCTATACTTTGACACTGTAAAAAAACTTATGCAGTACTTATCAAAGTGCTAATAAAATGTATTGAACAAGAAAGAGGAAACACTTAAAAATATGCATTGATTTGCATCTAGTCTTCTGTAGCTAAACGAAAATTTGTGAATGGATTGATGCTTACCGTCTTTTGAGTTTGCATACTTGTACTGCAAATTCGGCCTCTACCTGTGCTTCAGGCATGGCTTGATATGAACCGAGAGAATTCATCTCTTGGACTGAGTCTTCCAAACGGTTTGCAGGTACGTGGAGATGACTGCATGGACTGGCATGGCTACCATGAAGGTTGCTGTGGCCATCGATGCCCCTGCTGTACCCCAGCTTTGCATCCATCATTAACATGACACAACCAGGAGCAAATCTGATCCCCTCCCTCTCTCTCTTTCTTTATCCTCCTCTCTAACCACGATTGATGAGTGCATTAGAAAATGGGAAATCGCAGATGTTGTAAACTGTTCTTGCTGTGCATTCATGGTGAGGAGGCCTTCTTTTGGACCGCCGGCCGCCGGCGCTGCTACAAGATGCCGAAGCTCTTGTGGTGGGAGAATCGCCAGATAGCACCTGGCCCTCCTCGTAGGCTTCCTGATCCTTTCTTCCACCTCCTTGTCCATCCGCCACTTCTTGCCTCGGTACGGACGCTAGACAGAGACCAAGGGCGAGATGATCCTGCGCTAGGCACCGTGAGACGGCATCAACCGCCAGAAACGCAAGCCGTGGGCGCTGGGTGGAACAGCTCCCCGTGCAGCTGCGGTCGGGATCCGCCCCCCGCCGCTTCCTCATAGCGGCTCGCGGCCACCAGGCTCTGCCCCGCGCCGCTCCCTTGCGGGCAGGGGGTCGAGCTCCGCCCCGCGTTGCTCGCTCACGTCGGGCCGGCGGTTGAGCTCCACCCCGAGCGCCTCGCTCGTGGCGGCGGTCGCTCGGTCGAGCGTCACACAAGAATCCTCCGCGACATCAACGAAGCTAGTCGTCCCTCGTCCGTTTCGTAGGCTGCCCGCGATGAACTCGCATTCTTCCCCCAATCTGGAGGGCGGTGGCACTGCGGCGGCGCCAGCACGAAGAATTGGCCCCGGGTGGGCGGGTGGCCAGCACGGGATGGCCCCCGCCTCGCGCCGGCGCCCACACACCCGCACCAGCGCGCCGCCGCTGCCGCCTCCTTGTAGATCCTCGGCGCCCGCGCGTTCCGCTTCTTCACCGCGCCGCCGTCACGGATCTCCTCATCGGCCATGGGATGGAACGCGGGCTAGCCGCAGGACGCGCACCGTGGGCCCCCGTGAAGGCCGCGACCTCCTCCCATGCCGCGAGGCCGGCGGCGCCGTTGGCCAGGGCGGGCGTGACGCCGTGATGTCGGGTTAGTGGGTACGCGGGGTGAGTAAGAAACCATCGGGTGAGAACATTTTTAAGTTTTTGTCAGAAACACGCTTCAACTCGCAATTTGGATCTCCATCCCCTCCCACCTCCCTCGGCCCCGACACACGGGTCCAAATTTGGGTGAAAAACGTTTTCAATTGTTTTCGATTTTTATAGTATAGATTTATAGAAATAACTTGTGATTTTACAATGGTATTGTAAAAGAAAATTCTAGCGGTTTGTTATCCGGACACATTTTAACTTTAAATCTCTTGGGCTGGCCCACGTCGTCGTGTCTCCGCGGTTTAGTCGTGGGAACAGAACCGACGGGCCCAACGAGCCCCGCAGCGCGCTCGCGGGCCCAGTTCCCGCACGGCCCGGAATTCACAGGCCGCAGCGCGATCGGTGGCCGGCCCAGCAAGTCCCTACCTGATCCACGGCGCAAACGTGCACAACATTGAGCACGCTGAATTGACAGCAGTATTTGCTAAAAAAAAATGACAGCAGTAACGGACTAGCGTATTTTGTTTTTGACGGCAGCATGCAACGGTATTTTGGTTGACTAATCATTCTTTTTTTGTGAAATTTATCATTTTTGAACTAGTTAAGTATGCAAGGTTTGTGTTCTTCCTTCCACTGGGCCGACTTAAAACTCGGCCAAACGACCTAATCCGGACATGACACCCAGAAAAGTCAAACGAAAAAAAAACAAACGAAGTGACCTAAAACTACCCTGTGTCTGTGTGTCATCCTACACTGGTTTCTTTCTTTTTATTTAGGGGAGGAAGATGTAGGCTTCTTGTTCGGCTGCTCGGTCGGTCGTTGGGAAACAAACATTTGGGGGCGGCATGTTGCTCGGACGGACACGATCACACGAGTTTGTTTGTTACGGCGGACAGATCAGCTTCGACACGTACGAATTCCAACCATCATGCGACCATTAAACAAGCAGTGTGGCCGTCAGCTCCCTCAAGAACAAACAATGTGTTGGGGGCATTACCTTCGGCCTTCGGCCTTCGACCGAAGACCCGCGCGTAATTTGAATGCAACGACAAGATCTCGTCCCGGCTCGGCAAGCCGAGCAGCAAGGGCTTCAAGCTTCGGGCGAAGACCGAGGCGCCTACGGCGAAAACCGATTTGCCACAGGCGAAGACGAAGAGAGGCAAAGAGTGACGAAGACCGAGACGCCTACGGCGAAGACCGGTTCGCCACAGGCGAAGACGAAGAGAAGCGAAGAGTGACGAAGACCGAGGCGCCTACGGCGAAGACCGGTTCGCCACAGGCGAAGACGAAGAGAAGCGAAGAGAGGCGAAGACCAGGGCACCTAGGGCGAAGACCAGGGTGCCGACTGCGAACTCGAAGACCACAAGGGAAGGCGTCGGAGAGTAAGCGCTTCGAAAGCCGCGAAGGAAATCTTATAATAGGCCCAATGAGCTGTAATGGGCCCAATAGGCAGAAGAGGCTCGGATGTAATTTACCAAATGATATAAAAATACGGTTGTACCCCGGGAATATTCCGGGAATATAGTTGTTAGGGGGCATTATGGTGTAATAACGGAGGGTGGTAGGTGAACCGTCACCTATAAATACCCGACCCCTGTAAATTGATGGGACACATTGAATACAGAGTGAGAATCCAACTTATTGTGCGAAGCCTCGTTTCTGGCTTGGAGTTGTTCACTTCGACTGGTGCGCCCTTTCTTCACTGTTGTAGTATTCGTCCGTTCCGGAAGCACTCTCCACCCACAGTTTGGCCCTTCGCCCTCGTGATGATTTGAGGCTCCGTAGATTCTTCCTGAAGAGCTTGTATCTTGGCTCTTCGCGCCTCTTCGATGCGAGCATCAACCCTTCGCATTGCAGCGATGTCTTCGGCAGAGATGCCAAGGTCCAGCAGATCGACTTCGTGTTGACCTTCTGCGATGTCTTCGACGGTGATGTCTTCTTTGCCGGTTGCGGGCTCTTGTCTGGGGGCGGCTTCGTCTTGCGGAGTTGTCGTCGTTGTTGTCGTGTCAGTCGAAGTGGTAGTAGCGTCTCCCTTCTTCTTCGCCGCCATGTGGTGTGGTGTGGCGTGGTGTGTCGAACCGACGGCTGGGCGCCAAACTGTGGGTGGACAATGCTTCCGGAACAGCCGAAGAGAAAAGGGGGGCCGAAGGGAAAAAACATCATTTTGCTATTTCCATGGGAAGGACCAAGGTCATTGGACCAATGAATGCCCAATCGCAATTGAAACGAAGGCAGAGCTCGAACGCAAAAATGCACAATCAGCAAAACCAGTAAATTACACTTCGCAATCACCGCATCCAGTTCCTCTTCCACAAACCACCTGGACCCCAACACCAAATTGGCCAGTATCATACCCAGTTTACAACTACAACCCATCATACACATCTCCAATGTCATTGTCTTCGCAACAATCCATGCCACCACCTTCGCACCAGTCGATGCCGATGCTACCTGCTCTGCAGTACGCCAACACATGGTCAAGGAGCTCCACGCCTTTACCCCCACCACCGAAGCTCGAGACAGGACAGATACCGGAAAGAGCAGGCGACGGACCCTCCGGCAGCATGGTTAACATCATCAATGCCATCTCCGGAGGATCCAATGAACTGGTTCATGAGACGAAGAGGCAACGCAAATAATACTTCAGAATTGTCTCTCATGTGAGCGAAGGCAAATGTTTCCGAACTCCGTGGTCGCATGTCCCAATAACCTTCACACAGGCGGATCTTCGGCTACAACACTACCCTCACAATGATCCCCTTGTCATCAGAGCCAACATTGGCAAGAATTCAGTACACTTCGCTGGGAATGACGTCGGAAGGATATTGGTCGACAATGGCAGCTCCACAGACATTCTGGTATGGCAGTCCTTCGTCAAGATGGGGTTCACAGAGCAAGCTCTGAAAAAATCGCAATACCCTCTCATTGGCTTCGGAGGCAAGAGAATCGAGGCCCTCGGCAAGATAGAGCTCAACGTCACATTCGGCGAAGGGGTCACGCAAAGAACCGAAGCAATAACCTTTGATGTAGTGGACATCAACTATCCATACAATGCCATCTTCGGCCGCAATACCCTGGTGAAGTTTGCAGCTGTAATCCATCAGCCATATCTATGCATGAAGATACCTTCGGCAGAGGGAGTCGTGACCGTCTACGGCAATCAAGAAGAAGCGCGCAGGTGCGAAGATAACGTGTATAGCACCAACAAAACCGTGCATATCATTGAGGCTACCGAAGAGGACACAAGAACATTTGTTGCCGAAGACATGCGAAGAGACCATAAAAACGAAGGGGTCTCACCAGCAGAACATACAAAGAAGGTACCATTATGCGAAGATGTGCCTGATCGTCTGGTGATCATCGGCAAGGAGCTCGAGGAGCACGAAGAGGTAAGACTCATACAGTTTCAGAGGAACAATCAAGACGTCTTCGCATGGTCTTCGTCCGACTTGCGAGAAGTCAGTCGAGAAGTCATTGAGCATACGCTTACAGTCAACCCGAAGGCAAAACCGATAAAGCAGGGGCAGAGGTCAATGTCCGAAGAGAGGAAGAAAGCAACACAGGGTGAGGTGCAGAAATTGCTAGACGCAGGTGTCATTCGCGAGGTGCAATACCCAGAGTGGTTGGCAAATGTGGTCATGGTACCAAAGAAGAATGGGAAATGGAGAATGTGCATCGACTTCACCAACCTCAATAAGGCTTGTCCGAAGGATGAATTCCCTTTGCCTCGCATCGACACATTGGTCGATGCGGCGGCCGGCTCAGAAATACTGAGCATGCTGGATTGTTTCTCCGGCTATCACCAGATTTTCATGAATAAGGGGGACGAAGAGAAAACTAGTTTCACCACTCCTTTCGGGTCATACTGTTACATCAGGATGCCAGAAGGCCTCCGCAACGCAGGATGTACATTTAACAGAATGATCAAGAAGGTGCTCGGGGATCAGCTAGATAGAAACATCTCCGCATATGTGGATGACGTGGTCATTCGAAGCAAGAAAAAAGAAGATCACGTACAAGATCTTCGTGAAACATTTACAAACCTTCGCCGGCATGGGCTAAAGCTAAACCCTGAAAAATGTGTCTTCGGTGTTCGAAGAGGCAAGATGTTGGGTTGTATGATCACAGAAAGGGGTATAGAGGCGAACCCTGAGAAGATCGAGGCAATCAGGCAGATGAAGCCACCAACCACAAAGAAAGGAGTTCAAAAATTGACAGCTCGATTGGCTTCGCTGAACAGATTCATCTCCAGGTCGGCAGAAAAGTCTCTCCCGTTCTTCAAAGCACTGAAAGGAGCTGGCAACATGCAATGGGGCGAAGAGAAAGTGAAGGCGTTTGAAGCCTTGAAAACATTTATAGAAAACCTGGCAGTCATGTCCAGCCCTTCTGAGAAGGCAGAGCTCTTGCTGTACATCGCCACTTCGGGTGCTGCGGTCAGTGCAGCTCTCGTCGAAGAGAGATTAGTCGAAGGTGAACTTAAGCAAGTCCCCATCTATTTCGTCTTCGAAGCCCTGAGTGGCTCGAAACTACTATACTCCGAAATGGAAAAAATGTCTTACACAGTAGTCATGGCTTCGTGCAAGCTTCGCTACTATTTCCAGAGTCACAAGATAAAAGTTCCAACTTCATTCCCTCTTCGGGATATGTTTGAAAACAAGGAGGCCTCCGGCAGAATAGGCAAATGGGCTACAAAACTAGCGGAGCATACAATTGACTTCGTCCCTAGAACAGCAATCAAGTCCCAGGTCTTGGCAGAGTTCATTGCAGACTGGACTCCAGCGGTGCCTTCGCAAGAAACACCGAAGTTAGAATCAATATGGCAGCTTGAATATGACGGGGCATACCAGAGAGATGGGGTAGGGGCTTCGGCAATCCTCACTGCCCCATCGGGCACACAATGTTGCAGAATACGAAGGCCTGCTCCTAGGTCTTCGCAAGGCAAGAGCACTGGGAGCGTGAAGGCTGTCCATCAGATCCGACTCGGAGCTAATCACCGGACACATCAATAAAACCAATAGAGCACTGAAGCCGGAGCTGTCAAAGTATCTGGCAGCCGTCCGAAGCATGGAGAGGTTTTTCCTCGGATTCAGCATACGGAGCTTCCCAAGATCGCAAAACAAGCAAGCCGATATACTGGCGAAGACCGCAGCTCAATATGATCCGCTGCCACCAGATGTGTTCTTTGAAACATTGAAGTAGAGCTCTGTCAACTGCGCCGAAGAGCCTGTAAAATTCATCAACGCCATAACCAGCGAAGACTAGAGGGCAACCATAATGGCCTATCTGCGAGGGCATTTCGTCCCTGAAGATGACACGGAAGAAAAGAGAATGGCTCTTCGTGCTCGCAACTACAAAATCATCAACGAAAACCTATATCGAGGGGATGTCTGCGCGCCCCTCCTGAAGTGCATCTCTTGTGAAGAAGGCCGACAGTTGCTCGAAGAGATTCACGCAGGCATGTGCTCTTCGCACATTGCAACAAGGGCATTGGTAGGCAAAGCCTTTCGCGAAGGCTTCTATTGGCCTTCGGCGGTTGCAGACGCGCACGAAGTGGTCCGAAAATGCTCAAATTGCCAAAGGCATGCACCATATAGCAAATTTCCACCAGACGAAGTGCAGTTATTGCCTCCGGTGTGGCCCCTCGCTTGATGGGGCATCCACATTGTAGGGTCTTTGCCCATGGCGCTAGGAAACTACAAGTATGCTGCAGTCGCAGTAGAATATTTCTCGAAGTGGGTCGAAGCCAAGGCTCTCAGAGATAACACAGCCGGAGCCTTGCAGAAGTTCTTCTGGCAAAACATTGTGTGCCGCTTCGGCGTACCAAAAGAAGTCACCGTAGACAACGACAAGCAATTTGATTGCACCACATTTAGAGACTTCACCACGCAGCTTGGGACGAAGCTATGTTTCGCTTCGGTCTATCACCCGCAATCGAACGGCGTGGTGGAAAGGGCCAACGCCATCATCTTCGCAGGCATAAAGAAGAATATCACCGAGTGGTCAAAGGGGAAGTGGATAGATGAGTTATCAAGGGTAATTTGGTCACACAATACGACAGAGTCAAGGACAACGAAGTTTACTCCGTTCAAGCTCTTGTACGGCGAAGAAGCTGTCACGCCCGAAGAAATCAAGCTCAAATCTTGGAGGACGTCCGAAGGGACAGACAATATAGAGGAAGACATAAAGCCTTCAATCGACACAATCGAGGCAGCAAAGATGCAAGAAGCAATCAACCTCGGCAAATACCAAGAAGAAACTCGAAGATGGAAGAACAAGAAGGTGAAACCCAGGTTGATTCAAGAAGGGGATCTTGTGCTTCGCAGAATCCCGAAGGCCAAACAGAAAGGGAAGATGCATAGCAAGTGGGATGGACCATTCATTGTCGCCTCCATGGTGAGACCAGAAGCCTACAGACTTCGCACACTAGAAGGTGTCGAAGACCCAAACTCATGGAACAAAGATATGCTGCAAAAGTACTATGTGTAGGAACAATGTAAGAGCCTGCGGAGAAAAATAAACGAAGGGGCTCAACAGTTTAGTATTTATTTCCGCAATTTTTTATTTTATTTTTTTGTTTGCGAGAAATTCGCACAATGTATCGAAGGGGCCGTACTCTTTTCCTCACGGGGGAAGCCTTCGCACGTTCACTCTGGACGTCGGAGGTGTGAGGTTTTTAACGAGGCGGAACCCTGTGTAACCCCTTGTGAAATATAAGCAAGGTCCCCCGAAAAGAAAAAACTCTCAGGAACAGGAATATGGTGAAGGCACCAAAGCGTCTATCCCTCTTCGCCAAGCGAAGAGGGGAGTCATCGGCGCATAAAATAAGCGATGAAGCTTGAAAGAAGTAAGCACGGGACGCAATCTCTGACAGGGGCTTCGCTCCCCTTAGCTTTACTTCCAACTAAATAACAAAGTCCTTATGAGCGAAAAGCCTAAGGCAGAAAACTCCTTGCGAGCGAAGAGCCCAAGGCAGAAATACGAAGACATAAAAGTCCTTATGAGTGAAAAGCCTAAGGCAGAAAAGTCCTTGCGAGCGAAGAGACCAAGGCAGAAATACGAAGACATAAAAGTCCTTATGAGTGAAAAGCCTAAGGTAGAAAAGTCCTTGCGAGCGAAGAGCCCAAGGCAGAAATTCGAAGACATAAAAGTCCTTATGAGCGAAAAGCCTAAGGCAGAAAAGTCCTTGTGAGCAAAGTGCCCAAGGCAGAAATTCAAAGACATAAAAGTCCTTATGAGCGAAAAGCCTAGGGCAGAAAAGTCCTTGCGAGCGAAGAGCCCAAGGCAGAAATTCGAAGACACAAAAGTCCTTATGAGCGAAAAGCCTAAGGCAGAAAAGTCCTTGCGAGCGAAGAGCCCAAGGCAGAAGTTCGAAGACAAAAAATCTTCATGAGCAAAGATCCCAGGGCAGGAAAGTCGATGAGCAAAGAACCAAAGTCAAAATCTCGTGTGAAAATTCATCGCCCCCCGCAAGTCGAGCAAGGGGGGCGTGGCGCTTCGCAAAACGTACATACGCTCGACTGCGGCGTCGATGACTTTCATCCTCTCGCCCGTGCAAAAGGGGGGGTGGCGCTTCGCAAAATACAAATTTGCACAGTCGAAGGATAAAACTAGGAAGCATAAATATATTCATTTGTATATAAAAAGAACAGTTCGCGTTACAAGAAAAATTACACTTCGCAATAATAGCGAAGAAAACGCACGTGTACACTTCGCACAAAAGCGAAGAAAGGTACAAATTTCTTTCCTTCGCGCTAAGTCGAAGACTCCACGAAAACTAAATCATGAAGTTACATCTGAAATTTCTTCGTCGAAGATAAGGCAGTCCAAGTCAGATATGACTTCGCGGACCGCAACATCTATTATTTCTTCGGCTGTCCGGCGAAGAAATGCTTCAAACTCAACCCTTGCAAGCGAGGGCACCCCATCATTAAGAAGAGCCTTCGTCAAAAATCCCTTGGCGATGATACATGAATTCATGCGGAGCAACCATGTCTTCAATAGGCTCCGGCTTTGGCTCTAGAAGGCCCATGGGCGCTTTATAAGGCCTATCGGTGTCCAAAAGACGTTTTATTTCACGGCGAAGCCGGCGCTCAGACAGAACTTTTGCGTGTTCTTCGGAATTGCGCTGGAATTCCATGAAGAAACATTTTGTATCGGCGTTCCGATAGTCATATATGCGTTCTCGGTCAGACCAAAACTCATCAAATGAAAGCCAAGGGCGACGGGCACGGAACTTCTCCCAAGTTAAACTAGAAACATAAAAATTCCTACGGTTCAAGCGCCAAGGAATAATACCTTCGATGATCCGAGCAGGGGCCAACACAGGGTCCTGCGCAGACATCGAAGGCGTTAGATACAGTGATACTTCTATTTTCAATACTTCACTACTACAAAAATCAGTAGGCCTTTAGTCATCACACCTCGGCGATCTTCGGAGCATCATCCGCTTGCCCCCCGCTATCTTTGCCCTCGCCATGGCCAGGGGCTCCGTCTTCGCCGCCACCGGGAGCGCCGCTGCGCAAGTTGCCGGCTTCAGCCTCGCAAAGGAAGCCTCGAGCGAAGATTTCTGCCTTCTCTTGAATCTAAGAGAAATCAAGCATGTCGATAAGCGAAGACGGTAACAAAAAGTGAAGCTTGAGAAACGCGAAATGGTACCTAATCTTTCATGCGCTCCAACTCAACATCGACAAGTAGCCGCCCCTTTTCATGGGAGTACTTCGCGAAGTTCTTGGCGATATTCTTCGGCAAGGCAGAAAGGCCTTCGGGGCGCAAGGAGTCCAGCGAAGGCCATTCAAAACACGAGTCCCGAAGAAGTCGCAGTTGAGCCTTCACGATGCCCATTGAAGAGGCACTGCTCTCCGCTGGAAGCAAACGACAGACGGCAGCACTAAGAGTACGTGCCGCAACCGTAGCGGATAGCTCGCATTTGAAGTCCGCGCCAAATCTGGCCATCACCAAGGAGGCACGAATCCAGCAGAAGAGCTCCGCCACTTCGACGTTCTCCTCTTACGATATCTCCGGAGGGTCAATAGCGAACTTCGCGAGCAGGCCGTGAATGTCAGTTTGCACCAAATCTGCGAAGGAGCTGATAGCGGTGCGCCATCGCTGAACATCTTTCCCACAGGCACGTTGAGCTTCGGCAACCCTCCGGGCTTCTTCGGCTTCAGCTTTAGCTTTTTCAGCATTTTCCTTGGCCTTCTCCGCACCAAGTGCGTCCCGGCGAGCAGCCTCGGCTGCCTCGGCATGGTTCTTCGCCTCAGCACGGGCAGCAACGAGTGCCTCCTCGAGAGCAGATTTTTCCTTTTCCAGGGCTACCACACGCTCCTCCATTCTCGCCAACTGCGAAGTTCGTTCGTTGTCAATCCTGAGTTGACGGGAGGCGCAGCGCGAAGCGACGAAGGCCTTTAAGGAGAGGTCTTCGACGTCTTGAAGAATTTGGCTCACTCCGGTGGACATCAGGCGCTTCTCCATAAGGGGAAAGCCGAAGGAGGATCCGGCTTCGGCGAGGAATCTCCTCTCCCGATCGCTGCTCGAAAACCGAAGACTGCCGACGATGTTGTCCCCGATCAGCTTCGCCTCCGACATCCCGAGAGCGGCAGCCACCTCAACAGGGTCGGAGGTGCTTACGTGGTAGCCGCTGCTCTCTGTCGAGGTGAATGTTGCGGGCCTTCGGCTGGAAGACCCGGCGGCAGGAACCCGAGGCAGTGGCATGTCCCTGAGGACCAGAACCGGACCCCTCCACGTCCTCGCCGCTTGACGACGACGACGAATCCGAAGACGTCGATGACAAATCCAGAGACGAAGGGGCTGCGGCTGAGTTTTTAGCATGGGGCTCCGTGGTCGCCAGGACAGATTGGATCTCCTGGACGAATTCGTCATCGCTGTCTGGCTCCATGGCGCTGTACTCTAAAGCCAGTGAGGGCTTCGGCGGTGGAGCGACGGCCGCGATAGGACGCGCCACAATGGGAGGCGAAGAAGCGGTGACGGGATTTCTATTTCCCCCGTTGTCCTCGGACTCCCCAGCGCTGCGAAGGGGCGAGGAAGTCAGGAACTCTAGAAGCTTCGAGCGTTTCGCTCCGCCAAGGCCAGAGCCCCTCTTTTTTCGTTTTTTCTTCTCAAGTGTGGCAGTGATGCCACCGGTGCCTCCAACTTTTCCCCCTACTTTCTGAACAGCAAGAAGAGTTTCGGCAGCACACTGAGGGGCTTCGATGCCGAAGAAGGAAAACACCCGATTGCCTCGCGCACCGGCAAGTTTGGACAGAAGCAAGTCATATTCATTGCCGGACACTGGTCCAAGCATCTCGTCAGCACGGGTCTCCACCTCCGCTACATCTATTTCTGAAAACAAAGACAAAAGTTCTTATTGTCCTCGAAAAAAAAACTTACATTCTTTTCGAAGTCCGAAGACTTCGCTAAAGTTAGGCATCGGAAGCCCATAAACTTCCCTCTCTGAGGGGGAAGCACCCGCATGCGACGAACTCTTCTGTTATGTCACGCATACTGAGCACTTTCGACACCGCACGAAGGATGGTCATGAAGGCTTCGTTTGCAGGGATGCGAGCCACGTCCACCTTCGGGGTGTCGCCCAAATTTCCAAGCTTCTGAACAACCAAAGGGTGGCGCTTCGTCTCCGGGTCGAGGGGAACCTTGTGGTAAAACCAGAACGGAGACCAGTCCCCCGTCCACTTATTCTTCGACGCCCCGACGGGGCTGGGAGCAGTATGTTGAAAGGCGAAGGTGTAGCACCCGTACTGGGGCTCCATCTTCGTTGAGATACCGTCAGAGCCACGAACGGAGATGCTCTTCGGCTGGTAGTGCACTCACATCACCCGAGCGAAGTTCTCCGAGGTCTGGGCGATGTGACAGGTCTTCGACAACCACATGAAAAGGTTGACGCGGGCGAAAGAGTTCGGGATCATGTGGTGTAGGAAGACGCCGTACCGGGCGAAGATGTCGACGATAGCTGGATCGAGGACGAAGCGAAGCCCAGTGGGAAAGAAGTCCTTGAAGACGACCACTTCGTCTTCTCTTGGCTTCACGTAGGTGTCCGTCTCCGGTGGAACACGTCCAAGGCCAGGAATCAGTACCCCTTGGTTCTCCATTTCTCCAAGCATCGCTAGAGTCATCTTCGTCGGACCGAAGAAGGTGGTAGGCGGGAACTTGCTCTTCTTCGGAGCCATCGCAGGACCAAGCGAGTTCGCCGTGGCGCAAACGATGGGAGAGGAGCTAAAACTGAGACGAAGAGGAACAAAAGCAGAGTGAAGCAAGAGAGTTCGGCGCCGGAAAGCAAAGAAAGCGTACCATCCCCCGCCCGAGCACCCCCACTTATATAGGGGGGGATGTGAAAAATCTATTTTACCCCTCCAGAATTTTCGCGGAGGGATCACGCGGGGAAGGGCAATGTCGGATTTTCGCACCGGAAGCCTCGTGCGACGCGTCGAACAAAAAAGTTAAATTAATTTTGATTAACTCTTTAATGCATTTACTAATACGCCTCGATGTCTGGTCCGTTGCTTAGCAGGTGAACTGAAAAGACTCAGGCCTCGACGGACCGCGAAGCGATCGGTCGAGGCCCGAAGGGTGGCGCTATGGGAGAAGAAGTCGAAGTCGTCGCCCCTCCAAGGATGGGCAACGACTCCGAGGGGCTACTGTTGGGGGTGCCACCTTCGGCCATCGACCGAAGGCCGCGCGCAATTTGAATGCAACGACAAGGTCTCCTCCCGGCTCGGCAAGCCGAGCAGTCAAAGGGCTTCAAGCTTCGGGCGAAGACCGAGGCGCCTACGGTGAAAACCGATTCGCCACAGGCAAAGACGAAGAGAGGCGAAGAGTGACGAAGACCGAGGCGCCTACGACGAAGACCGGTTTGCCACAGGCGAAGACGAAGAGAAGCGAAGAGTGACGAAGACCGAGGCGCCTACGGCGAAGATCGGTTCGCCACAGGCGAAGACGTAGAGAAGCGAAGAGAGGCGAAGACCAGGGCGACTAGGGCGAAGACCAGGGCGCCGACTGCGAACTCGAAGACCTGAAGAGAAGGCGTCGGAGAGTAAGTGCTTCGAAAGCCGCGAAGGGGGCCCAATGGGCAGAAAAGGCTCGGATGTAATTTACCAAATGATGTAAAAATATGGTTGTACCCCGGGAATATTCCGGGAATATAGTTGTTAGGGGGCATTACGGTGTAATAACGGAGGGTGGTAGGTGAACCGTCATCTATAAATACCCGACCCCTGTACATTGATGGGACACATTGAATACAGAGAGAGAATCCAACTTACTGTGCGAAGCCTCGTTTCTGGCTTGGAGTTGTTCACTTCGACTGGTGCGCTCTTTCTTCACTGTTGTAGTGTTCATCCGTTCCGGAAGCACTCTCCACCCACACATTGTTTTGGAGCAAAAACAGATCAGATTTGAATTTGATATAGGTTTAGGCACTTTCGGGGCAGCTCCAGGAACACGTGGATACGCAGGGACAGGGGAACAGTGGCAAGCGTGCCCTGGCAGGGGTCCCCTCCCCTCCCCTCCCCTCCCTTCCTCCCTTATTCCATTCTCCGTTCCGTTCCAAAAACCCCACCCGATCCCCACCAGCACAGTAAGCACGTTCCGTTTCCAGCGTGGCACATGCGCTCAAAGGACGAAGACGAAGACGCTCGCAAACACGCAGCAATGGTATCCCGCTCCACACCCACCCAGAGTCCTGCAGGTGCAGAGGAGGGTCGCCCTACAAAGTGCCAACTCTGTTGAAACCCCAAGTAAACTAATCGGATTCGTCAACCAGATAAGGTACGAATTGGCCGGCCCGAGATCCTTGCTTGGGCGCAACACTTCCAGCTCGTGCTCGCCGGATCCCGGCCGTCCCTCCGGCCCCAACCCGCTGCCATGCCGTCCTGTCCCCGGCCTGCCTCCCTCTCAGCTGGGCACGACACGAGGCCGTGGACGCCCGGCCGGGATCCGTGTCCTCGCATGGGAGCTGGGACAGAGGCCGACCGGACCGACCGAGCACGACGAAGATTCTCCCGGCTGCTGACTGCTGCGTAGCCGTCTTCAGAGCTCGGAGTAGTTCAGACTTCAGAGCTGAGAGCATTTTTAATCGGCCGGATGCGGATGGGCTCTATGCCAGTGTGAAACTGAAACATCCCTGCAGAGCATGGTCATGGACTGTCTGCGGCGGCCATCAGGTTCATCGCATTGCTGCCTGTTGTCTAATAGATCCTGGCTTTTTTTTACTCGACCTCTGTGCAGTGGTTGGGGGTTTCCATCTTCAGAAACAAATCCAAAACCACCAAAGTTGTTGGTTGTACCTCACTTTTTTTTCCATTTTTTTGCAGAAGTTTTTCATCAGCAAATCCAAAACTGTCAGAGCGCGTGGAGCTGTCACCTACAAAGTTTGTGAAAAGACTAATCTAGTAGGATCAGCTCAATGATCTAGCATGGCTATCCCGCGGACGATTGGAGCCCTGTCACTGTCAGGAAAATCGTGACAAGAAATCCAGTTTGCTTTCACTAAAGGAGGCCAACAAATCGCGATAAGCCCCAATCATTCCCAACCTCTTTTCTAACAAACAGAATTGTTCTCCTAGCTATCGCGTTAGTGTCTGTTTGATTGTCCTCGATCACCTTTCTGATCAGTCGGCGTCGCTTTAGGACTTAGGACTCTCGTTAGCGATCGACTCAGGGCCAACGCATGGCTCCCCGTTAAGCTCTACGATGTCTATCTGCTGCCCTACAAGGAGTGAGAATCTTGCTACTGGAAACCCTGTCGTCGACTGCAAATGTTCCTGAGATTCGCGTCAAGTACATGGGCACGAGGAGGAGACGTTGACAGGCCTATGGGATTTGTGGCTAGCACGCAAATTCTCCTCCGGTTCCATCTCTTGCATCCCTTTCCAAGTGTGCAAGTAGACATGCCCAAGCCATTGGGACACTGAGTGTGAATGAAAGAATGCAGGCGATAGCGGCAATGGCATACCAAGTTGTGTGTTGGACTGTTGGGGGCTAATTGTGAGAGTAAATGGCATCACACTACTAACCACAAGGCAGCTGCTAGTTTGAAAGTGATCGGGTGCTCTAGCCTAAGAGAGGGCGTAAATTAGACATTTTAAAACCTTAACCTATAGCTACAACTAGTTTGCACAAAACTTAAACTAAAACGAGCTATCTAAATGTGTAACTACAGTTCTTCTATTGTGAAACTTCTATCCCAAAAGAGTTTAGCAACATATAGCCAATCCTATCAAGATACTACTCTATGAAAGTAAAGGTACATAAAGATTGCAATAAGTAAATGCAAAAGCTTATAGGAGGGATGAGAGGAAGCAAACTCTTTGACACGAGGATTTATCCCGTGGTTCAGTTAGCCATAAAGACACAAACACCTATATCCACGTTGTCTAAGCACTCACAAAGAGTATCGCTTCACGACAATCAAGTCTCTTCCGTGAACACAATCACGGTCACTTTTTTCCCGCTTTCCACTAAGGAGCTTCACCAAAAAAGGTGGGGTCTCTACGTCCCCCGCACAAAGTTGTCGACGCCGCTCCACACCAAGTCGGAGGGTCGTTGACATTACCGACGAGCCAACAAGGCTCCAAGGGGTCGGCGCACCAAGATCTTTTTTTGGTTCAATCTAGAACCAGCTCAGAAGGCACAACACCTTGCTATCTCACTCACTAAAGAGCTATCCTAGCACTAACACTCTCAAAGATGTGCTAAGGACTAAAGGTATGATCCCTAAGCTCTTGGATGACTTGGAGATGTTCTTGGATGTGTGTGGGACTTCTAGTAACTCCAACAAGTTTCAAATGGACGAGGGAACCCTTGTATATAGCCTCCAAGTTGAACTAGCCGTTTGGAGCCGTTACCCTTTTTCTTGCGAGGGCACCGGTTAAACCGATGGGTACCGTCGGTTCAACCGGTCACACACAGCTTCAAACTAGCCGTTGCGCTTCTATCGGCTGACGTAGTAGTCACTGGTTAAACCGGTGCATTGCACCGACGCTACGTCGGTTCAACCGGTGCTGATCTTTTTCTTCTCAGTTTCCTGTAGCGCTGACGTCATTGCACCGACGCCTGGCTCCGATGCACCGTCCGTTTAACCGGTGCTGAAGACCTGGTTCCTGTGCACTTGACATGCTCTCTGGTCAATAGTATGGTGAATGCACCGACGCCTATTTCTTGACTGTTTCAACCGGTGCCACTATGATTTCCTAACTTAGTCTTCATGCGCCCTGTCCAATGCACCGATGCCTATGCGTCGGTTTATTCGGTGACCATCGGTTAGACCGGTGCATGGTCATCTGTTAAACCGGTGCTACTATTTCTGCATCCATTTGTCTAACTCGACGCGACGGTCATTTGGACACCTCAAAATATTATATCTCTACTTTTTCAATATGGTTTGGCGTCTCGATGGTGAATTGGACATATTTCTACGGCGAATTTTGGACACATTGGATTTCATCCATGGGATCTAAAAATTCTACAAATATGATTTCACAAATTTGTTAGTCCCATTGATTATCTTGTCACACAATCACTAAAATCACAAATAATGGCCTAATGAAGCCATGTTCCTTACATAGTTTGATTAGTGCTAATTGAATGTATAATTCGCTTTTGTTTTCCGCGCCACGTGTGGTGAGGCAATTGCTAGTGTGTGGTCAATTTTAGATTTGGAGAACATATTTATATTAGGTCATGAGTTCAAATCTTTAAAAGAAGCTTTTAGAACAAAAAAAGATGTTTCCATGCAAATTAAGGTCGATCTCCCATTCCTAGAGTTTTGAGGAAAGAACATATATTCATTTTCTGAACCTTCCTACATTTCCCTGCTGCGAGTGGGGGCATCTAGCATTCTAGCCCTATCACTCCATTCTCATATCTCTTGCATAAGCATTTAAAGCACACGTTCATGATTCGCTAATCACCACCACAGTTGATGGGGATTTTTTTCTGCCCTCACAAATTTAAAAAATTCGCGAGCAAATAAATGCTCCATGTGTCGAAGAATGGCTTATACTCCAACAGTTAAAAAGTGACTAAAATGACCAACAATGAATTCAGAAGCAGTACTATCTTCATATAATTCCGGATAATTAAACTAACCTTATGCATCTCGATGCAGTGCAGAACACTGTCAAAATAGTGACGGCCCTCCCACGTGAAAACGCGAGCATAATTAACACTCAACGATGCAGATCCTCTGCCCTGCACCACTTTCCACTCCACACTTAAATACTCCAGCAGCCTGCAGTAAACTAAACTAGATTAAAAACAGTGATCACGCGCGGAGGTTACCGGACAGCACGCCATCATCATAAACTAAAGCACAGCGGCCTCAATGTGGCAGGCAGGGGTCAGGGTGGGAATTTGCAGTGGCGGAACTGGAGCGAAAATTTAAAGGTGGTGAATAATTAAATGGAATATTTAATTCTAACAAAAATTTTCAGCCGAAACTCAACTTCGTCCCCAAACTTTCAAAATGTTCATTTCAGTCCTCAAACTTCTCTATCCAATTCAATTTAATCTTATCCTATGTGGCATGCTATGTTTTGGCACGCGTTGTCACATCTAGTCAGTTATAGTTCATAAAAATCAATATTTCTATAAATGTGATCACTATAAAAGTTTCACCTTGATGAAACTAAATAATTTACAATTTTTAAGGGAGTTCATCCGAATTTATTTATATACACGTATACATTTTTTTTGTAGGCACAAGTTAAAATTTTATTGTGTTATCTATAAGTATATGTGAACCAATATATATTATTGCTAAAAAATAGGTACCCTTTAGATGCTGACATGGCATCCCAGAACGTGGCACGACACGTAGAATGACGGACTAAATTAAGCCGTAAGAAAAAGGTTGAGGGTTGAAATAGTTATTTTGAAAGTTTAGGGATGAAGTTATTCTTCGACTAAAAATTTGATAACAAAATAGTCTATTCTGTTAAAGAAAACTAATTTTTCTTTTAATTTGCATTGATTTTCTACAGAAATTTGATCTACTTTTAACAACTAATTATTTAGTATGCATTAGTATTTTCTTTTTTTTTTGTCCACCCCCGTTTCGCCACTGGGTATTTGGTTCTTTAGTTCGATTGATTTTTTAAGAAATTCGATTTCTAAGAAATAAAAAACTATCGGTTGAAAAAATTTCAGGAAACGAAGATTTCCGTTCTAGGTTATCTTGGTTCAGTTGTGGTTTTAACCGAACTAACCAAAAAAATTTAGGAGAAGCTAATAAAATAATAAGAAAAGCATACATATTCTATAGCAAATTTAGACAATACTTCCTCTATTTTAGAGAATTAGGCGTATAGCCTGCGCATTTGCGCAGCTAGTATTGAAAATTAAAAAATTTGCATGTCCTTGTATCCTTACTTAAAAATTATATTATTTTTTACCATACATCACTATGTTCATTACCGTAAATTATGTCTTATTGTTGGTTAAAACAATTCAAATATGATCTACCTATAACAACAATTTGATTTGTTGAGCTTTAATAATATTATGCATATAATTATTCTTATTTTTATTTTATAATATAGATTTAGTGTTTATTAATAATATAGATTTGTAACTGAGACATAGCAAAATTGTATTTTATGTTTAATTTTTCATAATGGCATTGGTGGGTGATTTTTAATTAGGCATAGGGGTATTTTAGGCTAATTTTTATCGTAATGGCAGTGGTGGTTAATTTTTATTTTTTTTATTTTCTCTGATTAATGTGGGAATTTCTCCATTTGTTGGCCAAATAATAAGATAATAGATAATAATTTATAAGGGAACAATAATGATATACTAAGAGAAATACATAGCAATTGATATTTGACACATCACATATAAACTAAATATATTCTTGCAAAATGCAATATCTATGTAATTCGGTTAACCTAGAGTATGAACCAATTTTATTTTCTTTGGTTATTTCGGTTTTATGGTTTCTGCAACCAAACAGGAATCGATTTTTTTTTCCGATCTCGGTTTTGGTCCGGTTATTTCTGGGTTGCATCATCGGTGACTGCAATGCAAAGACCGACGGCGATGCCCAATGCCCGGAACGAGCAAGGTCCGGCACATGCCTGCTGCCCGGATTTGATTTGATCCGATCCGGCCGGCTGCGTGGGAGAGAGCCCATGCACGCAACTCCCAGAGAGGAACTGCCACTGCTGGAGGCGGCGACTTGATCCGATCCCCAGGGACACGCCTTGACACTTTGACAGAGATACGCTAGTCTATTCGAGCTCATTTCGGTAGTGGTGGTGTTCGATGCACGCGATCGTCGTTGCAAACCGCCGCTAATTTTTTAAGTTTCTCGAGAGACTTTGCAATAAGATTCGCGCGCGCTAGATTTTTTTACCAGTTAATTGGATATTTGCTATTTAGGTAGCTAGAAGAACTTTAGCTGCCTGCCAATTAGTTGATGGATCCAAACCAATCGCTATACATTCGCAATGAAGCTATGACTCTGTTCAGTTGGCTGTAGCTAGTAGTTGGTGCTGATTGCTGATAGTTGGTGTTGATTTGTTGTCAGAGAAAAGTACTTTTTTCTGACTAATGTTAATTAGGTGTGAGAGAAAATCACTGCTGGCTAGCTAGATGACAAGCCAGTATATATTCAAAAAGCTAGCCGTACGCTTAGATAGATAACATATATTGTGAGCGGGTTGAACGACTAGCACATGCAAAATTATTTTTATTTTTATATCCATTTGGGAAGAATGGAGCGATAACATAAATCCTGTTTTGCGGCAACGTTTCTGATGGCTTCTTCTCCTTGGGTTCCACGAGAATTTCGGTCGGTGTGAAGGGAATTTGTCCCATGAGCACCATGAAAAGTGTAAGTGTGTGTATGCGCGTAACTATCGGATGCCGTTACTTCACGTGCTCCATGACAGTAGTGTTGCCTTAAAAAGTCCATTTTGAAATTATCGACGAGAAAAACATTGGAGGAAGCTTCATCACGTGAAAGCGCATAGAAGCTGGATGGAATCGTATATATGTCATGTAAAAAAAGATCACCAATTGCAAGTGCCACTACAAGAAAATGGCTCATTCGTCCCCAGTAGATAGTACCGGTCATGCTTTGGTCAGGTACTAAAGTTGTCTCGATGCCACTTTAGTACCGGGTTTAAATTTGAAAGCTCCCAAAACCATTTTAGTACCGGGCCAAGCCACCGACCGGTACTAAATGTCGCATTTTAGTACCGGTCGGTGTTACCGGCAGGTACAAAAATGATGCGTCCATTTAGTACCGATCGGTAACAAATGCAACATTTAGTACCGGCCGGTGGCTTGGCCCGGTACTAAACGGTCCTCTAGGGGTTACTTCAAAAAGAATGCATCTCCAACACAGTCACAAGTGATGCATAGATGGGATGGTAAGGAACGCTCGCGCGAGGCTAGAGGTCGTGAGTTCGATTCCCACGGACCGTGCACGCGCATATTATGCGCGAAATTCGCGTGACTTGTGACGATGCACGTGTGCGGGGGCCTCCTAGCTGCTCAACACTTTTTTCATTTAATTTTTGGGCGTAAATGTTTCCTTTAGTACCGGTCGTTTTGGCCTGTACTAAATGGTGTGATATTTAGTACCGGCCAAGCGGTACCGGTCAGCCGCCTAGTACTAAAGAGGGCTTGCTGACCGGTACTAATGTTAGATTTTCTAGCAGTGTGCAAAGTCACCGGAAAAAAATGGTCAGCAACTCCCGGTTTGTTGTTTGTGGAGGCAGATATTCACGCTCTTGATGAATAAGAATAACTAGGGAATATATGTTTTTTTTAAAAGAAAGGCCCTTTTATTCCATTTATTTTAGGAGTTTTTCTTAAGTGTGCAGCGTGCTCATTATCTGTTCTCTGCATGCACACTTGCTGTGGTGATTGGTAGAAGCCACGTGTTCCGCATCGTCACGTTTCTAAATGTACTAGCTAGTAGTTTTGGGCTCACTGCAAGGCTTAATTACGTGTTAAAAAGATGATATTATTATAGATACGATTAAGCTAGTGATGCGATGAACTCCATCGATGGCTATGCATTCAAAAGTCATGTGGTAGTGCTAGTGCTAGTGCTAGTGCACGCCCAAAAGTGCACTTGTTGACCGCCCAACCTCACATGAAAACACCAAAGCAACCTGCATGTCCTTGCTTGCTTGGACCAGCGCACAAACCTCTCTTGCTGTTAAACTACTATCCCTGCACTCAAAAATGATGTGCATCATTGGCCACTGCATTTTGAATATATTTATCCATCAATTCCAATAAAATTTTAAAGTTATAAATGTATTTTATGAATATTTTTTCAGTTACGCGCTAAATATTTTGAAAACTATTGATAGTCGGAGTTTCAAAAGATTGACGGGACTTTCCAATGGAAACTCATCTCACCTGAGGGACAGAGGGAGTACTACGAAGGTACAGTATGTGGAGAGAAGCAGGAGTCCCTTCAACAATATACTAAACTACCAACAAGCTTGAGGCGAGCAAGCATGTAGCTTTTCAGCTTCACAAATATTGGATCACCTCTTTTTTTTTTCTTGGAACAATCATGGCTAATCATCGGGGCGCCGTTCAAATTACTCGCTGATTCGTAGCTAAATTTAGTCAAACCACCAGAAAAGAGCCCATGGATCAAGGACGATGATGGTAGTGACAATGATGATCTTCGCTGTGCCATAAGCAAAAAAAAAAACCTTTTGGGTCGTCATGTGTAATTAGGGCCTTTTTATCATCACTGACGGCATGCTTAACCCCATGCTGCTAATTGGTGACATCATGAACCGCCACATGACTGTGAATCCCTAGGTGTGTGCGGCGTGCCAGCAAGTGATGACATGAGCCCGAGCTTCTGGAATCGTGGTCACGTGCCTGTGGGGCCCGGGTGTGCTGACGCTGCCACGTCATCACGTCAGTCACCAGTATGACAGGCACGTCTCGACACCTCGCCGCTGCAAATGGAATCTCGCTACGTCCTGCCAAGCACGGCTAATACAATTTGAAGCAGGCATTCCTTTTTCCATGAAAAAGGTAGCACAAGAAATGGAAAAGCTGTAGTATCTTTGTCGGTCGGTTATCTCCATTTGATGAGCAAGCTTGGGAGAAAGGGGAAGCGGAGGAATCTCAACAGGAAACCGTTTAATTTCCACACCTAAGGGAATTAGTAATGCAACAAGATCGTGCACTAAAACTATTAGAGAATCTGAATCTATTATCTTATTATTTGGCCAACAAACGGAGCCACCACGGAGCCACCACGTTAGTTTTTAAGGCCTAGAAATTCCCACGTTAATTGGAGAGAAAAAAATTAAAATTACACACCACTACTATTACAAAAAAAATTAACCAGAAATACACATATACATGTTTATAAATTACCCACCAGTGCCACTAAAATATATTTCTATTTATAAATATCGATCTATCCATTATTTTGTATTACTCAAATCCTCTTCCCCGTCACAACACACACGAACGCGAGCCAGCCCCGGTGGAATTTTGATTCAGCGACGGAGATGCGGCTCGGTGCTGGAGATTCCCCACGCCGTAGCGCCCACACGCTAGCGGCGGCGGAGCACGCAGGTCACGTCCACGCGCGGCTCCACTCAGCACACCGGTGGCGGAGCTCGCAGCTCCCGCTCGGAGCACCCGGCCAAGTGCCCGCACGCCGGCGCCGCCGGAGCCCGCGGCTCCCACACACACTGCCCGCGACAGAGGAGCCCGCAACGCTCGTGGCGGAGCGCCGCCACGGTGGCGGAGGAAGCTTGCAAAATTCCGGCTGGGCAGGGAAAGACGCATTGATTTTAGTTTCATATCCTGTTCAGTCCATCACCCATTGACCCGGTCCCAGCCGCGCCGTGCCACGGCCACTGATGGCAACAGCCGGCACGGCCGCTCTTGGTTAGATTGGGAAGGAGACATACAGACGGTAGAGGGGATGGCCTGTTGGACGTGGAACAGCTATGCAGTGAAGAGGAGATGGAAGAGCTGGCTGATTGGGATAGCAAAGGTGTTAGCACTTATTGGATATAGGAGAGGAGGCGGCACTGATAGTGCTGATTTGGAAAGCAAATCAAAATCTTCTGCTTGGAATTCGGAGGAGAGGGGAGCTAGCTGCTCTTGCTTTGCTACAGCTCATTGATCTGCTCTTGCTTGCACAGAACGAAGACAGATCGAGGGCGTAGGGAGGTGGAGGGGTGAGCTGTTGCAAGCAAAAACAGAGGAGGAAGCGAGATTGGATGCAAGAGGAAGCATTATAAGCTCAGAGCTGAGGAAGATCGAGAGCATGTGCTGCTGTAAGCTGTTGTCTGCAGCGGCAGTTGCTATGCTGTTAGGTGGAGAGGAAAGGACGTTAGAGGATCACGGATTGCTGTGTGCTGCAGTGCTTCTTCGGGTGGAATAAATTGCAGAGAAGGTCTAAAATTTAGACCCAAATGAAACATTTGGGCCTAAATTTGATCTAAAAAATAAATTAAGCTTATAAAATTTGGTGCAAATGATTTAGACTATATGTAGAATTCAATCTATTATCTTATCTGATTATTTAGCCAACAAATGGAGCCTCCACGTTCGCTCTCAAGGTCTAAAAAATACCATGTTAATCAGAGAAACAAAAGAAAAATAAAATTACCCACCACTGCCATTACATTAAATATTAGACCAAAATATCCTTAAATAAAAATAAATATAACCCACCTTTGCGATTAAATAAATAATTAAATTCAAAACATAACAGCTTTGGTATGCTACGAGCTACCCTTACACATAAATAAATATAACACACCATTGCCATTAAATAAATACTTAAATCCAAAACATAACAACTTTGGTATATGCTATGAGCTATGAGTACCAAATACAGAGGAAGAGATAAGAAATAGAATGATGCGATATATTTAGTGTTGCAGCGTCTTAAAAGAGGAAAAAAATCCCAAAGGAAATGCCATGAGAGCTCCAACGCCCATGTCAAGGAGGAATATGTTGATTCATGAGGCGACGCCAGAGGATGATGAGGAGCAGCAATGAAATTAAAGCCTCTGCCATGGGTATCCATTGTGATGATGATGACTCTCCAACCTCAGCAAGAATCATGAGTTCATCATCTAAATACCAAGCACATAGATGTGCAGTAGAAGCACGGCCTCAAAAGTCTCGACCTTCCACCGCAGCACTGCTGTATATGTCAATGCACCTATTGTCGCAAATGGACTTAAGGAGCATTAACAGATCGAGAACCTGCTGTCATGGAGATGAGCATACTTCTAAAGTCTAAGCGCTGAGTTCATCAGCATCCACGGAGCAACATCATGTTGGTGGGTCGTGGACTCAATCTATATTCCACACACCATTACACCAAGCGCGACATGCTGGCCTACAGGTCAAAAAACATCGCAAGAACAATAGTTTGGTGGAGTGGGGGCAAGCTACAACATCAAAATAGTTGTGCAGATGATCTCCACCTTCACTCTCAGAGCTTATAAGTTACTCATATTAATCGAAAAAATAGAAATTACCCCACCACGTTCCGATAATGATTAATGTAAAATATCTTACGCCCAAATAAAAATAAATCCAAGGGCCATTATGAAAATTTAATCTAAAATATCATTCATCTATGTACAAATTAGAAACACATACTATTAATTAGAAAATTAAATAATAAACAATTATTCAATCAGACTATAAGGAAAATAAAAATATTTATATGAAAAATAGTAGTAAAACTTAATCAGGCAAGATCTTAGTATTTGGACAACAAAAGGAATCTCCATGATCTCTCTCAAGGCCCAGAAATTACCATGTTAATCAGAGAAATTAGAAAAAATAACAACTTTTGGTTTTTATGGGTATGTTTGAGAATGATTTGTGATATAATGGCAACATAGATTATCATGTATATTTTAACGGAGTCATGACATAATATCCTATATATAGATATAGCGAGATAGATCATGTACATGTTTGAGTTCACCGGGTCTCCAGGAGATACTGTATATTTGAATGGATCAAAATAGAATATCATATGTATTAGATATATAGCGAGATAGATCATGTCGTGTATTTAAATTGGCCAGGAGGGCTGCAGGGGATATAACAAAACATCAAACATGGAAATAAATGAGTACTTTACCATGTTGGAATAGAATCTATCAAACACTAGGTAATCATGAATCATGATACAAAGCAAGCGGATCATAACGGTAGGAAGAGCTTCCAAGGCCGGGTTCCCACGGGTCACACAGAGAGACACCGTCGCCATTGTCAGTGGGTCCGGCCGGTGATCGCATCATATCAAATTTGCAGCTGTGGAAGTTGTAACGGGTAGCCAGCTCAGGCTTAAGAGGAGCAAACCATCACCCTCAAGGACTCCGGGAAGCTGACGTAGTGGCCACCAGATGCGAATAAGCTCTGAAGAAGCTAGCGTGATGACGAACCGCCGATGATGGAATCGGCCAATTCTCTCGAGCTCTCTCTAGAGGACGAAGAACTGGAAGGTGATATCTGATTAGGTTCCGTGCTACAAACAACGCGGAAGCAGAGTTTCAGCAAATAGCCGGAAACCTGTACTAGATCACTGCTGGTAGCTAGATTCTCCAACATCAATCAAGATTGGTGCAGGGATGACATCATGAGATCATGAGAGAGAGAGTATCATTAGGATAACGCAACAATTAACCGTGAGCGCAAGTGGCTAGCTGTGACAGACACGCCGAGTTAAAACGCTTAATTAAGCGTAACCGTCATCATCTGAATGCATCAGGCGCATTAGCTTAATTAAGTGTAACTTGACAGGCTGCTTTCAACCCGCAGGCCGAGCGAAACACACCAGTAGTCTCGCATGACGGCGAGCGCAGACGGTACCAACATTGCTGATAGAATCTTACAAAAATAGTAAATGATATTAAGACTTTTACAAAACAGCTTTAAATTTAAAATTTACAAAAGAAAAGATAGTAGCGGAAGAGAATCTAACTTACAGAGCATTTTTATTGGAGAATAAATAAAACAAACTAAATAAGTCGAGAACTACCGAGACGTGAAGACAAGGCACCACATCGAGCCCACCGATGTGAACCCTAGCTAGCTCCTATACCTGAAATAGGGTAAACAACAAACCCTGAGCAACTAATACTCAGCAAGACTTACCCGACCCGTGGGTATAACTTAGCCCACATACGTAGACATGCAAGGCTTTTAGCTGGTGGTTTATTTTGTAGAAAAAGCGACTAAAGTAATTCCTTAATTTCAATATTTTAGCTCCAGGTTCTATATAAATTAACTATAATCTAATATTTGCATAAATCAACTATAGCAAACATAGTGGTGCAATCAATTATGATTCAATGTGTTCATCATATATATATATATATATATATATATATATATATATATATATATATATATATCATCCCATCATGATACTACGATGCGACGCAGTGATCAAGGTGCTCATATCCGAGAGCGACTGACGGCGAATCGATTCGATTTAACCTTGCAAGGTGTACCTAACCAACACGGCACGTGTATGCCCTGTTGGACCACACACACCAACCCTTTCACTTCCCACCTCGAACTACAGAACCGCCCCACCTACATATAGTCACTCGAGCTCAACGAGAGACCACCAAAAGTAAACATATGCATCCCGTTTCTCCACGACTACTCGACTCGCCCTAAGGGTGGTGATGAAGTTCTGTACTTTCGAAGCGAGGCAATACTAGGCTTACCGGTTTCGACTACCTCCTACTCCGGCATGCGGTTAGTACAGTTCAAACATGATTAGCAGGGCCAACAATGGTACGGTCCTTAACCGACTCAGACGGGACTAAGACACCCAGGAACCCTGTCCTGCTGCCCTACCTATACATCATCATCAATTCCCATCCGGTCTCAAATTTCCATGCATTCTATATCCATTTCAACAACTCATGTGTCAAAATATAAATAAATATCATATCTCGCGACTAACCAGAAATTACTCGACTTCTACACATCCTATATCTCGCGAGTGACAAGAAGTCACTCGATTTCTACCGAGAACTCTTAAGCATAGCATTACTATTGTCCTAACATACTAGTATAAACTCAAGGAAACCTAGGGATCATGCAACTAGGGTTTCAACCAATTCCTATACGTAATGCACAAGTAATAGAAATATATATAGGTGTCATAATTTAAATTAATAGGTTGTGCACCGGGGCTTGCCTTCGGGCTGCTGCTGCTCAGGACTAGGCTCAACTGGGCCTTGGGCCGGGTCTTCACGAATACCTTCTCAATCTTGCTTCGCCGATCCTGGGCTTCACGATCCATTCGTGGACGATGTTCTCACCACGGTTACTATATGAATGCATATGGAATGCCAATTAATGCACAAGAAATATGGTGCTGCATGGTGAGGATCGAGGTTGCAGTATATGATTTATATATACACATAGAAGCTAAAATAGTTAATCAACCCTAAAAGATTATTTTAAAAGATCTCTTAGTTGATTTGGAAACAAAGCTAGTTTAGGAACAATTCATATTAAACATTACTTTTTATATAAGAAATTAATTATTATTATTAAAACTATCTAGGTACGCCTAAGCAGGACAACTCAAAAATTAAAACACTACAACCTATGCATTCGGAGACTCCGAATATATGCCCGGAGTTTCTGTACTACTACTACCGGTCAGACCGGTGTCCCAGACCGGTCAGACCGGTCCTATACTAATATTGGCTATACTACCGGTCAGATCGGTTACCCGACCGGTCAGACCAGCCAGTCGAAAATTAAACTCCCGTCAAGTCCTAAAACACTGGTATAGTTTTCTAATTTAATTTAACATGACTCTTCTTAATTGTAAACTATCCCTTAACTTCTAAATATACTAACACATGGATGAATCAACTAACACCTCAAACTATGTTTTCTAAACATGAAACTTTTACGGTAGACTACACATGCCTAAATCAAACTACTGCCTAAATTTTACAATTTTCAGACAAATAGATTGGCATAAACAACTTAAATAAGTCTAAACACCATTTAACTTCTAACAAGGGTCAAAAAGAACAATTCACAAGAATAAACAATTTTCCCATGTAGAGGACAATTCACAAGAATAAACAAATTTTTTCATGTAGATATAGACGTAACTAATCTAACAAAGCTAGTTTTGTATTTTTAGGATTTTTCCTTGATTTGTTAGGCAATCTACAAGTTTACGTCAAATGAACAAAAGGGCCCTCACCCTTTAACTTTGCTACTAGCAAAATGAATTAACTAAATTAGACCATAAATACATCCTAGTGATGAACATACTCAATATAGTGCAACACAGGATATATATCTGGAATATTCGGGCCATTATCTGGAGTGTCCGGACCCCCAAGTCCGGAGTATCCGAGCTTATACCCGGAGTTTTCCCCGGAGTGTTCCAAATCCGGAGTATCCGGGCTTATACCCGGAGTCTCCGGGTATACCTAAGCAGCAGCCAACCTTACGTGTTCGTGGTGAACGGCGGCGCGTGCGGTGCACGGAGCAACGGAGAAAAGGCCAGGGAAAGGGGTGGGGAAGGTGGAGGAGCTCACCACGAATCCAATTGTGCGGTCGATTTGGGCGGAGGAAAGGGGCGGAGCTCCGGCGGTGCTCCCATGGCGGCCGGCGATGGAGGGCCGATTCTGGCCGGGGAAGGCTCGAGTGAGGCTTGGGAAGGTGCGGGGGAGGTGGAGGACAAGGGAAGGAAGGTGCTCGTGGAAGGAATCGACGAACGGGGGCCGAAGGAGGGGGATCAAAGGAAGGGGGCGACGGCAGAGCGAGCGGACGAGCTCCGCTCGTCTCTGGTCGATGTGAGGAGGAGAAAGGAGGAAATGACAGCCGGGTCCCACAAGAAGGAAAAATATCTGGGTGTTACACTAGCACAGGATCGGATCAAGGAGGCGTTGCATTTTTCAGGCTTCAAAGGCATCGATCAACGATTAAACGCATGCGCACGTCATGCAGCTCCCTGAAGCATCTCCACTCGCAAAGGAAGTTGAGTGTTGGCCCCTAGCCAGCTATGCTAATTATTGCAGCATAAATAAGTTCAATATTCAAAACTCCAAAAGCCATGACCAGGGAGTTACAACAGATACAGTCAAAGCCTCAAAGGTAAGCACGTTGGATCAAATGACCAGCACTTTTCAGTGTTTATCATGCATTTGTCTTTCTTGGATCTAATGAAGACATTATCTTTTCATGAACACCTCATGCTCACAACATTGAAAATTCAGACTAATCTGATACATTTTCGTCGCTCCGGCAGCATCTGCCTCTACCTACCCTGAATAACCCATGCATGGTAGCTTTGCTTATGCTGTCTTTTCAGTTGCAGGGCAAAGGATATTTGCTGAGTGATTACTATAAACTATCATGAGCTACTACTCCATAATAGTTAGTACTAACTCATACATATTATGTTGTTTAAGGAAGATCTCAAAAGGCTGGACAACAAGGCGTAGATTATTACCAAATATTCAATTAAGTTCCATTGGGTCAGTCCGAGGTATGCACATCAGAACTCATATTTTTTTTATTGTTACAACACAACTTATCTTCACCTCGATTGTATGTACCAACAGTATACAAGTTTAAATCATATAATTAACTATTTCCCTAATTAAAATAGAACCTTAATGAAAAGATACAAATCCAAAGTACAATAACATAACAGAAAGTATTAATCCAAGCAGGTGCGGAGGGCGCCGGCAGCGCAGGTGGCACTGGGAAGAAGGTGATGGGGGTGGGGGTGGAGCTGGAGCTGGAAGGCAGAGGGGGCGAGAGCGAGGAGACACCGGAACGCACACGGATACAGGGGTGGCCATGCGGAGGAGGAGAAGAAGAGGGTGATTGGAGTAGTGGTAATACTGCCTACAAGTAAAAAAAACATTTTGGCATTGACACAATCCTCATAACTTTGATTACTACAACAGCACTTTAATGAAACTAAAAAATTTTAAATTGACATTAAAAAAACAAACTTACAACTATCTCAAAATGATATCTAATTCAAACCTAGAGGGAGTTTGAGAAAAATACAATTATTGGTTCTCAAAACATAATTTTGAGTACGACTTTTATCTAAAAATATCAAAAACTATAAAAGGTAAACTTTTATACAATTACAAGTAAAATAATTTACCTATATATTAATATATCCACACTTAAAACCTCAAAATTATTTTGTAATCAACGTTAAAACAAAGAACAATCTCAAAACTTGAGGGAATATGAAAAATAAATCTAATTATTATATGGAGACAAATGACTCATCAAAACACTTTAACACATCTTGATTTTCCTAAAAACATATTGCTTTATGAGAGCCAAAATTTAAAAAAAGTTGTAACCTAATAGATACTTATATCTAGCCGCACGAGTAATAAATAGAAACAATTAGAAAAAGTAATGTTATAAATAGTAATATCTAGCCGCGCAAATGCGCGGGTGGTCTTCCTAGTTTAAATAGAAATGGAAATTCTCATGACAAACCAAAGAAAAAAAGCACGAGAATATGTAGACTAAAAGGAGACAATCATATTACATTGATTTGAGTTTCACTTTCCACAAATTGAAATCAGAATAAATCCTATGGTTCTACTTTCCAACTCTTGGAAAGCGGCCTTAGGGCAGTCCCAACCCTCCATCTTAGCTGGTGTCCATAGAATTAATTAGAGTGACAATTAAGCAAAAATCTGATGTGGCATGGAAATTAAATGGCATGAAAATTAAAGAGGTGAGAGAATGAAAACTTAGGAAACTGGGTCTCATGCACGAAACCGGATCGGCGCGTGGACCAATACGCTAGAAATGGGTAAAATTAGCGTTGGACTGACTCGTCGTTTCTTCGTCCCCGATTTTCCTTGACCTCTCGATCCACTGCGTCGCCGCCATGCCCATCCCGTGCACCAGCTTCTTCCGCGTGAGCTATGGAACCACAAATCTTTGGCGTGCGAATCCTCTTGTCGCCAAGGTGTGTTGCCAAGGTCCGCCTCCCTCTATCTATCTATCTCACAGTTTCCTTTTCCCCAATCTCTTCCTTCTTCAATCTCTCTGCTCGCCAGCTACTGAGCTACAATCGGACAAATCCATCCCCAATCTGCTACCCTGCGCCATGGCCGGTGCTAGCCGCGTTGCCGCCTGCGCTCGCTTGCCAAGCTGCAACCATCCGCCATGCTCGAGCTTCCCGCCGTGAGCCCCGCAGCCACTACCCACCCACAAGCCTCGTCGTTGCGCCGGCCGGCTTGCCGCCAACAGAGCACCCGACTTGACTGGGAAGAGGGGCCGCCTCCAGGTTGAGTGTTCAGAGACGATTGGTAACATCGATTGAGCTGCAACTTCTTGCATCCCGAGCAGATAGGAGCGCTTGCCCTCCATCGATTGCTTGCTCAGTGAATTGGATTTGGAGAAAACAAGAGTTGTTGCTGCAGAGGTAGATTCAGAGCTTTGATTTGACAGAGATGGAATTACAGAAGACGGAGAAGAGAGGGAACCATGAGAGGAAACGACTGAGAGGAGAGAGAGGGAGAGGACGACAGGTAGGGAGAGAGAGTATAAAATTTATTTTTGATACAAGCGAAGAAACTCTGCATTGGAGACTGCAGTTTCTAACACTAGTGTCTTGCTGATGTGATAATATAGACACTATCTATGGATACCATGGATTGGGACTGCCCTTATGTATGCCTTGTGTTGGGGATTGCCACCTCCTGGCTGGAACTACTGAAGGTGGCGAAGCAGCCTTCGGTCACTAATAAAACTCCTTGAAAACTGGTTCCATGTCTTCGCCTGCAGAGCGAGAAGCGCTAGTGATCAAAGGAACGCAATGGTGTTACCTCAAAAAAAAAAAAAGGAACGCAATGGTGCCCTCTAGGAACTCCGTCAACCGCGTAAAGAAAGAGGAGCGTCAAGTCCGCCGAAGGTTAACGAAAGTTTTTGGCGATCCTCCCGAAGGTCAAGGTCACGTAACGAATGAGGACCAAAGTTGGACGACACTTTCGGATTCACGAGTGAAAAGTGATCATATATGTAAGCAATTTGTATACTTCCAACCTAGAAAAATGACCGTATGTTCAGAATATTCTCTAAGTACAGTGGACAGGTGAGGCTATTTTTGGAATCATGTAACAGAGGTCGAGCGTATAATAAATACTTCCTCCTATTTTTACCGTACAGGTTGATTTTCCCCTGGAACACGTGTATTTTTTTCACCCTTCAACCTTCGATCCATTCAACTCCTTTTCTTTCTGTTTGGCGGCGATCACAACTTAGATTCCAACAAAAGCGTCGTATTCCTAGCTTGAGAAACAACATCATACCCACAAAGAAAGGCCCAGCACCTCTGCGAACAACATCGAGAACGAACCTCCGGTACTGCACGGGGTTAAGGATGGATTCGGATCGAATATGGATGAAAACGAATCCAGATGTTACCTTTTACCATATTTTAATTTGGATACGAATGCAAATACAGATCTTCTCAAATACAAATACAAAACAGATAGTTCGGATTCGGATTCAGATCTGGATACCTTGTCGATTTGAAACATAGCACCAAATGCGAGTACTAATTTACTTTATTAATGATTTTTTATTAGATCGGAATCATGTTACAAGTAGAGAGTAAAAGATTAGAAGATAATCAATAAAAAAGAACATGTTTATCTATGCATAGCTTTTATATTAAATATATAAAAATATTTTAAATGCAAGTAAATAAAATTGGGCCGGGACTCAAAAGAATTTTACCAAGTGTTTGTTCCTGAACGAGGGAAGTGGAAAGACAAAGAGGGATAGGGAGTTCGCCGCACTCGACCTCGTTAACGGGAGAGTGGAGGAAAAGGAGGGAGAGAAAGCCAGTACTTTCACGACCATCAAACATTCCAAGACATCTCTTCAAGACTATCCGACTCACTTTCCCGAATCTCAAGGAACTAACCGTAAGATAAAGAGGTGGTCGAATACGGCCACTCATCCGCTTCCTAGCCGTAACAGATGGAATTGGAATCTCACTTAACGAAAGATGCAGTATGCTTCATTCAATTGGACAGCTTTGCCCATCTCTTGACTGTACTGACCCATTCCTACTGCTTCTTTGATTAATCACTTCCCATCTATGAATTATGGATCCAATTCGGTATCTTGCGTAGGAATTCATGTTGTCAACGAGGATCTTAGCCCCTTGTTCGAGATCGCCTCTGTGCGGTGAACGCTCAAATGTAGCTAACATCAGTTTTGTCCAGCATGTCTGGAAGCACGGGAGAACGTTCTTTTGCTGATATTATTACCAGTATTCGATACTGGGTTATTCATAGCATTACTATACCAAAATAATTAATAATTAAGATATATAAAAAAGATTTCACAATTAAATAAATAAGTAATTTGACTCATATAAAATTGTTTTATCATTAAATAGATATATTAAAATAGTTAAACTTAATTTTTATATCATTAATAATATTGGAATTAACATTATTAGTCATCTAGCTTTTTAAATAATTTAAATGATGTCCATCATTGAGTAATTAACTATAAATATTAATTTAAGATGGTTTCACTAGTTGTTTTTTCTTTGCCGATACGGATATGATCAGCTATTCTACATTTATTTCGAATATAGATATGGAATCAGATATAGAAAAATTCTGAAAAATGGATTCGGATAAATTCTGAAAAATAGATTCGGATACATCCATATGAAATTTATATTAAAATCGGATAAAAATACGGATATCCATATTAGCATTTTAAACTGATACGAATCGAATAATTCGGATGTTGAGCTATGTATATCCATTCTTACATGGGCCCTATCACGAAAAAAAGGAGAGATGGTTGACACTTACAGTGAGGGGCGGCCGCTGACGGTTTCAGCCCCTTGCGTTCACGACAAATGGTGCTCGTGCGGCGAAGTCACTCATGCCATTGTTACATCCCGGCCTCTGCCATTTTGCACCTGTGCAGAGAGCACAACTCCATCTCCTAAACAAGCCTAGCACGTTGACCCCGTCCTCTAATCACATCGCAACGCGCCAAGGATTACGTGCAGATGCTCATTAATCTACCGCTAATCGCCTTCATCCCTCTCCCCTGTCGCCGTCGCCGTCCGCCCATATAAGCCGAGCGCCCCCTCCCCACGGCCCCGTCGTTCGTTGCCAGAGAGCCCGAGTCCCTCCCACTCCCAGCGCGAGCGGCGCCCGCGGCGAGTCGGCGACTCCACCGCCAATCGCGCGCAGCGACTGGACCGAGCTGGTTTCTGCGGCCGCTGCCGGTTGCAGGGGATGGGCAACTGCCAGGCGGCGGAGGCGGCAGCCGTGGTGATCCAGCACCCCGGCGGCAAGGTGGAGCGGCTGCACGGGCCGGCCACGGCGGGCGAGGTGATGCGCGGCAACCCCGGGCACTACGTCGCGCTCGTCGTCCTCCGCGTCTCCAAGACCGATCCCCGCGGCGGCGGGGGAGGAGGAGCCAGGGTCACCAAGGTGAAGCTCCTCAAGCCCGAGGACGCGCTGCTGCTGGGCCAGGTCTACCGCCTCGTCACCTCACAAGGTGCGTGCCTGCCCTCCGCTTCGTGGCCCGATTCCTCCGCTCCGGAGGAGACGAGCTCATCCGTTCCCCCACTGATGCTGTCGGCTGTCGCGCGCGCAGAGGTGGCGAAGGCGATCCAGGCCCGGCGGCAGGACAAGGCGCGGCGGTGCGGGGAGGCGGCGGCGGCGCCCGACGACCGGCGCCCGTCGCCGCAGCCGGGGCCCGCCGCCGCCGCCGACCAGGTGAGCGCTCGCACGCGGCTCGCTCGTCCCCTGTCCGGCGCTCGCGTTCTGAGCGAGCGAACTGCGGGTTCCGGACTCCGATGATGAATCGCTGACCCGCCGCGGTGCTCGTGCAGGAACGGAAGCGGGCAGAGAAGGCGGACCGGCAGCACCGCGGCGGCGGCGGCGGGGCGAGGGGGCGGCACTGGCGGCCGTCGCTGCAGAGCATCTCCGAGTCGGCGAGCGGCGAGCTGACGCGACGCGCGCCGAGCCCGGCTGCTCCCCGGCCGCGGCGAGCGGCGAGCGGCACCGGAGTAGCAGCAGTGTAGAAAGAGTTTCGAATTGTAGATGCAGTGTACATTGGGCGACGGCAGCAGGAGCATGCTTGCTTGTCTCGAGATCACAGCACAATGCTCTCTCTCGTCTTCGTCTCCCTCTCGCATGGAGGGAGGCCTCAGCCCAGCCCGGTGCCGCGGCAGCAGGCGGCGTGCGATCGCCGAGTTGCCCGTGCTCCCTGCTGATGGTGTCGCCGATCGCTCAGGTGCGTGCTGCGCACCATCATGACGAGCGAGCAGAGCGATGATGGGTGCGCCAAAAGGCCACGCCATCGCCAATTCGCCACGGCCCCGGCCTGGTGTGTGCGTGCGCGCGTTCGCGTGATGCGAAAAGGCCAGGGGAACGGGGCGGTAAGGCAAAGGGCGCGCAGCAGGAATCGGACGTGTAATGGTGCGTCCGGAAAGCCTCCCTAGCCCGGCTTTCTCCGGCGTGGGCGCGTGGCCAGGCCAGCAAAGCAAAGGTCCGGCTGGTGCAGCAGCAGAAGCTAGCAACGACCGGGAAAAGGCGTGGGATACCTGGGGTGGTACGGGGAGATCACGGGGAGCAGGCCGCCAGTACAGCACTCAGATACAAACCACAAGATCCAAATCCTCTCGGCTTTTCCTCTCGCTTTTCTGCTCTTCATAGCCACAGCTGAAGCGAAAAAGGAACTAGGAGTACTCAGAGCCCGTTTATTAGTTACCAAAAATTAATGCATGATTATACATAAGTGCTACAGTAACCCACATGTGCTAATGATGCGGTCAAAGTCCTCAAAAGATTCATCTCGCGGTTTTCAAGTGAGTTCTGAAATTAGTTTTTTAATTAGTGTCCGAAAAACCCTCCCGACATCTGATGAAAGATGCCTTCCCATTTCCTGCTACCCCTTCCCATTTCTTCGGAAACCGAGCTGCTCAAGTTGCCTTTGCATCTCGCAACAGCTGGGTGGAACTACCAGCTCTTGGCAACAACACTGTTCGTCTGCAAAGCGGACTGTATTGCAGATCGACGCTGGGCGCGCCGTACGGAACATTGTGGACAATGGGCACAGTAGAGGCCAAATGGCGGGTGCACGGTGGCTGTGCTGCCTGCTGCCCACTCTTCAGAAAATGCACGCATATAGCTAGTATATGTATGTACAAATAATAATGGCTCGCTCACTGGCGATCATATCTGACCCAATATATAAACTGCACGTCCGGCTCCCAACTGCTCCAAACAAGCAACTCGAGTACTCGACCGCAGTCCGCCGGCCGGCGCGCTCCAACGTACGTCGCGGTCGGGAATATAAGCTAGCCATGTGTATATGCGTATAAACTGGGGCGGCGGCACGAGGCGTGTGTAGAGTACGTTGAAATATTCTTCCGATCCTTTTGCAGCACGAGTTTTAATTTATTTGTCGATGGATATTGATTGGATAGACTACTCTATTGCTGGGGAAGGTGCACGGCCATCCACAGCACGCATGCAGTAGCGGCCAATTGGCGGGTGCACGGCCGCCACCGCCCACCGGCAGCGGCTTGACTTGGTACGCACCGTGCACGTACGCTGCTGCCGCCGCTCCTGCACGCAGCATGTTTGGTTTGTTGATTGAGCAGCGATATAGATTAGTTATTATATATATACACAAATGCTGAGGTGCTCCTTGCATTGGTTAGCTGATACACTGCACGTAGCGTCACGTACTCCAGCTCCCCAACTGCTCTAGACAAACAACTCGCAGTCCGGCCGGCACAGTTCAACGTCGCGGTCGGGGAAAAGGCGTTCTATATGCTTATGCAAGGACAGCAGCGGAGCCAGCGTGGGGGCTGAAGTCTAAAGCCCCCTACCCCTAAGAATTTCATAGAAATTTGAGTGAGGAAGGAAGGAGAGGAAAAGAAAAAAGAGAGATGAAGAGGAAAAGGTAGGCTGGAAGAAAAAAAAAGGGGGATAATTAAGCCCTCTACCTTCAATTCCTGGATCCGCCACCAACTAGAAGCAGCACAAGGCGTGCGCATATCAATGTACTAGGTAATACCCCACGCGTTGCTGCGGAATTTCTTAAATAAAATTTTAACGTGAAATTTGAAAGTAGAAAAATTAAGATGCTTGCATGGCAACATTCAAAAAAAAATCGGTGGACAGTGATGTGTCATTTGATATAATGGGTTCCTATATGATGCGGATAACTTACATGTTAAGAGAAATAGAATTAATGACTTTAGTAGGTGTCATCTATATAGGCTATATAGATTATATGAATTTTACTTGCATATTATTTTTTATCAGGACCCAGCAGAAATTGATAAACTAATAGAATAAACATCAATAGAATATTTGATCACATTATAGAAGAATAGGTGCTCAAAAAATAGACTATGTATATGACTTTACATTAAAGATTAAAAGTATTGCAAAAATAGAGTATGTCTATGACTTTACGTTAATAGATTAAAGATTAAAAGTATTGCACATAGTAGAGATGATATGGACATTTTTTTTTATTGAATCTCGTAAAAATCGATAAGCTAATAGAAGAAACACCAATAGAATATTTGATCACGTTATAGAAGAATATGTGATGAAAAAATAGCGTATGTATATGACTTTACTTTAGTTAATTAATTAAAGATTAAAAGTATTGCATATTGTAGAGATGACATGGACATTTTTTGTAATTAATAAGGTAGTTGAAAGTTAGTGGGACACTTAGTGGAGAATGACGTGGACACTTTGCATGAAGAGAGAAATAGTTAGTGGGTGCCATCTATATAGAATATATAGATTTACTTTCTTTTAAGGAGTTTCGTCAATGGGTATACTTATTTGCTCTCAATTTCTCCATAATGCGCGCAATATTCTGTCAGATCTGATTTCTAAGAGGTACGCATCCATTTCTAGAGGGAGAGGCCGAGATGGGTACTATGGCACACAGAACAATATCCTCTAATGTACTCCTTAATAGGTCAACAAGAGTGTGGATGTTTGGTGGGTGTCACGAAAAGGCTTCGGTTTTGCTACATTTGTCGTACAGAGATAATTCCGACCGGCCAGAGTTGTCTCGTCAAGTTGAATTGTGTGGCTTACATCGATGTCCTAATCCGATCGACCTGAGTTGTTGAGTGGTGTTGAGTTCGGCGCGTGTTTATGCTCTAATCCAACCCGCTGGTGTTATTTTTGTAATTTCTTTTTTCTTTTGTTGCCTTGTTATGGTCTCTCAGGGACATAATTTTGTATTTCTCTGCTATATCAATAGAAACACACTCGTCAAGTGTTGTTCGTTAAAATAAATTGTAAACCATATGTTTCAAAGGAGCTAGTAGCAATTTTGCTGAACTCTATTTATGTAAAAAGGAGGAGCGAACTGAGAGTAGCTCAACTGGTTTTTTGTGGTGGAACTTACCCATCCAGGATCGAGTCATTTACAAATGCTCGCATTTTCTTGGATTATTTAGTATTTAACCGACACTATTATTTTAGTAGTAGGCAACATGCCTGTCGACAACAAAACGATTTTTGTGGCTTCATCAATCTCGAGGATCTGCTGACTCCGTCTCTTAGAGGGGCGCATATGAATTGAGTCGCATGTGCCAGTATTCAAACTTTTGTACTGTCTTCCGAGAAAAAAAAAGAAAAAAAGGAAATCCATTGTTACCTTATTATTTTTCCGCTTCAATTGTTTACAGCCACAGTTGCAATGCCAAGGTTCCAAACAGTGCGTTGACAAGATGCCGGCTTAAACTAAACAGTATAGTTGTACAAATACTGAGAGAGGTGACCAGCCACAATATATAAAAATAGTATACCCCCCACTGCCCCACTTCTCAGTTGTCACACGGAGCATGAAGTTTTGAACACTGACACTCATACAGTTGATCAGCAAACCCATCTAACAAAATCGCAGTATGAGAAAAAATGTACTTTCAAGATACCTCACGCTAATATTTGCCGATAAGATCTTGATGAAGATCATGTTACTCGAGCTGCCTTTATTTTGTTATGGTATAAAGGTACCATTTGTTTTGATTGCAGCAAGCAGCAGGCTGCTCTCAGCAGACCCGATCAACTTCTAGATATCTTTCTGAGATTTTGTTCGTCACTGTCATGATGTTAGGAAGAGATGTCGACATGCAGAAAAGGTGAAGCTTAGGGTGACATGTGGCATCAAGAAGGCTGCTTTACATCTCCCTCTGGATCAGTGGATTGGAGGTTTGATGATTGCCTTGGACATGACCATATGAATTGACATTGGGACAAGATAACAATTTGCTGAATCGTGGAAACGATGATTATCATGAAGGAAAAATAATTATCATGAAGTGCTTTTTTGCGAGTGATTATCATGAAGTGTTGCAGGTGACACAGATAAACGGACCATTAGTGTGTAGTTAGTTTTTTTTTAGTAAACCGGGTTTTCATTTCATTCATAATATCTGGTGATTACATCCCAATTTACAAAGACCCCCCTCAAAGGAAATAGAAATTACATTCAAGTCCTTTTAAACTCCCGGTCGTCCTTGCCGCCAGCGGCCAGAGCTTCCATCTTGAAGCCGACCTCCTCCCAATTTTTGGCGCCGTCTTGAGCAGCACATCGAAGCGACATGTACTAAAAACACTGAACGAACCAACTGAAGATGATGGTCATGAACCATCGCATCGTCAGACAACGAGGAATCCGACACCCTGAAGAACACCAGAAACCCCAAATCGCCTAGCGACGAAGAACCCGAAAGGGGAACAGAACCACCAGAGGTGGGAACTAGCAACCAACCAGGGCAGTTGGTAGGTAAGAACCAACCCGGTTTCATGGCGAGTCGGTAGACATACCTCCCATGATCTTCACTAGAAGAGATCATTAGAGAAGCCGAAGGAGGGGCAAAAGTTGGGACTAACCAGATCCAGAGGAGAAACAGAGCTCCAGATCCGGCAAGTTCGTGCTCATCCCTGATGCAGTCGCCACCACCATCGGGGAAGTCGTCCTAGACACCGGAGCCATCCTCCATTAGTCCACACCGTCGATGGTTGGAGACATCACCCAAAAAGACGAACCCATACCTCGTGCCAGCATGGGGAAACCTAACCCTAACTTATTTGACCTAATAAGTATGGATATGTACACATTCTCCGTCGATCCGACCAGCCCCCCTCCTCCTTCGACGCCGGCGAGGGCGCCAGAGGCGAGAGCGACGGCGAATCGATGGGGGAATGTGGAATCAGGGGCGGAGCTACATAGTAAGGAGTGGGTGCAAGTGCACCCACGGCAAAATCAAATTCCAGTGCTAACCATCTTCAGTTGACCACATATGCACCCCCCTGGGTCAAGTCCATGCACCCACGAGCTAGGCCAGGTGGCCGGCAAACTAGGCCCGAGCAGCATCCTCATGTTAAGACCTAGCAAACCAGCAAGCTCGTGTCTCCGGCAACTAAACAGGCCAAGTTTGATTAAGCTGCATTGATCCACACAGTAGGTCACAACCATTCGTGACGTGCCATTAAGTAGACCACATGTTACTCATCGTCTATTCAATCCCCCCTCCTCCCCCCTCCACCTAAAACACCATTTATTCTGGCGCTTTCTTTGCTCGGCATCGCTACTTTTTAGCCGCAGTTCTCTCTCGCAAGCAATTTTTCTAAAGGCTCAAGCAATTTATTCTTATCTCAAGATCTTTCAGCATATGATGTATTTTATATTGATGAGGCCACCTGTTAAAAATATAATCACTTCCTCTAAAATAAACTTTTCATGATCTGTATATGCTAATTAAATTGATGTGACAGTTTTGTTAAAAATAGAACATTTTGTTTCTCAACAGACCCATGAGAACTTTAGGATCCAATGAGTTATCTTGACAACCCAAACCAACTTTTATTTGTAGCCTTCTATTCTTCAAACCTCACAATAATACATTAATAAATATTATTAATATTTTTTAATTCAATAAACAATTTATCACTTCGTAAATTGCAAATTAGAAGCCAATTTGCAAAGAAAACAAAGTAGGAGTTGATTAAGCCACTCATTTTATTTCACCGTCAGCGTTTCTCCGCTACTGTAGCAAGGAGCTGGTTTGAGAGTTCTTCTCCGGAATGTGCCTTAAAAGTCTGCACCCCCCAAAGTTTTGGTCTAGCTCCGCCCATGCGTGGAATCGCCCTTGGTCGACGCTATCAACTGTAGCACGAGGAAGAGACGAGAACGGGCGAGTACGAGCGACAGTGTGTAGTTAGTTGGGACCATTTGCCTGTTCCTTGGGCTACAACATACCTGAGCTTGAGCTTACAGGACATGATGGCAGATCCGGTCCATAAGTTCAAACATCCACATTATGGCCCATCTAGATGGGCCTTCGAAAAGACTTAAAAAAACTAACGGTTAGAAATCAGATTGAGCTCCCGTGAGCCCTGGCCTTTGCTGCCACTCGAGTACTCCTAAAGATGGGAAATGGATAATAGATATCCGAATTATCCAATATCCGTATTCGCTTAAACATCAATATGGATATCCGTATCCGTATTCGTTTTAATGTGGTAGTAAAGTGTATATATCCGAATCCGATTTTCATTGATTTTCTCTATCCGATTCTACATCCGTATTTGTAAGTGCATCTAGACCCTAATGAATTTTGGTGAGTTGAGTGACAACATGATTAAAGGACTAACTATATTATTGAAGTTGTCCTGAGCAAGGATTTATTTGCAAATCAATTATTGTCATTAGCTCATGTGATATAGAATCAAACAAAAGGCAAATATTGTTGAAAGTCAAGCATGTTGTGAAGAGAAACAAGAAACAAGTGTTCATGCAATGATAACAAGTGGTTTCTATATATGGCTTGGCATAAATTGAGAAATGTTTGATTGAAAGAATGATTGTAAAGCAAGACACATGTATGAGATTATTTTTTATTCAAATCATTGATGTTTGGAGGAAGCTTGAGATATGGAGTATTATATATGAGATCAAGCTCAAGCAATCAAATAGAAAGTTTAAGTGGAATTCATTGTTGATGTGCAAAGCTTAACTTAATATGGCAAAGGTAAGTGATGAATAAGCCAACCGAGATGACTAGTGCGAGGAACTAAGCAAGCTTTGGTGAAGCGATGGCTTACCATGTGCGAATTACTAGGGTGAAATTGATAGTATCCGTGGGATTTTCGAAGTATCATATCTAAGCTATGTTGAGAGAAGCAATGCAATGCATCAAGTATATTATGTAGTGACTTGGATTCATAGACGTATTTTCCTAAGAGTTGGAATTTCCAAGTCACTAGCTTAAGTATGGATTTGTTCATGATAAAAGAATGCAATATTCAAATCCCAAGAATGACAAGTCAAAGTATGGCAAGACTGAAGTGATTCAAGGCTCAAGTGGTTGGATTGTGTTTCATATTTAATCTTGAGTATAGGTATACCGTACTATCAAGAGGGATGCAATATTGATTATTTGACTCGGTCAAAAGTGCTCATAGATCATCCATGTGAGGATCCTGAGAGAAAATCTTTGAGAACTAACTTAGAAATACATGAATGATCAAGTCTTGACTTGATGAATCAAGTCAGATCTTATAAAAAGGGGTTTGGGGTTCTCTCGTCCTGACCGGTCAGGGGAGCAACGGCTAGTTTTAGCCAGACCGGTCTGACCGGTCTAGTCTGACAGTCTCAACGGCTAGTTTTTGAGTTGTGGGTATTTATACCCCTTGGCCCTCTCTTGTGGGAGTTACTGGTTCCTTGCATATTCCTGAGCTTCTTGAGGCATTTTCTTGACCAACTAGCTCTCCCCAACACTCTTTGTGAGTTGTGCTAACTAGATTGCATATCATTTGATTGGGTTGAGAGATTGAGTGTGTGTGAGCAAAGTGACCATTGTGAGAGCTGCATTTCGAGCAGCTGGGAGCAACCATAGCTTGAGCACTATTGATTCCGTCAAAGATTAAAATTTGCATTTGTTACTCTTGGAGGTGAGCCTCCTAGACGGCTAGGCGTCGCCGGCTAGCTCCCGACGGTGGTGAGCAGCGGCAAGTCTGTGCGGGCGTGATCTTGCCATCTTGGTGGAAAGGATCAAGATAGTGGAAAGAAGTGGTTGAAAAAGACCCAACTCAAGGGATCGAGTTGCAAGAGATTCAAGCCCGACGAGTTCCTCAACGGAGACGTGGGATTCACTTTGGTGAATCTGAATTTCGGGAAACAAATCCTTGTGTCTCCTTGTGGTTTGCCTCACTACTCATTTCTCTAGTTTTACTTTGTGCTTCCGCTTCAATCTACTTAGTTATGTTGTTTCTGTGTGTGCAGAGACTTGAAATATATTATATATAATCTGCAGTAGCACTACACCAAATTGCATTTGTGCTAGATTCAAAAGAGGGGAGAAACTCTGATATTGGGCAGGTTCTGCATAGGACCGGTCTGACTGGTCGCATTAACCGGTTTGACCTGTTGCCTACTGTTTTATGCGGTTAAGTCTTGGACCGGTCTGACCGGTTTGTCTGATCGGTGTGACCGGTCTGTGTACTAACCTATGTTTTAAGTGTTGAAATTTGCAAAAAAATTAGAATGGCTATTCACCCCCTCTAGGCGACATCCAAAGATCCTTTCAGTATTCGACAATATCCGATACTATCCGTATTCGTTTTCATTCAAAAACTATTTAGAACATTATATTTATTTCTCACCACCCATATTATTAATTTTTATGATAAAAATATAAAAAGATTAAATTTTACTTTTAAATATTCTTATTTTATTTTAATTTACTTCTATATTTTTTATTTTTATATAATAAAAATTATTTATATGTTTGTTGCAATATATTTTTATTTCTATTTCTATTTTTATGTATTTATTTATTAACATATTTATTGATAAATAAATTATTTTTAACTAGCTATCTTTATTACTTTAGTTTATGCATAATGATTTTATAATCTAAAACTACTAATAAAGAAAATAGCTAAATGTTTGCTTATATATAAGTCAATATCCAAATTAGAATCCGAATCCGAGGTATCCGTTTTGCATTCGTATCGGAGAATATCCGAATCCATATCCGTATTCGATTTAAAATATGGTAAAAGATGCTATCTGAATTCAATTCAATGCGAATCTAATCCGTTTCCATCCTTAAATACTCCACGCGTCTAAAAGAAAAAAAAAACAAATCAACTCGATTCCCTTCTGCAGATCTGCTAGGGCGCACTGCGAGAACGAGAGAAGAACGCGCGGCCAGATTCCGGAGCAAGAACCTCACCGTCGATCGACGAACCCCCCGAGGTACGCCGCCACCGGCACAGATTCGCGACCTCTTCCTTTCTCCTGGATCCCAATCAACACCTGCCCCCGACGCGGTTCTATCTGTTCGTCGCCGTCCAGGTTCGCTGCACGCCAAGTGCTCGTGCGAATGTCCCAATGGGGCAAGCGTGCACCGAACCCCAAGTTCGATGAATCGTTCGTTTATGTTGATTTTTTTTTTGCTCCTCAGCTTCTCTTGATCGATGGAGACGCTCCACATCAAGCCGCTGCACGGCGCTGACGGCTACCTCCGGTGGAAGGAGTCCGTGCTCCTGCGCCTCCACACCGTCGGCGTCGCCCACGTGCTCTCCGACGACCCGCCGGCCGCCGGCGCCCAGGAAGCCAAGAAGTGGGCGCGCGACGACGCACTGTGCCGGGGTCACATCCTCGCGGCGGCAGGGCGCTGTGGCAGGCCGTGGCGCGCACCTACGAGCCGGACTCTTTCTTCTGGCAACTGAGGTTCGATGAGCTTGAGTTCCACGACGACGAGACCCTCCTGGAGCGCGTAGCGCGTGCGGAGGCCCTGGCCATCGCCGCGTGCGGAGGCCCCAGGGTCTCGGACGGATCGGTGGCTTACATGGTGTGCACGAATCTCCCGGACGTGGCTAAGGATGCCATCATGCATGGACAGCATGGTGACGAGAAGACCATGGATGGGGTCTGGAGGTCTGCTCAGGCCATGGAGAGAGTTCGCAACAGTGAGCAGGCATGGCTGCTTAGGCAGGAAAGGGAGGCCATGATCAGCAGCGGCACGTCGGGCCACGTTACAAAGAAGCGCAGGCGATCAAGGCGCGCTGATGGCACCAACAATCTGTGAGCTTAGCTTGGATGTTCAGTCTGACCGCCTGAAAGCAATCGGGCCTGTTATCTGAATCTTTGTAGTGTTCAATTAATGGGAAGCTTTAAAACTTTAGATGCCGAATTAGCTGAATCAAGTCTTCTAAGTTCTCCAAGGATAATGTGTCAGTGCTAAGTGCTTGTAAGGACGTTGTTTCGTGTGGATGGAGGTCGTGATTCCCACCAGACAAATGTCCTAATCCTTGACTCTGACTCGTAAGAAAATGGAGATCAATGAGTTAACCTGGAGTTTTTTTGTCCAACTAGTTAACCTAGAGTGGGGGAGAAGAGAGGAGATAATGCGGAGAGAGGGTGATTGAGAGATAACAAATAACTCAATCGATTTTGGTGGAGACACATCATTCTTTCTATATCGTGCTTTATTGATTATAAGTTGCTTTAAGTACTTAATTTAGGTTTCCCTTTATCTAAAAAATTCAGGTTTCCCAAGTTCTCCAAGGATATTTATGCCCATGCTTTTAGAGCGGTGTAAGGAGCTAGAACCCATGTTTCATTTTGGGCTGGATCACAACTGCTTGCAACTTCTTCAAAGGCAGATTGTATTGTTTTCTTTTTATCACCCATGGTCGAGGGAGTTAGGTGATTCTTTATTATATCAGGTACGGTTAGGGGTGGTAAAGGACAACAAATTTATCCTAGAAATTTTAAGAATCTAGCGGGTTCAAAAAGATCTGGTCACATTTTATACTCCCTCTGTTTCAATTATTAGTCATTTTAGCTTTTCTAGATAATATAAATTTTGATATGTATATAGACATAACATATATCTAAATGCATAATAAAAACAATGCACTTAGAATGAACGGAGGGACTATGTTTTTAGTTAAGAATGACTAATGGCTAAGTTGGATCGTGGGTCATGATCCATTTGACACCCCAATATAATGTACGGTATGTGATAGCTTGTATATATCACGAGCAATCCAATAGATAAAAATATCATAAAGAAATATAGTAATGGATCCAAACAAATCTTGTGTTGCTGTAACAGCCGGATCAAGATCCCAACACACAAAAACCCAACTGAAGGATCTTTCCATTAGTTAGGGTATGTTTCCATCAGTCGTGATCTTCCTCGCCTCCTGCGCGCCGCCACCGCCGCCTCTTCTTTCCTCTCAAATCTCAACCCCATCCGCCGATCGTACCCAGCACGTGTACTACGACCATCAATGGCGTTGGTCCCCAGCATCATGCCGCTGAGCGGCGACGTCAGCTACCTCCGGTGGAAGGAGTCGATGCTCCTGCTCCTCAACACCGCCGGCGTCGCCCACGTGCTCTCCGAGGACCCGCCGCCGCCGGGCGCCTCTCCCGAGGCGGCCAGGAAATGGGCGCGCGACGACGCGGTGTGCCGCGGCCACATCCTCGCGGCGCTCTCCGACGCCGTCTTCCCCAACTACGTCCGCCACGGCACGGGCAGGGCGGCGTGGCGGGCCGTGGCGCGCACCTACGACGTCGGTGCGCCCTCCGTGTCGTGGCGCAGGTTCACCGAGTTCGAGTTCAGGCTCGACGGCGGCGGCGGAGCCCCGTCGTTCCTGGAGCAGCTCGCGCACGCGGAGGCGCTGGGCGTCGCCGGGCAGCCGTCGCGCCGCGACCTCGTGGACCAGGCGCTGGGCCAGAAGCTCCAGCCGGACGTGGCGAGCCGCGCCGCGGTGGTCCTGGGCGACGGGAGCGTAAGCGTGAGCGTGGACAAGGCCTGGGAGGTCGCTCGGATCCGGGAGAGGAACCGCATTTCCGAGGAGGACGAGCTCAACGTGCAGGCGGCGATGGCGGAGGATGAAGAGAAGGGCTGGGTCGCAGGTACATCAGGGTACGGTTCCAGGAACAGCAGGGCCTGATCGATCATGGCATCCGAGCTGCTGCCTAGCTATTGTTCTGCTTGTAACCTGAATCCCTTTGATGCTGCATTGCTGCTGCTAATGATATTTAGCAAGGTACAAAATAGCCCGCTAATAGCTCGCTATTGTCTGCTATTAGCTTTTTAAGAGATCTCCCGCTACGCTATACAATATTTGTCCGCTATGTCCGCTATAGGGTTTTTTTTATAGGATTTAGTGATAATAAATGTCCGCTACTTCTGCTAAAGATGTAACCAAAAGAAATAAAAAATCAATAAAGATGTAACCAAAAGAAATAAAAAATCAATATAACTAGGCTGGACCATAGACAAAGCATCACGAGCACAGTTAGGCAGTCAAGAGACGTGTTGAGTCTATTTTAGAATGTTAGACCAATGATGCTTCTAATTTTATATGTATTATGGACGTATGGTTATGAAAAATTTGCTGAAATTGATTGCATTAATGATGTTATTGGCCACATTATGCATATTTTTTTTGCAAACCGCTAAATGGATAGCTCCGCTATAGCTTTCGCTATAGCTCTCTTAGCTTTTTGGAAGGGCTTCCGGTAAACGTCTTAGCCCGCGATTTTATACCTTGATATTTAGTAGTCTAAATAAATAAATGATCTACATAGCTTCTAGTTTTGTTGATTTTGAATGCAGTACTCAGCTCATCAAGGTGTGTTTCAGAAGTTGTCTTAGAATCTTTACATCGTTGTGCTCCTGACGTGATACCTTTAGCTATAAGACAGATTTTTTTTTGAATTAGTGCATGGGGTTTTCATATGCATTCTTATTTCAGAAGATAATGTCATTGGAACAGAGAAACATCGTGTAATTAACCGAAATCAGCACACCACGTTAAATGGTAGTAACTACTGAAGTGTATGTGTTCACTTGGCTGTGGCTGGTGGCTGGTGCTGATTTGTTATGAGAGAACAGTACTGCTGACTGGCTGGTAGCTGGTGGCTGGTGCTGATTTAGTAAGAATAATACTGCTGGCTGGTTGGCTGACAAGCCAAACGAACTGAGCGATGTTTGCTACAATGTTTTCGATACTCTCTTGTGTCGCCATGATGCATTTAGTATTGGTTTTATACTATTTATTAGATCGTGCAAATACAATAAGACCATGTCACTTGCGTATATTAATAACCAAGCTTGCACTAGCAAAATCTAAAATGTGGACGAGAGATATACATCCATGTTCAGTATATCATTACGAATAGTGGGATCGGAGTTTGTTATCTCCATCCATGTCCAATAGCAGTTTCAATGCTCGATAGTAGGAGGAGAAGGTTAAACAATAGTATGTTCTTGAGCAACCGAGCAAGTGAAATTCCCATAAACAACTAACAATGAATAATTCTTCTCAACTTTTTTTTTTGAGAATGAATAATTCTTCTCAACTTTACCACGCTAAAAGAATCATTAGGAATTACGAGATACTCGTGGCTGGACTCGCCTCATCACTTGACTTCACGTTGACTTCACGTCACCTAGTTCAATGGATGCCGGCGTAGTACGTGGGTTCATTAATCGATGACAAGTAGGTTTGGTACCTATTTTTTTTATTGAAAAGCATTTATGAAATGAAAACCTGTTTACTTGGAATTTACGTGCAAACGCACCGCTCTTTTTTGCTGGCTTTTTTGCTGGCTTTTTTGCTGGTTGTGGCTAGTAGCTGGTGCTAATTTATTGTAAAAGAAAAGTATTATTGGCTAGTGGCTGATACTGTTTTGCTATAAGAGAAAAACACTGCTGGCTAGTTGGCTGACAAGCTAGCTGAACAAAACGAATAATATGCTGAGAAACACTGTAGCAAAGGTATTGTAGAGACTTCATTTCCGCAAATGCACCCAAGTTTCGGGTCACGCACACTGGGTGGGCATGTCGGCATATGTGCACGTGCCGTGCAGCACTGTAGTTAAACACTGATGACAGTTGAAAACTTGTGATACTGCTCACATCATTCTAATGATTCATACAAATAATTAAACTGTTGATTGGTTCGACTCCAAAATTGAGACGTACTGGAGCTTCGTCTAAACCATTGAGCAATTTATTAGTACTATGGACAGACTATTTGTCTGTTGGGCACGTGATAATGCAATAATTCCTGGATTCACGTTCAATCGTTGGCGATGACTTCGGATCTCTTTGGGAGGGCTTTCGAAACCAGGTCCAAGTCCTGCTTCAGCCTAAATCCTCCCAAATTGGAATTTTCGGACCGGCATCAGGCGTAAAGCCGTTCATTATGTCCCATTTCTACTTCCACTGGTGGGTGGAGCCACAAAATGTGGTTTCGACCTGCTCCACCTCCAGCTCACATCATCCTTCTCTCGCCCTTGGCGAACATGCCCTTTTGGTGCCACGGCGATGGAGGACGGTTGCTTCCTCCACCTGACGCCAACCCTCGACATCCGTGCCTTCTACCTCTGCATCTGCTCCTCCCGACGCCGGCGGACGTCACACTCGTCTACCTCCCAGCCATCGGCAGCGCGTGCGGCTTGCCGGGATGTGGCGGCATGCTAGGAGATAGCGGCCAGTGGCAGGCCCGGAGATGACGGCGGAAAGTGTCTTCAGGCGCCGCGGTGGCGCCATAGAGGTGGGGCGGCGCTTTGAGTGCCACTGGGCAGGGCGAGTCGTGGTGGTGCTCGCAGAGGGCAGCGTGCAGATGAGGGATATGGCGAGGGTACATCGAGGCGTGTGGTGGACTACGGGGGCACCAGGCTGGGGGATCCCAAAGGAGGCCACGTACAACATCGGATGGGGTTGGGGGCATCAGGCTTGGGCCTGCGATGAAGGTTTTCGTCATCAAAATTAAAAATTTATCGGAGATCATAGATAAATAAGATAAATAAGATATATTAGAAAAATCGGATCAAATATGAAAATTGTTTCTAAACTATTAAACATCACTTGTTCATAGTTAAAAAAAATAGAATATTATGAGTGCAGGATCGTCGCGCGGGTGAATTTGGACAGTCTGTGTGGAAGCAGGATAAATAGAAAAGATTTGGCTGATATCTAATTTTATCGAATCCTAGGGATAGAAGGGAAGTATCGGAAATTTCGGCCTATAAAGTAAATTCAAGGTGGTCTCTGAGATGGTGAGCCGTGGAAGGAGGAGGAGCTGGAGGTGGAGACGGCGAGGTGCGTGATGGAGATGGAGCTGGATTGGCGGAGCGGGTGTGCATGAAAGAACAGGAAACAGAAAAATAGAGAAAATAAAAGGAAAAAAGTAGAGAAGAAAAAGGGACAAAAGGATGGAGAAAAATTAAAATAAGAAAAATCAGATTATAGGACGGAGAAAATCACAATCAAGCCAAATAGCTAAGGGCATATTGGATATATGACCACTTCAAACCATTCAAGAAAAATCGGTTGAAGGCATTTTGCCAAACGCTTTCCAAAATGGTTTCAACTCTATCAGCTGGAACTATTTTTTGGAGAAGCCAGAGCCCTATCAAACAAACCCATGCTGGCCTGTTAGCTTGGAGGCCATTGCTGAGGTGGAGCCGTTGTTGCTGAGCAGGAGACAGCTGGAGCTCAAGCTTTGAGCCATGAGGTGTAGTGCAGTTGGGGAAGGTTATCTATCACTTGAGGTGATAGATGAACCAACCATCACCCAAAGAATCAGCCCACCTCCTCAACAACCGGCCCAGGAACTCATCATCTTATTCCTTGTTTCTGTCTCATACACTTTAAGAGAGAAGAAATTATCAGGTATTTACATGAATATATAATAAAACTAATGAATCGTGCAACGAATCATCCAGTGCGTACCGCAAAATCTGTCTTGATCTTTAATTCCTTGTCAAATTTTCCTGGATGATTTTTAGCGAATTCTTTTCAAATCCTGTGCATGATTAGAACAATTATAGTCAAGTAACAAAGTGATTCAAATTATCGATCATCGACGGAGTAGTGGTAGAATTACTTTTTTCATCATGTTAAGAAGATTTTCGTATTGTTCTGGAGGTCTCCTCAATGAGTCCATAACCACGAGTAGGCTCTTCTCGGGAATTATGAAAATTAGGACCCAGTGTTCACTGCAAGATTATACGGAGGCAGTTATTGGTAGTTAAGGTTTAAACAATTCGATTACAGAATGGATAGAGTTAGACGAAAGGAATCACTCACGCAAAGTTGTAAGGAAATAATATCATTTGCTTGTTGTGATGAACGCTTATGTACTTGAACAAGTTTTGGTATAGCTCATCGGCAGTATCCTCAAATTACAAGTAATTGGGTCGATGAAGCCGAGGTGAGAGTATCCCTTTCTCCTGCAAGTTTGTATCTCCATTCTACATGATACTGAATAAATCAAGGGATCAGTATGTTGAGATCATGCAAAACAATACGTAAGGAGAGTAAAATACTTACAGAACCCACAAGCCGACCATAGAGATGTCGAGGGCCTCCTGATGGAATAGTTGGTAAATTTCTTCCTAGTTTATCCATATAATGGCCTCCCCCCGTAAGAAATCATCATCTTTAATCTTTGCGCCCTGCATGAAGATGCAATCGGCCATCGCACGCATGTAGTGCTGGTGCAGCTTATACATTTGCGTTGGAAGCACGGACACTACTTCGGGGGGTACAAGAGTTTTGCCGATCTCATACGTCCATTTGACGACCACATCGGCCTTTGGAATATCTTCTCCCCCTACAATCTGAGCCGCCATCAGGTTTGATTCTTTTAAAAATGTAACAAAGTCTTGTTCTTGCGTCATTTGTCCCACTACGAGAGGCTCTATTGATTGTTTCTTTTGGGCTCCGAGCTGTGGAACGTCAGACGACGACGACTTTGATTGTCTCTTCTTTTTCTCAGTAGTCTGAAGGGGGGTCTCTCGGAATGAATTTTCTCTTATTTACTTCGCACATTCCCTTAAATTTTTTTAAATCTATCGGATTTATCACTTTCTCGGGCTCCGGCTTCGGCTTGAAGTGCTCTTCAACCCTTTCTTGAGTTATCCGATCGCATTCTTCAAGGCTCATGTCCCAGGGTTTAATAGGAGCCTCCTTGGTTTTCTTCTCCTTTTCCTTCTTCTTTGGAGGCTCCTTAGCCGGTGCAGCTACCTTCTTTGCCAGCCGCTATTTCTGCTTCTTTGCCGGCGGCGGAGGGGGTGACCATGGAGGCGATGGTGATGCTTGAGTGTTCATTGGCGCATGAGATGATGGTGATGGAGAATGTGCCAGTGAACCTTGCCGAGACTGTGCTGCCCATGGGGAGTTTTGCAGAGATGCCGGCCTTGGAGAGGCATGCTGAGATGCCGGTCTTGGTGTTTGATCATCCGACTTTAGGACAATGTAGCGCTTATCCCATATGATGTAGCCATGAATGGCTTCTGCTAGTGTCCTCACCCCATCGCCTCCAGAAATATCAAGCTCGAGCGTCTCCCAACCCTGGCACACCTGCTCCATGCCAACTCTTGTGTATCCTGGCGGAATTTGCTGCCCATGGTACACGTCGCCTGGTTGGGTTGGCATGGCGGTACCGTACGCAATAGTGAATATTAAGTTCTTAAGGTCAGTCTGCAGGTCACAAGGTGTCCGCTGGGTGATCTCATCCACTGGAAATCGCTGCGGGGCCGTCGCTTCAACTGCGGCCTGGATCCCCGTTGGCTCGGCGACGGCGACATCTGTGGAAGCGCAGCTGCTTTTCCGCTGAGACAGATGATCGGCTGCGACATTAGGTTCTGGAGGCACCGTTTGCGCTTGCTGTTGCTGGCTCATTGCTATGGCCACTTGGCGTTGAATCTCTTCCTCCAGTCTTTGATCGTGTGACATGAGCCGTTCCTCTAGCCTTCGCAAGTGCTCCCGCTCATCATTCTTTCTTCTTTGCCGGCTTCTATATGATTCAATGTAATCCCTGAACCCATACTTCCACGGAACCACGCCTTTGCCTCTTGTGCGGCCCGAATGCTCTGGATTCCCAAGGGCATAAGTCAGCTCGTCCCTCTCTCTATCCGGCTGGAATGTTCCCTCGGCCGCTGCTTGTATGGCCTCATGTAGTCTCTGGGCTGCTCGCTGGATGTTTGGCCCATAGATGCAGTCACCAGTCAATGGGTCCAAGCTTCCCCCGTGACCATAAAACCAGGTCCTTGACCTTTCAGGCCAGTTCATGGTCGCAGGTTGGATGTCTCTGTCAAGCAAATCCTGCTCCATCTTCTCCCATTTGGGTATTGCAAGCTTATAGCCTCCTTGGCCTAGAATATGATGGTACACTTTCTTCGAGACGTTGTCTTTGGCCTTCTGCACCTTCTGAAGCCCAAGCTCTGAAGACTTCTATTCCACAAATGCATCCCAGTGACCCCTGAGCTTTTCGAGCTCGCCGGTAAATATGGGTGTGGTCCCGGTCTTGATATATTTCTTCGTCAAAATTTTCTTGAATGATTGCGCTGTTCGGCCATCTTACTAAGGGTCCAGCGCTTGCATATCTCTTCGGATTCAGCTGGAACCGTGAAGTTTTTCTTAAGCTCCCGCCAACACCATTCTTTTTCTCTTTCGGGTACCGCATGCCGTTCCTCGCTTGGATTGGAAGCTTTCCAGAGCCTGAAGCTAATCGGGATGTGGTCCCTGACAATACATCCGGATTGTCTTATGAATTTTTTGGCGGCAGCTTCTGGAGCGATCGGTTCGCCATCTGGCCCAACTTCCGTTATAATGAACCGCCCTTCCAGTTTTTTTGTTGGGCCTCACTTCGTCTTTTTCTGCTGCGACGATGATCCAGATGGCTATAAAAAAACATTCATAGTATTCATATAGATTCAGATGAAAATATGATTGTCACTACAAATAAGTATAGTTGTGATATGTACATTAGCACTTTGTTCAGCACTAGCGTCATCCTGAATAGATGGTGGCTCAATTCCATCACCTTACATATTCAAATATATGTCGGTATTGCTGCCATCATCAGCTTGTTCAGCGACATCTCCTTGACCTTCGCCAATCATATTCAACAGGAACTGTTCGTCTTCCGCGTCTGTGTGTCGCGGGTCCATCGTAACTAAAATATAAATACAAATAATTCAATAAAATATTCACATCAATATTGACTAAGTAATTCCAAGTATGTCACTAAGTAATTCAATAAAATATTCACTAAGTAATTCCCATATTATGAATATACTGAATAGATCTAGTCACAAGGATTCCAAAAAGTCCTTATTTGCCCCGATCGAGAAGGAGACTATGTTTGGATCGGACTTCGTTGAGCTGGACATTTCTTTGGATCGTCGTACGTTTAGATAGACGAGTATTGGATGGGACGACAATGTTTACATGGACGAGGATTGGATCGGCCTACGTTTAGAAGGACGAGGATCAAATCGGCGTACGTTTAGCTGGACGAGGATCAAATCGGCGTACGTTTAGCTGGACGAGGATTGGATCGGCGTACGTACACACATACACACATATACATACACATATACATACACACATATACATACACACATATACATACACATTCATATATTTACAAATTAAATATAATTTCACTATACATTAACTCATTAAAAATTTAACACCTAATTTACATCAAATTAAATACCATAATTTACAATTTAAGAAATTCACACAAAAAAATTAACACATTAAACAAATTAAATTTGCTAAAATTCATTATCAACTAATTTCATACTACATCAAATTAAATACCCTAATTTACCATTTACAAATTAACACATTAAACAAATTTCATATCCTCAAATTTGTAAATTAACACATTAAACAATTTAACACCTAATTTACATCAAATTATTGTTTTAATTTGCACAAAATTCACTAAAATTTGGTCATAAATCACTAAAATTTGAGCCTAAATCACAAAAAATGTAGGGTTTGCGGGCGGGGTGGCGGCTGCCCACAGCCGGCGTGCTCACGTACGGCGGCGAGGTCGTGGCGGCGCACAGGCGCGGCGATGGTTGGGCTCGGCGGCGGCGCACGGGCGAGGCGGAGGTCGGGGACGACGAGGCCACGCAGCGCGTCGATCCTCTGGGCACGGCGCTCGGGGAGGACGACGGCGACGCACTGGGCGGGGACGTCCTCCGGGCGGTGGTCGGGGCCACGACGTGGTGGTGGTCTCGGCGTCGCGGGGCGGCGGCGCGGAGCTCTCGGGGCGGCGGTGCGGAGCTCTCGGTTGGGGCGGCGCGGAGCTTGGGACAACGGCGGCTAGGAGGGTCGACGGCGCAGAAGTGGCTAAGTGTTGGAAAAGGGGGCGAGGGGAAGAAATATATGAGGGGGGCCTTTTGTCTCGGGTGGAGCTACGACCTGGGACAAAAGGCCCTTTTGTCCCGGGTGGTGGCTCCACCCGGGACAAAAGGCCCCCCCTTTTGTCCCGGGTGAATCCACCACCCGGGACAAAGGGGCCTTTTGTCCCGGGTCGTGGATGCACCCGGGACAAAAGGTATTTTTGGGCGGGCCGGGAAAATTCCCAGCCCGCGGCCCACCTTTAGTCCCGAGTGGATCTACCACTCGGGACAAAAGGGGCCCGTTTTCCCTCATTCCCGCCAAATCTTATGTTTGTTTTTGTTTCTTTTTACTTCTCTTTTAAAATAGGCTTTCATTTGTTAATTCAGTTAATAAATTTTGATTCCAAAAATTATGGAACAAATTTTCTTATCTCTATATAAACTTGATACACGCAACAAAAATAATTAATTTTCATTCAAGTGATTGGGTCAACGAAATATCTAACTTTTTTGAAATCATATTTGTTATTTTTGACCATGCAAAAATATATTAGGTGAACAATTTTTTTTCAAACTATTGCTTTTCGACAGAAAGTAGATTCTATCACGATATTAACATTTAAAAAGTGAATTTTACATAAAATTAAGTAATTTCATGATATTAATGAGTAGTGTGTGAGTTTGAGAGATTGTGTGTGTTAGTGAGATTGTGTGTGTTAGTGAGAAAGTATAGTGTGTTAATGTGAATGTAATTGCATGAAATAATTGAGTCTGGTAATTAAGTGAAAAATATAAAAAATGATATATATATATATAACACATAAAGTATAATTGTACAGTACATATATAATAAAAGTATTCGAATTGTGATTACGTTTTTATACAATAATATAAAATGATTCAAGTACATGAAGGATTAGCGGTAACAAACTTTCTCTTCACAAATGTCCCTTGATTATGATCATGGCGCAAGTATGGAGCATCATCATTGGCTAGCAGGATGCATGGATCAGCATTTATTTCGAAAGGTGGAATGGAAATAAAATTATTATATTCTTCTGACAAGTCTGTCTTGTCCTCCACTCCAACGATGTTTCTCTTTCCTAATGGAACTATGTGTCGCTTAGGCTCATCCTTTTGCTTGTTTATCCCCTTCTTTGGCTTGCTGGACATGTCCTTAATGTAGAAAACCTGAGCGACATCCTGGGCTTGGACAAATGGCTCGTCTCTATACCCAAGATTGTTGACATCAACTATTGTCATACCATACTCATCTTTTGTTACCCCTCCTCCAGATAGCTTAACCCATTGGCAACGAAATAGAGGCACCTTGAAATTGGGACCGTAATCCAGCTCCCATATCTCTTCAATGTAGCCGTAATATGTGTCCTTTTTTCCATTATTGTCCGTGGCATCCATACGAACACCGCTGTTTTGGTTGGTACTCTTTTCATCTTGAGCTATCGTATAAAATGTGTTTCCATTTATCTCGTACCCTTGGTATGTTAAGATATTCCAAGATGGTCCCCTAGCCAATAAGAACAGTTGTTCACTTATATCCATGTTATGCATTAGATGCTTCCGCAACCAGCTGCAGAAAGTATTCATGTGCTCACGTGTAATCCATGCCTCAGATATTTCCGAGAAATTGGAGAGCAGAATTTTCTTGTGTTCCTCGATATATGGGTCAACCAAGTATGATTGTTGAAGAACCATATAATGCACTTTCTTGAATGAGAAATCATCTGTGCAGACATAAGATTTCTTTCCTAATGTACCCTTTCCAGTTAGTCTTCCCTCATATCGCGATTCAGGGACTCCAATCGTTTTAAGGTCATTAATAAAGTCAACACAAAAGTCAATGACCTCCTCAGTTCCTTAGGCACTAGCGATGCTTCCTTCTGGACGTGCTCGATTACGAACACATTTCTTGAGTACCCCCATGAACCTTTCGAATGGGAACATGTTGTGTAGAAATACTGGTCTGAGGATATCAATCTCTTTCACAAGGTGCACTAGAAGATGTGTCATGATGTTGAAGAAAGATGGTGGAAATATCAGATCAAAGCCAACAAGACATTGCACCACATCGTTTTGAAGCTTTATCAAATTCTCCGGGTCAATTATCTTCTGTGAAACTGCGTTGAGGAAGGCACATATCTTCACGATAGTTAACCGGACGTTATCAGGCAGAATAACCCGCAGCACAACCGGAAGAAGTTCGGTCATAAGCACAGGGCAGTCATGGGACTTGAGATTTGTAAATTTCTTCTCTGCCAAATTTATGATTCCTTTTACATTGGATGAGTATCCAGATGGAACCTTTATACTGCTCAAGCAGTCAAACATGGTTTCTTTCTCTTCCTTGCAAAGAGTATAACTGGCAGGACTTAAGTATTGTCGTCCATTATCTCGCTATTGTGGATGTAAGGCATCTCGTTCTTCCATACATTGCAATTCTTGATGTGCTTCTACTGTATCTTTTGTCTTTCCGTACACTCTCAAGAATGCTATCAGGTTGACGCAAAAATTCTTCATGAGGTGCATCACATCAATTGCATGACGAACATCTAAGACTTCCCAATAGGGTAGCTTCCAAAATATAGATTTCTTCTTCCACATGGGCGCCATTCCGTTTTCGTTCGGAATAGGTTGGCTACCAGATCCCTTTCCAAAAATAACTTCTAGATCTTTTACCATGTTGAAGACGTCTTTACCACTACGGTGCATCGATTTTGTTCGGTGGTCCGCTTGGCCTTTGAAATGCTTGCCCTTCTTTCGTACCGCATGCCTGATGGGAAGAAACCGACGATGACCCATGTATACAACCTTCTTACAATGAGTTAATCATATATTATCGGTATCATCTAAACAATGTGTGCATGCTTTGTATCCCTTGTTCGAATGTCCTGACAAGTTACTAAGAGCAGGGCAGTCATTGATCGTTACGAACAGTAATGCTCGTAGGTTGAAGTTTTCCTGTTTGTATTCATCCCACATCCGTACACCTTCATCGCCCAGAGCAATAAGAGTTCTTCGACCAATGGTCTTAGGTACACATCAATGTCATTTCTGGGCTGCTTTGGACCCAGGATAAGCACTGGCATCATGATGAACTTTTGTTTCATGCAGAGCCATGGTGGAAGATTGTACATATAAAGAGTCACATGCCAAGTGCTATGACCACTGCTCATCTCAATAAAAGGATTCATGCCATCCGTACTCAAACCGAACCTTATGTTTCTCGCATCCAAATCAAATTCAGGGTACGTTCTATCTATTTTTCTCCACTGCGACCCATCAGCGGGGTGTCTCAACATCGAGTCTTTCTTGCGTTCCTCTTTGTGCCATCGCATCAACTTAGCATTATCTTTATTTCTAAACAGACGCTTCAAACGTGGTATTATAGGCGAATACCACATGACCTTCGCAGGAACTCTCTTCCGGGGAGGCTCCCCCTCGACATCTCCAGGATCATCTTTTCTAATCTTGTAACCCAATGCACTGCATACGGGACATGCATCCAAATTCTCGTACTCGCCTCGGTAGAGGATGCAGTCGTTGGGGTATGCATGTATCTTTTGCACTTCCAATCGTAAAGGGCAAACAAGTTGTTTGGCTTCATACATTGTGGCAGGCAATTCGTTGTCCTTAGGAAGCTTTTTTTAACAAGTTTGAGTAATTCACCAAATCCCTTGTCGGATACACCATTTGTCGCCTTCCATTGCAGCAACTCCAAGGTGGTGCCAAGTTTCTTCAATCCATTTTGACAATCTGGGTACAACAACTTACGGTGGTCCTTTAACAACTTCTGGAACTTCAACCTCTCCGTTTCACTCTCACAGTCTGCCTGCACATTGTGCAATGCCTGCCCCAAATTGTCGCTGGGATCATTTTCTGCTACATCTACTTCGGGCTCTTCCATGGGAATATCGTCATCGAATGCACCGATTCCAGCATTCCCGGGAAAGTGGTCGTCAAAATCTTCTTCTTCATTGTCTTCCATGGTAACCCCATGTTCTCCGTACTTCGTCCAACAAACATACTTCTCCATGAAACCATTTGCGAAAATGTGATTGTGTAGGATTCTTGAAGATGAGTAATCCTTATTATTGTTGCAATGAACACACGGGCAGCACATAAAACCATTCTGCTTGTTTGCCTCAGCCACAGACAAAAAATAATGCAGGCCATCAATGAATTCTTTCGAACGTCGGTCAGCATTGGATGTCCATCTGCATTTTAAATAAATCGATTTGAATTCTTTACACGTATCGAATAAATAAAATATATCAAACCTAAATTAAACTAAATGTAACATAACATGAATAATTAAAAGATATGCAATATCCATCATACATCTTGATTAATTAAAAGGAGTACTTAATCCATTACAGAACTTAACAAAGGAGTACTATACATAAAACTTAAAAATTCGGACAACAATACATAGGTTTTCAACCATCCTTGCGTTGGAACGCAGAATGCTGTAACGGATTTCTTGCTGGCGCAGAAGAAGATGGCGGAGCTGAAACCTCCGAGTTTGGTGGTGACGAACCGTAACACCGCAATAAATCCTCGAGATCAAACGGAGGTTCCTCGCCCCTTGCCATGCATTCTCTATATTCTTTTTCCAAATAACGGAGCGCTGCCCTATGAAAAGCACTAGGTTTTTTGGACCGACGACCTACTCGAGTTGTGCCCTTCTCTCCAGAAGGACAACGACCACCCCCACCGGCGTCACTCCCTCCAGCTGCTGAAGCCATATTTTACTGAAAAATACCTTTATTTTACACAAAATTATAAAATCTTACCATTACAATGCAAAAATTATTTACTATTACAACTACAATGATCAGATTAATAAATCTTGCAAATAACAATGAAATCATATAAAAAAGATGAAATGTATAATTAATTGAAAGAAATCTCTAATTAATTGAAAGAAATCTCTATAACTCCTAATTACTTTGACACCCTTCAGTTCGAGGAGTACACTCTTTTCAATATCCAGAAATCCTCTAGAAGAAAAATAAACCTTTATTTCTAAAAATGTATATGTCAGTAACCTCAACCCTGTGGTGATGACACTACCTTTCGGGGGGACACGGTGCGGTACAACGATGTCACCAATCGGCCAGTCGCAGCACTAACATTTACGATTAATAGGCACAGCACTTGGCACAGGCAGCGTGCTCGTTAATATGCTCTCAGTACAACAACGACCATGCTGACTGTGTCAAATGCTGTCTTCTTATCAATCGGAAGTGCTAGTGATGCGACCAACCGATTCGCGACGTCCTTATAGCGCATCGTGTATCCCCGAAAGGTAGTGCCATCACCGTTGGATGGAGATTAACGACGTATACTTGTTTCGAAATAAAGATTTTTTTAGCTTCTAGATGGTTTCAATGTGAGCCTGAATAAATACATCACTAGAGTGTCAAAATAATCCATTCATAATACAAAAAATTCTAATATACTCATTTCATTAATTCATTCATGAATACAAAAATCAACTATCCACAATATGGTCATATATACAAGTACATCACATGAAGTGTCTACACTCATTCTAAAAATTTCTACTATCCACATACTCATCTAAATCTAAAAGAAAATCACACCTACATATGCAATCTAGCTAAATGTCCAAGAAATGAGCTAGCTACGCATTTTCTCTATTTCTAAAGCATGAAATGAGCTATACAAGCCAAGGAAGAAGAGAAAAACAAGCCCCAAACCTTTAGCGCCGATGGATGGACGGCGAATCAAAGATCTTCACAAATGTGGTGAAGAAATGAGCAAGAACTCCTCTCGCCCGAGCCAAGAACAGCAAGAAACAAGTGAGCTGAATTGCTCGGGCGGGGGGAGAGGGAAGGGGATAAGGGGGCCAAGGCCTTTTGTCCCGGTTGGAGACACCAACCGGGACAAAAGGGGGGCCTTTTATCCCGGTTGGTGGCTCCAACCGGGACAAAAGGCTGCGCGGGCCTTTTGTCCCGGTTGGAGCCACCAACCGGGATAAAAGGCCACTCTTTTGTCCCGGTTGGTGCCTCCAACCAGGACAAAAGGCCCCTGTCCCCCCTCCCCCCGCTGGCCCGGCTAGCTGTTGGACCCGGGACAAAAGCCACCTATTGTCCCGGGCCCAACGGCTGCCGGGACAAATGGCCTAGAACAAAGACCTATTCTGTAGTAGTGAACACGTTCTTCAGAAGTAAACCTATAGTTGGCCAGATGGGCCAGGCCCTGTTGGCGCTCCTTAAGTATCCATTTTATTATACAATTAGGAGTTGTTTTGGTAAATTCTTCGGGATGATTCATGTTCTAACCCGCCACTTGGCACCCGAACTTGACCATTTTCGATTTTGTCCTGGATTTTGGAGCATGTTGTATTTTGACAGGAATTGGGACATTTTTGGAGATGTTTTGACGCATGGTTACAACTGGGCTAAGATAAGGAATAAAAGGAAGAATCAACACGCAAAAGATAGGACCAAAAGGGGCCAGAAAAGGCCCAGGCCGGCCGGCCTGGAGTCCTTGGGCCGGCCGGCCTAGCCCTTTTCGGAGCCCAATCGGTCTCGGTTTTCTTCGGCACGAAGTATGCGTCAACCCTAATCTATGTTTTACCAAAACCACCAACCATATCTACCTATAAATACCCCGAAGCCGCCGTCAAAAAAGGGAGATCGTAGGAGGACAGCAGAAAAGATCGCAGAGATCGCAGAGAAGAGCATCCAGAGATATATTCGAGTTAGACACAAGAGAAAGGCGACACCGGAGGCCTCATCGTCCCTCGGCGCCGCTGCAAGTTGGAGGACAGCAAGGGATCCATCCCTTGCTGGAGATTTCGTCACCATGATCGACTACGATTCGCTTAGCTTTATGGGGTAAAGTCCTCGTTTGTTCATGGGGTTGTAAGGAGATCTTGAGTTGTAATTGCCGAATCCTTTATGAGATTGATCTATCATGATTCTTGTTGATGATGCTTTGATGCCTAATAGTTCGCGACTTGGCTTTGGGTTTGCTTTGCTCTTGCATGGTTTACTTAGATTACATCAACTATCGTGTTCTTGTTGATTCGTTACCGATTATCCTCGTGTAGTGACAGTATGCGGGAGGGAAAGGTTTTGATCTTGGAACACACCTTTGGTAGATTAGATCTGTTCTTCGTTGCTTGGCGATTACATCTCTAGTGATCCTAGACCCTATGGACAAATGCTCTTCATATCTTGTGCACACATCTATCATTGCTCACTAGTCTAGATTAGATTAGATTGGTTAGATTAGATCTATTTCATACTCAATCACCCAATATAGATCTTTTACCAATATCATTAGTGCTTAGTTAAGCATAGTAATACACTTGTTCCGTGGATTGATAAACCTTGGGAGAATACTCTAAGGGAAAAGCTACACGATCCGTGCGCTTGCGGTACGTAAATTGGCGCTTTAAGAAGCGTCAACAAGCTTTTCTGGCGCCATTGCCGGGAACAAGCGATTTTGCTACGTTTAACTTTGTATTAATTTTGTTGGTTACTAACACCTAACCTTTTCCCTAGAAAATTTTTGTTTTCTTGTTTTTGTTCTGATTGTCTAGATGGGCCATCTCATTCAACACATGGAGGAAGGAGAAAAATCATTAAGGGATTTTGCAAGCCCGCGATCGGAGGACTTCGACATGCAAAAATCAGATTCGGTGTTGCGAGCCACCGAGTATGAGATCAAGCCTCAAATCATCAAGATGGCGGCGGCAAACCCCTTTAGAGGAGATGAGACGGACAACCCATATAAACATATCAAGTGGTTCACAATGCTATGCAACACGGTATAACAAGACGGAGTTCTGCTAGCTTGGTTTAGATGGAATCTTTTCCCATACTCACTTGCGGAAGAAGCGAGAAGATGGTTTGCACTTGCAGCCTTCGAGGTAAAAGGAAATTGGGATGACTTGATGAAGAAATTTTGCGAGCGGTTCTTTCCGTTAAGCAAGGTTCAACATATTCGGAAGCAAGTGATCAGCTTCGCGCAAGGAGAAGAAGAAGGGATAGATCAAGCATGGGATAGATTCAATGGATTGATTGAACAAGGACCGAAGCTCGGATTTTCCGGTGAAGTACTCTTGCATACCTTTTACTTTTCCCTAACCCCCGAGTGCATGCAATTTGTTCAAATGTGTGCAGGAGGAGATCTCATGGAGAAAACACTCACGGAAGCCACCCAACTCCTACAAAAAATCAGCAAGGGTGCGGCCATGCGAAGAGATTGGGAAAAACGATGTTTGGCAAGCTTCGAGGAAGAATCTCAAGTGCGAATGCTTGCTGGAATTTTCAGAAAAGAGGCATCGGAAGTGAAGGAAGAACAACCGAAGCTTGGGAAAGTCATAGAGACAAACCACGATGAAGAAGCATCAATCCGGAGTACAACGAAAGACGACCCGGAAAAGAAAGGAAGAACCATGGGCACTGCCGAATCGCTAAGGGAATTCGAGCAAATGGATTGGATACCAATTGACTTCGGAAGATTGTTCAACAAAGCAAGACCGCATCCAAATCAACGAGGAATGGCAAAGGTGATAGCTGAAGACTTCCCGCCGGATAATCACACGGGATACACATTTGGCAAGGAATCAGCCGGTGATATTATTCGGAAACTTTTTGAAGAAAAAGAGGAAGAGATTGACTTGGACGAAGTGCTGGAAATCAAAAGGACCCTAGGAGTGAACCCGGAATCGTCACCCTACGCGCACATAGCCCAAGTATATGCGATTGGAAGCAATCAAGGCGAAGGTAATCCATCACCCACACCTCGTGTTGATTGCATGATAGAAGGAACAAAATATTGCAATGTTTTATGTGACGTTGGTGCCCATGTTAGTGTGATGAGTTCCAAAGTTTATGTTGAGCTTTTTAATGAAACATCGAACCTAGATGCCACAATCATTAAATTGATCATGGGAGATGGTAGATTAATCAAACCGCTAGGAGTGCTTAGAAATCTTAATGTTGCCATAGCGGGTAAGAAAATTCCTACCGATTTTTTTGTGATTAATGCTAGTGATGATGAGCATGAAGGCATAATCCTTGGAAAACTCTTTCTCAAATTAGTAAATGCTGTTCTAGATGTTGGAAAAGGGATTGTCACTTTTGATCTAGATGGAGAGAAGCGCTCATTTGAATTTCATTCAAAACCGTCTTTTGCTTCACCTCTATCTCTTGACAACGAAGAGGTAGAGAGCATTCGTTCCATTGATTCTTTCAGGGATCCTCTCCAACGCGCTTTGGAGAACGAAGACGCTCAAGATAATCAAGACGAAGAACTAGTGGAAACGATGGAAGAGTTGAAGCCGCAACACGGGAATTTGGAGGAAGAAAAATTTGAAGACATTGGAGAGTTAGATCAAGAAGAGGATGGTGCGCCCGATGTTGAGATGAAGCCACTCCCCAAGGGGTTGAAATATGAATTTTTGGGAGATGGCAAGACTTTTCCGGTGATTATTAGCGACGAATTGAGCTTGGAAGAGACGGAGAAGTTGCTGAATTTATTGAAGAAGCACAAAAAGGTGATCGGCTACTCGATTAACGACTTGAAAGGTATTAGCCCCGCTTTTTGCACACATCGTATACAACTCGAGGAGCAATACAAGCCGGTCGTAGAGCATCAAAGAAGGTTGAGCCATGCAATGCGTGATGTGGTGAAGAAGGAGGTTATCAAATTATTGAATGCCGGAATAATATACCCCGTGCCACATAGTGAATGGGTAAGCCCCGTTCATTGCGTTCCAAAGAAAGGAGGACTCACGGTTGTGAAAAATGAGAAGGAGCAATTGATACCACAAAGAACCATCACGGGATGGAGAATGTGCATCGATTATAGAAAATTGAATAAGGCAACGAGGAAGGATCATTTTCCACTACCATTCATTGACAAGATGCTAGAATGGTTGGCAAAGCATTCACACTTTTGTTACCTTGACGGATACTCGGGATTCTTCCAAATACCTATTCACCCGGATGATCAACATAAGATCACATTTACTTGCCCGTATGGAACTTTTGCATATCGGAGGATGCCTTTTGGGTTGTGCAATGCGCCCGCTTCTTTTCAAAGGTGCATGATGGCTATATTTTCAGATTTCATAGAAGAGATTATGGAGGTATTCATGGATGATTTCTCGGTGCATGGTACTAGCTTTGATAATTGCTTGGCAAATTTGGAGAAAGTTCTTAAAAGATGTGGAGAGGTTGATCTTGTGCTTAATTGGGAGAAGTGTCATTTCATGGTGAAAGAAGGAATTGTCCTCGGTCATGTTATCTCCGAGAGAGGGATAGAGGTGGACAGAGCAAAAATTGAAACCGTGGAGAAATTGCCACCACCTACGGACATCAAATCTTTGAGGAGCTTCCTCGGTCATGCCGGATTCTATAGGAGGTTCATAAAGGATTTTTCAAAAATCACCAAGCCATTGACACAACTTCTCCAAAAAGATATGGAATACATCTTCGATAGTGATTGTCTTCACGCATTTCGAACACTTAAGCAATCTCTCATAAGTGCACCTATCATGCAACCTCCGGATTGGAATCTACCTTTTGAAATCATGTGCGATGCAAGCGACTACGCCGTAGGAGCCGTCCTTGGACAAAGGAAAGAGGGGAAGGTAAATGCTATCTACTATGCAAGCAAAACTCTCAATGAAGCCCAAGTTAATTATGCAACAACGGAGAAAGAATTGCTTGCCGTGGTATTCGCCTTCGAAAAATTCAGTTCATACATAGTAAACTCTAAGGTGATAGTTTATACCGACCATGCGGTAATCAAGTATCTCTTGTCCAAGAAAGATGCTAAACCACGTTTGATTCGATGGATCCTATTGCTACAAGAATTCGATGTAGAGATAAGGGACAAGAAAGGGGCAGAAAATGTTGTGGCCGACCACCTATCAAGGATGAACCATGGAGACGATGGAAAAGAACCTATCGAGGATCAAATGAGAGATGATCACCTATATAGAATTCTCGACAAAGATAGTTGGATGAATGAAATAATAAGGGCAATAAAAGGGATGCCCTTGGATCACTTGGACAAGAATGCAAAGAGAAGAGTGATCACGGAAAGAAGAAAATACTATTGGGATCCACCATACTTATATAGATATGGAGAAGATGGAGTCCTAAGAAGATGCATACCGAGAGAGGAACGTGAAGAAGTTCTAAGAAAGTGTCACTCGTCGGGATATGGAGGACATTATGGGCATTTTAGAACTCAAGCTAAGGTATGGGCTAGTGGATTCTATTGGCCCGAGATGCATGAAGACGCGAAAAGATTCGTTTCGACTTGTCCAGAATGCCAAAGGACAGGGAATATCTCGCAAAGGAATGCCATGCCATTGAACTATAATTTACAAATAGATCTATTTGATGTCTGGGGAATCGATTTCATGGGACCATTTGTGAACTCACATGGATTTGAGCATATATTGGTGATGGTGGACTATGTTTCGAAATGGGTTGAAGCTATGCCATGTCGGAAGGCATCAACGGAGGAGTCCATACACATGATTAAATCGGTAATCTTCCCTCGATATGGCGTACCGAGAATCTTGATAAGCGATGGAGGAACACACTTCACGGGCAAAGACTTTGGTAAATGCTTGAAGAAATTGGGAATTGAACATAGAGTGTCCACGGCTTATCACCCCCAAACAAACGGACAAGCGAAAACTTCAAACAAGCAATTGAAGGACATTTTAAAGAAGACTGTGGTAAAAGGAGGAAAAGATTGGTCGAAGAGACTAGATGATGCACTATGGGCATATCGTACGGCACACAAAACCCCGATTGGTATGACTCCTTATCAATTTGTTTATGGAAAAACATGCCACTTGCCGGTTGAGCTAGAACATAAGGCGTATTGGGCAATGAAGGAAATGAACTTTGATGCGGAAGCCGCTGGAATTAAAAGAAGAATCCAAATAAGCGAATTGGAGGAGTTAAGATTGAAAGCGTACAATAGTGCATCAATTTACAAAGAAAGGATGAAGAGATGGTACGACAAATGATTACAAAACATGGAATTCAAAGAAGGAGACAAGGTCCTACTCTACAATTCAAGATTCAAACTCTTTGGCAAAGGAAAATTACAAAGCAAATGGGATGGACCATACGTCGTACACTCGGTTTCACCCACGGGAGCGGTGACAATCATGGATGCGAAAGGCGACCAATATGTGGTGAACGGACAGCGACTAAAGGTATTCTTGGAGCCCGACGTCGTGCCCCTTCATTACATTGACATATACACCATGGAGGAGGAACCGGAACGTCAAGCCTAACGACGTTAAGCAAGGTAAGTTTGTAAATATTCTCTTTTAGATTTTATTTTCTTAGTTTTATTTCGATTCTGGACGAACTTTGAGTAAAACATAGGCTTCTAATTTATTGGTGTGTGCCTCGAAAAAAGCTGGAGTCCAGGGGGCTGAAAAACCCCCTGGGCCGGCCGGCCCAACATCCCTAGGCCGGCCGGCCTAAGCTTCCTCGTGTGCGAATCGGTCTCAATTTTTGGTAGGTACGAGATAAGGAAATTTCAAACTTGTGCCTTATAGATTTCGCATGCCAAAACCGAAGAGATTTTGGACTTCTCGTCCAAGTCTTTTCGGGACATAAATAGAGGGGCAGGGTAGATCTATTCTCTCATACTTTTCAATCTACACCACCACCTCGAGAGAGACGTCGACAATGGCCGGTTCAGCGAGCGCAAGAGCCATGATTGCAGCAATGGAGATCGAGGAGAGGGGTTGGACGCCTGACACCCCCATGCCAAAGATGCCTAGCCCCATCTCGGCAACCGGTGAGCAGCCCCTCCTTGTTGAAGCGAAGCGATGTGAAGTGAAAGCCCCTCCGAAGAAAATCAATACTCAAGCAAGGATGAGCGTCGGAGGGAAGGGCCTTCAATTGTACAACGAGAAGTTAGCTCAAGCCCAAAGGGTGGTCGTCGTCATCAGCAGCGACGAAGACGAAGGCGAGAAGCGACAAGACAAAAAACCACCCGCACCTAGGCGTTCCTTGCGCCTCCTCGGAGTCAAAAGAAAGAACTACATCGAGCACACCCCAGAGTTGAAGGATTATGCGGGGGACAGCGATTGGGAGAGCATCATGAGCCCTGGTTCATGGGGAGCCACCGGTCGTGATTACGATGATGATTGGCCGGGGTGAGCCGAAGAGAAGAGAAAAGAGGAAGACGACCCCTCCGGAGGTGATAGCGGCAAGAAGAAGAAGGACGACGACGAACCCGAAGATGACAGCGCCAACCGCGGCGGGCATCACTTCGGGTGCTATTTCAAGTGCCGCAATGAAATCGCGGATCTTCGCCCCACCGTCGATAGGTGTCACGATCGAATCGTGGCAATGGATCGAAGGATGGACGACATTGAGAGCATGGCCGAAAAAGACTACAACTTCCTTGTCCGCAACATAAGGAAGTTATTCGGGATGGTCGGAGATCTACAAAAGCAAGGAGGAGGGCGTCCAAGATGCAATTGCTCGAGGTGCCGTTGAGAACGCCGACGAGTGTCACACTCGTTTTTTTATATATAATTACGACGAGGACGCCGCATAATCTAAGCATGGGGGGGAGGTGTGACGACTCGTAGATTCAATTTTGTTAGTCTTTGTTTACTCGAAATTCGTCGTGTGAGTGTGCTTTAATTCCGCATGTGTGAGAGTCATAGTTTAGCGTTGTGTGCTTTATTTTTCGCTTGTGTGAGAGTGAGTCTTAAATTAGTGTTGAGTCATGAAAACAAAATAAAAAGAGTCTTTGTTTTTTGTTGGATCGTGCAATTTTATTTATGCATTCAGTTTTACTTTATTTTCTTTAAAGCAATTGTTCACGAGCGTTGTCATGAAAATTATTTCGTATTTGTGGAGCTTAGTAGATTATTCGTCCATGTTAATACCCACACTTAAGCTTTGATCTAGCGCTTGGTTTTGATTACACTTGCGAGTAAGGCATGATTTGGAGGACTTTAATTTCATAAAAATAATAAAACCCCTACAAACATAAGGTTGATCAAGTTCTTGGCAAGTTGAGAGTAAAAATCCTATCATCCACAAGCTATATTCATTCCACCATAAGTATTGGATGTACATTGAGTTGAGTTAGGATTTCCTTCTCTTGGGAGTTTTAATTTCGAGCAATGATCATGTCCGTATTTTTCATCTCTGAATTGCTAGCCCCGTCAATATTCGGTAATGAGAATTCCTCATTGGAACAACTCATGAGATCTACCGGATTCCAAAACCCGAACCCGAGATTATCTTGTTTATTATCGTCTTCCTTGAGCACAACCCAATTATGAGGATACGTTCTATTTCTGCGCATGATTTGTATAAAACATAATTTTGGGATGAAGAAAGGAAGGAGTACTGGAAAGACGGACCGAATCCGACCTGGGAAAGCCCCAGGCCGGCCGGCCTAGGCCTCTCTGGTCTCGGTTCGGGCTCCAAAAATTCAGGGAGACACTTTGGAGATTTGCCTATCTATGTTTTATAGAAAGTGTCCTATGAAAAGGGTCGGAACAGAGAGAGAAAATTCGGGAGAGAAGAAAAAAGAGAAGAAGAAAGAGAAAAGAAAAAAAATGTATGAGAATAGAAGGAAAAAAATAAAGGAAGGGATTCTATGGTTAGAGAAGTGCAAAGAGATATCACCTTGTTGTTTGAGAACAATATTCTTAATTCCAACCATGTGCAATCCGACAACAAGGACGATGCTTGTGCCTTGAAGTCAATATTTTTATGCCTTTGCACATGTCCACCATTCTAAATCTTCTTACCCTTGAACCCTTTACATTATGGAGAAACTCTCATGATCATTGGCTCGGAAGGTAAGTAATCATTAGAAGGTTTTCTTAATTTGACAATATATGTATATACTTTGCTAAGCCTCACCTATAGCCCCACTTTATACTTGAGAGACTTTCGGGAGATGAGAGCTTGCAAATAAAAATAGGATAGCCACTTATATTGAGAGACATGAAAGGACTTGTGCAAGAATTTTTAGTCTAACCTTTGTTGCAGGGTATTTTGTTTCTTAAATAAAAAAAAGAGAAAGAAAAACCTCCAAGGATGGCAAGAAAAGCAAGTGTTGTCGATATTCGAGTTGCCGGCTAAAGGTAAGAGTTGTGGAGTAATATTGGATGAGTTTTGGAACGCCCATGATATGATTATCCTTGCTGCTCCTCTGACCTTTGTTTGAAGAAATATTATTATACTTGTTTGCATAAGTAAATTTTGCAGTTCGAGAACTCTTGAGCAACCCATGGAAGGACTTGATGATTTGATTTGCTCGAGGACGAGCAAAAGCTAAGCATGGGGGGAATGTTGGCGCTCCTTAAGTATCCATTTTATTATACAATTAGGAGTTGTTTTGGTAAATTCTTCGGGATGATTCATGTACTAACCCGCCACTTGGCACCCGAATTTGACCATTTTCGATTTTGTCCTGGATTTTGGAGCATGTTGTATTTTGACAGGAATTGGGACATTTTTGGAGATGTTTTGACGCATGGTTACAACTGGGCTAAGATGAGGAATAAAAGGAAGAATCAACATGCAAAAGATAGGACCGAAAGGGGCCAGAAAAGGCCCAGGCCGGCTGGCCTGGAGTCCTTGGGCCGGCCGGCCTAGCCCTTTTCGGAGCCCAATCGGTCTCGGTTTTCTTCGGCACGAAGTATGCGTCAACCCTAATCTATATTTTACCAAAACCACCGACCATATCTGCCTATAAATACCCCGAAGCCGCCGTCAAAAAAGGGAGATCGTAGGAGGACAGCAGAAGAGATCGCAGAGAAGAGCATCCAGAGATACATTCGAGTTAGACACAAGAGAAAGGCGACACCGGAGGCCTCATCGTCCCTCGGCGCCGCTGCAAGTTGAAGGACAGCAAGGGATCCATCCCTTGCCGGAGATTTCGTCACCATGTTCGACTACGCTTCGCTTAGCTTCATGGGGTAAAGTCCTCGTTTGTTCATGGGGTTGTAAGGAGATCTTGAGTTGTAATTGCCGAATCCTTTATGAGATTGATCTATCATGATTCTTGTTGATGATGCTTTGATGCCTAATAGTTCGCGACTTGGCTTTGGGTTTGCTTTGCTCTTGCATGGTTTACTTAGATTACATCAACTATCGTGTTCTTGTTGATTCGTTACCGATTATCCTCGTGTAGTGACAGTATGCGGGAGGGAAAGGTTTTGATCTTGGAACACACCTTTGGTAGATTAGATCTGTTCTTCGTTGCTTGGCGATTACATCTCTAGTGATCCTAGACCCTATGGACAAATGCTCTTCATATCTTGTGCACACATCTATCATTGCTCACTAGTCTAGATTAGATTAGATTGGTTAGATTAGATCTATTTCATACTCAATCACCCAATATAGATTTTTTACCAATATCATTAGTGCTTAGTTAAGCATAGTAATACACTTGTTCCGTGGATTGATAAACCTTGGGGGAATACTCTAAGGGAAAAGCTACACGATCCGTGCGCTTGCGGTACGTAAATTGGCACTTTAAGAAGCGTCAACAGGCCTGCTGGGCCAGCACTAGCACGACCCGATCACGGCCCGGCCCGTGGCCATGCGGGCCAGTGCTGTGCCCGTGCCTAGACCCGGACCATGCCTGGGCCGCAAAACCGGCCCGCAGCACTAGCACGGGCACGGCCTGGTTAATGGGTCGGCACGAAAGTGGCCCATTTAACAGCCCAAAATGCAAAAGCCCATCTGAAACCCTACTCACTCACTCCTTCCTCTCTCTCGACTCCCTCCTCTCCCTGACTCCCTCGCCCATCTGACTCCGCCGCCGCCGCCGCTGGTCCAGCGCCACGCCCCTGGATGCCGTCGTCGCCCCTCCATAGCCTCGTGTTGCTGCTTTGCTCGGCCTCCTCGCCTTGGACGCGGCGGCCACCACAAGGGATGGGGCGCAGCCGGCGTGCGAGGCGGTCGTCGCATCCGTCGACCTCGGTGGCGCCGTCCCCTGCCTCTGCCGCGTCGCGTCGCCGCCTAGCCGCAGCTCGTCCTCACCCACCTCGCCACTGCCGCCAAGGGCCTCCGTCGCACCCACCCGTCGCCTGCGCGGCTGCGCCGGTCTTCTTCCCCGCCGTGCCTCGCCGTGGCCGGCGCCGCTCGGGCCTGTCGTGTTGTTGTGCCCATGGGCACGACCCGGCACCCTGGCGCCCTCGTAGGGCCGTGCCTAGGCCGGGATGCCAGCACGGCAGCACTACGCGGCACGGCACGGCGGCGCCGCCGTGCCCCGCCGTGCCGTGCCTCCCTGTGCCAGTGCCGACCGTGCCATGCCCGGGCGGCCCGGTTGGCCATCTATAAGTAAACCAGATTTTTCCTTCTGAAAATCCCTCGTGGTTTCGTGAGTATACGATGTCACTTTCATACAACCATACTGCCACTTTGAGCTATTGTATTCTGCTTATTATGAATTAGCATAAATGAGGTGCTATTATCACGGCAACATATGCTATGCAAACCGCCTACGTATGGAAACTATGAAAATTCTAATCTGGACCATCGGATCAACATCCAAGGGGAGGGGCGCAGGGGGGTGGGAGAGGGGATTTGCAAAAGTGTGATTACCCAATTCAAGGGCGGGTCCATATTGTAAAATTATCCCATCCCCATGCCCTTGGATGTTGATACGATGGTCCAGATTGGAGTTTCTATAGTTTACATACGAAGGTGGTTTGCATAGCATACGATTGCCTATTATCACCCCCCATCTCTTTTATCACCCCCCATCTCTTCTTCACTGGATGTCAGCATAGTCGGTGGACCCGTACGGCTCCAGCCAGTCTGCGAAGAGCAAGTCTTCCCCCAGCTTCCTCCTAGGCTTGTACCCCATGTCCCGGCAAAGCTAGTCGTGGTACCACGTCGTGACAGTGGCGATGCAAGATTTGAGGAAGAAGGCTCCGCTGCGCCGCCTGGCCCACCGCCCCCACTACTCCCACTCCGCCACGCTCCGCTCCATGTCCGCCACGCCGGGTAGGCGCACCGCGCCGTCAAGCAGGTGTGATGCGCCACCCACTTGGCCATCATCTCGTAGGGGTAGATGCTCGCCGCGCTCTCCGCATACCCGACCACCGCCATCTGCGGTATCTGCGGGTGCACACAGTGCCTGTAGAGAGGAAGCATGGTGTCGGAGGGCCGTCCCATGATGATCTCGCTGAACCGGGGCGACATGAACACGCAGCTGAGCAGCCGGTCGTCGTCGAAGCCGGTGGTGAGGATGACCACGTCGGCGGCGACGCGCTCGCCGCCGTCCAGCACCACGCCGTCGGCGTTGAAGCCGAAGGTGTCGGACCTCCTGAGCACGATGCCGCCATCGGCCACCATGTCGTAGAACCTGTCGGGAAGCACGCTGATCCGCCAGCCAGGGGCGAAGCTGGAGCTAAATCGAGGGGGGTGCCCTGTCTATAATTCTGTTGCTTGCTCTTTAATTTATATGGTGAAAATTTAATGATTAGCATTGAATTTATATTTCGGCGTGGGTGCCCGGACACCCCCGAGGGGTAACGTAGCTCCGCCCCTGCCGCCGGCCCAGCATCACCGCCGAGAAGCTATGGTCCGTCACCATGCCGTTCTCCCGCATCGGCATGAGTGCCTTGTAGTACGCCTCGGTCGCCATGGCTATCAGCCACCTTACGGGAGTGAGTACCGTGGCGAGAATGCTGAGGGCCAACCCTTCTCCGAGCTTCCGAACCATCAGCTCAGCCAACTGGCTGGTCATCAGCTTCTCGAAGAAAGCACCCCAGGTTAGCTTGGGATCCACCGTCCAATTGGCATGCCTGTACACCATGGTACATGGGTACTTGCTACCTGACGATCACGGGTGAACATTTGGCTGTTTGATTGCGAACTTTGACAAACCACCCCCAAAAAGAAAGAATCACAGATTTGTATGCCAAGCATCATAAAAGGAAAATCCTTTCTAAACGCAATCCTTTCTCACTGTTGACTTGTGCGCACTGGGCGACGATATCCACTCCTGACTTGCCGGAGCCGACCACGACGACACCCTTGCCTCTGATGAGCTCGTCGGCGTCGGCGTGTGGCATGTACGAGTAGTCCATGGAGTGGAGCACTTGCCCGTGGAACACTTCAGGACCTGCTTCGTGGGGAAATTTTGGGCGCTTGGCGATGCCGTACCTCCCAACGCAGAGGATAAGGAAATCTAACACTGCAATTTGTCCCAAATAATCAAATAATGTGGGAAATTTAATGCTCATGTCCTTGTCCGTTGCAGCTGACCTGCACTTGCATCCTAATCTCACCAATCCATGCGTCAATGATTGGGCTCCGGCCGCCGTTGACAATGTTGGAGGTTCAGTTAGTAAATAGTAGACTATAGAGGGGCATACTTGTAATTTGTACATTGTATATGTATATGCTAAGGAATGGAAGAGAGAGTGTAGTAGTTTCACTGGAAAAATCATTCCCCACCTCCTCAACATGGTATACAGAGCCAGCGGCAGCGTCCGTGCTCGAGCGATGCGCGGCGGCGCGGCTCCGCGCTGGTGACGTACGGCAGAGATCCGCAGCGTGGGCGGCACGTCGTGGCGCGAGCTGCGCGCGGGCATAGCAAGGCACAGAGGAGCCGCGCGGGCGTGGGCGCGCGATGGAGATTCAAGCGCGGCGGCGCAGGCACGAGGTGTGCGGCCAGGCACGCAGCAGAGCAGGCGCGAGGCGCAGGCGCGACGCGCGGCCAGGAGCGTAGCAGAGCAGGCGCGCGGACAGGAGCGTGGATTCAGGCAGCGACTACGGATTTGCTCAAGTGACTTCGTATTTGGTTGCTTAAGCGGTGGATTTGGTGACTCTGGGTTTGGTGGCTGGTGTGGTGAGTGTGGAGACCTGGGCTTTTTTGAAGAATCGACTCTGTTGTGATGTTGTGGGTGGTGATCTGGTGATTGGATTGCTAGTGTTTGGAGGTGGCTTCAGTTTGAATCAGGCAAATTGGAGGTGCGGAGGGATAGAGGAGGATTAGAGTGAGAATTTGGCAAGGAGTTTGTGTGGCTGAGTGCAGACATGGGTGATAAAGATGCTTCCCCAGGGGTTACGGCAGGGGAGCTTGCGGCTGTACTGAAAGCAATGGATGAGAAATATAGTTCACTGTTTGATGCTCTCAGTAGACAAGGAGGAAGCTTAAGAGCAGAAGTTAAAACCAAGGAAGAGATTCATCCATTACAGATGCCTAATGTGAAGCTGGAGGGAGCTGAAAGTTATGCAAGTTAGGCGGAGCACGCTAAGACTATTTTGGTCTCAAGGAAACTGGAAGGTTACATTCTTGGCACAATTGAAAAACCGGAAGAGGAAAACTCAAAGGAAGGCCAGAAATGGAAGATGACCAATGCATTAGTAAGAGCATGGCTTTTGAGTTCATTGTCACCTCAAATAGCTAAAGAAGTTGAGAGAATCAAAGAGGCTGCAGAAATATGGAGATTGCTTAAAGGTACTTATTCAGGGGTCGGAAACGAAATGTTGGCATGCAAAATTCAGAAAGAGCTGCAAGGGCAATGTTAGGGTGACAAAACTGTAGTTGAGTATGTGTCTGAGCTAAAGAGACTATGGAGTGACCTAGATTACTATGATCTGATTGAGCTGGAGTGTGGCAAGTGCATTGAGAAGTTTAGTAAGTGGACTGAGAAAAGGCGTGTGAGGGATTTTTTGAATGGACTTCATCCCAAGTTTGAGAATAGAAGGTCTGCATTATATGGTAGTGGGAATCTACCCAACTTGGAACAGGCAATCTCTGCAATTATTAGTAAGGAAACACGTCTAAAGTTGGAGGCCACAGGAGCAGCTATGCAGAGTGTTCCACAGAGGCGCTCGGCCTTTGTTGCTACAGAAGGGGTAAATTTTCAAAAATCAGCAATAAACATATATGATAGAAAATGTTTTGAGTGCGGACAGCCAGGGCATTTGAAGAACTCCGGTCCTGAATTAATTGGAGGAGGTCGGGGTAGAGGACAGGAATGGCGTGGTAGAGGACGTGGACGTGTTTTTGATGGACGTGGTGGTAACCGAGGTCGTGGTATGCGACTTGGAGGCAGGGCAAATACCACCTCATTTGCTGAAGATGCCTCTCAAACTATGAGGGTGGAAATGTCAATTGATCATTGGGAAAAGTGGCGCCAATTTAAGGGAAGAGGACAAGCAATCGATTGAGGCCTCCAATGCATCCACATATGTTGCATCTACAAACTTTGGTGGTAATAATTTTTGCACTTCAAACTACAAAACAAATAATATACCATGGCTAATAGATTCTGGTGTCTTTAGACATATGGCTGGGTCATATCGAAATTTTGTTGAATATGCACCTGATTTGAAGAGGCAAAACGTAAGATTGGCTGATGGCTCATCTCAAACTGTGTTGGGGATAGGAACAGTCGCATGTGGATCTAATATGTCTCTTTCATCTATATTACATGTTCCCTCATTCCCAATGAATTTGTTATCCATCAGCTGCATTACAAAGGAACTTAATTGTGCTGTAATTTTTTTCCCATCACGGTGCTTATTTCAGGAACTTGGGACTGGAAGAAAACTTGGGACGGGGAACATGCGTGATGGTTTATATTATCTAGATGATAATATGTCACACAAGGTTGTTGCTTCCTTGTTCCCTACACCATTGGAAGAATTTCTTCTCCATCATCGCAGACTAGGACATATGTCCTTTACTACTTTGGGTCAGCTCTATCCTACCCTTTATAACAAAGTTAGCAAGGAGAGTCTAATATGTGATGCATGCCAGTATGGGAAACAAACTAGAAGTACTTATGTACCTTCTGATAATAGAAGCAATGTGCCACTTCAGACCATTCACTCAGATGTATGGGGTCCTAGTGGAGTACCTTCAATTAATGGCTATCGGTATTTTGTTACCTTTATTGATTGTTGCACTAGGACAACTTGGGTCTATGTATTGAGAAGCAAAGGGGATGTATTTGAGTGCTTTAAAGATTTTCATAATCTAATTATGACCCTATTTAATGCACGTGTGAAGATATTTCGTACTGATAACGGTACTGAATATGTGAATAATAAATTTGATGGGTATCTATCAAACTATGGGATTATTCATCAAACTACTTGTCCTGGAACCTCAGAGCAAAATGGTCTAGCAGAGAGAAAGAATAGACATATTCTAGAAATTACAAGGTGTATTATGATGGCTATGAATGTTCCTAAATATTTGTGGAGTGAAGCTGTGATGACAGCTGCGTACTTGATGAATAGAATGCCATCTCGAGTTCTCAGCAACAAGACACCAATTGAGTGTCTAACTGTTAAGACTAATTATGTTGTACCCCAAAAGGTATTTGGTTGTGTATGTTTTGTGAAGGATTATAGACCATCAGTTGGGAAGTTAGATCCCGGGGCAGTAAAATGCATATTTGTTGGATACTCTGGGAAACAAAAGGGATATAAATGTTGGTACCCATTAGAAAAACGAATGTTTGTGAGTATGGATGTAATATTCAGGGAACACGAACCTTTTTATGGTGAACCTCAAGATTTAACAGATGTCTTTTCTGACCCTTTTCCAAGTGATGTTTCAGATTGGGATAACAAGACAGAGGGAGAGAAAGAAGAAGAAAACAATCCTAGTGAATCAAGGAAAATGGTGATGGGAGTATGTAAGGATCGATGGACCAAGAGGGGGGGTGAATTGGGCCTTTTTCAAATTTCTAAGACAATTAAAACAATCTTAACCTATGCAATGCTAGTAAGGCTCAATTCACCAACCGGCTAACAAAGCAAACTACACAAGCTAACAAAGATATGAAACTAAGCAAGGTAGAGCTAAGTTATGATCTCTAAGGTCAAGCACAAGAATAATTGTAAGAAAGTAAGTGCTTGAAATGAAAGAGTGGACAAGAGACAACCGGATTTTTCCCGTGGTGTCGATGTGTTGGCACACACCCCTAATCCACGTTGTGGCACTCACTAAGAGTCTTGTCACCTCCCATGTCACCGAGACTTAGGCGCTCACTAAGAGTCTCCGTTCACCATCCCCGCGTGGTGGAGCTCAAGCCACGTACAACCTTCTTCGGGCTCCCACAATCCTTGGCAAGCTCCGGAAGAAACACCTTCAATCACCAAGATCGCCTAGGTGCTGCCAATCACCAAGAGTAACAAGCTAGAGTCTTCACTTGAGCAAGAACCGATCACCAAGAATGGATGCACACAAGCTTCTCTCTACTCAAGTCCTTAGTCTTGCTTTTTGAATGATTGAATGAACAAATGTGTAAATGATGAAGCTCAAGGTGGCTCTCAACAATATATGAGTGTATGAAATGTTGCCTGGTGTCAAGAGAAGCAAAATGACCCATTGGAGGGGTATATATAGGCAGCTCACACGAATAGAGCCGTTGGAGAAAAGCTGCCAGAAAACTGCTTAGCGCCGGTTAATCCGACGTACCTCCAATAGCCAGCGTCGGTTTAACCGATGAATGTAAATTGTCCATTCTGAAAACTAGCCGTTACAACTCGGGCAGATTAACCGACTCATCATCGGTTTAACCGGTGAGTGTAGTTGTCCACTGATCAACTAAAAAACCAAGTCTCTGGACAACTGCACCGACGTTAACTCAAATCCATCGTCGGTTTAACCGGTGAGTACAACTTCTGAAATCCCTGGAAAAACCATCTCACTGGTCAATTGCACCGACGTCTCATTTCAAACAGCGTCGGTTTAACCGGTGTATTGAACTTGAAATGCCCTGGAAAAACCAACTCTGGACTAATGCACCGACGTTAATTCAAACAACATCGGTTTAACCGGTGTATAGAACTCTGCTGACTGCGTTTAACCGACGTATAGAAAAGTGGAAGCGTCGGTTAAACCGGTGTATAGACTTTTTCTGATTTTGCCTTTTCTGATTTGAGTCTTGAGTGAAATCCAAATATTCTTGAGATATAAGTTGAAAACCACTTATTTGAACTTCTAGGAACCTGAGTGACCATAGTGTGCATCCATTTTCAAAAGACCATGTCCATGCTCAAGTTACTTGACCTTAACCCCTCTTAATAGTGCGATCACTACAAAACTATAAAACCTATACTAATCTAAGTGTCCTTCTCAACCTTACGACACTTAGGACTAGAAAGATCCTTAGTCTTGTTATATATTTGAGTTGAATACCGAGATCGCCTTTTTGAATAACGAAATTTAGGGGCCTCTTTTGACATATGACCAAATGAGCGATAATGATCTATTAAGCTGCACAAACTCATTAGTCACAATAATGGTTGTCATTAATCACCGAAACAAACCTAGAGGGCCTAGATGCTTACAGAGTAATTCCACTGGAAAATAGTGATGTTGATAGAGATATGGTTTCTATAGAAGAACATCCACAAAGTGAGCAGCAAGCTACAAACGAAGTGTTACAGTTCCCAAGACTAAATGAGGAACAAAATCTTCGAGTATATACATGGAGACAAAGACATCAGGCTGAGCAGGAACATGTGCAGGGGGAGGAAGCCTGTCCTTTGGAGATGAATCATGAAACTCAAATTGAGCCAGATACACATAGTTCAGACTCAAGTCCTATAATTGATGGTACAATTTCTCTTCCACATGATGACCTAGATATTCCTATAGCCCATAGAAAGGAGCCTCGTATTACTACTGGAAGATTACCTTCTAAATTATCTTCGTATGATATCTCTAATCATGTTTTATATATATATATCTATTGGCCCTCAGTATAAGTCATTTGTAGGAGCATTGCAATCTGTGTCTGTGCCACATGACTGGCAGGAGGCAAAACGAGATCCACGGTGGAGGCAAACAATGCTAGAGGAAATGGCTGCACTTGATAAAAATGGCACTTGGGTACTTACAAGTCTACTAGCAAATAAGAGAGTTGTTGGTTGTAAATGGGTGTTCACTGTGAAGCAGACATCTGATGGTAAGGTGGAGAGATATAAGGCCAGATTAGTGGCAAAAGGGTATAGTCAGATATATGGGGTGGATTATGATGAAACCTTTGCACCGGTAGCAAAGATGAATACCATAAGAACACTAATCTCGATAGCAGTTAATCGTAGTTGGAAACTATTTCAGATGGATGTTAAAAATGCATTTTTTTTCATGGAGAATTAGAAGAAGAGGTGTATATGGAGATTCCTCCAGGGTTCAATAGTAGAGAAACTGAGGGCAAAGTATGTAAGTTGAAGAAATCATTATATGATGGGTTTAAACAATCTCCTAGAGCTTGGTTTGGAAGGTTTAGAAATGAAATTTGCTCCATGGGATATCGACAGAGTAATGCAGATCATACATTGTTCTTTAAGCATAACAATGACAAGATCACTATTCTTGTAGTGTATGTTGATGATATTGTGATTACAGGTGATGATGATAAGGAAATATTGTGCTTGAAGAAGGCCTTAGCAAGGACTTTTGAGGTCAAGGATCTGGGTTATCTTCATTATTTTCTTGGAATTGAAGTAGCATATGGGGCACAAGGCATCTATTTTTCACAAAGCAAATATGTAATTGATTTACTTACGGATACTGGAATGCTGAATTGCAAACCAGTTACAACACCGATTGAATACAATCATCGTATTCTGGCTGATTCAGGCGATCCAGTGGATAAACATCAATATCAGAGGTTAGTTGGTCGCTTATTTTATTTGTCACATACAAGACCAGATATTGCATATGCAGTTAGTATTGTTAGCAGATATATGCATGATCCCAGATCTAGTCACTTAGATGCAGTACACAGAATATTGAGATATCTTAAAAGTTGTCCAGGAAAAGGCATCTTATTTTCTAATCATGGGCATCTTAAGGTAGAGGGATATATTGATGTTGATTGGGCTGGGTGCTTGGATGATAGAAAATCAACATCTAGGTATTGCACACTTGTTGGTAGTAATCTTGTTAGTTGGAGGAGCAAGAAACAAAGTGTGGTTGCTAGATCTACTGCTGAAGCTGAATTTAGAGCTATGGCATCTAGCTTATGTGAGCTTATGTGACTTCAAATACTATTGACTGAACTTCATTTATACTGTGGTTCACCTCTTCAACTTTACTGTGACAGAACTAAGCATCACTACGGGAAACTCCATATTTGCCGAGTGTAGGAACCTTTGCCGAATGTAACTTTTCGAGCACTGGGCAAACATGATTTTTGCCGAGTGTCATACAAAAAAACACTCGACAAATAAATACACTCAGCAAAAAGGTGTTTTCCGAGTGTTTTATTTTTGGCACTCGGCAAAGACTCAAGTTTGCCGAGTGTTTTTTTTACACTCGGCAAAGAATTGTTTGGCGAGTGTTTTATTTTTGGCACTCGACAAAAAAATTATATTCATGTTATTTGTAAATTCTAAAAAAATAGCAAATGAAGTCTGAAAATTATGAAATTTGTCATGATGTGATGGTATCACACGTAGAGGCCGTGATAAAAAAGTTGAGAAGATTTAGCACATTTTGTCATAGCGATGTTTACAAAATCGAAACATCTCACAAGAAGTATATGTGTGATTGTATGCGATAGAGTTAGTGGATGTATTTTTTGAATACAAATTTTTTATATGATCTCCTATGAAAAAAAACTTTATACCAAAGTCGTACAACTCGAAGAAATATAAAATTTTGTAGTTTTCAACTTTTATATTTGAGATTGTTTAATTCTTTAAAATGTCATTATAAGTTATATAATTTGAAATTATAAATTTTAAAACTTTCAAATGACTTCTGATGTAAATAAGTTCTATACCAAAGTTGTTGATTTCGAGAAGATCTAAAACTTTGTAGTTTACAACTTTTCAATTTGAGCTCATTTGCTAGTATTAAAATGTGTTGGAATGCAGCTAAAGAAACACACTTGCCACGTCATCAATCCAAGGCTTCAAAATGAAGCTCTCCCATTGGTTCAAAAATCATGAGCCGGATCATCCCCCTCTCTCCCAAGTCAAACCGCCGGCCCTCTTCCTCCTCTGTCTCTCATCTCTCACTCTCTCACTCTCTCACTCTCTCTCTGCATCCTCAACGACGGCGATATGGGCAACAGCGGCGGCGTCGGGCCCAAGGCCAGCGAGGGCTCCTCCTCCCCGGCCACCTCCCTCCCCGGCCCTCTCCATCCATCTCCCTCTCGCGGCTCCTCTCCTCCCCCCCTTCGCTCACCACTCACCAGAATAAATCGATCGGTGGGAGGGGCAGCGGGGCAAGGAGCGCCGGCCGCGGCCAGCTAACTAGCAGGAGCACAGCAACTCACGGTGGCGGAGCGCGCGCGCGATGGCGGAGCAGAGCAGCTCGCGGTGCGGCGGCGTGCGAGCGGGAGTGGAGCAGCGGCGGCGTGCAAGCGGAAGTGGAACAGAGCAGCTCGCGGCGGTGGCGCGGCGGGGCGACAGCGGCGCGACGGCAACGGCGACTCTCGTTTTTTCTTTTTTATTCCTTTCAAAAAATCTTTGCCGTGTGTCGGTTTTAGGACTCGGCAAACTCTTTGCCGTGTGCCCGATAAATGGCACACAACAAAAAACCTCTTTGCCGATGCTTGTTTGCCGTGTGGAGTTTGCCGTGTGTTGCACACAGCACACGGCAAATGTGTGGATTCCGGTAGTGCATGTTGAGATAGATAGACATTTCATCAAGGAGAAATTGGATGAGGGGATGTTACGGATTAAATTTGTTAAATCTGGAGATCAGTTAGCTGATGTTTTAACCAAAGGAGTTAATATGGTGTTTTCTATGAAAATCTGTAACAAGATGGGGCATTTGGATATATTTGCCCCGAGGGGGAGTGTTGGTGGTTCAGTCAGTAAATAGTAGACTATAGAAGAGCTTATTTGTAATTTGTACATTGTATATGTATATGCTAAGGAATGGAAAAGAGAGTGTAGTAGTTTCACTGGAAAAATCCTTCCCCACCTCCTCAACAGACAATACCATACCTGAATCTCCTCCGACTCGCCGTGCTTCACGGTGAGGTGCCACTCGCCGGTGCCGTCGCCGAACGCCTCGCCGTTCCTCGACTACCGCTCCCAGGCCGCCACCTCCTGCTCCGGCGCCCCGGCGTACTCGGCGCCGAGCACCCTGCTGCCGAACCGGACGCAGTCGAGGACGCCGAACCGCCGCGCGTACGCGGCCATGTACGCCGCCACCTGGTCGTGGCGCGGGAACTCGTCGTCCGCCACGTCCGCCGGCCACGGGAAGTCGGAGAACCGGAACGCGGCCGCCGGCGTCTGCAGCCTCGTGGAGGCCAGCGCCCGCGTCCACACGCCGCCGACGCCGTCCGCGGCGGCCTCGAAGACCACAGGCCGGAAGCCCTTGGCCAGCGCGTGCTTGCACGCCGCCAGCCCGCTCGGGCCGGCTCCGATGATCGCCACGCGTTTCTTCTTCACGTCCATTTGCCTGCCCGTGTGTCTTTGTTCTTTGTGTTTGGGTGCGTGCTTCCTAGGCATATATTTCTATAAAGCATACGTAAATAATAATATAAAAATATGCTGTACTGATTTTCTTAATTATTGAGAAAGCGTCCATTCACAGCGATGCTCATGTGTTGACATCTTTCATTTCGAGATCTGCCGCCGGCACTTGGGTGTTTTTATTATGAACCAGCATAAAATTTGTTATCTATCTGATTTCCATGAGGATACGTGAGATAGCAAAGTAATATATCTTCATGGAAATCAGTTGGACACGGTTTCCATCAAGAGTGGTTTAGTTGTGCCGTGTCATCACTATATGAGGTCAGCGTAAATTAAATGATGTGTTTAATTTTATCCCCTTTCAATTTTAATATAGACGGATGTGATTAAGGCCAGACTCAGTGGACAGTTTCGTAGCATAATTATTTAAGACTTAAACTAGGTAACTGTGCCAGATGAGTTTCATGATGATGAAACTCTCCTCACATCTCATGAAACTCTATCCTTCTCTTCTTAAAGCAAGGCTAATGATTTAGCTCGTTGCTATCTTCAAAAATTTTTACAGCTCATCTCTTAGCTCATTTGTATAGTGGTTTAGCTCTCCACCATTAAAACATGGCCCACTTGTCTATCTCACAAAATTTTTGATTCTTATGTCGAAACAAGCTATAAGCTTATAGTCTATATAATATTTGCTCTTACCATGTTAGCAAAATTAATGATATTTAATGTCATGATACTTTCCGTGAAATTTCATTAAGACTAGCCTAAGACCACGCAAAACAAATCCCCTCAATGCCATCGAAAATTTAACTCATCCCCGCAATACCACTGGACCCATATGTCATAGATACAAAAATAATACTTTCAACGCCATCGAATGGCATTGAAAACATGAGTTAAATTTTCAATAACATTTAGGGAATTTATCCCAAAACTCGGGGAAATGCCGTGCTGCCATACATAGTCAAGATGTTCGAAGCTGAACAGTTGACATGTCGTCGCATCAGCTGCAGGCCTAACCAACTATATTTTTTTAATGAATATATGTGTACTATTTTTGGCCGACCAGCTGCCGCGCGTATCCGATAGATAGGCAGAGTCTATTAAAGCGGAACCTTTTTCGCGCACGTGCTCAGTCACGTGTTTTATTAAGAGAGAAGCAAAACAACCATTATAAACCTTAATAGGTAGAGACTATTAAAACAGAAACGAAACACCACCACGCAAGTGGCACTCGACCCATACACAAATAAGAACAGCAAGAAAAACAGGGGGGAATACAGGCAAACCCACGAACCTAGAAACGACCACCACCGAACCTGCGAAAAGATACTACAAGCCATATAATGCAAAGATCGACAACACGACAAGAAGTGGCAAAGCATCCACCCGACGCACTAGGCGGCAAAGCATCCGCCCGAACAGAAGCACCAGAACAGCGGCAAAGTATCTGCCAACAACGACCTTTGCAACCCGGACAATATAGATGAAACGAGCGAAGGCAGGCAGACAACCACCACCACCACCACCGGCAGAGCTTCCGAAACGATGCCTCCAGCGAGGGAACGATGCCATGCGCCGTCATTGTCCGACCAAAAGGTCAAGGTTTTCACCCGGAAAGCACATCGGAGCGGAGGGAAGAGGGGTGAAAAATGACGCCTTCAACAAGGTAAACGGCGCCCGAGGGCGCCGCCGTCATTGGTCTGCAAGCAGACCTAGACTTTCGCCTCTACCCGATCCCTCCTCGAAGCCGAAGGTCGAGGAACAGCATAGCGCTGAACAGCCTGCCGGAGGGCCGGCCGCATACCCCCAGACGCGGACGTCCAGGACGGCAACCCGCCCCGGGACGAGCGGCGGAGGCGCGGCAACGTCCACCAGAGCCGCCACAGGCGCGGCAGCCCCAGGGCGAGCGACGGCGAAGACGCAGCCACCGGAGGTGCAACCCGGGCCCTGGGCCGAGCGGCGGCGGTGGCCACCAGGCCCCAGGCCGCCCTCGACCAGAGCCGAGCCCCGGGGCTGGTGGCGGCGTCGGCGCCCCACGCCCCACCGGAGCCGAGGCCCCAGTGGCGAGGGCGGCTCGCCAGCGGGCCAGGCAGGCGCAAGCGGCGGCGCCCCGGACCGACAGCTGGCCATGCGAGGGCCGGCCGGAGGTGGGTGGCCGCCCCACAGGCACGACGGCGGCGGCAACTGGCGGCGACCGGCGGTGGCGAGGGAAGAAGGGGTGGGCAACCCGACCATGGAGTTCGAGAGAAGAAGGGGCGGAGAGGAGAGGGGAGGGGAGAGGAAGCGGGCTGGCCGGCTTCGGCGCAGCCGCGGGCCGCCGCCGCAGGCCGGTCGCCGCCGACGGCGGCCACCAGAGGCGGCAAACAGCGGAGGGATGGACGGCGGCGCCGGAATCGCCCCCGTGTCGCCTGGGAGGGCGACGTGGGGGGGAGGGGTTCCTTGGATATTCTGACCCGATCTAATTTGATAGCGGAATTTAAGCTGTGAGCGCAATTATATTTGCTATTGAAATTCTAGTTGATTCCTCAACAAGCATAATTATACAACTGCAAATGACAAAATACCAAAGACATACCCTCAATAATAGATGGCCGGGCTTATTATTGGGCCGGAGCCCGCAACTTAATTTGGCCCAGCTCAAGCACGTATTACGACCTGCTGCGTGCCTTCCCGGGCTGTTGTTTGGGCCCGTTGGGCGGCACTTGCACAGCTCAACCATGGCGGACTCCACGAGGAAGCTCATGACAAGGACCCAAGTCGCATGCTGTGGTTAATATCCCTGGAACACCTCGTTCTGTATCAAACCGACTCATTGGTTATATGGAACGAGGGTCATGATCATTAAAACGAGGGTCCAATCGAGTTCACATGAATCTTGTAATAATGGACGGAAACAAGGCCAACTATAAAAGTATCCAAACTATAGTTATATGGAACATAAACACACACAACGCTTGCTAGAAATCTTAGGGCATCTCCAAGAGTTTCTTATATTTTTTTCTCAAATTTGTTATTTGGCAACTCTCTAAATAAGTATGGGGAAGTAAAAAAAATTATCTCCAATAGTTCTCTATTTTATTTCAAAACATTGGCGCTACAAAAATCATATAGCCGCCGCCTCCTGCTTTTCCTTATGCCGCCGCCGCACTTATGCGCCGCCCATGTCAGACGCCGCTGCACCTGTTCTTGCCTGCGCTCCTGCTGGCCTCCTTCACCTGCCGGCTGCCGCAGCCCCTCTGGTCGGCCCCCTTATCATCGCGGGGCCTGTTTCGTTTAGTCTGGAGGAGCATGAGTAGCATAAATTTTAACTAATAATTAGAGGTATTAAATAAAAATAATTTGTAAAACTAACTTCACAACTCCTATACAACTTCGCGAGACGAATCTAATGAAGTCTTTAATCGTACGATTATACGATGGTTACTGTAGCATCACTGTAGCCAATCGTCGATTAATTACAGTCATTAAATTTATCGCGCAAAGTTACACTCATCCGTAAAAAAAATTTACAAATAAACTTCGTTTAGTATTTCATGCATAGAAGATTCCATTTTGCGCTAATTGTGCTATTAGTATCCAAACGGGACCACAAGTTCGGCTGTTCCTGCATGCAGCCAGCCACGGAGGCAGCGATTCAGCGAGCCAGCGCATGTGCCTCCGTTGGCCTTCCTCACCTGCCGCAGCAGGCCGCACCGCCGCAGGAGGCAGCGAGCCAGCTACCGACGGCACGGGAGGCGATGCGACGGCGGGCCTGGGCGCCAACAGCAGGGCAGGCCAGAAGCTAGTTGCTGGATGGATCCATACCTGTACCCTAGGATGGCAGCGGCCTGTGTAGATGGCGCGAAGGAGGACGACGCGGGCGGGGAGAAAAAGCGGCGACGAAAAATATTTACGCACAAAGATGAGTAATATGTCAATTGTTAGGAAATAAAAAATTAGAATAGAAAATTATTGAAGAGGATTTTTTTTCTCTTTTTTTCAAAAAAAACAAAGATGAGAAAGAGGAATAGGGAACTCTTGGAAATGATCTTATGCTTGATATGGCCCGGCAAAGAAAATTTCAAATTCGATTTGAAACAGAAGACCATTCAAAAATTTGCTCAAAAGCTACACATGAGTTGGCTAGTTTTGCTAATTAAGTTGGCATATCACTCTGTTAGCTACACCCTCGCTGCTCCTCCCACACGCTGACCTGCGTGCCCCGGACATTCCATCTAAGCTCTTAGAGTAGGGCCAGCGTATGGTGAGGAAAAAATGAAAGCGCCTGGACACGTCACGTAGGAGCTCCAGAGTCACATGCAGTCTAGCGTTTAGTTCAAGCGGTGGAGCTTTATCTAATAAAAAAATCATTCCCATATCTCTCTAACAGCCTTTAGCACCGGGTGCAAAATAGAGCGGTGGTGCTAGGGTAGTCCTGCGGAGTGCCCCCTCCTCCAGCATGTGGCAGTAGAGAATCTTTCTCTGACAACCCTTAGCACACCGGATTCCCCAACAGCCCCCACCCCTAGTCCCAAAGAGGTGTTTCGGGCATGTAAAAAAAAAAGGTTAGGCCTGCAGTTGCTATATGTCTAATGTTCAACTAAGAACATCTACTTATTAACGTATGAGAGACTTCGGGTGCTCTCATTAAAAGGGAAGAGAATACATGTCAAGAAAGGGAAGATAATACTCCCTCCATTCATCTATGCAAGGCCTATTTTTGCTTGGCAGACCAAAGGAAGCACTCCAATCATTAGTTTTTCTTGGAAAAAAAACAACCAGCGTTTATTGCGGATTCGATTACTCTCTGCATGTGCTTTCACTCCTGAGGCATGCATGCGATGAATTACTGCCGCATCGATTCCCGAAGCATCACTCCTGAGGAAAAACCAAAATAGGCCTTGCATATCTGGATTTTTCAGATTTCCTAATAGACCTTGAATAGTTGGATGGAGGGAGTAACACTTAGCAATCAAAGCTGACGTCACAGAATGATATGGTACAACCACTCTTGTTCTTCCGTAATCTGTTCAAATTTTTAAGTAATTTCGGGAATCTGTTCTCAGAGTGGAGATAGGATGATAATAAAGAGAGGAGAAATAAAACACGTGGGTGTTTTTAGGGGTGCTAACACATGAATTTTTTCTAATTTTAGACGGGCAGCTTAGAATTAGATTTAATTTTGGATCGGACTAGCTAAAATGCAGGTGTTGTGTTGTTACTCAACGCCCACACTTTTTTGTTTACACTAACACAAACTCCTATATATGAACTCAACTCTAATCGTAATTCCGATATGAACTACTACAACAATTGTAGGTATGAGCAAAAATCAAGTGTTGAAAGCGCTAAATACACATGAATTTTTGTTACGTTTAATTTAAATCAGGTTCCGTGGCCTCGCAAAAAAACACTAATTTTGTTATCTCATAAAAACTAAGCACAGATCCATCTTGGCGGAGTAAGTTGGATAGAGATATATGTGCTGGTTGGCAATTAAAAAAACATAGTGGTGTTTAGCCTTTCCTTAAAAGGAGAAGTTAGCCACTCATTCGCATTTTGCTGTACTACGTCACTAGATATTTTGGACATTGAACTTTAGAGGAATGACTTTGGAATTGCGTGTAATGGTAGTACCATATTAATGGTAGTACTCATACGCTGCTACGAGAGAACCCTCATGGAGTAGAGTTACAAAACTACCAAGCAACTGGCAAGCGGCAACGACCGAAAGCGAGCTAAAGCAAAAAGAAAGAGATGGGAAGCCACCCCGCAGCCTAACAAACATAGAAGCAACCAACATCCAACCTGCAGAAAAGATACAACGTGACCATAATTGTCTACCACGATTTACTAAATGACCGAGCTACAACCAAGGTGGCAAAGCATCCACTCAGATGGCAAAGCATCCGATCCGTCCAAGACCAAATACGTGGCAATCGGCATTGCGTCCGAGACCAAATAGCGCAGCATGACTCTGCACACACTTCTTGCTATCCCTTGTCATTGAACTTTAGATGAATGACTTGGAATTGTGTGTGATTGGTAGTACTGTCACTACCAGAAAATAGGAAATTACTGACGGCCAAAAACCATCAGGAAAGGGTGGGAAACAGCCAGGAGTTCTATTCCTGATGGCTCAGCCGACAGAAGCCCAATGTCAGGAAAGGTCCATTTCTCCTGACGGTTGGCTGACAGGAATACTTTCCTGATGGCAATTCCTGACGGCAGGCCTTATCCAGGAAAGTTAATGGATTCCAACTAATAAAGGTAAAAAAATCCACATGCAGATTTGCACACGCAACTACAATTTCATAACTCCATAAAAACCAATTTTTCTGATAGTTCCATATACATGTTATATACAGATCAGAATGACATCCATCAAGCTATTGGAATAAAATAAGTAAATGATCTAAAGTCCTTGTGACAAATTGTACGAGTACTCCACCAAATATACATCCATTAAGATCTAGTGTCACCATATTACTTGTTGCTTGAACTTCCATAACTCCTAGTGTATATATGACTCCCAGAAAGATATCTGAACATTAAGACAAGACAGCTCAACATAACTTTCAGCCAAGTAAAGATCAACATAAATTCACATATTAATGGAAATCAGATGATTTTAGAGCAAAATTTCCCTATATATATATGTTTGAGGACAGAAACAACACTACTTTAATTTTGTTTTTCACCAGAATCACTTCGAAATCATTTAAGAAAAAGTAAAGTACCAGTCCTATATAGATTTCATATTTGTAATGTAAGTTGAAGACTAGGGAAGAAACACAATAAGTGAGGTACGAGAGCACCATCCTTGATACAAAGACATTTATATAAGCACAGAAACTCGTCCATATAAATGTTTCTTGGAGAAGTTGAAATTCACAAATCACTATATATATACAATACTTCTTGCTATCTCTGGTCATGTTTCTTTTTGTCGAGAACTTGCCAGGGCAAGCATTTCGTTAAGAACTATGAAATCGGAGCTGAAAACAACGATACAAGCAACCACCAAAGCCACGGCACAAACACAAACACAAACACAAACACACCAAAGCAAATTAAAGAGAGCAACCCGCTATACAACAAGACAAACTACAAGCCTAATGAAACCACCAAGCGTGTAGCCCAAACATGCCTGCAGCAATGAAACACCACCTGTTGGCAGCCAAAATTGACAATGCCGAAGGCCGACAGGTCTGACCGGTCGGGCCGACCAGTCAAATCGGTCTGGTCTTGTGTAATCCGAATCAGGTTAGATTTGATTTGTAGAGTCCGTTTGTAACCCGATTTGGAAGGGGTACGTTCTCCCCGGCCTATAAATATAAAGGCCACGGCCGATGGAGGGTTTTCTACCCAATCGAATCAATAAACTTACAATTTTCCTATTTTTCTCCAATCCCTAGCTTTTCCAACCTCGTGATGTTCTTTGCTCGTCTCGACGGCGTTCAAGGACGTCTTGAGTGGCCTGCCGACCTCAAGACAACTCTAGATCTGCGAGCTCCGACGGGGTTCCTCCCGAGCTCGCGGTTTTAGGTCTTCGCGAAGCCTTTCTGCGTCCGACCGGTCTGACCGGTTGGCGGGACCGGTCTGACCGGTCGCCGGTGGGCTTCGTTCGGTTCTGATCGTTACGATCCTGCGCGTTCTAGCGCTTGTGTGTTGGCCAATTCTATGTCAACATACTTTTTGGCGACTCCGCTGGGGAAAGATCTGAGTTCATCTGGCGCAATAGCCGGTGAGAAGGTTGATCCCAAGGTAGATGCAACTCCCATCGACATCAAGTACGAAGACATACCTGAGGAGACGCGCAAGCAATTCGAGGCTGCGTTCCAGAAGGAACAGGAGGATGCCAATAAGAGATTGCTTGCATCCTTTGAGAAGACTCGGCAAGGCGTGTTCAAGAAGGAGGAATACAGCATACCCACATTTGCACCGCCACCGCCGAACCCATCTACTATGGCTATAGCTGCTGCTTCATCTGCTTCCACTCCAAGCGAGGTAAGTTTTACCTTCGATTCTATTAAGTAGTTTGCCGATGCCTTTTTGAGTAGATTCGAACAGTCCCAAAAGCTTACACAGGATATACTTATGGACTTGAGTATGCAAAACAAGGGGAAGAAAACCTTTTTGAGTAGATTCGAACAGTCCCAAAAGCTTACACAGGATATACTTATGGACTTGAGTATGCAAAACAAGGGGAAGAAAACTGTCAATGATTATTCCAATTTTTTCCCTAACCCTAGTCTTTCGGCCGCACCAATAGAGAATTATCAGTATGGTATGCCGCTGAATTACTTCATTGGACAGACGCCCCCGCCGGACTCAGTTCGGCCATCCAGGGCTGAACCGGTCAGATCGGTCGCACCGACCGGTCAGACCGGTGCCCCGGCGGGCGTACCGGTCAGACCGATCACTCAGACCAGTGCCATGGTGCTCGGTTCTGTGTCACAGCCACAAGTCATGCCTCCTCCTGCTTCGGCTAATTATAGCCTGGAGCGAGAATTGGCGGATTTTGTGCCCAAGGATGTTTGGATTATTGGCTTAGGGCCAATCCGCAATATGCCTCACAAACGATGTCCACTACTGATCCTACGACACATCGTTTTGGCCAAACATCTACCGTTAACTATGAGGCCGATCTTGCTAGGATGAGAGAAGATCTGGCTGACATGTTTAAAGAAAAACTTTGTTTTGTTGCGGGTAGGAGTCGGCTATATCGTAGGCCGTATGTTGATGCTTTTGATTTGATTCCTTACCCCCACTGGTTGGCGTGTTCCCGGTTTTGTCAAGTTTAGCGGTGATGATAACCGATCCACTTGGGAGTATATTAGCCAATATATTGCTCAACTTGGAGAAGTTGGTTCTAGCAAATTTTTGCGCGTTCGCATGTTTTCATTGTCTTTGACTGGAATAGCTTTTTCTTGGTTTTCATCATTAGCTCCTAACTCGATTCGTTCTTGGGATGAATTGGAGCAAAAGTTTCATGATCAATTTTATAAGGGGGATAACGAAACTAAGTTGACGGATTTAACATCGGTTAGACAGGGTAGAGACGAGTCTATCCAAGAATACTTTAAGAAGTTTAAAGATATTAAGAACTGATGTTTTAATTTATCACTTTCTGAAAAGGATTTGGTTGATTGGGCTCTTGCGGGTTTACGTTCTAGTTATAGAGAGAAACTTGATGGTTCGAGTTTTTATTCTATAAATCAGCTTCAGGCTAAAGCTTTGAGTCAAGAAACCAAGTTTAAGAAAGAAAAGGATACCTACAAGTCCCATCGTTCAAACACTCATGTTGTTGAATATGATTCCGATTCATCGGACGATGAGGACAAAGAGGTATATGCTGCTGAGTTTGTTTGGCCCACTTCGGCCAAACCATCTACTTGTACATCTCTCAAGCCGACTCAAAAGAATCGGCAAGAGGAGATGAAATTTACTTTTGATGTGTCCAAGTGCGATCGTATTTTTGATGAATTATTACGACTTGGGCATTTGAAAGTTACTCATGTTACATCGCTTGAGGAGCTAAAGCAGCGCGCTTATTGCAAATTTCATAATTCTTCATCTCATGCAACTAATGATTGTAATGTATTTTGTCGACAGGTACAATCATCCATAAATGAAGGACGATTGGCCTTTCCGGAGATGAAGATAGATAAAGCTCTGTTCCCAGTTCATACCATTGATCTCAACAATGCAAAGGTGTTGATTCGGCCGGATCAAGCCCAAGGGGCAAAAGGCAAGACCGTGATCATTGGTGATGAAAGGCCGTTGACTATTGATAACAAGATTCTGACTAGAGAGATGATTCAGGAGAAGACTCCTGATGGGTAGAAGAATCTAAGAATCATACTGAAGCCTCGCACGCTCGGGGGACAAGGGGATTCTTCTTTGGGCGACCAGTCTGCTGCTCAGCCGAGACCGGTCTGACCGGTTTCTCCGACCGGTCAGACCGCCCTGGTGGTCAGCCCCGGACATTTAAGCCGAAACATCCGGGAGTGGGTACATGGAAGACTAACCAGCCAAAGGTGCAGGGCAAGATCGCAAATCAGAAGCCTACCTTTGGACAATTGTTGAACATGTACTAAAAGGCCGTACGAAATGATCGGCCCCTAAAAAAGAGACCAAGGTCACCTCCGCGTCAAGGCGCAACTTCATCTCCTAAGGGAGAATCAAGCAAGCGCAGGGGTGATGTGGTTACCTTGTTCCCTCCTCAGCAGATGCAGCCGATGTACGCTACAATGCCATGGGCTCCACCGGCGTCGGATTCTCAGTTTTCCGCATGGGAAAACGGGGGATTTTGGATGCAATGCTATCCGATGTCGTATCCACCACACTTCCAGGGGAGGAAAGCTCCAGAGGGTCCGTATTTGATAGGTTGAAGCAGCCGGTTCACGACCGATTAGGTCAGCACCAATCTGGTCAGGGGCAAAACCCCGGACCGGTCAGACCGGTCTACTCCGACCGGTCAGACCGGTCTCAGCAGAGACCTGCTCAGTTTCATCCTGTGCGCCAAGAGTACCATGTCAAAGAGAAGAAGGACGAACCAGTGCAGATGCAAGTTGATCCTGACAAATCTATATAGCTGTTAAGGTTGTGCAAGTTGAAGATGGGAAATGAAAAGCTCAAAGTGCACAAGAGGGACCGGTGATCATTGAGAAACCGGTCAATATTTCTCAGAAGCTTGTGTTGGCTAATGATCACGAAGCCAGCAGCAGCAACCTCAAGGAGCAAGACAAGGAGAAGTACTTTCAGCCTAGGTGGTGCCCACCGGGATGGACACACACTCAGAAGAGGAGGTTGCAGCGTCTTCGCCGCCAAGAACAGAAGGAAAAGGAGGCGGAGAAGTTGAGGGATGAACAATTCGACAAGTACATACCAAGGATACCTCAAGGCAAGGTGTGGCAGGTCAAGGCAGCTGACCAGCCTACAGGACCAGTCAGACCGCTCCAGCCGACCGGTCTGACCGGTGTCCCGGACTGGTCTGACCGCTCAGAGCAACCGGTCAGACCGGTCGACACTGAGCCTGAGCAGAAGGCGGAAGAGATTGTTTCCACTTCGGCTACTGTCGCATCAGAGGTTCCAGCGGCTTCCCCAGCAATAGAGGATGAGGAGTTGGTGGATTACGAGGGTTCTCCGGAACACACAAACATGGAGATCAATGTTGTGTGCTTTTCTGATGACTACTGGGCGATTCTGGAGGAGGAGACAGCACATCTGGACTTTGGGCCCCGCAAAGCCATGTTTCAGAATCCCAAGGATTCAAACAACCACTTGAAGGCTCTCTATGTGAGGGGCACATTAACGAGAAGCCAGTTTCTCGTATGCTTGTGGATAGCGGGGCAATTGTCAACTTGATGCCCTATTCACTCTACAAGAAGCTCGGCGGGACATACGAAGAGCTCATCAAGATGAACATGACGGTCAGTGGCGTTGGAGGAGGTGATCCTATTGGTGCCAAGGGGGTTGCTTCGATGGAGTTGACCGTTCGGAGCAAGACGGTTGCTACGGTGTTCTTCGTCTCCGAGGTGCAAGGTAACTTCAACCTCATACTTGGACGTGATTGGATTCATGCCAATCAATGTGTACCATCTTCCTTGCACCGGTTTCTTATTCAGTGGATCGGCGATGAGGTTGAGGTTGTGCATGGTGATGCCTCTTCCTTCATTGGTACCGCCAATTCCGAGTTCATTGGTGCACATGATAACATCAAGTGTTTATCGGGCCTGGACTTAGACCGATTACGACTTGATCAGTTGTGCCAAGGAGGGTTTTGTCTCTACAGCCCTAAAGCCGATGGAGAATCGGCTACATTTACTTTTATGATGCAGCAGGGCAATGACACAGAGCCGACCGGTCAGGCCGTTTTCTCTGACCAGCCAAAGCCGACTGGTCAGACCGGTGCACCAGACCAGTCAGATCGGTCCAGTGCAGACTGGCTGCAGCAGCGTATCGAGCACTATCGGGACAAGGCAAACGATATGTGTGAAGCTATTGAAGACTTCGATGACTTAGATAAGTTAAGACAAGGTTTTATGTCAGCTGATCCTTTAAAAAAGGTAGATATTGGAGATGGTTCTATTCCTAGGCCGACTTTTGTAAATGCAAATTTATCGGATGATTGTAAAGCCGATTTAATAAAGTTATTGAAAGAATATGTCGATTGTTTTGCATGGGAATACTCTAAAATGCCTGGTTTGAGTCGTGATTTGGTTGAGCATCGGCTGCCAATTAAGGCTGATTTTAGACCTTATAAACAACCTTCTAGGCATTTTAATCCTATTATGTATGACCGAATTAAAGAAGAAATCAATCGTTTGTTAGATGTTGGTTTATTCGGTCTTGTCGTTATGTGGAGTGGATCTCTAATATTGTGCCCGTTGAAAAGAAGAATTCAGGCAAGATTAGAGTTTGCATTGATTTTAGGGATCTTAATAAAGCTACTCCTAAAGATGAATATCCTATAACTATAGCTGATATGTTGATCAATGAGGCTTCTGGACATCGTGTTATTAGTTTTCTTGATGGTAATACGGGATACAATCAGATATTCATGGCCGAAGAGGATACATCTAAAACAGCCTTTAGATGTCCTGGTTTTGTTGGTTTATTCGAGTGGGTTGTCATGACTTTTGGTTTGAAGAATGCTGGTGCTACTTATCAAGGAGCTATGAATTTGATCTTCCATGATTTGATTGGCATTATATTGGAGGCCTATATTGATGATATTGTGATTAAATCGGCCGGCTTGAGTTATCATTTGGCTGATTTAAGGCTTGCTCTTGAGAGGATGCGTCAGTATGGATTGAAGATGAATCCACTCAAATGTGCTTTTAGTGTATCGGCTGAGAAGTTCTTGGGCTTCATTATTCATGAGAAAGGTATAGAGATTGATCTAAAGAGAATTGAAGCCATGAAGAAAGTGGAAGCTCCTGCTTACAAGAAAGACTTACAAAAGTTTCTGGGCAAAGTAAATTACTTGAGGAGATTTATTTCTAATTTGTCCGGGAAGATAGACACTTTTACTCTTTTTTTCGGTTAAAGAATAAGGCTGAATTTACTTGGGGGGCAGAACAGCAAGAGGCTTTTGAGAAGATCAAGAAATATTTGTCTTCACCACCGGTTCTCAAGGGGCCTAGGAGAGGTCCTCCTTTTAGGCTTTATGTAGCTGCGGAAGACAAGGTGATTGGTGCTGTTTTGACTGAAGAAACCGAAGGGAGGGAGTACGTGATCACATATGTTGGCCGACGACTTATTGATGCGGAAATAAGGTATATATTTATTGAGAAATTGTGCTTATTATTATATTATGCTTGTACAAAGTTGAGGCATTATCTTTTATCAAGTACTTGCATAGTTACTTGTCAAGCCAATGTTATTAAGCATATGCTACAAAAGCCGATTTTAAGTGGTAGAATCGGAAAGTGGGCTTATGCGCTTGTTGAATATGATTTGGCCTATGAGTCTGTGAGAGCTATTAAGGGCCAAATTGTAGCGGATTTTATCGTTAAGCATCGAATTAATGATGAGCATGATTTGGAAGTCGGCTATGTTACTTGCACACCATGGAAGTTGTTCTTTGATGGATCGGCTTGTGATGATGGTCAAGGAATTGGTGCCATTCTAATTCTAATCTCTCCAAATGGTACTATTTTTGAATTCTCAAACCGGTTGGGAGAAAAGCGCACGAATAACCAAGTTGAGTATGAAGCACTTCTATTTGGCTTGGAATTCTTGAAATCAATGGGCGTTAAGCATGTGGAAGCTTATGGTGATTCGCTTCTAGTGGTGCAGCAAGTATCCAAGATATGCCAATGTGAGCTGGTTTGTAAGACAATATTGCCTCTTGGGACAAAGAGCAATAAGTTCGGCAAGTGGTCGCCAAGTTGGGAAGGACCGTACAAGATCGTCAAGGTTATCTTCGGGAATTCTTATATAGTGGAGACGATGCAAGGAGAGTGTCTTCCACAGGCACTTAATGGAAGATACTTGAAGAAATACTACCCCAGCGTGTGGCAAGACGCTTGAAGACGAAGACGGCATGTATATAATATCGCCCTTAGCATTATTTTTAGCCTTGTACTTTCTATGCAAATCAATGTAACTAGGCTAGTTTCTGGTACTTACTTTTTAGTTTTCATAACTCACTAAAAAGTTGGGGGGCATATGTTGGCAGCCAAAATTGGCAATGCCGAAGGCCGACCGGTCTGACCGGTCGGGCCGACCGGTCAGATCGGTCTGGTCCTGTGTAATCCGAATCAGGTTAGATTTGATTTGTAGAGTCCGTTTGTAACCCAATTTGGAAGGGGTACGTCCTCCCCGGCCTATAAATATAAAGGCCACGGCCGATTGAGGTTTTTCTACCCAATCGAATCAATAAACTTACAATTTTCCTATTTTTCTCCAAACCCTAACTTTTCTAACCTCGTGCTGTTCTTTGCTCGTCTCGACGGCGTTCAAAGACGTCTTGAGTGGCCTGCCGACCTCAAGACAACCCTAGATCTGCGAGCTCCGATGGGGTCCCTCCCGAGCTCGCGGTTTTAGGTCTTCACGAAGCCTTTCTGCGTCCGACCGGTCTGACCGGTTGGCGCGACCGGTCTGACCGGTCGCTGGCGGGCTTCGTTTGGTTCTAATCGTTGCGATCTTGCGCGTTCTAGCGCTTGTGTGTTGGCCAATTCTGCGTCAAGACCACCTAAGCTTGTCAACAAGAGTGCACAAATTAAGAAGAGAGTGACCACCTCAGCTCCAGAAGCAATAAAGTAGAACATGCCACTACTGCTGCCCAACAAGCCAACCTAGCACTGGAAGAATAAAATAGCCGTAAATATGATCGCTTGTACTATGTAAAAGACTAAAACCTGGATAAAAGTTTAAAAAATTAACCATCTATGCTACCCTCACGCGGTGGTCGCCTCATATTGATTGCTTCGTTCACATCCATAAAGAATAAATCATATATAGACGTTAATCTAGGTGGTCAAGGAATGGTTATAACAAATCAAGGGGTGGCTATACAACCATGTTTCAGCAATAAAAATATATGCAATTTTATAAAACAGGCCAATAGGTTGTGTTTACAAAACTGGGTTGAAATATGCAATCAAAGGATGAAATTGAACTTGCCGTTCACAAAGCCTTCCGGGAAGTCCTGATCGAAGTACTGTCCTTCGGGTTCGGGGTCGCGGTGCTGGTCCTCACACACCTTCTCGCGGTACTGCTCATCGACGGGTTCTGCCTCGGTCACTCTGTGATCTACGGCGCATACAAACAAACACACAATAAATAAAAAGAAATAAACATTTTGTCGTTGAGCTCGAATCAGGAATAACTTAAGAAATGATGGTAGAAAGAATATTTTTGGGAGATTTCTTAATGGCATGGCCGGAATTATGTTAGAATGGCGTGGTAAAGTTTCGAGGCAAATGGAGGATTTTTGGCGCATGAAATAATGAGTTGAAGGAGTGGTTAGGGGTTAAACGGGGGTTCAAGGGCTTCTTTGTAATTATTTTTGAGAGTGGAAGGACTTGATTATAATTTTTGAAAGTATTTGTGTTACTCCGGAAAGGGGCAGGGACCTATTTGAAATTATGTTTATATAGTGGAGGGGTTATTTCTAAAATAGGGGAAACATGGCGGGTTTATTTGGAAAAGAACATAAGAGGGGGGTTCTTAAAGGAATAGAAGAGAACGGAGGGGGTTTTTGGCAAAAATGCCATCTTCTTCCTCGTCACGCAGGGGAACAGAGGAGGGGGGGCAGCTCGCCGGCGCCCCTGGCGCCGGGGTTCCCGGGCACGGCGGCGGGCGTGGGGAGGGGGAAGCGGGAGAAGGGAACGAGGGGGACCTATTCCCCACCTTGGCTTGGGCTGGGGCACAGCGAGGAGGGGGCTCCACGGCGGCGGCTGTGGCGGCGGCGCTGTGCGGCTCGTGGAGGTGGAGAGCTGCGCGGAGGCCTATTTATAGGCCAAGCGAGGCAGGGGGCGGGGAGCGGTGGCCGGCGGCCAGCAGCTCTACGCGGCAATTAATGGCGTGGGGCGGCTTCGGCATCGCGGAGCGGCGCGGACGCGACGGCGAGACGATGGTGAGGTGATGGGGCATGTAGGGAAGGACAGCAAGTGGGGAGGGGTGGTGCAACTGGTGGGGCGGCGGCCAACGACGAGGCGCCGCGCGGCGGCGTGCTGCACGAGAGCTCGGCTCCGTGCGAGCTCCGCTACTGCTGCTTGGGCGCGCGCGCGCGTCGAGGCGCGCAAGGGGGCACGGCTGCACAGGGAGGGTAGGCAGGAGGGCGCCGCTGGTGGGGGCGACGGCCAGCGCCGAGCTGCTCTGCTCGTGCCGCGCGAGGGGGAGAAAGGAGGAGGAGGGAGAAGGAAGAAAGGGAAGGAGGAGAAAAAGAAAAGAGAAAAAGGAAAAAGGAAAAAAAGAAAAGAAAAGAGAGAGAGAGAGGGAAAGAGAGAGCTGCCGGCGCGATTCACGGCGGCAGTCGGCCACGCGCGCGCTACGTGGCTTCGGCGGGAAGCGACGCGCACGTAAAACAGGGAAAGGAAATAGAAAGATTGGATGGGGATTGGTACGGGTGTCGGAATGGCGGATCGCCGGGAAAGATTTCGGGACATCGGGAGTTTGGACAGAAAAATATTTAGAACGATTTGAACTCAACGATGGAAAAGATTTTTAAAAAAAATATTTTTAGCGAGTAATTTATTTCGGTGAATTTTCTGGGATGCCACAAACCTACCCCACTTAAAATGAATCTCATCCTCGAGATTCGACTGAGTTCTGAACAGATGGGGATATTCTTTCTTTAAAGCATCTTCGCGTTCCCACGTAGCTTCTCCTACTCCGTGTCTGCTCCATTGCACTCTGCAAATTCATGCTTCTGAGTTCCTTGTTCTTTTTGTGACAGTATCTAGAATTTTGACAGGCATTTCTTGATATCGAAGATCCTTTTGCAGGTCAATTGTTTCCACTGGTACTACTTCTTCTTCAGGTACCCTCAAGCACTTTCTGAGCTGAAACACATGAAATACCGGATGTATATCTGATATTTCCTCGGGCAGTTGAATACGGTAGGCTACCGCTTGAACTCTTTTAACTACTCATTATGGTCCAATATACCGAGGGGCTAATTTTCCTTGGACTTGAAACCTTCGAGTTCCTCGAATCGGAGAGACTTTAAGGTATACAAGATCTCCAACCTCGAAATATAATTCTCTTCTTCGCTTGTCTGCATAACTCTTTTGCCGTGATTGGGATGCTTTTACCTTCTCTCTAATCTCAGCCACACATTCGTCTGCCTCTTTTATGAGAGCTGGTCCGGTTAGCGTACGTTCTCCTACTTTCGACCACATCAAAGAGGTTCTACACTTTCTTCCATAAAGGGCCTCAAAAGGTGACATGTCTAAGCTTGCTTGATAACTGTTGTTATATGAGAACTCTGCATAGGGTAAACTTTATTCCCAGTCCTTGCCATAGGTAAGGACGCAAGCTCTTAACACATCTTCCATAATCTGATTTACTCTTTCTGTCTGACCATCGGTCTGGGGGTGATAAGCCGAACTAAAATCTAGCTTCGTACCCATGGCTTTATGCAAGCTTCTCCAAAACTTAGAGGTAAATTGGGTTCCTCTATCCGAAACAATTTTGCTTGGCACTCCATGTAATTTCACTATGTGGTCTATATAGAGTCGGGCCAATTTTTCTCCACCATAATTGGTCCGTATGGGTAAGCAGTGTGCAACCTTGGTAAGTCGATCCACTATCACCCATATAGAGTCATTTCCTTTTTGGGTCCTGGGTAAACCAACCACAAAATCCATGCCAATCTCATCCCATTTCCAAACCGGAATGGTTAATGGTTGCAATAACCCAGCTGGCTTTTGATGCTCGGCTTTGACCCTTTGGCAAATATCACAATGTGCGACAAACTGGGCGATGTCCACCTTCATTCCATTCCACTAATATTTTTGCCTCAAATCCATATACATCTTGGTAGCTCCGGGGTGGATGGAATATGCTGAGTTATGGGCTTCGTCCATGATAATATTCTGGAATTTCCATTCCTTAGGCACACAAATCATGTTCTTATACCATAAGGTTCCTTTGTCATCCACTATAAAGTCTGGGGGCCATATTTTCTCCAGTGTGCTTACAGATTTTCTTCAAGTCTTGGTCCGAACTTTGGGCCTTCCTAATTTCTTCTTCTAAGGTAGGCTGAATACTCAACTTGCGATGAGATCCTTGAGGAATGATGTGCACATTTAATCGTGCAATCTCTTCTTGTAAATGGGCATTCTTGGGCCTAAGTTGCTTGTGAGGTTTCCGGCTTAAGGCATCGACTACCACATTAGCTTTGCTGGGGTGGTAATGGATTTCTAGGTTATAATCCTTAACCAATTCCAGCCACCTTCTCTACCTTAAATTCAAATCTGGTTGGGTGAAAATGTACTTCAGACTCTTATGGTCAGTGTAGATCTCACACTTATTCCCGATCAGATAATGTCTCCAGATTTTGAGGGCATGCACTACGGCTGCAAATTCCAAATCATGTGTTGGGTAATTCCGCTCGTGAGGCCAGAGTTGGCGGGAAGCATATGCAACTACTTTCCCATCTTGCATAAGGACACACCCTAAACCTTGTCGGGATGCATCACAATAGACGACGCAGTCCCGATGGATATCCGGTAGGGTCAGCACTGGGGCGGTCGTCAACCATTTCTTCAATTCTTGGAAGCTCCTTTCATAGGACTCTGTCCAAACAAACTTCTTTTCCTTCTTAAGCAGCTCCGTCATGAGCCGGCGATTTTGGAGAATCCTTCAATAAATCTCTGATAATACCCAGCTAAACCAAGGAAGCTTCTGATTTCACTAACATTGGTCGGCTGCTGCCAATTGGAAACTGCCTCAACCTTCTTGGGGTCGACTGCTACTCCTTCTGCGGTAAGAATATGACCAAGATAGGCTACCTTCTCGAGCCAAAATTCACACTTGCTGAACTTGGCATATAACTTATGTGCTCTTAGCTTTTCCAGGACCACTCTAAGGTGTTGCTCATGCTCTTCAGCACTTTTGGAGTAGATGAGTATGTCGACAATAAAGACTACGACAAACTTATCCAACTCGTCTATAAACACCTTGTTCATGAGGTTCATGAAATAAGCAGATGCATTAGTGAGTCCAAATGACATCACGGTAAACTCAAACTGCCCATAATGGGTGACAAAAGCTGTCTTTGAGATGTCACTTTTCTTAATCTTGAGCTGATAATATCCTTCTAGGGATTTCACTTCCATACTGAAAACCATTGGGTCTGGTCCACTTCCCCGAGTATGACAGGTTACTTGTATCCCATCTGAGTTGGTTAGGTGTACTACCTTGTCAGCACAACCTATGAGACCATTGTGTAGGCTCAACCAGTCCATTCCAAGGATCACATCTATTCCTTTAGACTTAAGTACTACTAGATCGGCTAGAAATTCTACCCCACTTAAATTGATCCTTACCCGTAAACAACCCAGTTGGCATTTGATGTCACCTCCGGGCGTCCGGGTTATGTTGGCGCTCTTTAAGTACCCACTTTATCCCTTGTTTATCCTTGATAATGGCATGAATTTAATATCAAAATCACTAACCGTCCTAACCCCGGCCTAATTATTGGTCATTTTCACACTTGCACGTATATTTTGGAGGAACTTCGTTTCTGCAGGTTTTTGGCCTATTTTGGAGCATGAAATGACGAGGCCCGTGATCGAGCGCTAACACAGAGAAAGACGAAGGCCAAAGCCCAAAGGAAGGACCAAAGCCCATGTTGATTCGAAGCCCATTCATGCACATCCATCCTCCAAGAGAGCCCAAAGGACCAAGCCCACGAAGATGAGATCAAGATACTTCGGGATTAAGCAAAGAAAATGAAGATTTAAGGAAAAATTCCCTATCCTATCCTTTCCTCGAAGATATCTCCAAGATAACGACATCCAAAGGGGTGCAATCGTGAAGGACATAAACTCTAGAAGATGCGAGGAGTCTGCACGCGAAAGATGAGACCGAGGCGAGCCCGAAAGGGGGTAGGCCGGCCTAGCCCATTTCGGAGGCGGTTCGGCCTCCCCTTAGACCGGTGGCTTCCTCGGCTTATAAATAGCTCGCACCTTATTCAACTCGCAGCATCCATCCACCCAGAACTCGACGAAAACCTAGGGCCAAGACCGGAGGGAGACGACGGCCGCCGCAAGTCTTCGAAGTTGTCTAGGAGATGGCTTAGGCCACCCCTAGTGTTGGCGCTCCTTAAGTACCCATTTTATTATATGATTAGGAGTGGTTTTGGTAAATTCTTCGGGATGATTCATGTACTAACCCGCCACTTGGCACCCGAACTTGACCGTTTTCGATTTTGTCCTGGATTTTGGAGCATGTTGTGTTTTGGCAGGAAATTGGACATTTTCGGAGATGTTTTGGCGCATGGTCACAACTGGGCTAAGATGAGGAATAAGGAGAAGAGGCCGCACGTGAAAGATGGGACCGAAAGGGGCCAGAAAGGGCCCAGGTCGGCCGGCCTGGGGCCCTCTGGGCCGGCCGGCCTAGCTCATTCCGGGGCCCAATCGACCTCAATTTTCTTCAGCGCGAAGTATGCGTCAACCCTAATCTGTGTTTTACCAAAACCGCCGACCAGAACTGCCTATATATACCCCGAAGCCACCGTCAAAGAGAGGGGGGCAGAGATCGCAGCAGAGATCGCAGAGAGAGAGCATCCAGAGACGAGTTTCAGAGATCCATTCGAGTTAGAAACAAGAGAAAGGCTACACCGGAGGCCTCATCGTCCCTCGGCGCCGCTGCAAGTTGGAGGACAGCAAGGGATCCATCCTTTGCCGGAGATTTCGTCACCATGATCGACTACGCTTCGCATAGCTTCATGGGGTAAAGTCCTCGTTTGTTCATGGGGTTGTAAGGAGATCTTGAGTTGTAATTTCCGAATCCTTTATGAGATTGATCTATCACGATTCTTGTTCATGATGCTTTGATGCCTAATAGTTCGCGACTTGGCTTTGGGTTTGCTTTGCTCTTGCATGGTTTACTTAGATTACATCAACTATCGTGTTCTTGTTGATTCGTTACCGATTATCCTCGTGTAGTGACAGTATGCGGGAGGGAAAGGTTTTGATCTTGGAACACACCTTTGGTAGATTAGATCCATTCTTCGTTGCTTGGCTATTACATCTCTAGTGATCCTAGACCCTATGGACAAATGCTCTTCATATCTTGTGCACACACCTATCATTGCTCACTAGTCTAGATTGGATTAGATTGGTTAGATTAGATCTATTTCACACTCAATCACTCAATATAGATCTTTTACCAACATCATTAGTGCTTAGTTAAGCATAGTAATACACTTGTTCCGCGGATTGATAAACCTTGGGGGAATACTCTAAGGGAAAAGCTACACGATCCGTGCGCTTGCGGTACGTAAATTGGCGCTCTAAGGAGCGTCAACAAGCTTTTCTGGTGCCGTTGCCGGGGAACAAGCGATTTTGCTATGTTTAACTTTGTATTAATTTTGTTGGTTACTAACACCTAACCTTTTTATCTAGAAAATTTTTGTTTTTGTTTTGATTGTCTAGATGGCCCATCTCATTCAACACGTGGAGGAAGGAGAAAATCACTAAGGGATTATGCAAGCCCGCGATCGGAGGACTTCGACATGCAAAAATCAGATTCGGTGTTGCGAGCCACAGAGTACGAGATCAAGCCTCAAATCATCAAGATGGCGGCGGCGAACCCCTTTAGAGGAGATGAGACGGACAACCCATATAGACATATCAAGTGGTTCACAATGCTATGCAACACGGTACAACAAGACGGAGTTCCGCTAGCTTGGTTTAGATGGAATCTTTTCCCATACTCACTTGCGGAAGAAGCGAGAAGATGGTTTGTACTTTCATCCTTCGAGGTAAAAGGAAATTGGGATGACTTGATGAAGAAATTTTGCGAGCGGTTCTTTCCGTTAAGCAAGGTTCAACATATTCGGAAGCAAGTGATCAACTTCGCGCAAGGAGAAGAAGAAGGGATAGATCAAGCATGGGATAGATTCAATGGATTGATTGAACAAGGACCGAAGCTCGGATTTTCCGGTGAAGTACTCTTGCATACCTTTTATTTTTCCCTAACCCCCGAGTGCATGGAATTTGTTCAAATGTGTGCAGGAGGAGATCTCATGGAGAAAACACTCACAGAAGCCGCCCAACTCCTACAAAAAATCAGCAAGGGTGCGGCCATGCGAAGAGATTGGGAAAAATGATGTTTGACAAGCTCCGAGGAAGAATCTCAAGTGCGGGTGCTTGCTGGAATTTTCAAAAAAGAGGCATCGGAAGTGAGGGAAGAACAACCGAAGCATGGGAAAGTCATAGAGACAAACCACGATGAAGAAGCATCAATCCGGAGTGCAATGAAAGACGACCCGGAAAAGAAAGGAAGAACCATGGGCACCGCCAAATCGCTAAGGGAATTCGAGCAAATGGATTGGATACCAATTGACTTCAGAAGATTGTTCGACAAAGTAAGACCGCATCCAAATCAGCGAGGAATGGCGAAGGTGATAGCGGAAGACTTCTCGCCGGATAATCACACGGATTATACATTTGGCAAGGAATCGGCCGGTGATATTATTCGGAAACTTTTTGAAGAAAAAGAGGAAGAGATTGACTTGGACGAAGTGCTGGAGGTCAAAAAGATCATGGGAGTGAAATCGGAATCATCACCCTACGTGCACATAGCCCAAGTATATGCGATTGGAAGCGATCAAGGCGAAGGTAATCCATCACCCACACCTCGTGTTGATTGCATGATAGACGGAACAAAATGTTGCAATGTTTTATGTGACGTTGGCACCCATGTTAGTGTGATGAGTTCCAAGGTTTATGTTGAGCTTTTTAATGAAACACCGAACTTAGATGCTAAAATCATTAAATTGATCATGGGAGATGGTAGATTAATCAAACCGCTAGGAGTGCTTAGAAATCTAAATGTTGCTATAGCGGGTAAAAAAATTCCTACCGACTTTTTTGTGATTAACACTAGTAATGATGAGCATGAAGGCATAATCCTTGGAAAACCCTTTCTCAAATTAGTAAATGTTGTTCTAGATGTTGGAAAAGGGATTGTCACTTTTGATCTAGATGGAGAGAAGCGCACATTTGAATTTCATTCAAAACCGTCTTTTGCTTCACCTCTACCTCTTGATAACGAAGAGGTAGAGAGCATTCGTTCCATTGATTCTTTCAGGGATCCTCTCCAACGCACTTTGGAGAATGGAGACGCTCAAGATGATCAAGACGGAGAACTAGTGGAAACAATGGAAGAGTTGAAGCTGCAACACGAGAATTTGGAGGAAGAAAAATTTGAAGACATTGGAGAGTTAGATCAAGAAGAGGATGGTGCGCCCGATGTTGAGATGAAGCCACTCCCCAAGGGATTGAAATATGAATTTTTGGGAGATGACAAGACTTTTCCAGTGATTATTAGCGACAAATTGAGCCGGGAAGAGACGGAGAAGTTGCTGAATTTATTGAAGAAGCACAAAAAGGTGATCAGCTACTCGATTAACGACTTGAAAGGTATTAGCCCCGCTTTTTGCACACATTGTATACAACTCGAGGAGCAATACAAGCCGGTCGTAGAGCATCAAAGAAGGTTGAGCCATGCTATGCGTGATGTGGTGAAGAAGGAGGTTATCAAATTGTTGAATGCCGGAATAATATACCCCGTGCCACATAGTGAATGGGTAAGCCCCGTGCATTGCGTTCTGAAGAAAGGAGGACTCACGGTTGTGAAAAATGAGAAGGAGCAATTGATACCGCAAAGAACCATCACGGGATGGAGGATGTGCATTGATTATAGAAAATTGAATAAGGCAACGAGGAAGGATCATTTTCCACTACCATTCATCGACGAGATGCTAGAAAGGTTGGCAAAGCATTCACACTTTTGTTACCTTGATGGATACACGGGATTCTTCCAAATACCTATTCATCCGGATGATCAACATAAGACGACGTTTACTTGCCCGTATGGAACTTTTGCATATCGGAGGATGCCTTTTGGGTTGTGCAATGCGCCCGCTTCTTTTCAAAGGTGCATGATGGCTATATTTTCAGATTTCATAGAAGAGATTATGGAGGTATTCATGGATGATTTCTCGGTGCATGGTACTAGCTTTGATAATTGCTTGGCAAATTTGGAGAAAGTTCTTAAAAGATGTGGAGAGGTTGATCTTGTGCTTAATTGGGAGAAGTGTCATTTCATGGTGAAAGAAGGAATTGTCCTCGGTCATGTTATCTCTGAGAGAGGGATAGAGGTGGACAGAGCAAAAATAGAAACCGTGGAGAAATTGCCACCACCTACGGACATCAAATCTTTGAGGAGCTTCCTCGGTCATGCCGGATTCTATAGGAGGTTCATAAAGGATTTTTCAAAAATCACCAAGCCATTGACACAACTTCTCCAAAAAGATGTGGAGTACAATTTTGATTGTGATTGTCTTCACGCATTTCGAACACTTAAGCAATCTCTCATAAGTGCACCTATCATGCAACCTCCGGATTGGAATCTACCTTTTGAAATCATGTGCGATGCAAGCGACTACGCCGTAGGAGCCGTCCTTGGACAAAGGAAAGAGGGGAAGGTAAATGCTATCTACTATGCAAGCAAAACTCTCAATGAAGCCCAAGTTAATTATGCAACAACGGAGAAAGAATTGCTTGCCGTGGTATTCGCCTTCGAAAAATTCAGTTCATACATAGTAAACTCTAAGGTGATAGTTTATACCGACCATGCGGTAATCAAGTATCTCTTGTCCAAGAAAGATGCTAAACCACGCTTGATTCGATGGATCCTATTGCTACAAGAATTCGATGTAGAGATAAGGGACAAGAAAGGGGCAGAAAATGTTGTGGCCGACCACCTATCAAGGATGAACCATGGAGACGATGGAAAAGAACCTATCGAGGATCAAATGAGAGATGATCACCTATATAGAATTCTCGACAAAGATAGTTGGATGAATGAAATAATAAGGGCAATAAAAGGGATGCCCTTGGATCACTTGGACAAGAATGCAAAGAGAAGAGTGATCACGGAAAGAAGAAAATACTATTGGGATCCACCATACTTATATAGATATGGAGAAGATGGAGTCCTAAGAAGATGCATACCGAGAGAGGAACGTGAAGAAGTTCTAAGAAAGTGTCACTCGTCGGGATATGGAGGACATTATGGGCATTTTAGAACTCAAGCTAAGGTATGGGCTAGTGGATTCTATTGGCCCGAGATGCATGAAGACGCGAAAAGATTCGTTTCGACTTGTCCAGAATGCCAAAGGACAGGGAATATCTCGCAAAGGAATGCCATGCCATTGAACTATAATTTACAAATAGATCTATTTGATGTCTGGGGAATCGATTTCATGGGACCATTTGTGAACTCACATGGATTTGAGCATATATTGGTGATGGTGGACTATGTTTCGAAATGGGTTGAAGCTATGCCATGTCGGAAGGCATCAACGGAGGAGTCCATACACATGATTAAATCGGTAATCTTCCCTCGATATGGCGTCCCGAGAATCTTGATAAGCGACGGAGGAACACACTTCACGGGCAAAGACTTTGGTAAATGCTTGAAGAAATTGGGAATTGAACATAGAGTGTCCACGGCTTATCACCCCCAAACAAACGGACAAGCGGAAACTTCGAACAAGCAATTGTAGGACATTTTAAAGAAGACCGTGGTAAAAGGAGGAAAAGATTGGTCGAAGAGACTAGATGATGCACTATGGGCATATCGTACGGCACACAAAACCCCGATTGGTATGACTCCTTATCAATTTGTTTATGGAAAAACATGCCACTTGCCGGTTGAGCTAGAACATAAGGCGTATTGGGCGATGAAGGAGATGAACTTTGATGCGGAAGCTGCTGGAATTAAAAGGAGAATCCAAATAAGCGAATTGGAGGAGTTTAGATTGAAAGCATACAATAGTGCAGCAATTTACAAAGAAAGGATGAAGAGATGGTACGACAAACGATTACAAAACAAGGCATTCAAAGAAGGAGACAAGGTCCTACTCTACAATTCAAGATTCAAACTTTTTGGCAAAGGAAAATTACAAAGCAAATGGGATGGACCACACGTCGTACACTCGGTTTCACCCACGGGAGCGGTAACAATCATGGATGTGAAAGGTGACCAATATGTGGTGAACGGACAGCGACTAAAGGTATTCTTGGAGCCCGACATCGTGCCCCTTCATTACATCGACATATACACCATGGAGGAGGAACCGGAACGTCAAGCCTAACGACGTTAAGCAAGGTAAGTTTGTACATACTCTCTTTTAGATTTTATTTTCGTAGTTTTATTTTTATTTTGGACGAACTTCGAGTAAAACATAGACTCATAATTTGTTGGTGGGCACCTCGGAAAAAGTTGGAGTCCAGGGGGCTGAAAAACCCCCTGGGCCGGCCGGCCCAATACCCCTAGGCCGGCCGGCCTGAGGCTCCTCGTGAGCTATTCGGTCTCGATTTTTGGTAGGTACGAGATAAGGAAATTTCAAACCTGTGCCTTATAGATTTCGCATGCCAAAACCGAAGAGATATTGGACTTCTCGTCCAAGTCTTTTCGGGACTTAAATAGAGGCACGGGTTAGATCTATTCTCTCATACTTTTCAATCTACACCACCACCTCGTGAGAGACATCGACAATGGCCGGTCCAGTGAGCGCAAGAGCTATGATTGAAGCGATGGAGATCAACGAGAGGGGCATGACGCCCGACACCCCCACGCCAAGGACGCCTAACCCATCTCGGCAACCGGTGCGCAGCCCCTCCTTGTTGAAGCAAAGCGATGTGAAGCGAAGGCGCCTCCGAAGAAATTCAATACTCAAGCAAGGATGAGCGTCGGAGGGAAGGGCCTTCAATGGTGCAACGAGAAGCTAGCTCAAGCCCAAAGGGTGGTCGTCATCATCAGCAGCGACGAAGACGAAGGCGAGAAGCGACAAGACAAAAAGCCACCCGCGCCTAGGCGTTCCTTGCGCCTCCTCGGAGTTAAAAGAAAGAACTACATCGAGCACACCCCGGAGCCGAAGGATTATGCGGGGGACAGCGATTGGGAGAGCATCATGAGCCCTAGTTCATGGGGCGCCACCGGTCGTGACTACGATGATGATTGTTCGGGGTGGGCCGAAGAGGAGAGAAGGGAGGAAGACGACCCCTCCGAAGGTGACAGCGGCAAGAAGAAGAAGAAGAAGAAGAAGAAGAAGAAGAAGGACGACGACGAGCCTGAGGACGACAGCCCCAACCATAGCGGGCATCACTCCGGGTGTTGTTTCAAGTGCCGCAATGAAATCGCGGATCTCCGCGCCACCATCGATAGGTGTCACGATCGAATCGCAGCAGTGGATCGAAGGATGGACGGCATCGAGAGCTTGGTTGAGAGAGACTACAACTTCCTTGTCCGGAACATAAGGAAGTTATTCGGGATGGTCGGAGAATTACAAAAGCAAGGAAGAGGGCGCCCTAGATGCAATTGCCCTAGGTGCCGTTGAGAACACTGACAAGCGTCACACCCGTCTTTTATATCATTGCGACGAGGACGCCGCATAATCTAAGCATGGGGGGGAAAGGTGTGACGACTCGTAGATTGAATTTTGTTAGTCTTTGTTTACTCGAAAGTTCATCGTGTGCGTGTCTTTAATTTCGCATGTGTGAGAGTCATAGTTTAGCGTTGTGTGCTTTATTTTTCGCTTGTGTGAGAGTGAGTCTTAAATTAGTGTTGAGTCATGAAAACAAAATAAAAAGAGTCTTTGTTTTTTGTTGGATCGTGCAATTTTATTTATGCATTCAGTTTTACTTTATTTTCTTTAAAGCAATTGTTCACGAGCGTTGTCATGAAAATTAATTCGTATTTGTGGAGCTTAGTAAATTATTTGTTCATGTTAATACCCACACTTGTGCTTTGATCTAGCGCTTGATTTTGATTACGCTTGCGAGTAAGGCATGATTTGGAAGACTTTAATTTCATAAAAATAATAAAACCCCTACAAGCATAAGGTTGATCAAGTTCTTGACAAGTCGAGAGTAAAAATCCTATCATCCACAAGCTATATTCGTTCCACCATAAGTATTGGATGTACATTGAGTTGAGTTAGGATTTCTTTCTCTTGGGAGTTTTAATTTCAAGCAATGATCATGTCCGTATTTTTCATCTCTGAATTGCTAGCCACGTCAATATTCGGTAATGAGAATTCCTCATTGGAACAACTCATGAAATCTACCGGATTCCAAAACCCGAACCTGAGATTATCTTGTTTATTATCCTCTTCCTTGACCACAACCCAATTGTGAGGATACGTCCTGTTTCTGCGCATGATTTGTATAAAACATAATTTTGGGATGAAGAAAGGAAGGAGTACTAGAAAAACGGACCGAAGCCGAGCTGGGAAAGCCCCAGGCCGGCCGGCCTACACCCCTTGGGCCGACCGGCCTAGGCCCCTCTGGCCTTGGCTCGGGCTCCAAAAATTCAGGGAGCTACTTCGGAGATTTGCCTATCTATGTTTTATAGAAAGTGTCCTATGAAAATGTTCGGAAAAGAGAAAGAAAATTCGGGAGAAAGAAAGAAAGAAAGAAAAATGTATGAGAAGAAAAGAATAAATGAAGGGATTCTATGGTTAGAGAAGTGCAAAGAGATATCACCTTGTTGTTTGAGAACAATATCCTCAATTCCAACCATGTGCAATCCGACAACGAGGACGATGCTTGTGCCTTGATGTCAATCTTTTTGTATGCCTTTGCACATGTCCACCATTCTAAATCTTCTTACCCTTGAACCCTTTACATTATGGAGAAACTCTCATGATCATTGGCTCGGAAGGTAAGCAATCATTAGAAGGTTTTCTTAATTTGACAATATATGTATATACTTTGCTAAGCCTCACCTATAGCCCCACTTTATACTTGAGAGACTTTTGGGAGATGAGAGTTTGCAAATAATAATAGGATAGCCACTTATATCGAGAGACATGAAAGGACTTGTGCAAGAATTTTTGGTCTAACCTTTGTTGCAGGGTATTTTGCTTCTAAAAACTAAAAAAAAGAAAGAGAAAAAACCCTCCAAGGATGGCAAGAAAAGCAAGTGTTGTCGATATTCAAGTTGCCGGCTAAAGGTAAGAGTCGTGGAGTAATATTGGAAGAGTTTTTAAACGCCCATGATATGATTATCCTCGCTGCTCCTCTGACCTTTGTTTGAAGAAATATTGTTAGACTTGTTTGCATAAGTAAATTTTGCAGTTTGAGAACTCTCGAGCAACCCATGGAAGGACTTGATGATTTGATTTGCTCGAGGACGAGCAAAAGCTAAGCATGGGGGGAATGTTGGCGCTCCTTAAGTACCCATTTTATTATATGATTAGGAGTTGTTTTGGTAAATTCTTCGGGATGATTCATGTACTAACCCGCCACTTGGCACCCGAACTTGACCGTTTTCGATTTTGTGCTGGATTTTGGAGCATGTTGTGTTTTGGCAGGAAATTAGACATTTTCGGAGATGTATTGGTGCATGGTCACAACTGGGCTAAGATGAGGAATAAGGAGAAGAGGCCGCACGCGAAAGATGGGACCGAAAGGGGGCAGAAAGAGCCCAGGCCGGCCGGCCTAGCCCATTCCGGGGCCCAATCGGCCTCAATTTTCTTCAGCGCGAAGTATGCGTCAACCCTAATCTGTGTTTTACCAAAACCGCCGACCAGAACCGCCTATATATACCCCGAAGCCGCCGTCAAAGAGAGGGGGCAGAGATTGCAGCAGAGATCGTAGAGAGAGAGCATCCAGAGACGAGTTTCAGAGATCCATTCGAGTTAGACACAAGAGAAAGGCGACACAGGAGGCCTCATCGTCCCTCGGCGCCACTGCAAGTTGGAGGACAGCAAGGGATCCATCCTTTGCCGGAGATTTCGTCACCATGATCGACTACGCTTCTTTTAGCTTCATGGGGTAAAGTCCTCATTTGTTCATGGGGTTGTAAGGAGATCTTGAGTTGTAATTGCCGAATCCTTTATGAGATTGATCTATCACGATTCTTGTTGATGATGCTTTGATGCCTAATAGTTCGTGACTTGGCTTTGGGTTTGCTTTGCTCTTGCATGGTTTACTTAGATTACATCAACTATCGTGTTCTTGTTGATTCGTTACCGATTATCCTCGTGTAGTGACAGTATGCGTGAGGGAAATGTTTTGATCTTGGAACACACCTTTGGTAGATTAGATCCGTTCTTCATTGCTTGGCAATTACATCTCTAGTGATCCTAGACCCTATGGACAAATGCTCTTCATAACTTGTGCACACACCTATCAATTCTCACTAGTCTAGATTGGATTAGATTGGTTAGATTAGACCTATTTCACACTCAATCACTCAATATAGATCTTTTACCAACATCATTAGTGCTTAGTTAAGCATAGTAATACACTTGTTCCGTGGATTAATAAACCTTGGGGGAATACTCTAAGGGAAAAGCTACACGATCTGTGCGCTTGCGGTACGTAAATTGGCGCTCTAAGGAGCATCAACACCTAGCTGCCATGGCCTCCCTGCGTGGTTGTGCCATGGTGGAGTTCATGAGCTAGTTGGAGTCGTCAATGGTATGTACTCGGTGGTGACGATCCAAATGAATCTATTATGTGAGTAATGATAATCATGTCTTCCGAATCTATTAGCGACCATGTTCTCTCTTTCGATTTCGTTCTTTTCTTTGGATTTGCTTCATCTTAGATCTATTATCGATATAGATCGCTTAGCATGATCTTGTAGTCATGGTGGCTAGAGGTTCATGGCGGAACTACCAAAGGGGGTTCGACTTGCTTCAGGGTACTTTCGTCAAAAGGGGGGTGTCGTGACAGGGCGCTTCCACTGAGTAGGTGGGGTATCGAAGGATCGGATTGGAGATTTTGATTTAAAGATGCTTTTGATTGAGATGCATGATTTATTTGCTCGTTAGTTTGAACTACAACTAGATGACGATAGGCCTAGTCATGTCTTTGGTTTTGCTATGATTAAGCCTATATTCATGGATGAGATCAACCTTTACACATCACTCATATCTGTCAAAGGTTTACCCTTTATATGCAATCAATGCTTCATGTTAGGATAGATCCGTTAGATTAGATGGAAAACCTTAGGTAGTTCTTTGTCGATCCACGGATTGATAAACCTTGGAGGAATACTCTAAGGGAAAAGCTACACGAACCGTGCGCTTGCGGTATACAAATTGGGGCGCTAAGGAGCGTCAACAAGCTTTTCTGGCGCCGTTGCCGGCGATCGACAACACGAACCCTAGGGCGATCTATCTAGTTTTTGGATTAACCCTAATTTTATTATTGCATATATCCTTTGTTTCTTGTTTGTGTCCATGAATGTAGGTAAAACCCTAGACACAAAGCGATTGAGAAGTTCTCAATGTCCGTACATTGACAAGTCCAATCTCACTCAAGCAAGTTGATGGCTACGTGAAGACCCGCTCTTTAGTGGTAGGTGCTAACTTTTGTTAGTGGCCCAGCATCCGCTATCGAGTCCTCACTCCCAAAGCAAAAGATGATAAATAAGATACGCCGCCGTGTCAATTGATTTTAAATACTAATGTTTTTGGGAAAAAAATTTTGTTCAAGCAATAGGTATGAAGCATGCCCGTGAAGAAAATCGTGCGATCGGATCATCATCATCTCCAAAGTCTTACTGTTGTAATGAGTTTTTCTTCCAAGATCAGAGAAGTACCATGAGAAAATAATAGATTATTTTAAATCTCCATCAAGTCTACTTTCCAATGCATCAAGAATCATGAATTTTGGAGATCGGTGTGAAGAGTTATGGTAAAATCTTTCAACGCTGCGCGTTCTGAAATGTCTCGGGACAGAGCGTAGTGCCGGAGTAAAACGACCATAACTTCTTCATCCGGAGTCCGTTTGGGATCAATGACCACTCATTGAAAAGGTAATTTCATAAGGCTTTCCATGGAGTAGAATTTTGGTACATGTTCTGTTCAGGATGATCAAGGAATTCAACGAAGAAGAGGCAGCAACAAACAATGGAGAAAGTGATGACGATGTCGCAAGATGTTTGGAGAACCTTGTGCACAAAAGTTGATGATTTGAAGTTGACCAACGCTAGAGGAAACAAGATTAGAGGAACCATGATGCCACCCATCTTCTCCATGGGATGCTCAAGAAGCTTCTAGTCGAGTGCAATCAAAGAAAGAGACCGCTCTGATCATCAACACAAAGCACGGGAGCCTCCTTCGATCCCGACACCTTAGGCAAAGCAAGAACCATGGAGACAGACCATTGGAGACATGCTACTCGCTGGTGAACCAATGGTGATGACCTTGAAGCCAAGGATGCACAACAAGACGCTCCGAAGACCACAAGATCAAGATCAGCGACATCTTCGGATCGATTCGTAAGAAGTCATTGTTATCATCAATATTCTGCTCAACCTCATAAGCAAATAGCAGCATATTTTTGGATATTCAAAAGCTCCACGAAGTTCCCGTCCCAACGAATCAAGAACCAAGTCAATCGGAGATTCCTACAAGCGGGTATGGCCAAAACATTTAAGGTTGTGCACTCTGAAAATTTCTGGACAGCACGCAGCGCCAAAAGTGAAACGGGCATAACTCCCTCGTTTGGACTCCGTTTAAAGCGAATGACCACTCGTTGGAAAGGTAATTTCATAAAATTTTCAATAGAGATATATTTTAGTATATGTTCTGTTGAGTATACAGGAGAGATTCCACGTAGAAGAGGCCGAAGCAACGCGATGAGAACAAGATAGAAAAGATGACGATGACAACAATGAAGGGGAGCTTGGGCGTACATGATAAAATTCAGAGGCTTGGAGCAGAGGAAGAACCCCAATGACATTGGCAAATGAAGGCACAAGCGGTCGACCTTCGACAAACGAAGATGTTGCAAACAAACCATGACAGATTACAAGAGCGCAACATTCAACACATGGAGACGTGAGAAGCAAATCACGACGGACCACGAGGAGTGCATCAAGATGACATCTCGCACAAAGCACCACGACTCCAATGAGTATGAAAAAGCTCTGAGGCTAATGTATACGGTGAATTCTCAAGCTTCTATTGGTTTTGTTGATAATCGTTAAAAATCTCATGCTCGAACCAATAGTCGGAATGAAAGTTTAAATTCTAGGGAAAATTTGATTCATGCCACCACAACTCCGTGAAATTGGGTGTCATGTTGAAAATCATGCCACTCAATGGCATGATTTTCAACATGAGATCCAATTTCAAGAAATTGGAGTGGCATGGATCCAACTGACCCTAAATTCTATGCCTTGTTCTTTTCATGATGATAGGCTAGAGTTTCTTGAGAAGGTTGATTTCATGCTTAAAGAACCTCTGCCTTATAATGAGCTCCGCGCTATGCAAGAAACACATACTGCATTTAATTACACCATGCCTTGTTGATGAAATTTAATTGAGGATGTGATTATGTTGCATATATTTACAAATAATTGCAAATCTCGATCTTGCTTTACGCTTGGTCAAGGTCATGACCCTAAAAGAGCACATGTCAGGAGAAGCCCCAAATTTCACTAACCATGCAGGACATGAAACTCAAATGATGAGGAGGGAAACCGTGCCCAAAATTTTGATCACCATCATCAACATCTTCAAGTTTCAAGAACGGACGTCGCTAAGCCTCATCAATTTTGTGGACAAGTCCAGAGATTTACAATGCAAGAAAGTTGAATATTCAGGATCTCCATCAAGTCCTCGGTTCAACGCATCCATGATCGATACAATTGAAGACCCACGGGAGGAGCTATGTCTCAAACATCGGAGATGCACATGCTGAAATCAGCACGGGGCAGATTGCAGTGACGGGGAAAAAAGGGGCATAACTCCCTCAATTGGAATGCGTTTTGGGCAAATGAAGACTTGTTGGAAAGAAGATTTTGTGCACCTTGCATTGGATCAATTGTTTGGCACAATTCCCAATCTGGACAGAGAGGAAAATCCGTGAAAAGAAAGGTAGCGACGAAGGACAACAAAGAAGGAGGTGACCATGATGTGAGAGACGATTGAGCAAGTTTTCCATTAAGCGTGATTGATCATGTCCAACATGGGAAGTGGAATAATAGCTGCATGGAACACCTTCACCTCTTGCATGAAGGACCATGGCTTCGCATCAATGAGAAGGTATGTAAGAAAGTCGAGCTCTATGACTCTAAATGAAGCGCTTTGCAGGAGGCAACCCGATCTTTTATTTTATATATATTAATATGACCGTCTACATTGCACTCTTTAATCGGAATATCAAGTAACATTGTACCATTGCTCTAATAAAAACCACAACTTCATGTTGTTCATTCTAAATGTTATTGAGGGAGCATTTTGTTATTTGATCTTGGGAAACTTGTAGACCTTTTTGTGTGCCTATTAGTGTCTTGAGTCTTTTTCTTTGTGTCCTTTTTAGAGAGATTTATGAAGCATTGCACCACCCTTTGATTCTAAACTTGTGGCTAGTTAACTTAGGCTAACTCTTTTTTTAGGACCTCCATATTTTCATGTCACATCATTTTGTTTGACCATATTGTTCTCCCACCCCATGTGCATTTTATTCTCCACTTTGCACTGCATTTACATTTTGCATCCACCTCATTGTCCTCACTTTCATTTTGTTAGCTTGATCCTTCGGTAGAACTTTATTGATGAAAGCTTTCATATCCATGTTAATGCTTGACGTGAGCATTTTCCTTTTTGCAATCTTGTGTAAGCATGGTGTTTAGACATGATTGAAGACCATCATCATTCAGTTTTATAAACCAAGCTATGAGGTTGCATTTGGTTGGTTTATAAGCTTTGCAATGCGCTTTATTTTTTCTTGTGCTATGAAGGCCTATTGATCTTGGGATAGACATGGTGTTTTGACCTTGGTTAAATAAGTCTTTGTGGCTATGGAGAAGTTCGGCAACCTAGTTGTAAACATGGTGTTTGGAACTAGGTGTAAACATTGTCTTTGTTTATATACCTTCCTCTCATTTGCATTTACACTAGCACACACGTACACTCACTAAGTTTTTATTTTTTTCGCTAAGCTAGCTATGCCACAATTTGAGATCTTAGGAATGGTAGGTTTGTTGGCAATTGTCTCTACTCCCGACTATCACCTTGGGGGTAGATTGTGCACTTGAATTGTTTTGCAGGCATGACAAAGCGTTCCCATGAATTCGTGATCAAAAAAGAAATCAAATTCGTCAACATCTCCAAAGTTCGAAAGCAAGCCCCGCTGTTTTCATCAAATTTTGCACATGGACAGAGATGTACAAGGAATAAAAAGTTGATATTCAGAAGCTCCATGAAATTCCCGTTCCAACGCATCCAAGATCAAGGAATTTGAAGACCCGTACAAGGAGATATGGCAAAAACTTTGGACGTTGCGCGTTCTGAAATTCGGAACAGATTGCAGCGCTGGGATAAAATGGACATAACTCTCTTGTTCGGAATAAGTTTTGGGCGAATGAGGACTCATTGGAAAGGAAAATTCGTGCACTTCGCAATGGAGCAATGTTTCAGTACATGTTCAGTTCTGGAAATTGAAAGAAAAAATTCATGAAGATGAGGCAGCAATGGGACAACAAGGAATTGAAGGAGGCGACGACGATGTGAAGCAATGATTGGGACCATGACTTAGTGCAAGAAGAAGTTGAAGGAAATTGAGGCAACAAAGATGAAGACACATTGAAGATGATATTCATACACATGAGGGAAGGACTTCAAGAATTTCAAGATGGTCCATCTTCTCCTTCCACGCCTAGCATCATGCTAAGCATGGGGGAGGATTTCGTGGACAAGGAAGAAAGATCTCATGGAGTAAGATAACCACAGTTGCCACAAGATGCTCATGATTCTTCTTCCATGCTTAGCACAATGCTTAAGTATGGGGGAGGCCACGCTACACTTCATTACGAGCATTGAGAAGGACGGTAATTCTTCCTCAACTCTCTCTTTTTCTAAATGCTTGTACATATATGCCTTCAACCATAGATGCAATCTTTGTATATACCTCTCAACCTATCACATGGCTTTTAGGAGGATAACCTAGTTTTGTTTTTGTTTTCAAAAAGTGTAGGATCACCATCACTTTGTGCTCACCACATTGATGCATTTTGGCAATGCCTTATGTTTATGGAAAAATGATGAAAGTTGCTACTTTGTTTTACCTACGCTATGTTGTATATGACTTGACCATTTGCTCTCAATTAAATGGAATTAAAATGATTAAATACCGGCTCTTTTATTTGTGGAGGTTAAATGACTAAATTCTAAACCCACATATTCCATGTTGCTCTTTGATTTAAGTCTACCGATGACCTTACACCTTGTGTTGTTTAATTTGAAAACTTAATTCCTATGCTATCTACATTTGTGAATCTCTTGCAAAGTTCTACCTACCAAAGTCTATACATACATATTCTTTCATGATGAAACCTTTAGATTGCAAACTTATATTTTGATGAGTTGGATTAAGATTGATTTCTTTGGTATGAGACTAAGAAGCTGGTCATTCCGTTTTTTTTGTGTAACCTTCTTTTTGCTAGCCTATTTATCCATGAATTGTGAGTTTCTACTTCGGAAATTTTGCAAACCTCACTGGATATCCACCCTAAACCAAAAATATCTTTTTGTGATTACCTCCTTGACCACAAACCAATTTGAGTATGGATTATCATTTCGACGGAATCAAAATAATCAAGGCACCATATAAAGAAAAGTTTTGGGAGACAAGACTCTCCGGAGATTCAAGAGGTTCTACGAAGAAGAAGGTGAATTTGAGATACTTACCCTAGCTAGTTGGTTCTCCCACTATTCATACTCGAGGACGAGCATTCGTTCAAGCATGGGGGGATGGCTGGGTAAGTATTCTATGCTATCAAAAGTTCTAAGGAGCAAAAAGAAAGAAAGAAAAAAGAAAGAAAGAGAAAAATAGAAAAATGAAAAAAAAGGAGAAAAGAAAAGAAAAATGAAAGAAAAAAAAGAGAAGAATAAAATGCTCCTTAGTTCTTTTTGGCTTCATTAATTTTCCAAGTTACTTTGAAGAATTATTCTATACTCAAATCTTCCAACCATGTGCAATCCGATAACGAGAACTTCATTTGTGTCTCGGGATCATCCATTTGCCACTTGCACATGTCCACCTATCTAAATGTGTGTGTTTCATCTTTCTCCCTTTCCAACATTATTTTCCAATGGCCTTTTTGACTAGTCTCGGAAAATCCAATAGATCTCTCTTAGTTTTAAAATTTTTCAGATATAATGTTTTGCTATGATTGTTTTTACCTACCAAGCTCCACATAAGCCTTCCATTTTTATAAATGAGTAGAATAGGTTAAAGACAATCTAACGTAGGCTTGAGCAACTTGATGAGATGAGTATTTCCATGATCTTTTGCAAGAGAACCTCACTTATGTTTGATATGCATTCTTTTGAAAACTCTTCACTATGAAACAAGGTAAAGGTTTGAAGTTCACTTAAGTTTGAGAGCATTGCATTTATTTATTATTGTGGCTTGTTCTTTAATTGCTAGTCTATCTTCCATAATGAAAAAGTAGCCGGTCACAACATGAACTTAAATGCTAAATACTTGAGAGAGCAATATGTCTTGTTATGTATGACTAAGTGCAGAGAGGACATTGAGGGGCAACGCTGATTTCTTTATAAGCAAAGCTCCTGGACTTACTCGAGGACGAGCAAGGTTTAAGCATGGGGGAATGTTGGCGCTCCTTAAGTACCCACTTTATCCCTTGTTTATCCTTGATAATGGCATGAATTTAATATCAAAATCACTAACCGTCCTAACCCCGGCCTAATTATTGGTCATTTTCACACTTGCACATATATTTGGGAGGAACTTCATATCTGCAGGTTTTTGGCCTATTTTGGAGCATGAAATGACGAGGCCCGTGATCGAGCGCTAACACGGAGAAAGACGAAGGCCAAAGCCCAAAGGAAGGACCAAAGCCCATGTTGATTCGAAGCCCATTCATGCACATCCATCCTCCAAGAGAGCCCAAAGGACCAAGCCCACGAAGATGAGATCAAGATACTTCGGGATTAAGCAAAGCAAATGAAGATTTAAGGAAGGATTCCCTATCCTATCCTTTCCTCGAAGATATCTCCAAGATAACGACGTCCAAAGGGGTGCAATCGTGAAGGACATAAACTCTAGAAGATGCGAGGAGTCTGCACGCGAAAGATGAGACCGAGACGAGCCCGAAAGGGGGTAGGCCGGCACGCGAAAGATGAGACCGAGACGAGCCCGAAAGGGGGTAGGCCGGCCGGCCTAGCCCATTTCTGAGGCGGTCCGGCCTCCCCTTTGACCGGTGGCTTTCTCGGCTTATAAATAGCTCGCACCTTATTCAACTCGCAGCATCCATCCATCCAGAACTCGACGAAAACCTAGGGCCAAGACCGGAGGGAGACGACGGCCGCCGCAAGTCTTCGAAGTTGTCTAGGAGATGGCTTAGGCCACCCCTAGCTGCCATGGCCTCCCTGCGTGGTTGTGCCATGGTGGAGTTCATGAGCTAGTTGGAGTCGTCAATGGTATGTACTCGGTGGTGACGATCCAAACGAATCTATTATGTGAGTAATGATAATCATGTCTTCCGAATCTATTAGCGATCATGTTCTCTCTTTTGATTTCATTCTTTTCTTTGGGTTTGCTTCATCTTAGATCTATTATCGATATAGATTGCTTAGCATGATCTTGTAGTCATGGTGGCTAGAGGTTCATGGCGGAACTACCAAAGGGGGTTCGACTTGCTTCAGGGTACTTTTGTCAAAAGGGGGGGTGTCGTGACAGGGCGCTTCCACTGAGTAGGTGGGGTATCGAAGGATCGGATTGGAGATTTTGGTTTAAATATGCTTTTGATTGAGATGCATGATTTATTTGCTCGTTAGTTTGAACTACAACTAGATGACGATAGGCCTAGTCAAGTCTTTAGTTTTGCTATGATTAAGCCTATGTTCATGGATGAGATCAACCTTTACACATCACTCATATCTGTCAAAGGTTTACCCTTTATATTCAGTCAATGCTTTATGTTAGGATAGATCTGTTAGATTAGATGGAAAACCTTAGGTAGTTCTTTGTCGATCCATGGATTGATAAACCTTGGGGGAATACTCTAAGGGAAAAGCTACACGAACCGTACGCTTGCGGAATACAAATCGGGGCGCTAAGGAGTGTCAACAGGTTAATAGGGGTGTTTTTAGTAGTGCTGTAGGTATTTTATGTTTATCCACAAAGCTTGACGATATAAATGAGTGTGATGCTCCAGAATCAAATAATACTGTTGCCAGAGTTGAGCTGACTAGGAACTCACCAAGTACCACTCCTTGTGCACCCTGAGCCTCCTGCGCGTTGATGTGGTTGACGCGGGCTCGTCCATAAGGCTGCTGGCTGTTGTTGTTGCTGATGACGGGGACACGGTTGGCTCCGTATACTGGTGGCCTGGGCCCATTCACTGTGTTGGAGAAGGCTGATGCAGCAGGCTTGTTTTTTGGCATATGGGCAGTTGGCAATGTAATGCCCTGTCTCATGGCAGTTGAAACAGGCTCTAGCATTGTTGTTGGTGGTGGTGACTTGGCTGGCATTGTTCTGCGGGGCTCTCATAGTGTTCTGGTTCCTGAACTGTGTGTTAGGGGCCTGGGGGCCTGTCACTTGGGACTGGGTCCTGTACTGCATTGGGGCCAGAGATCCTGGTGCAGTATAGCTGGAGCTTCTTGGTCTCTGGAAGCGATTCTGCTGGCGGGTCTTGCTTTCCAGGAATTTATGCTTGTTTTCTTTTCTTTCTTCAGCTTTGGCCCTTTCTGTGAGAATGGCCATGTTCATCCGAGTATTGAAGTCCGGGTATATCTAAGGGGTAAGCAGGGTCCGGAGTTCTGGGATCAATCCCTTCTTGAACATATCCTGCTTCTTTTCATCCTTGTCCACTTCCTCTGGCGCATAGCGGGCAAGTTCCATAGACTGGTAGGTGTATTCTTCCACAGACATGCTCCCTTGCTGCAGTGCGCGAAACTCATCCGCTTTGCGCTTCATGGTGGCTGCGGGGATATGGTAGCAGCGGAACTCTTTCACAAATTCGTTCCAGGTGATGGTGGTGGCATCTTCAGCAGTGGCATAGTAATTCTCCCACCAAGCTAAGGCAGTTCCTGTGAGTTGGTGAGCTGCCAGAAGAGCTTTATCTCGGTCTTGGCATTCGAATGGCTTGAGCTTCCTTTCGATCACATGAAGCCAGTCATCTGCCTCCAAGGGGTTGCTGGATCCGGCAAAGGTGGGTGGCTTGGCTCTCAAGAAAGCTGTCAGCTTGTCATTCATGGTCTGCTCTTGTGGCCGCTTATTGATGATGGCATTGGCCAGGGCTTCCAGTATGAGGGTCTGATTGTTTATCGCCTGTGCCAGGTCTCCGACATGTGGAGGTGGTGGCAGTGGCACTTCTCCTTGGTCCTGGTTCACTTCCTGTTCTCTGAGGGGGTCCTGTCCGTGCCCATTTTGTGGTCCTCCTGCGCCAGGGGCTGCAGAGTTCCGACTGCGGGAGGTTCTTGAACCATGTCGGGAAGCCATCTGTAGATTGGATAGAGTCTTTGTGAGTCTTGGATTAGGATTAAATGATGTTTAAGTTATTTAGTTCGTAGTTTTTGAAAAGGCAGAATCCACCTCCTGCCGAAGCACACCAACTAATAGCAAACACACAAGACTAGCAAGCAACAAGCACAAACAACTTCATTACTGCAAGGGGGGTACAACACTGGGGCAAGGCCAAAACACGTACTACACATCCGGATACACAACTCCAAAAGAGGGGGCACAACTCTAACTTCGGACCACACGGCTTCATCCCTTGATGGTCACTAGCACTTAGGCAGACTCATTGGCTTGAGTGAGTTCTCCCCTTGGAAGAGAACTCACATCCTCCAGGGGAATGAGCGATCCTTGCTCGCCATTCTCTACGTCTCTGTTTTCCAGGGGTTGCTCAGCAGCTTCTCCTTCAACGGCGGCAGTGGGCCCTTCAGGGTTCTCGGGTGGGGCTTGTGGGGTCCCAAAAAGCGATCCCCATCCCATGATGGGCGTCCCAAGTAGGACATGAGTTTCTCCAATTGCTGGGACTGGCGTTCCACTTCTGGTCCATTCTTGTATACGCAGGTCCTGGGCCTGCCTGAGGCTCTCTTGGGCAACTATTTCACTACTGACCGCGGCTGCGGCTCTTGCCTCGGCTTGAGCCACCCAGATTTGATGCATCCTTATCGCGAGCTCTACTTGCTCGGCCCGATAGGTCTGCTCTCTCAGGATGCTGGCTTGCTCATCAAAGAGCTGATCCAAGGAGGCTAGGTAAGTAGCCACTTGGTACAGGGGATCCTTTTCATGGCGGCGCCGTTCCAGGCTTCTCATGCGAGCCTCCCCAACTGGGGTTCTAATGGCCGGAGGAAAGATCCTCATTGGTGTGGCGGAGAGATGTTCCTCGAAAATCCGGCACAGATAACGGAGCATCTTCCTGACGACCAAGGGATAGGTGTCTCGATACCTAAACCCGGTGGTGGTCACTCTCCATGGCTGGATGTCGGGGTAGCGGTCACTTTTGGCGATGACCAAGATCACCCTGCAGCGAAGGGTACCATGGTGCTCGTACTCTCTGCTGTAGTACCTTGGGCGTTCCGAAACACCAAGGCTCTCCAGGGCATTGATCAAAAGGCTGGGGAGGCCAGGTGCAGCTTGGCAAATGCCCTAGGTCCATCCTTTCTCAGCCATCTGAAAATAAAGGTAGGGTGAACAAACTTTGCATAAATACTTGAGTACAAAGGGGGTAGATGGTCCTTATCATTTCAACGGGGTGGGGTACATTTTCCATGGATACATGATTATTAGGATAGTGGTTCTAGCCTAGGTGTGCTACTCTTCTATCATGGGAAATCTTCCTCGATCTGGATAGGGCGCTTCTTTGGTGGAAGACACTGTTCGTCTTCGGTCTGAGTACCCCTATCCCAATGGGTTTCTTCGGGTTCTTCTTCTTCTAACCATCCACCCTCTCCTCTGTGAGCCTCGTGGTCTTGCCCGGGAAAACTCGGCTCGTACGGCTTTTGTCCGTTGTTTCTCCATTTCTTGGGTTGCCTTTTCTGCCCTGCGGATTTGGTGCTTCAGTTGTTCCGCCTATTCGCGGTAGAGCTCATCCAGGACGGTGAGGTAGATGGATAGGTGGGAGACTGTATCTTCTAGGTCTTCTTCTTCTCTCCCAAGTCCTCTCATCCGGGTAATCCATGAGCGTCCTCTTCCTCTAGTAGGCGGGAAAATCTCATAGGAGTCCGCTGAAGATGATGCTTGTAGACCACACGCAGGCGTCGCAAGGTTTTTCGGGCGGCCTTTCGGTAGGTATCTGGGAAGCGAAAGCCAGTGGTGGAGATGAACCAGGGGTCCACGTCAGGGTAGCAGGTGCTTTTTCCCACAAAGATCATCAGGTCGCACCGAAGAGTGCCCTTGGAGTCGTACTCCCGGTAGATGTACTCTGGTGTGTCAACAACTCCGACGCGTTCCAGGTTGAGTAGTAATAACTTAGGGAGGCCAGGCTCTGCGAAGCAGATTCCGTTACTCCATCCGTTGTCAGCCATCTGGAATAGGCAAGAGTCAGTGGTGAGTGTTTGTGTGGAAAAAGGCTTAAGCAAGGAAAGTTCTAATGTGGAAAGGCTCAGAAAAAAGGGTTTCGATCCTAGGGTCACGTCCTACGGCCAACTTACGGCTCTGATACCACCTGAAGTGTCCCCTCATAAGAGGTGACTTAAATGTGATACAAATATCAGTCACAGGAGGCTGATACACATTTATTACATCAGATGGTACATCACCGTACAAACCTCCGAGGAGGCGGACACTCGATACAAATGATAATCAGTAATAAAACAGCTACGGTGATACACCAAAGCACAACCCACATGGGATCCAGCTCAGGCTCAGAGTAACACGCTAGCAGAAGCATCTTGCAGAGGGCCAACACCACAGGGAAAGTTGGGGTTCGGACGCAACCTCTACTCGATGTCTTCAACAACGAAGTCCCGATCTTCCTTTGAAGAAAACCACAAATATATATCGGGTGAGTACAAAAGTACTCAACATGTCCAACCCCATCCGCAGAGGGGGTAACACAGATATGCACAGGATAAACCAAGGATAAGGCTGAGGTTTATTTGCAGAAAAGCTAGATTTTACACATGCAAGGGTTTATTTTTGAAAAGAGTTTTTCCCAAAGCAATTCTTTAGTAACCGAGTAATCAGTGGGATTGATCCTACACAAAGGATCCAAATTTTAAATGCTACAAGACTCCTCATCCACAGTAGCTCATGGCACATCTGCCGGACACCTTCCAAAAACAACTCACACCAAGGAACCATCCATCCCAGAAGCTAGTTATGTGACCAAACCGTAACTCGCCCAGTACCGTGGGCACGGATATTCAAATAGGTTTTAACTCTGCAGAGGTGTACAACTTTACCCACAAATGGGGTACCACAGCACGATCACCTTAGTGTCGGTGCAGATCCCAACAAAGCCATTACCCACCTTAGCTAGACTTGACTAGCCAACACGGACTCCACCAAGGGGCCATTGACCTATCACTGAGGTTTAACCGGGGCATAAGTCACTATGACTTTATCCCTTCTCCTTGATCACCCGTTGCTCTCAGCTCTCCGGATGGCTATCAGACTAACTAGTGGGGTTTATGCTAAGCCGTTGCCACACACAACGGTCGAGTGGTTTGCACGATAGTTGAGTTAGGCAAGATGACACATCAACTCGGTCCTTAACTGCGATAAGATGGATATCTCCCAACCTTCTTGCTCAACCACATCGGTACGAGCCTCCAACATATGACAATCCACACAGGGAATGCCATTCATCCATCCCATCTTAACATTTTATTCTTTATAACCCAATTTCCCTTTTCTCAATACTCATGCATTTTCCCTTTTATAAAGCATGTTGTAACCATTTTTTAGTGTAATAAAATGAGTACCGGGTCCTAAGCGGCGCTTTAGCAGCGATTAACATCCATAAAAAATAAATCATATATAGACGTTAATCTAGGTGGTCAAGGAATGGTTATAACAAATCAAGGGGTGGCTATCCAACCATGTTTTAGCAGTAAAAATATATGCAATTTTATAAAACAGGCCAATAGGTTGTGTTTATAAAACTGGGTCGAAATATGCAATCAAAGGATGAGATTGAACTTGCCGTTCACAAAGCCTTCCGGGAAGTCCTGATCGAAGTACTGTCCTTCAGGTTCGGGCTCGCGGTGCTGGTCCTCGCACACCTGCTCGCAGTACTGCTCGTCGACGGGTTCTGCCTCGGTCACTCCGTGATCTACGGCGCATACAAACAAACACACAATAAATAAAAAGAAATAAATGTTTTGTCGTTGAGCTCGAATCAGGAATAGCTTAAGAAACGATGGTAGAAAGAATATTTTTGGGAGATTTCTTAATGGCATGGCCGGAATTATGTTAGAACGGCGTGGTAAAGTTTCGGGGCAAACGGAGGATTTTTGGCGCATGAAATAATGAGTTGAAGGAGTGGTTAGGGGTTAAACGGGGGTTCAAGGGCTTCTTTGTAATTATTTTTGAGAGTGGAAGGACTTGATTATAATTTTTGAAAGTATTTGTGTTACTCCGGAAAGGGGCAGGGACCTATTTGAAATTATGTTTATATAGTGGGGGGTTATTTCTAAAATAGGGGAAACATGGCGGGTTTATTTGGAAAAGAACATAAGAGGGGGGTTCTTAAAGGAATAGAAGAGAAGGGAGGGGGGTTTTGGCAAAAATGCCATCTTCTTCCTCCTCACGCAGGGGAACAGAGGAGGGGGGGCAGCTCGCCGGTGTCCATGGCGCCGGGGTTCCCGGGCATGGCGGCGGGCGTGGGGAGGGGGGAGCGGGAGAGGGGAACGAGGGGGACCTATTCCCCACCTCGGCTTGGGCTGGGGCACAGCGAGGAGGGGGCTCCATGGCGGCGGCTGTGGCGGCGGCGCTGCGCGGCTCGTGGAGGTGGAGAGCTGCGCGGCTCGTGGAGGTGGAGAGCTGCGTGGAGGCCTATTTATAGGCCAAGCGAGGCAGGGGGCGGGGAGCGGTGGCCGGTGGCCGGCGGCCGGCAGCTCTACGCGGCAATTAATGGCGTGGGGGCGGCTTCGGCATCGCGGAGCGGCGCGGACGCGACGGCGAGGCGACGGTGAGGCGACGGGGCGTGCAGGGAAGGACAGCAAGTGGGGAGGGGGCGGCGCAAGTGGAGGGGAGGCGGCCAATGGCGAGGCGCCGCGCGGCAGCGTGCTGCATGAGAGCTCGGCTCCGTGCGAGCTCCGCTGCTGCTACTTGGGCACGCGCTCGCCGAGGCGGGCAAGGGGGCACGGCTGCACAGGGAGGGTAGGCAGGAGGGGGCCGCTGGTGGGGGTGACGGCCGGCGCCGAGCTGCTCTGCTCGTGCCGCGCGAGGGGGAGAATGGAGGAGGAGGGAGAAGGAAGAAAGCGAAGGAGGAGAAAAAGAAAAGAGAAAAATGAAAAAGGAAAAAAAAGAAAAGAAAAGAGAGAGAGGGAAAGAGAGAGCTGCCGGCGCGATTCACGGCGGCAGTCGGCCACGCGCGCGCTACGCGGCTTCGGCGGGAAGCGACGCGCACGTAAAACAGGGAAAGGAAATAGAAAGATTGGATGGGGATTGGTACGGGTGTCGGAATGGCGGATCGCCGGGAAAGATTTCGGGACATCGGGAGTTTGGACAGAAAAATATTTAGAACGATTTGAACTCAACGATGGAAAAGATTTTTTAAAAATATATTTTTAGCGAGTAATTTATTTCGGTGAATTTTCTGGGATGTCACACGGTCACATCCATAGAGGACTTCCATCGACGTCCTGAGGGGCCCAGTAGTTGGACTACAAACATGATTTGTACATTTGTAAATATTTCTAAACGTGATGCCTTGATGATTGTATATTTGTAAATATATTAGTTTATCTAATTAGCTCAATTATATGCTCATATTTGACTTATTTTAGTTAGTTTCAAATATTCTGTGAAATCAAACACGTACGGCCAATGAACGTATAGTATTGTAGAGCTCGAGTGCGCTTAGAAATTATAAAAGAATAAACAGTAATAAATAAAATAAACAAAACTAGATTTGTGGAATATAGGGAGAAACCTCATTGGTACCAGTTGGAAAGACCAACCGGTACCAAAGGGGCTGCCAGCTTGCATCAGCGCGGCAGCCTTTGTGGTACCGGTTGGTCTTTCCAACCGGTACCAATGGATGCCTAAGGCACCGGGTGAAAACCCCGGGGTCTTAGGGTGACGCCATTGGTCTCGGTTTGGGAGAACTAGTTGGAAACCCGGGGTTCCAACCGGTTCTCATGGCACGTTTTCTAGTAGTGTTAGTTGATTAGGGTATTTACCCTAAAAAAATTTGATTAGGGTAGTTAGCATTTGAATTTAAATTGAAGGGCACACTTCAATTTAAATTCCACTCAATTTCAAGCAACCAAAACCAAAATGAATTCAACTATGCAAGCTCAATAAAATCTTAATAACTTCAAATACTTCACACAAGCTATCCTTGATTCAAGTTTAGGTTTCAAATTTCTATGAATTCAGGGTAGAAAGAGCTCATACTTATGTGTAATACTAGCTAATTTCACAAGCACAAATTTTTTATTGAAAATCCATATTTTTCGACTTATAACATTCCGAGAAAAATCTGGAATGTTACAATTTAGTTGTGCATGTGCACGAGCATTTCATGATTTAGTTCATTGCTTTCTTCATTTCAACATGCGGAATTAAATGGAGGCCGAGACTGAGGAATAGCTATATATATCCACATCTAGAGTTGCACTCTTCATGGAGACCAGGAGTACAACACAGCTTTGGATGAGAACCACGATGAAAGTTAAACCGATCAAAATTTGGTAATGTCGATCACCTGTTTTGCATGTCATGACCACAATTTCCATCAAAAACATATAGGGCGTACTAAGGGCATGTCCTCTCCTAGATTGAGCACATCACACCCAAACTATGTAGAGATTCTAGAGAAAAAGGGCTGCATGATTTGATCGAAAATTCTCGGTTCCATTTCAAACCGATATGTTTCGCTTACTCTTACCCTCGGATGAGCCAATGAACAGAAGCAATGATCATGATCGACTTGGAGACCATAAGGGCTACATGCAACTTCTTTTTTTGTCACGTCTGGTTATTAAAAGAAATAACGAATGCAATAACTATATGTATGTCAGGATCAAATTCCATACATATAGTAATGTTATAATGGAATAATGAACAATAATGTCATTAAAAAGAGACTGATAGCGGCTAAACGTCTATCAGAGATATACAAATTATCCTGGAAACGATGACTTCACACTTCACAACTAATCGACTAGGGGTTACGTATGCCTAGAACTCAGCAACATCTTCAGCAAACTTCAATCGACTTTCTCTTCTGAGCAGATTTTGGCAAGTGTGAGTACAGTTATGGTTGGTCCTCAGCAAGTATATTAAAAAATAAATGAAATGCAAAGCTTATTATTTGTAAACATTTTAAATAAAGTGGTAAACATTTTAAATAACAGTTGAACATTAACCGCCTATTTACTACTCCCTCTGTCCCTTATTATTTGTCGTTTTGGGTGTGTGTGCCACAAGTTTGACTCGATTTGTAGAAAATGCATGCAATATTTGTATCTCCAAATAAATTTATTAAAAAACTAGATTAAAAGATCTATCTAATGGTATTAATTATGTATCATAAATATTAATATTTTTTATATAAAATTAATCAAAATCATTTCTCGGGAAGTGAGAACGACAGTTATTTAGGGACGGAGGGAGTAAATCATATATGAAACCATCCCACATTTATAAAAAAGAAATTGATAACTGAATAATCTAATAATCTTGGAATATTAAATAACTAAACTAAAGCAATAATTTTCATTAATTGGACATGTGAGGGTCTGAGCTGCTCTTGTCCGTGAGCACGGTTGACATTTTAGTTTTTACTCTGCGAAGATTGCACACTTTATCCACAAGTCATGTCTCTCTTGATGCCCAAATTTGCAAGGCCCTTAAACACTTCCTTTGGTGAGTGGCAGGGATTCACTACGAGGACTTTACAAAGAGTTTCTAACCAATAACCAATAGTAGCCCGCTAAATTGTAATTGCTCGTCAGCCTGATGACTACCATTGATTATCCAGAATCTGCAGATAAACGATCCACACAATCAGTCAGCCTGATGCACCTTATCGTGTTCATTGACCTTTGCTCTGATTTAACTATCTATATATTCCCTTTGTCCTATAATGTAGATACATTAGACTTTTCCAAAGTTAAACTTTTTTAAAAATTTAACTACAAATAGCAAAATAATCATAGAGGTTAGTAACATACAAATTATGTTAGTAGATTTATTGTGAAACCAACTATTATAATATGTAATATTTTATATAAAAAATTATATTTAGAGATATTGTTGGACAAAGTTATAAAAGTTTGATTTTAAAAATGGAAAAAGTTCAATTTAATCCCTTCAAGTATAGCTAAAGTCTGAATAACCCCATAAACTAAAACAAGGTAATTTAGTCCATTTTACCCCATATACAATTTGTCTTTTTTATTTCTCCATACACAAGTTGAATTTTAATCTCAAATTTTGCAGGGTAGTAGTGGACATCACAATGTATATTACAAAATTTTCTATCATTTTTCATCATTATTTTTCATATAATTTTGTAATTAAATGATTAATTTATTATTAATATCCTAACTTATCAAAATAATAATAAAAAATTATGATGTATTCTTCTAAGATGTGTTATGTTGTGTACTATCATCTTTTAAATTTTTAACTTGAAAAATCTACCTATGCATGAAAAAATGAAAAAAAAAATTATATTAGAGGGTAATTTGAACAAAATGTCATAGTTTGGGGTGTAAAATGAACCAAATGATAGTTTAGGAGGTTATTCGAATTTTGACTATAGTTTAGGAGAGTAATTTAGACTTTTTTCCTTTAAAAACCTAAATATAGCAATATTCTAGGATAGAGCTAGTATATACGGAGTAGTTACCTTAAAAAAAGGAATAAGAAGATGGAAAGGGCAGTAAATAAGGTTTATTTTGTATGTTTCCGTAGTTGCAGGCTGAAGCTTCCACCTGGCATATATGCAACCGCAACACAAAAACCAGGCGGATCGGAGTTGTGGCCTCTCGTCTCGTCATCTTCGTGCCCGCCTCCTCCCCTGCCAAGAAACGCCTCCTCCCGTCGCAGATCCACGAAATCATCGATCAGGTGTTTTGGTCGATGGCGCTGGTCCCCATCAAGCAGCTGGACGGCCCCGGCGGCTACCTGCGGTGGAAGGAGTCGGTGCTCCTCCGCCTCCACACCCTCGGCGTCGCCCGCGTGCTCTTCGAGGACCGCCCCGCCGGCGACGGCGGCGACGCCGCGGCGGCCAAGAAGTGGGCGCGCGACGACGCGGTGTGCCGCGGCCACGTCCTCGCCTCGCTCTCCGACCGCCTGCTCCCGGACTACGCCCGCTTCGCCGCCGCCGCGGACCTGTGGCGCGCGCTGGCGCGCACCTACGACGTGGAGACGCGCAGCGCCTGGCGGGACAGGTTCCACTCGTTCGAGTTCGACGAGGGCGCCGGCGACGCCCTCCTGGAGCAGATCGCGCACGCGGAGGCGCTCGGCGCCGCCGCGAGGCTCCCCGACGACTACGTGGCCGACGAGCTGTGCGGGAAGCTCCCGGAGATCGTGGGCCACGGCGTCCTCGCAGGTTCCCAAACCGAGAACGAGACGGCCATGAACTTGGTCTGGGATGTCGCCCGCCGTGTCGTGGCGTCCGGCATCGAGCCGGAGCGTCTTTGGAAGACGGCGGCCATGAGCGACGACGACTATCAGGACGACGGCTTCTACATTGATGGCCCGAAGCGGCCGGAGCAGAACACGGGGCGCCGGAACCGCGCTGAGCCTGAACTCGTTGCAAGGAGCTGCAGGCGCAAGGTTTGATCACATTCATGTCATGGAGATGGGTTTATCCGGGCTTAGTTTGGGTGTTCAGAAAAAGGTGCGGATTGATGGGATTGAGGTGGTTAGAACGGAGATCTCATCTATAATTCTCTTTATCTTTCGGCAGTGTTAGGGTTTATAGTTTATAATAATCTACTAGATTTGTCATCACCACATGCACGTTAAACTATATGAACATTAGGAAGCTATATGCATTTACATCATTGCATGAAAACCGTTTATTTGTGCAAAGGATGTACCTGCTGTTTTTCTTATGTTTGGCGAATTCGAAGAATGTACAACGTTGATGAAAGTTGGATTCATCCATACACGATATAGAGTGACACGGATATCAGTAGGGATGTCGATCATGGTGATAGGTTTGGTACTGTACATGGAAGATCTGGAGACGCTATGATCGTCAAACAAAGAAAAAGCTGTGGAAGGAGAGGGAGTAAAGAATCGGTTTTGTCTGTTCCCATGTAGAAGCAAATTAATGCTAATAAGGTGCAGTTCTATTCATCTATGTACTGCAGGCAGCAGATTGGATTATCGTGAGCAACAACAGATCATAATTTGGTAATAGGAGTACATGGTTTGAGCTATAGTAGAATAATGTGTAACTAGCTAACCAACATGCTAACAGTCATGAGCACCTAAACCTGTCCTCCTACAAAGGAACGGGTGTGTTGGCGTTGAGATGAGGTGCTGAGCTGCTGATTTACTCGGGAAATATTTTTTAGTATAAAATATACATACATGTATGCAGCTGATACATACATCACTACCGGAAACCTGATGTTTGCACACGGGCTCATGGTAAAATAGAGACACACGGCCTTCATATGGCAAAGAGCTGCTGATTTACTTGGGAAATATTTTTTTAGTAATATCGAAAATATAACTTTTTTCTGTCAATAAGGTATGTGAGTACCTTCATATGGCCTACCTACTATTCACTGGGCAACATTAAAGCGTATACTAAGGTACCTGAGTTACACGATCAGTACTGGTCTTAAAATAAAAAAGATAATTATGTGATATGCTTGTGAGTGCATTTGTCTGATGCAGACTGGGTAGACGGTGTTGAGATCAATTGGCAGCTTTGCAGTGTCTCTAGGGTCTAATCTTATACTCCCTCCATTCCAAATTACAAGTCATCCCAAGAATCTTGGAGAGTCAATATTTTTTAAATTTGACCAAATTTATACAACAAGATAATAACATTTACGATACCAATTAAGTATAATTAGATTCTTTGTTAGTTATATTTTCATAGTATACCTATTTGATGTCATACATCTTTGTGTTTCTCTCTATAATTTTGATTAAATTTTGAGATAGTTTGACTCTCCAAGATTTTTAGAATGACTTATAATTTGAAACGGAGGGAGTATTTTGGAGTGCACGTACGTAAACAAGCCAGATCTAATTAGAGAGGCAGAATATAGATCTATGGCCAATGCTATACATGATTGAAATTATATGGGTGCAAACCTTGCTAGGAGAGTTGGGCAGCACATTTAATAGGTGCCACCCATTTATCCGCAAATCCTGACGACTTTTAACTCTCAGGTGCAGAACTCCGATCCTGCGACGATGGATGATGATGCCAAATAAACTGCAGCTAATAGCTGTCAGCCATGTAATTGATCAGAAATTGTTTCCAATTAGCCTTCTTTCTCTTTCTAAATAAAATACATGACGAACTCAGAAATTCCTCCAATCCAACGGATGTGTCGTATGACACGGGGCTGCTCAATTTTGGGTGTTTTTACCCCCAACAGATACCATAGAGTTTCAGTTATGCAATTCCAGCTACAAGGTAATTTCATCATCTGCAAGGCCACCAGAGTATACGCGGAGGACGCACCGACGAGACACCGCCTGCATTGCTTCCTTCCTGGTCTGCTGTCGGGGGCGGAGCTAGGTAGTCTCCGGGGGTGCCCGCGCACTCACGCCAAAATGAGAACTCAATGCTAATTATTAAATTTCCACCTTATAAATTAGAGATCTAGCAGTAGAATTATAGGCAAAGTACCCTTTCGATTCAGCTCTAGCTTCGGCCCTAGCTGATCCTGACGAGATGCGGTCGAGTTCTTAACTTCCTTTTCTCGGCTGGGGTTGGCTGCCGCGGTCGCTCGATCGCCTTCATCTTTTTCCACATGGATTGCTGCCTGTCTGCCTGGGACACGAGCAGTCCGGGTCTGGGGCTCCGGGTGGGGCTCGGACTGGGACTCCGCCTCGACGCGGGAGGACGCCGGGCACCCCCGGCCCCCCGGGCACCATATAAACAGCAGAGTCCCTGATGGCAAGCCGGAAGAGCAACAGAAACCCAAAAAAAAAAAAGAGGAAGCAAGCCACGCGATGCAGACCATCGCGAGAGCCATTTCTCGTCGCTGCAGCCTGTCCACGGCGGCCGCCGTCGGCGGCGGTCTGCTGCGATGAGCCATGGCACGCTAACCTGGACGAGCTCGTGAAGGTGGCGAGGGAGGCTGAGAGGAGAACCCGCCTCTGCGTGCGGTGGTTCTATCCTCTCGCTGCCATCGTCGGCGTCGTCAACATGGAAGCTGTGCGCTACTTCTTCCGGATCGACGACAGCCCCAGTCCAGTGGTGGAAGTGGAGCAGCAAGGACCTGCAAGAGCACAATCAGAATCAAAAATTTTAGACTACTAGGAACACAGTCTGTTATTAAACTTCCAACCAAATCTAAAAAACAACTCCAACGCCGTGGTCTCTAAATTTTTGCTCACAGATCGAAGTAACTCCTGTGTTCCTGCCGGTTGCAAGTGCGCCCAAAACTGCAACTAGTATGCCCCTCTGAATAAAGCCCATTGATCTAGTAGGCAATCAGAATCAAATAGGTCGATCAAGTAGGCAAGGTTGGGTAGGGTAGAGAAATCATGACAAAAACCTGGAATACTAGCTTGCTCCATTGATCTACCATCTAGATGTATCCACCAATGGGAACTTGGTGATTGGTTAGCAGGTAGTAATGTAATCCCTCAAGTACCAGGCATTGCAACCCTTCTCTATGTGTAAGCTTTCACTATTACAGACACGTTTTCACGAGCATTTAGTCGAACTCAAGACTGGCCCACGGGAATCATACGGGGAGATGGCACTTATGCGGCTATGCCAGCTGCACAAATATAGCACGTCAACAGTGTGGAATCACATGGCTTATTACATGACTGCTTATACAAGATTAAAAAGGGAAGAAAATTTTACAACAGGCACACCACTTCTTCCGCAATCACAAAACGTGGAGCATGAAGCTTGTCATTGCTTAAAACTGCCACCTCACTGTTTTCATCCGAGAAATACAGCGCTGCAAAAGGCAGCCGCTGCAGATCATGACAGCCCTCGTTCCACTGTCCACTTAGAAGTGGCTCTCTCGAGCTTCTTTACCTTACAAGCACCAAAAGGATTTGGTTGCTAGGTTTTGTCAGGTCACACGAAAGGTTTTAGGCACTGCACTGTACCAGCATGGCCACCAATCGCTGACATTGTGAGGTTAGTCAGATACCATCCAGTCCTGCTGATTACATTGCTATTTTCCATTCAGTATACAGGACTGCGATCTCGTTTTCCTGTCAATCTTCGGGTCCTTGGAGATGGTGATGACACTTTACCATAGCCACTCGATCTCATCTCTGTCAGGCAAATTAAGAAATGGGACAAAAAAGACAGAAGACATCACTGTATGCAATAAGCAAAATACCTCATTCTTCATGCAATTTGTAGATTACAGAAACTTTTTATTTACCTCTCTCTCTTCTAAGTTCCTGGTCTAATTCTTCCTTCCACTTCTTCTGTATTTCCGAAAAGCTGAGGCTGTAAAAGTAGTACTTCAACTGTTAAGTACCATTGGGAACATCATGATGAATGAGTTAACCAAGTGTCAGATTGACTTAATTGAACAAATGATAGCTCAAGATCATGTTGTTTATTGGGAATTGAAGATGGGAGGACAAGCGAAATACTTAACTAAATTAGTCCTAGGGAAAAGCATTTTTTCAATAAAATTTAACTGCTGTGCTAGATCAATATTTTCTGTAGAAATAAGGGATGCCACAGTAGTTACTATTCCTCAGATATATCTCACACAACACAAATATGCTGGATTAATTATATTGAATGGCAGTAGTAAAATGCAAGTAAATTCAATATTTACACTGGCACACAAACCTATTGTCTTGAATATCATCATGGACTAGCTTATCCTCAAGTTTATTGAGTCGAGGTGAAGCTATTTCTCTCAAGACACGACTGTTCTCCACACTGCTTCTTGAGGAGCGCCTAGTGTAACTCTTTGGACTGGCATTATTCAGATTAACACAAATTGGCTCTATTGATGCACCTCCCACCATCTTAATTGCTCGAGGGGTCAGCATGGCATTGGTCATGTTGCTTGCTTGGCAAACATCACTAAATCCTTGAGAAATTCCAGCATTCACTGTGTTGTAGAATTCATATAAAGGTGTCTGTAGTTTCTTTAGATCCAAAGCCTGTCAAGAACCAAAACAGTTTTTCAATTGAATTTCTATTTATTAGAAATAAATGGACTGAACTTGCAATGTCTCAAACATAACAAACACCTTCTCATCCAGAAATTCCTTTATTTTTGATTCTGTAAATTCATCATCCTCTTCACAGCTTCCTTCACAAGGGAAGGTAAAATCATTTTGAGACATCTGACTTTCTGCAAGTTTGGGTAATCCAGCGAACTCCCTTGATTGACTAACTTGTTCTGGGCTTATGTCAAGTTTTCTTTCCCATTCAACAGATGGTTCACACATAGGATTGAAACTCTGGAATTGACAGAAACATCACATAACTGTAAGAACAATACTAAGATAATTCAAAATACAAACTTCTGGGGTGTGTATAAGCTAAATTTAATGGTGAAAGTAGATAAAAGTGAAGCCTTAGATGAAATTTTTAGAATATCAGGACTCTGGAGTAAAGCGCAGATTCTCTTACTGATCCAACCATTGGGACGTCTTCATTGTCAGGAAACTGATCATTGCAGTGCCGATCCCACAATGGTCTGGTGTCTGATGACTTGTAAGAATTCAAGTTGCGTAGCTTGCCTGGACGACTCAAGTCCCTATTTAGAAGTCAAAGAACTTGCTCAAAATAAAACTGGAAGCAGACATCATACCAGGTTCAAGAACAAATTTACACCAGAGGTCACTTACAATTCGTCAGTTGGCATTACATAAGTATTAGGCTCATTGCTGGTGATTTCCTGTCAGTATTCATTTGTTTAGATTGCTATGTTATATCAAATAAGAGAGAAGAAGGGCAAATGAAATTAGTTCTGACGATCAAACCTTGGGTGCAGCATGATTAAGCTGACAAAAATCCCCCATACCTCCTGTAATAAATGGATGCTGAAAAAACATTTTTAAGGTGTTACTCTCCTCATAGTATAATATGAAATAATTACAGCTACTGAAATCTCATGCAAGAAATTTAATGTACAAATACCTGCAATAAGTCTGATGCAACCGATCTCATTTCTGGTTCTCTGAAATAAGAAACAAGCTTGTCAAGGCGCTTCAAACTGGAGTCATTTACTAGTTATTATTTCCAAGTGAGTGAAAAAGTGTACTGAATTGTCTGGGTGATAAATTTAAAGACAATTTCTTGAAGATCCATGTACCAACAGATGTTGATTGGACAACAAATAATTGCCACACAAACAGCAAATTATGTGCTTTTTATCATTCTAGAACTTATTTTATCCTTCATCCATCCTTCTTCCTATTTGGTGTTTATACATGTGTAAACTTATTAAAAAATAGCATAAGGTCATCACATGCTTCATTGAATTTGTAGTTTTGTACACATGTTTGATCTTAGCGACCAAAGAACAAAGATAATTGAGTCTTGTGAAATGTAGGCTTGGTAAATGAGGTGGAGACACTTTAGAAAGGTGGAAACATGTCTGTTCCTCAAAATCCTATTACATCAAGTGAAAAAGAACACCCTCCGTTTCTAACACTTCCAAGTATGTATCAAAAATAGAATTGCAACACGCAGATTTTAGAAGGTATTTGCATGTACATCAAACACATGCTTGTACACAGTTTTTTTCTTTAAAAAAGACATACTTGTGCAGAACTGCACAACCTGAACTCTGAAGTGGGGACATCACAAAGAGCAATCCAATGTGCTAAGAAAGTTGTGCCATATTCCATAGTCAGATAATTGCTACCTTTGGCAAACTCCAGTATGCAACATTAATTATTTTTATTATGATGTAAAAACAAACATGCCAACAAATCTACTAATATCCTTTTCAGATGATCATCCTAGAGACCGGAAGTGTAGTTTTGCTAATGTTGTGCAGACAGTATTCTGCGGCTTCTGTTTAAAAGTTAGTTTTGTGATAGTGTAGAGTTTTACAAAGGTGTTATAGCATAATTTCACTATATCAAAATTTGGAAACTTTTGTCTGCTTGGAAACAAAACCTAGTTATTGAGTGTTATCATGGTAGCTCTATTTTTATCTATAATTGCAAAAATGACTAAGAGTACTCATGTCCAGTTAACAGATAACACCAATAAATTATAGAATTAACTCTGAAACAATAGGCTCCTAATGATTCTTTACAAGATCGTATAAGTTGGCAAAAGAAATTTCCTGAGTATAGCAAGTTGAATACATGTCAAGGCTAATTGAATTGTATCTTTATTATCAGACATGCAACAATATTGTCATTTATCAAGGGGTATAAAGCATCAAGATATACTTTTGTAAGCATTTTAACAGAAAATCCTTGGCTTCTGGAGAGAGATGCTCTGGTATAGGTGGATGTGATTTCGTCGTCCCAACATAATAAAGAAGAGAAACCTGAAAACATTTAGGACTGTTAAGAATAATCGATGCCTATAAATTCCAGAAGAAAACAGATGATGCAGTTTACCTCTTGATATTCATGACTCCAAGGGGCTTTGCCTGTCGCCATTTCAATAACAGTGCACCCAACACTCCATATATCAGCAGAACTGCAAGGATGGACACTAAGTATCAATTGAAAAGATAAAAAAAAAGTTGGGAGTGCAGCAAAAGTAACCCAAGATCTTGTTCTGAATTTGCCATAACTATCAGCATGCTTGGAATAAATTAGCAGGAGAGACATCTACATCAAACTGTCAGCTAGGTGTGCCCATGCAGATCCTTGAGCCACAATTTAAAATAGAAAAACTTGGAGAACATAAATGTGTACTTAAATATTTACATTATGTAAACAACAATATATAGAAAGGAAACTACAAGTGTAGTTCAATGACGAATTTAAAAAATGGTAAATAGTAGTATGTCAGTAAGAAACAGTGCTCCTGGTTGTTTTGTCGTTTGTCTAATACCTTCCGGCCTTTACTATAAAATTGCAATATAATGAACACAATAGTACAATACAGTTCTTTTAGACAGAAACAAGTTGCACTCATATTATTCTTCATTCTTAAAGAAGTAACCACAGAGGTGCAGTTTTTCTTTCTCAACTATACAATGATAAAAAAACACAGATTACCAATTGTGACCACTTCCAACAATGACCTCTGGTGCCATCCAGTATGGTGTGCCTTTCATCGTCTTTGCAGCAGTTGCAGTTGCCTAACAGACGACAAGCATGTAAATATAGTGGACCAAGAAGGAAATAATCACATGAAAGATGTATAAATAGTAAAAGGTCACAAGGCATGTTGCATTGCAATGATGAATAGAACTCCAAGAAGGAAAGTGTTTCCATTTTCCCATTTTCAGCTTTGCTCATATGGTTCTGTGGTCTGTTATAATTTATTTACTTTTAGTTGAGCATAAAAGTGGATAAAATAGGGCATTGAAGTTTAAAATCTAGAGAAAAAAAGTCAAATATTAAGTTTGTTATTATATCTAAGATGTGATCAATTAAAATCAACTAGGCTTAGCAATGGAATACAACAACAACATAGCCTTTTTTTCTCAAGCAAATTGGGGTAGGCTAGAGATGAAACCCGAAAGAAATAAGTTCAAGGTTCAGGCACATTGATAGCTAGTCTCCAAGCGCTCCTATCCAAAGCTATCTCTTTAGAGATATTCCAATCCTTAAGGTCTCTCTTAACCGACTCATCCCACGTCAGTTTAGGTCTACCTCTACCCCTCTTTACATTATCGACCCGCTCAAGAATCCCATTACGCACCGGCGCCTCAAGAGGCCTTCGTTGGACATGTCCAAACCATCTCAGCCGATGCTGGGTAAGTTTCTCCTCAATTGGTGCCACCCCGACCCTATTCCGAATAACTTCGTTCCGGACTCTATCCCTCCTTGTGTGCCCGCAAAACCACCGCAACATCCGCATCTCTACTACACCCAGTTGCTGGACATGTCGCCTTTTTATAGGCCAACATTCAGCACCGTATAACATCGCCGGACGAATTGCTGTCCTATAGAATACAAGCCAGTATAAAATAATGTCAAGGCATATGCGGACAACAGATATTGGATATAACTAACGTATATACTTACCAACTTTTCTACTTGTTTAGATGCCCCAAAATCTGCTAACTTAATGCATCCTTTGTTATCAACAAGTATGTTTGCTCCCTGAAATATGACAGTCACAAGAACACCGTATTACAACCACATCATCAAATGCATTGAAGGACACAAAGTTCAATTGCTGAAGAAATACTCATGCCTTTATATCCCTATGTATGATTCCATTCCGATGCAAATACTCCAAGCCATACAAAAGCTGTTTAGTATACTTTCTGATGACCTGATCAACAAATAAACTGCATGAACACTACGCTTAATTGATCAACTCATAGAAGTAAAAAAGAGCAACCAGAACATGCAATACTGACAGCCTCAGGGAATGATCCAAGCCTCCCAAGTAGCGACTGTATCGAACCTCCAGGAACAAATTCTAACAAAATATTTAGTGTATTCTCCTCCCGTACCGTGCCAATATATCTCTGATCAAGCAACATCAAACATATCAAATACCACTGTTAAAAGGAAGCCTAACCATGTTAAAATTGATAGTGAACTTACAACAATATTAGGATGTGAGAGGTTCTTAAGCATCTTCACTTCGTCCTCAAGTTCCCTTACATGTGCCTAGTCAATATATTTTCATATAAACATAATTTTAGGGTCCACTAAAAGAACGAATTTGAGAATTGGGCAAAGGATAAGGAAAACGAGCTTGCAGATCAAAGGTACTAACTTGGGCCTTCTCCCTCGTCGCGTTGCTACTTCCGATCAGAACCTGCAACCAAAAACCAACAAGATTAACATTAAATGGCCAGAAATCTCCCCTCATACAAAGCCTGGCTTCGTGGTGGAAGCTTCCCGACCTGCTTGACAGCCAGGAGCTCGCCAGAGTCGAGGTCCATGCCAAGGTAGACCTGCCCGAACGCGCCGCTCCCGATGAGGTCGCCCTTCCGCCACCGGATCGGCGGGTTCTCCTCTCCTCCGCCAGTTCCTTCGCCCCCTACCCCTCCACATTCGTCGGAGGCCGACGCCGCGGCAACGGGAGCGGGCCGCGGCACCGACGGCGGAGGCAGGAGGCGGCGCGTGGGCGAGGGGCTCTTGGCCGCCATCCCGAGCAGCCCCATCCCCCGCGACCTGCGGAGGCGGCTGCTGATCCGCTCCCTGAACCCTCCGCCACCCGCGGCGGCGGAGGAAGAGGAGTGGGAGGCGGCGGGCTCGTCGATCACGGCGGCGCCCGCGCGGAAAGAGATGGAGCGGCGCACGGAGTCGAACAGCTCGTGGAACCCGCCGCCGCCGCCGCCTGCGGCATCGTCGCGCCGCATGTGTGTCCGTCGGCGGCGAGACCGGGAGGAGTTCGGGGATCGGATCGAGTGGGGAATTTGTGGGGGATTTGGTGATTTCCCTTGGCTTCGTGTGCGGCGTGGCTCGGCGAGTTTCAAAACCTTGGGGTCGGGCCGTTGCCCGTTGGGGAAGTGGCGTTGGACGGAAATGACCCTGCCGGCTCGGACGGACGGGAATTTGGGTGTTCAGGTTACAGTGGGCTTTAAGGCTTAGCTTGGGTGGGCCAAAGAAGACGAAGGCTCAGCCCAAAGCGAACGCGTCCAAAACGGCAAAACCGAAAGGGCGTCTTTTTTATTTTTATATTTTTCAAAAACATTTTTTACAGAAATATATTTTTGATTTCATAATTTACAGTTTTATACCCCTCCCGCCCGGCAGGGGGCCGCCCCCGGCAGGAACTTATATGTAAATAAAAATAATTTTTATTTGCTCGGAGGCCCTTCCCCTACCGCCCCTCCACTGGGCGGCAGGGGGCCGCCCGGCAGGGGGGCCGCAGGCTCCCCCTCCCCGCAAAATTACAGCAGTGGGCCATTAGATGTGGTTTTAGATATTTTGGATACAAATAAAAACTATTAGTAAAGTACATGAATATGAAAAGTATAAGTTATCAATTCATACATATACGCAAATGAGAACGAAATAGTTGATGCATAAGAACGAAATAAGTATAACATGACGGCATGTCCACAACAAAAATACAAAAACAATTAGAAGCACCTCCTAACCACCCCGGCCACCCCGGCCATGTCGACCTCTTTTACGCTGAGCGTGGACGTGGTCTGTAGAGTAGGTGTGTCGCTCTGGAAGCCCTATGTCTCTACCTGGACGTCCGGTGGCCACAGGTGTCTGGAAGGTAGGATCCGCCTGCTGGTTAGGTGTAGAAAATAACCGACTCCAATCTTCGAAATTCGCCTCAAAGGTATCCTGTGTGGGCCCTATACAGTAGCAATTAAAATATCTTAATCATCATCTTATAAGTCATATATTTGGGTACATATTCATCATACGTACCTGTTGGTGGTGGATACGAAGAATGGCCCATATCAGGAAGCTGGTGGTGCGATCCTGTAAACCGTTCAAATTATTTAAAATATTCATAGAAATAAGAAGCACATGATAAATTCGGGCTACAGATTAGATATTTACCTTGCATTCCTTCTGCTGTCGCCGTAGGGTAATACGAAGAAGGTCCAGCATCATATAACTGTTGTGATCCTATATGTTAATACAAAAGGAATTAGACTTCATACCACAATTAATTGAAATTAAGATATGGACTATATGTCTACCGAAAAGTCGTGGTGGTGCCTGTGTTGGTTGAAATGACATCCCTGGAGCTGGTGCCATGGTACTAAACTGAGTCCCTCCGTGAGGTTGATAAGGTGGGTGTGCATCACCTGTATGGACTGAGAATTAATTGTTGGCTTCAAAGTAGGAAGTCAGTAAGTATCCTCACGTACCTAGATAATGCTGCTGAGACCAATAAGGTGCTTGGGAAGGCTGCTGCTGTGTGGGGCCACAAGGAAACGAGGTCGAGGCTTGAGACGAACCGTACGAGTCCTCGTACAATGTCCGGCTACCAAAGACTTCAAGCATAGAATGGGATCTTTGTGAAACTCGGGTCCAGACCGACTCTTGCTCATTCCTATCCATCATAGATCCCGCTCGAATCCTCATCAAATTCGTTCTGGCATCTACGTCCATCAACTTGCACATTTCAAACTGCAAGCAAGAAAAAGAAAGACATTAACATTGTAATCCAAAGTATTTGAAAAGCGATGATAACTTTGACTCACCGCTCCAGCTAATGCCGCATCCCTATGTCGTGCGTAGCCATCCGGTGGTGTCGCAACATGCGGCTGTGGTTGCATGTCAGCATATATCAAGCGGCAACGAGTCTGAGGCTGGTACCAGCTCAGGTACGCCCTGTACGAAGCCTCCGTGTGTGCAAGGGTCGCAAGCGTCACGTTCTCCTCTGCCTGGTCCCAGCCATCGACCCAAGGCTGCACCCTTGTCACCCACATGTTGGAGAAGGGTTGACCAGTCCTCGACGAACTAAATATTGAAAACAATTTAGTCAAATATGATTAGTTAACTATACAATGCATAGTCACTGAAATGACATATGAATTGTTACCTGTGGTCATGGCGTTCGACCCGATCCAATGCTGACGGCACATGATACAACTGTCTTTGACCGAACTGTCTCCTGACTCTGTCCGGGCAGTGAGCCTCAATGTAAACGTCGTACACCAACGCTGTAGTTGTCATCCAAAAGGCCTGGTCCTGAAAGCAAACCGAAGATATCCCGATCGGTGCACGAGTGTTTATAGCCAACTCGGAGTAGGGCTCCCACACGACGTCTTTAGGTGTCAACCGATCAAACTCAGCCACAAATTTAGGATAGGCCCGACGAGACTGTACGTGGGCCCATCTCTTCTGCACAAAATTAATAATAATATGTACAAATAAGAAATACAAAGAGGGTGAAACAAAGCAACATAATTGCCAACAGAATAGTACGAGTAGCAGTCATTTCCGTACCTGACGAGCGTACCAGAGAGTCCCCATGGTGGGCTTATCGTTTTCGGTGTCACCGTACATATCCAGCTCATACGGTGAGTGGTCGACAATCGGGCGAAAAATTGCTATCCTCTCGTACGACCAAAACTGTAGCAGAATCGGACATCCTGTAAGAATTGCATTGTGCTTATTTTGCACCGATGCCTTGCAGAGGTCACGGTACGTGGCTGCAAGTACCGCTGATCCCCAACTGTATTGAGGTATTTCCTCCACATCTGCCTCTGCGATCTCTTGTGCGTAAGGCACAAGCACCATATCCACATAGGCCCCGTGTAAGTTGTTGAACATTATGTATCCAAACAACCACAACATGTATGCCTCAAGGGATCGAGTGACGCTATCCTCATCAGCATCATGTGCCAAATTGTCGGGCTGCATAAAAAAGATGAATATTTATGAGTACGAGATCAATTATAAAATAAAACCATAACTGCACTAGTCAAAAGCATAACTCTAACATTAATCGTAACAAAACAAGGTATGTACCTGGAACTGCAGGATCCATGACTTGGCAGGCCCTGTTGCTTTTGGGTGCTCCTCTACATCAATCGCGATGTCAATATTTGCAAAACGTTTTTCTAGATCGTCCAACCACGTAGGCGGGACAACGCGAGGCCCTACGACATCCCCACTGATAGGAAGACCCAGCAGCATCGCAACGTCCTGTAGGGTTGGTGTCATCTCCCCACGAGGGAGGTGGAAGGTGTGTGTCTCATGCCTCCATCTATCAACCAGAGCCGTCAGTAGGGACCTGTCCAGCTTTACTGAACCACTCTCAGCAAGACGGCCTATAGTAAGAAGACCAGCATCACTCAACTTGAAAAATAGAACGATCAAAGGTAAGTACATTATGTACGAAACGTATACGAAACAAACGTATTCTTAGAAACATAATCCGACGACATATCACATGGGCACCCATCGTGGGTTAACAGGAATAAACTCCGCTGGTGGACGTGGACGCAGCACGTTAAGTTTCACGCGCTGAACCACTGAAAGGAAGGACCGGTGCGACGAGTCTATGACTCCGTCAAGTAGAGCTGGTGTATCTTCGGCCATACCTAACACAAAAAAAATACAAGTTTTCTGTATTTTCTAATATTTATCTGAAATTTTCATATAATTTTTCTAGCATTTTCATGCATTTCCTACAATTTTTGTATAATTAATTTTTATAAATATATTTTTCTAACATTTTCTACAATTTTTATGCATTTTCTACAATTTATCTTAAATTTTCATAAATTTTTCTAACATTTTCTAGTATTTTCTACAATTTTTGTACAATATATTTTTATTAATATATTTTTCTAACATTTTCTAAATTTTTCTGCATTTTCTACAATTTATCTAAATGTTGGTAATCAATACCACAAAATTGGTTGGTAAACCTAATTGGTTTTTCTAAAAACTAATCTTAATTCTACCAAAATAATATTTAAAACATTACCTAAATCGTTAAAATATCATTACTGCTGCATACACTAATTATAGAATTAAACATACAAAAAATTTAGATTGAGAAAGTTGACAAATATTTATTACCTGCGGTTCGGATCCAAAATCCGGCAGGGCTTCGCCGTTACAACTCCCTCCCTCACCCCTCCTCTCTCCCTCACCCTCTCTGGATGTCGTGGGAAGCAAATGAGGGGGAGAAGGAGAGAAGCCTTTTATACAGTGTGGGGAGCCTGCCGCCCAGTGGAGGGGCGGTAGGGGGCCTGCCGTCCGGTAGAGGGGCGGCAGGCTCCCGCCAAGAGCCTCCGCGTAAATAAAAATTATTTTTATTTATATATAAGTCCCTGCCGTCCCCCCGCCGGGCGGTAGGGGTATAAAACTGTAAATTGTGAAATCGAAAATATATTTCTATAAATTTTTTTTGGAAAATATAAAAATAAAAAAGACGCCTTGGCCTCTGGGTCCTCTAGTCTAGTCATATAGGCCAACTTATTAGGCCCTGTTTGTTTCGGTGTAGTACTAGTAGCACACAATTCCCGAAAAAAGAATCTTCAATGCATGGAATACTAAACGAAGTTTATTTGCAAAACCTTTTCACGGATGGGTGTAACTTTTCACGACGAATCTAATGATAGTAATTAATCGATGATTGGTTACAGTGATGCTACAGTAACCATCCTCGAATCGTGCGGTCAAAGGCCTCATTACGTTCGTCTCGCGAAGTAGAACAAGATTGTGGAGTTAGTTTTATAAATTGACTTTATTTAGTACCCCTAATTATTGGTCAAAATTTTTATGCTATTAGTACTACTGCAAACCAAACACGGCCTTAGTTTGGGCTGTTATCTACTGCTTGGACCAGGGCACCAGGCCTATATATGTGAGTCAGACGGACACACGGACCGAATTGAATTGGGGTCTATTGCGCGATTGCGTGGACCAGGCCTTTGGGAAGGACTAACTGGGCTATGTAAGTCCAATCCAATATATTTATCTGGGCCATTAAATCAATCTGTAATATTTCCTCCGTTTTTTCAAATGTAAGCATGTATGTAAGGTCTTTTAGCTATGTCTCAAGTTGAAATTTTCAAATTTGATCAAGATTATTAAAAGAATCTACAACATCAAATTTTTATGTCTTGACAGTGCATTTATTTTGTCTGCAAATGCTATTGTCTTTTCTATAACTCAATTATAATTAGAAAAGTTTGGCTTAAGTCAAAATAAAAAAAACACTTACATTTTAGAATGGATGGAGTGGAGATAACTTATCTTAAACCGGCCGGCTTGCAATGCAGAACAAGTATTCGATGCATTATTACCACATTGCACCAAAGCAAGGTGTCTCAGCGAATATCAGGAGCAGATTGACGCGCTGCATATGGAAACCACGGCACAAAGATACTGACACATGCTTCGTCGTCGTCAAGTGGTTCGTGCTTGCTCATAAAGATCTTCGTCAATCCTCTTGATCTATACGCTGATTCCAACCGACCAACCCATGAATACAACACGGTGACATTGTAGTGGAGATGATGAACAAGTAGAGAAGAAACACCACATATTTGCTAGCGACGGAGTATGCCAAAAGGCCCAAAACTTCATGCATTTCATTGAATTTTTTATAGGTACTTGGCGTACATGGCTAAATAACCACATGATTTGTGCATAAACAACTGGAGTACCTATAGACTATTAACGTCTCCGAGTACGGTTCGAGTGTGAGACCCCATTTTACTTGAATGGTTCCTTGTTTAGTGTGATGCACACGCATGTCCATGGTTCTCAGATGTGGTGTCTCATCTTTCATCATTCTCATAACTTGCATCACTTTTCCCAGTTATAGCTGCTGTAAGATTTACACCAGCTTCTTCAGCGAGCAAAAGCAATCTTCAACCAAACTTACCGACCACAGGCGTCAAACTCAACTTCCATCCAGCAGCCAGCAGTCATTGGTCCCTTCTTGTAGTGTTGACAGCAAATGAGTGAAGTCCTGTCATCAAGAAACAGGAACAGAAAAGGCGCGGCATAAACATAATAGAGCATTCTTTATGCTTAAGGCAGAAGAGTTAGTATCGTATACATGCCTCGGTTACGCTTTCTGGCCTCTTGAGCTCTATAAAATTTCTGACCTGCATCACCTTTCAAAACCACTTGAATCACATGTTTCGTCGACTTTGCAGATCAGAACAGTTAAAAAATGAAAAAGAAAAGAGAGAATTTAATTAGATAGGATGAAATATAGAAAGTAAAACCTCTGAAACACCGATTCAAATCACTTCATCTCCACTCAAGTGCATGTTCTCAGCAAGAACTTCCCTCTCTAGAAACTCAGCACAATTGCTGCTCGCCAAGCTTCTGATTCCCTCAACCTTTGTCCCATTCTTCTGAGCCACGAATTCTGAAGTTGTGTGCACATCCATCGTCTGAACTGTGTCAACTTCAACATCACATGTCAGGTTAACAAGCTTACTAGATTCATCAGCCAAAACAACTGCTTCCACTGCTGCACAGCTTGTGCCTGATGCTGAGGTATCCTCAGATCCATGTGGTGAACTAGTTAATGCAGTTGGTTCAAAAGTTACATCATCATGTGACGGAGAAGTCAGAGCCCCGCTGCAAAGTGCACTGGAAACTAATTTCACTGGACTGTCACATAGGACCTGACTGACACTATTTCCATGATGAGGTGGGGTTTCATCACCAGGTGGGCTTACTGAAGCCCTTTTAACAGATTTACGAAGTTCCGCAAGGCCATCTCCATCAGAATCATACTTTCTCTTAAGTTGACCCTCCAGATCTGGACTCAGTGTGCCATCTCCATCAGACTGCTCCTGTTGGTTTGCATGCATCCTAGGAGAGGGTTTCTTGTATCCTTGCTGAAATACATAAGATGGGACCTGCTCCCTACGGACATGGGTGACAGCCAGATCCATCCCAGGCTTCCACAATGAATACATGCCAATTTCACGCATAAATTCATCTACTGTCCCACGGATGTCAAATTGTTGACCACGTTTTTTCAACCCCTCTTTCCTTGATAAGCCCATGTAGAATGCACAATGTGCACATTCTATTGCGGGATCTGAATACTCACATGGGTAAGGATGGCACTGCAGAATTCCTTTAGTATCCCGCTCAATCTGCATTGAAGAACAAACACCATAAGGAACTTATTCTTTGCAGTAAAATATCTAAATAACCAAGCCTTTTATGTGGACTCCATGTATCTAATGAAGAAAAGTAACAGCAGTTAAAAATATGGGACTCAGAACTACGAAACTCAAAATGCACCTTTAAAGTAAGTTGTCTCAAACGAGACTCAACCCATCCCTTCCAAAGCCGAAGATCATCATCATCATCCGCAACTATGTCAACCACTAGAAACTTTCTATATGCCTCAAAGAAATGGAAAGGCTCAAATAAAGCACTCCAATTGGCCTTATTAAGGTCAATTTCCTGCATGAAATATAGGAAGTAAGACCATACCATGAACATTATCTCTCATGCAAATTTTTAGGTACAACATAATGCTTACCTGACAAATTTTGTTGCCAAACTGAAATTGCTTCATTATAACCCTCAGTGTGCTGGTTGAAACATTGTAGCTAGAGTTCATGCATGGATAGGCTGGAGTGATGATGGGCATTAGATGGTTTCTATCACAAGGATTTTTGCGTGGATCCCATATAGAAAAACCAAGATCATCATTCTCAATCGCACATAGCATTACTGGATTTGGCCATTGCCACTGGGTAAAAACTCTGAAGAATCTAGAAACCAGCATACTTGGCACAGCATTAGGATAGAGTTGGCAGACACGAGCAACCAGCAGAGCCCAGTTGACACCTCCAAGGAAACCAGTAATCTGACAAGGAAAATATTTTAAATACTTTAACATCAGAACAATTTGTTTGCATGGACGATTCCCTTTTAAATAGTGGTGGTTTGGGTCCAACTGCAAAAGAAACTTTGCAAATAATTGGTGATAAACTCAGGCTTACATTAGAATAAACACCCCTTCTCTTTGCCCAGTACTTCAAGCATCTGAGTGTTGTCCGGAAGTTCTGCAAAGCATAAACTTTGGAATACTGACACAGTGGGACCATATCCTACAGGAATAAAAGTGGGAGGGAGTATGGTTCATATAACCTCAGCATTTGGAACAAGCCGAAGAATCTGATCTGCCACTCTGCACCCATTAAGACTTCGAACAGTTGCTTCATCAACATCACAAAGCACAGATCCTTGAGAAATATCAAAATCCTGCAGCAGCACAACAAGAATACATCTATTTAACAACATCAAGCACGCGTGTATGTGTTTGACAGAGAGAACCCCCGCTAACTTTTATCAAAATCTCCAGTATTTACAAACACGGCTATGAAGACTTTGGAAAGGCCAAACATACAGTTAAAGGTATATATTTTGTCTTTCCCATCATCTTAAAAGGTTAACGGTTAACCAAATGAATTACATCAAGGTTGAGAAAAACATTGTGAATACTATTCAAGGGTGCATTTTCATATCAACAAACAAAACATGCTGAACAATTCGGTAATATATATTTTAAGAAAACAGTTTTTTTTTTAAAAAAAGGGCCAAAAATCTATCACAATTTCAACTCTTGAAAAGCATTAGTTTATAGAAGATAACCTAAGCTGCTAAAACACTATTTCATGCAGAAGGTATACTTCATATGCAGGAATTTATTTAGAAGTGTGAAAGTCTGAAAGAACAAGGACACATTAATACACAGAAACATTCAACGAATTGACTTACTACTGGTATTACTGAAAGAGAGAGGCTAGCATAGAGAAGGTCAATTGATATCCCACGAAACTTAAATTTCAAAACAGGTACATGAGCTTCAGGTACAGGTTGCAACTCAGTCACTTCTTCCTTTTCTGCTAATATCCCATGCAGTGTGACAAAGAAATCCTCCTGCAGAAGATTATTATTGTTAGCATGCATTGTAAATCGTTATGGAATCTAAACGATAAATAGCACAGGCGAATTCACCTCTCGGTTCACATATGAAGGTCCAACACAAAGGGTATCAATATCAGCTCCAGGTCCATGAACCTAACAAAGTTATAAGAAAATCTACCTTATAAAATGTTTCATACAGTTGATCATACTGTATCAGCACCTCTCAAAATCAAGTAAAGGGGGACAGAAAACCTAGGGAAGGATGTTTTTGTCACCTTACATAAAATTTCTACCAAGTTAATTTGCATGATGCAGCAGCAAACTGGTTACGCAATAGCTATCAATAAACCTTTACATTCTAGAACCCCTTATTCCAGCAATTTACTGCTAACAAACAGAAATGGAATGTGTCTAACTTTTGCAGTATCCCAGTAACAATTATGTGATTGAGGCTCTTTATCAGAGGTACACACAATAGATAACCACTCTCAGCAAATCTGGGGGTATCATTGCTCTTAACACATATAAATATTATTCATTGAAGAAAGAAAAATTCAACCCCCATAGGCAGTACTGATCTTGTCCACATTCTACAAAACAAGAAGTGCAATCTGTCATGTTTCCTAGTATCAAGATAACAACTAGCAAGAGGTCAACCATAAATCAGCACCATATGTCCATATGTTCCAGTACAAAATTACAATCCTCTGTAACATTCCTTTATTTGCCTTCTTCCTATCATTCTCGATGTTCCTTCGAGTGTTGCTACTTGCCAGTAACAGGTTATATTCCTTCTGATCAACTCTTTATCTGAACAGCAATTCACAGTAATTGTTTAATGCCATTATGTCAACTTAATGAAAAGTGGAGTATCGAACTTGAAAGCACCTACTAGTTCTTAAGTTTCAACCCCTTCTGCTTATGCAAAACATAAAACAAAGTCTGAATGTTGAAGGACCATTAGAAAAGGTTTAGGCAACAAAATGGTATCTAATATAGAATAAAAGGAGAAGGGGAGAAGCAAAAATACATGTATGGAAAGTAAAAAGGTAGCAATATAGGCAACATTCAGTTATTGGAACTTGAATTCCATTTAATAAGACTATTTCGATAATGGAATGGCAGTAATATTTGTTGCAGATAAAAGAACTAAAAGAGGCAGATACCCCCAATCTGTAAGACCCAAAAGTGAAAAGGACTGCATTTGCTCGTTCAACCAATTGCTCAGCATATCCTTTCTTACGAGTCAAGTGCTTCACCCATTCCTTGACTATCTGTAAATTCAATAGAAAGCATATGCACAGGTTAATGTATTGTTCAACACTTCATGCAAAGATAGATTAATAAGAAGAAAAAAATGGCAGCGAAACAAGTTATAGTATTTCTACAAAGTAGAAGTAGAAAAGAAACTATGCTTGTCGACATTCTAATGTGCAGTTAGTGAAATAAAAAAAAAGGGCAGCCCGGTGCATGTAGCTCCCGCTTGCGCAGGGTCCGGGGAAGGGTCCGACCACTTAGGTCTTTTTGTACGCAGCCTTTCCCTGCATTTCTGCAAGAGGCTGGTACCAGGACTTGAACTCGTGACCTCAAGGTCACAAGGCAGCAGCTTTACCACTGCGCCAAGGCTCCCCTTCTGAAATAAAATAGTCCATACCAAAGTATATAAGTGCTGAAGAAAATACTAGCAATGGACATAATCATGCTGAAAACGCGAAGTTCTTGAAAACGGTATTTGCTATCAACAAGTCGTAGGCCAACGCGAAGTTCAACACATCAAGAGAGGGAGGATGTGTTGAACTTTGCGTTGGCCTACGACTTGTTGATAGCGAATACCGTTTTCAAGAAGAGGGAATCCCATCTTGTGACGTTTCGTAGTGGACAACACTCGAGCCAGATCGACTTTATCCTTGCTAGGAGGGAGGATAGACGTGATTGCTTAGATTGTAAGGTGATACCTGGGGAGTGGGTTGTCCCTCAACATAAACTTGTGGTGGCGGACTTTCGTCTTCGGGTACGTGTCCACCGGGACAAACGTGCCAAGATTGCGAGAACAAAGTGGTGGAAGCTTAGAGGGGAAGCGGCACAAGTGTTTAAGGAGAGGATGCTAGGTGAGGGGCCTTGGGAAGAAGGAGAAGATGCAGATGACATATGGTTAAAGATGGCAACATGTGTTCGGAAGGTGGCCTCAGAGGTGTTTGGCGTGAGTAGGAGAGGCAAACAGGAGGGGAAAGACACCTGGTGGTGGAATGACGAGGTGCAAAGGGCTATTAAGGAGAATGAGTGTTTCAAACGCCTCCACCTTGACAAGAGTGCAGCCAACATCGAGGGCTATAAATTAGCGAAGAGGGTTGCAAAGCGAGCTGTGATTGTAGCAAAGGGTAAAGCGTATGATGACCTGTATCAGTGGCTAGGCACGAAAGAAGGGGAGAAGGACATTTATAGAATGGCTAGGATCCGCGAGCGGAAGACAAGAGACATCAACCAAATCAAATGCATCAAGGATGGGACAGATCGACTGCTAGTGAAGGATGAGGAGATCAGGGATAGATGGAGAGAGTACTTCGACAAGTTGTTTAATGGGGACAGTAAGGGCCCTACCCTTGAGTTAGATGACTCTTTTGACGATACCAACAGACGCTTTGTGAGGAGAATTCAGAAGGTAGAGATCGGGGAGGCTTTGAAGAGGATGAAGGGAGGTAAAGCGATGGGCCCTGATGGTATCCCCATTGAGGTGTGGAGATGCCTAGGTGACAGAGCAATAGTATGGTTGATTAAGCTTTTTAACCTCATTTTTCGGTCAAACAAGATGCCGGAAAAGTGGAGGAGAAGTATATTAGTACCTACCTTCAAAAATAAGGGTGATGTTCAAAGTTGTACTAACTACCGTGGGATTAAGCTGATGAGCCATACGATGAAGCTCTGGGAGAGGGTTATCGAGCATCGCCTAAGAAGAGTGACAAGTGTGACCCAAAACCAGTTTGGGTTCATGCCTGGAAGGTCAACCATGGAGGCGATTTCCTTAATACGACAATTGATGGAGAGATATAGGGAGCAGAAGAAGGACTTGCACATGGTCTTTATTGACCTTGAGAAGGCGTATGACAAAGTACCGAGAAATGTCATGTGGTGGGCCTTGGAGAAGCACAAAGTCCCAACTAAGTACATTACCCTTATCAAGGATATATACAAGGATGCGACGACGTTTGTCCGGACATGTGATGGCGACACCACTGACTTTTCTATTAACATAGGCCTACACCAGGGGTCAGCTTTGAGCCCTTATTTATTTGCTTTAGTGCTGTATGAGGTTATAAGGGATATACAAGGTGAGATCTCTTGGTGTATGCTCTTTACTGATGATGTGGTGCTAGTTGACGAGAGTAGGGCAAGGGTTAATAGGAAGTTAGAGCTGTGGAGACGCACGTTAGAGTCGAAAGGGTTTAGACTTAGTAGGACCAAGACCGAGTACATGATGTGTGATTTCAGCGCGACTAGGCATGAAGATGTTAAGCATAGAATTTTAGCTGGCTGGTTGAAATGGCGTCAAGCTTCTGGTATCCTTTGTGACAAAAGGGTGCCACAAAAGCTAAAAGTCAAGTTCTATAGAACAGCAATTCGCCCGGCGATGTTATACGGTGCTGAATGTTGGCCTACAAAAAGGCGACATGTCCAGCAACTGAGTGTAGCAGAGATGCGGATGTTGTGGTGGTTTTGCGGGCACACAAGGAGGGACAGAGTCCGAAACGAAGCTATTCGGGATAGGGTTGGAGGGGCACCAATTGAGGATAAACTTACCCAACATCTGCTGAGATGGTTTGGACATGTCCAACGGAGGCCTCCTGAGGCGCCGGTGCGTAGTGGGGTTCTTGAGCGGGTCGATAATGTAAAGAGGGATAGAGGTAGACCTAAACTGACTTGGGATGAGTCGGTTAAGAGAGATGTTAAGGATTGGAATATCTCTAAAGAGATAGTTTTGGATAGGAGCGCTTGGAGATTAGCTATCAATGTGCCTGAACCATGACCTTTATTTCTTTTGGGTTTCATCTCTAGCCTACTCCAACTTGCTTGGGAAAAAAGACTATGTTGTTGTTGTTGTTGTTGTGGACATAATCATGCTGAAGTGAAATGCTCCATACCAAAGTATACAAGTGCTGAAGAAATTACAAGTAACGGACATAATCACGTTGGTTACCGATTAGGCAATTCTTTCCTTTTCAGAAAGGTTGAAACAACAAGGAATTCCAAACAACAACCATACAAGTACATTTGTGCAAGCGGTAAAATGAAAAAAGGCCGTACACACCATACAAAGCTCAAGTAGAGAGTGCATATTGCATATTCCCTGTAAGTTCACCTCTCAGCTTCAATTATGTCTGAGATTCAGCTTGTCAGTTCCTTTATGGTAAACAAGCAGCAAGCAAATAGTGGGCAAAACAGGAAGCAAAGAATCACCTGACCAATCTCGGACAGCACCTCTTCCCTCTTCGCAGACTCCTCCTTCCCTTCGTAAAGTCCTGCTTCAACCAAGAACTGAAACCAAGTTTTTCGGCAAAGCAAAAGGGAACATCATCACAAATTCACAATGCAGTTCACGCATGCCGACTGGACGAGAATCATAAGCAGCAACGAAGGATAACCTTCTCCAGCTCGGCCGTCCTCTGGAGATCCGCCATCGTCGGCCCGGCAAGAGACAACGGCGGGTCGGTGCCCGCGTACCGCTTCGGTGACGACCGCGGCGCCGCCCTGCCCACGCCGACAGATCCCGCCATCAACGCAACGCAGCCCAGCCAAGCACCTACTGCTTCCGCGCGCCGCCTGACCCCAGCAAGCTACTCCGTACCCTCCCCGGCGCGCCCGCAAAATCGAGCCCGCCCTCTCACGTCTCACGCAGCCAATCCGTGCCCCCCGGATTCAAATCAACCGGTCGGCCTTCGGAACCACGCGACGCTGACCCGAATTTGCGCCTCCTGGCGGGAGACTAGGCCTGCCAAACTCCGCCCCGCAAAGTTGCCGCGGCGCACACGAGGCGGGATCCCTCCCAGCAGAAATGTTGGAGGCGGCGGCGGAGGAGGAGGAGGAGTGGATTGAGGAGAGAAGGATTCGTGCGAAGAGTTGGCGTGTTTGCGGCGGAGGTGGAGAGGAGGGCCAGCGCTTCGCCGTGTGGGAGTTGGAAGCTTCGCCGGCGAGGGACTGGGCCGGCTGACTGGTAGGCCATACCACCACTACTACGAATTGTTTGCCGTATATGGGAATTTTTGGACAAATGATAGATTAGTGAGATAATGCTAGTCCAGTGAGATATTCACCGTTTGTATTGGGTTTATAAGGTTGACTATGTAAGAACAGAAAATGATAGATTAGTGATTGTAAAGAAAAAAATATTATTCATATTGGCCACTACAAAAAAAAACTTATTTCGATATGAAAATGTCAAAAACTCTGTGAGACTCGGTAGTAATTTCACAAGCAAAAGGTTATATCAATATGTCCGTTTTGAAGATAATGCTAGTCCAGTAACAGTTGTTCATAAGGAAAATTAAATACTAAATATACTTTTTGAGATATTAATTGGGAGAGGAGTATAGCATTGCCTTTTTAGCCTATTTATCTATGGCTACAATGTATTGTCCTATATACAAGGATAAATCTTGTTAGATAATTCACTCTGTTCGGCTGGCTGTGGTTGATGGCTGGTGCTGATTTATTGTGAAAGAAAGGTATTGTTGGTTGGCTGGTGGCTGGTGCTGATTTGGTATAAAAAAAACATTGTTGGCTAGTTGCAGCGAACAAAGTGAATATTCACAATCCTATTTTTTTTTCACCCTCTTCATTAGCTTGAGGTCTCAATTCTTGCTCGTCCAAGTTCAGATATTACAATTTGAGCGAAACCTTAGAAAATCTTCCTAGTATTCGAATGTTATTAGCAGCGTTTTAGAGCATCTCCAAGAGTTCCCCATTTATTCTTCCTAAATCTTGTTGTTTGCCAACTCCCCAAATAGGTTTGGGGAGATAAAAAGGAGATCATCTCCAATAGTACCCTATTTTAACTTGCTAAATATGAAAAATTGTGGCCCATAAATTCCAAACCAAACTTTCCTTCCTCCCGTGATTCTTCGACGCCGCCGTCTCACGGTCGCCCCTCTCCCCTCCAGCTCGATCATCGGCCAAGTAGCTCAATTCGTTCTTGTCTGAACTATGACGACGAACCAGCTTCGATTAATTGTATCCATCCAGACTCTGTACTACAACGGCGCCAAGAACTTCTGGGTCCATGGCACCGGGCCCCTAGCTAGGCTGCCTGCCCCAGAAGCTCGTCGCGCCCAGGCCCGACGACGGTGACCTCGACTACAGCGGCGGCCTCAAGACCCTCAACGACGGCGCCTACGAGTTCAACACCCAGCTCTGCGGCTAAGGCGGGCCGCCCTACAACTACAACGCGAACGTGAGCTGCCTCGACCTGGGCTTCCGGGTGTGCGAGGACGGCGCCAAGTTCGTCAGCTGGGACGCTCGCCGAGGCGGCCGACCTCGCCGGCCGGTGCCGGAGGCTGCCACCAGACGGGAAGCTGCGGACGCAGAGTGCCTGTGCCATCGACGCGCTCTCTGGGAAGCTGGACCTTAACCTCCGGTACTGCGTGCTGCTCGTGAGGACCAGCATGCTGTCCGAGTCCTCCGGCCCGTCGCCGCCGGCGCATGCGGATGTCCGAGAGATGCTCTCGAGGCTGCAGATCGGGCACAAGGCCGGCCAATTTGCTGCACGAACGAGACCTCTCCGCGGGAAGAAAACGCGCGACGAAGAAAGCGCTCGCGGGGAGTCGCGATGGGGAGCTACGGAGTAGCGCGCATATTTACGCACAAGCCAACCCAATTTACTAATTGTTAGGAGATGTGAAATCAAAATAGGGAACTATTGGAGAGTGTTTTTTTTTCCTTTTTCCAAAAAATCAAAGATGGGAAAGAGAGATGAGGAACTGTTGGAGATGCCCTTAAATTGCGCTTAATGGCAAATCCCCTGGAATCGCAGAAGTCCGGGGAAAGGTCTTTTTGCCACTACGATATGAACAGACGCAATTACCTACAATAACTTGGGTTTCTTTTTTTTTTGAAAAGAGGTTTTAAAAAATGGCTCGAGAACTTGGCTAAGCTGCCAACGGTGGGCCATGGCGGCTAGCGCGCTGTATTCCTCACATGCCGTCGTGCTAGTTCGTCAGTCCATTCCGTGCCCAACCTCTCCACTGTCCACTCGCGCACGGGCCGCCGCCTACCAACGCCAAGCACGAGCCGGAACCAGGAAGAAACAATTTGTTCTTCGCTGGCTCGCTCGCCATTCTTATTTCTGCCCATTCTCCGCCCAGCGCCCCGGCTCCCAGCAGCGAAGGGAGCTAGGACTAGAAGTCTAGAACAAGTAGAGACGTAGAGTACAGGGAGAAGCCATGGCCGGCAGGAGCTTCTTGATCCGGTCTCCCAAGGAGGAGTCCGACGCCGCCGTCAAAGGTAGCTCCGTTCCCGTTTCCGATCCCGTGCCATCCGATTCTCGATCCATCCCAATTCGACTTCAATTCTTAGGTCCAGCTAAAACAAATAGGTGGATTTGTTGCGCCCGCGCAAGGGCGCTCGCACTGAGGGCCGTGCAAATCTAGGTGTCCCAGGGTGGGCGGGTGGCTGGGGCCAGGCTCTTGGGCTCTGAGGGATCGTTGCGGAGCCAAAGATGGGTTTTTGGTTCGGTTTCGATCCCCATTCTCCCCCGTTCTCTTCCCCTTTGTCTTGACGGCCTTAAGTCAGCGGGTATCTAGAGATGGCTTCGATTATTGTTACTACTACATTTGCACTCACATAGTCACATGACGTCTCTTGATCTGCAGTTCCTTGTGAATTAGTAATGTATTTAGTGTTCTCTTCCCTGGAGGCATTCTTTTCTGATGCTTAGCAGACCCTGTTGGTGAAGTTCCTAGGCAGTGGCACGTTGTTTTCTGAATGAATAAAGTGGCAGAGTGGGAGCTTCTATTGGCCTTACGGAATTATGAACGAGTTTCAGGTTGTGCATTCTTTTGCTGCAATGCTAATTTCTAGAGTGTTCCTGTTACAGAAGCTGTACTACTGGGAGCGAAGAATGCTGCAATAGCTGGTACTGTGGTAGCGGTTCCCACGGTGTGTAATTGCTTAACTATTTAATTTGCAGTCTGTAGTTTATGTGCACTTCCTCCCAAGACATTTAATGTCCATGCTTGAGAGAGGGTATATCATCATTTTTTAGCTTTGCTTTTTTAAGGAATCATTCCATCGACCTGTTATATCTCTTCTTATAATTTAGTAGGAAAAATGAAATTCTGCTGACTTGAAAAGATTAACTAGCTACCTTCAATAGATCCCATATGTTTAACTATGAAAGGATTTGGACTGTTATTTTGCATATACTTCTGATCTACATGTATCTGCTGCAGTTGGTCGGCTGCCGTGTCCTTCCTTGGGCTAAGGCTAATCTCAACTACACTGCACAAGCACTCATCATATCTGCAGGTACTGTTCTACTGAAAACTAGTTATTGAGCTAATGTAGCTGTAAAACAGTGCGAGTACAAACAAATTGCCATGTAGCTGTAATGACTAATAGTTGCAACACGATATTGAATTTGTTCATATGGTAGCTTACATATATCTTAGCACATCCCAACAATTTGTTTGCACTCGCACTGTTTTACAATATAAAGTAACTACATGAAAATACTTAGGTAACCAAATCCAACATGGTGTGATGGTGCCTATTTGTTGGGATGTGCTGAAAGACACTTATTTTGAATCTTTATCCTATTTGTTCAGGCTTTCAAGTTCTCATGCTACTCAGTCATTAGATGCTTTCCTCCATTTAGGGTTTCCATTATAACAATATCTTATCCTCTCCTGTTTAGTGCATATATCATATGTTCTCATACTTGGCCCATTGTTTAAAAAAACATTCCCAGAATTTGACTCTTAAAAGGATCCAATCCTCTATGATTCACAAGCCCTTTTTTTCCTGTTCAACTTCTGAGCGACATATCTTTCCAGTTCTCTGTTTATAATTGAAATTCAATCTATTGACTTACGTCAACTTTAAATGTTGTTTGCATGCGTGATGCGTGAATAAAGTTTGACATTCTAGAATAGAAGAAAAGCATCCGGCATCCAGCTTACATTAATGGATGATTCTTCAATGCTCATATATTACTGCAGAAAAGTAGAAGTGTAGAACCACCTTCTTTTTATTCTGATGTTGTTAAGAGGAAACGTACAAACAGGACTTGTGGTAATGAATTACTGGCATGTTTCTGTGACTAGTAAGATAAATGAAATAGCACTTTCTTTGTCAAGTGAGTAGCTTTAAATGTCTCATCTGACAGTAACATAGAAGACATAGAAGTAACATCACCAGTCTTGAGTCTTAATTAAGATGCAAAGCAGAATGTCATGCAATAACATCAGCAAAATGAAATATGTTGGATTGTTGGTTCTGTCTGTCTGGAGATTATTGGTTTATTATAGGGCTTTATGTTAATGCCCTTAAAATATGCTGCGCAAGTGAAGTATTTGAAGAAGTACAGATTGCCAGCTTATCACACCTTTTAATTTTTGTTTACTCTCGCCTAATTTTTAATGTACATACTTTGAATTGCTGCAACCAGAGCTTTATTTCTTTTTTTCTTTTCTTGTTTTATTCCTTCCAAGTTCTTGTGAGTCTGGATGATCACAGCTGTCCCCATGAGGTTGATCTTGTTTTCAGAATGGACTTGAACAACATAAAGTGTGCTATACTGCTATTGTAGTTTAAATTAACAAGTTCACTAGTCTAAAGGTACATGAAGTGACTATAATTGGCTATTGGTTATCTGAAGCGTTTTTACAGTTTTACCATATTTTGATAAATGCTATTGGGAACACCACTAAAACTGATCAAGCAACATATAGAAACTTTGTTTTTGTTGCATTACCTTATACAAGCTAGATTTATAAATTAACATGCTTATTGGACAAAAGGCTATTCTGAAAGTTTACTGGTTTATTTGTCAGCCTGTATCGCTGGCTTCTTCATCACTGCCGATAAAACCATTCTACGGAACGCAAGACAAAACACCATCGGGAAGCTTGACAAGTAGATTTCGGTGCAGAACTATGGCTGTAATGGCTCACTGATTTTGGTGTTTCGCTACTCAAGCCAATTGTGCTGTAAAGACTTGCTTACCTGACGGACTCAACCGGTGCATGCAGTTTTCCCCTAATTTTATTTGGAATAAAATATGGGGCTAATGGGTATACGCCTTTGTAATGTGGAATACGAGACCTGCTTCTTTGTCACTTGTCAGGGGTTGTAAGACTGTTCAGTAAAATGCTATATGGTATTTGTTGCCTCCCAAGTTGGACATTTCTTCTGTTCTTTGACATTCCTCCTGCAAACTATCAGGAGGGCGTGCATGTCATTCGGTGACTGCTTCAGCAAGTTCTGGGCTGTTCGGTTGGCCTTAACTGGCTGGGCTGGAGCTGCTGATTAGCCAGCCAGCCATCGCCAGGCGCCAGCCCATTGTAGCCTGCTTCTTTTGCAGTAAATTGGCAGACTGCGGGCTACAGTGAGCCTTCTTTTGCAGCCATCAGGCCCGTTGCAGCCTGAGGATGGCTTAGAGAGGAGGAGCGGCCGGGCCAATGCTAGGAGGAGCAGGTGTGGTCGCAGCTGAGATTGCAGTGGCTCGGATGAGTTGAGGAAGAAGCTATGGGTGGAAGTAAGGCAGGGATATTTTTGTCTACTAAGAAATACTAGTGTCTGTACGTAGGACCAAGTGCACAAAAAAACATACAAAATGGCACATCTCATCGTTCCGAATAGACAAATGTTACTGGCATATCTCATAAGATGGATATTTGTAATGATACATATCCAATCTCAGCCGTCCAAGACTCGATGATATATACATAGTTCCTTAGCTTTGAATCTCTTCCGAAAAGAGTCAAAAGACTCGAGGCCACGCAAAAGCTAGATAGCAATAATGTCCATCTCAGCCGCACCACCGGCGCTGCTTCAAGCACTACCGAGAGTTCGTTCCTTGTTGCCGTGGAAGACATCAGTCAGCACCGTCTTGGACTGCAGGGAGTCTTTCAGGATCGCCATGCCCTGCGAAAATCATCTCATATTCGTAACGTTCGACGCGCGTACTGACGACACAATCGATTATCGAGAAACTGATGAGAGGGAACAGACGAACGAACCTCGTAGTAGGCGATCTAGCTAGCTCTTCTCCTACTTGTGTTGCGCCCGACGGCGGAGCCAACAGTTAATTGCAAATTGTGTCCTGATAGCAGCTGTCACAGTTGTAAGTGCTCCCGCCGTCAGGGGAGCACCCAAAATAATCTCCTTCCCAGATTGGCGACGTAACCATTGATGGTCAAGTAGTGTATTACTCCGAGACTACCACAGGCCGTGTCCACCGTCCAAAACGAAAGCAACTGCATGCATACAATAATGTGTGTGTGTGTATATATATATACTCTACAAATATATGGATAGAAATATCATTACTGACTGTAAAAAAGAAAATAAGAAGGAAAAAAATTAGAGACCATATACGTACCCATTGCACGGCTAGTATGAAAAGACACAATAACGGCCAGTCCGCTGGTAGTGGGGCCGTTGACCCAAAAGAAATGCTCAATGTTTGGAACACTATTTGTGGCACACATGCTGCGACTTGCATCATCGATGCAATATACGAGAATATGCATGCGCGATGAAATAATTCGATAATAGACAAATAATTAGTTATTTATTTTGCATTGTTCAAGAAATTAAAGAAAGCGCAGATTAAACTAATTTCATTTGTACGTACCCGAAAACTTCAAATCCGATTATATTGTGGGTGACAGAGACACCTATGGCAGCGGCAGCCATAATTAAACAAATGATGTTCGAACATAGGAGAAGCCCATTTGCCCGAAACGATATGGTATTCTGGTGGTGGTGGATTGTAGCTGATGCGCACCACCTTACCCAGTTCATGTACAACGAGGGCAGGATGCCAGCAAAGCAGATTAACGCTCTTGTTACGGCAGTGTCAATTCTGCCGCGCTGCTGTGTTTCACATGATACTGATTGGCGGAAGTCATATCGGACCATTAATAGGAGTCCTGAAGCTGCAGGTGCGGCACAAAAGGTCGCCGCACCTGTGACCTGTGAACCAATCAGGTCAGGACTTCAAGATCTCAAAAATGAATTGAAAAAGGTATCACCATTACAAAGTCTGAGTGCTCACCGCATCCCAATAAAAATAGACGCCCACCAATTGTTTGATACTGTAGAATTAGTGGTGATCATTGAATCAAGGACCAAAAGGGCAAGCGATAATAATGACCATGCAGATTGAACAACCATACGTATAATTATGCCTTCGGTTTTCTCTTAAAAACCGGGTATGACACCTGATATGTACTAGGGACTAGTAAGGAGGGGGCATATGCCCCCCTCCCTAGTTCTCTTCATTAGAACTTCGTTCGATGTGCGCACTGACGACACAATCGATCATCGAGAAACTGATGAGAGGGAACAGACGAACGAACCTCGTCGTAGGCGATCTAGCTAGCTCTTCTCCTAGACTCCTACTGGTGCTGTGCTCGACGGCGGAGCCAACAGTTAATTGCAAATTGAGTACTGATAGTAGCTGTCACAGTTGTAAGTGCTCCACCTGTTAGGGGGAGCACCCAAAATAATCTCCTTCCCAGATTGGCGACATAGCCATTGATGGGCATGTAGTGTATTACTCCGATACTACCACAGGCCGTGCCCACCGCCCAAAACGAAAGCATCTGCATGCATACAATAATGTGTGTGTATATCATTACTCTACAAATATATGTATAGAAATATCATTACTGACTGTAAAAAAGAAAATAAGAAGGAAAAAATTAGATACCATATACGTACCCATTGCGCAGCTAGTATGAAAAGACACAATAACGGCCAGTCCGCCGGTAGTGGGGCCGTTGACCCAAAAGATATGCTCAATGTTTGCAACATTATTTGCAGCACACATGCTGCGAGTTGTAATAGACAAATAATTAGTTATTTATTTTGCATTGTTCAAGAAATTAAAGAAAGTGCAGATTAAACTAATTTCATTTGTACGTACCCGAAAACTCCAAATCCAATTATATTGTGGGTGACAGAGACACCTATGGCAGCGACAGCCATAATTAAACAAATGACGTTCGAACATAGGAGAAGCCGATTTGCCGGAAACGGCATGGTATTCTGGTGGTGGTGGTGGATTATAGCTGATGCGCACCACCTTACTCAGTTCACATACAACGAGGGCAGGACGGCAGCAAAGCAGATTAACGCTCTTGTTACGTCAATGTCAATTCTGTTGCACTGCTATATTTCACATAATACCGATTGGCGGAAGTCATAGCAGACCATTAATAGGAGTCCTGAAGCCGTAGCTGCGGCACAAAAGGTCGCCGCACCTGTGTGACCTGTGAAAACCAATCAGGTCAGGACTTCAAGATCTCAAAAATGAATTGAAAAAGGTATCACCATTACAAAGTCTGAGTGCTCACCGCATCCCCAATAAAGATAGACGCCCTCCAATTGTTTGATACTATAGAATTGGTGGTGATCATTGAATCAAGGTCCAAAAGGGCAAGCTATAATGGCCACGCGGATTGAACAACCATATGTATAGTTATGCATTGGGTTTTCTTTTAAAAATCGGGTATGACACCTGATATGTACTAGGGACTAGGTAAGGAGGGGGCATATGTCCCTCTCCCTAGTTCTCTTCATTAGAACTTCTAAACATCTAAAAAGTTAACTTGCAACATGTATCGAACTGAGCTATCATGAAATAATCAATACGATGGCACATCTAGATTCCAATTTCCTTAGTTACTTCGATCAGCTAGAAACTGCTACTTGCGATTATTATGTGCATTGATCATTTTTCGGTTGGTGGGGTTATTCCAAGATAGTACTCTTTGTTCTTTGATTAATGTTAAAGTTATGCTTTTAATCGAACTGATAAAGACTTGGGTTACATTAACCTTGGAGAAAACATGCAATGATTAATCATGGGCCGACTCGGCCCATTATTCCGTGGGCTCTTTCCTCCTTTTTTTTTAAACCTTGAACTTATCTGTTTATACATATACACGCGCCACTGTATACACCCACATCTTATTGACATCCTACATGTATAAACATATCTATAACTACACTCAGGTTTAGAAACCGCGTCCATCTTAAGATGGCTCTTTCCTTCCTTGCTTGCTGTGAAAATTCCGCTTTCGGCCATACTTACTTACCTGCTGCTCGATCAACTGTCCATCTGCTCCACCAGGGGCATCAAGTAAATGCTTTGCTTAGTTAGAAGAAAAAAAGATCAAATTGCCAATTAGGTTTAATTCATTAGGAGAGAAAAAAGTCAGTTAAATCGGTAATTGTGCTGGAACCATTTTTCTGCCCGCTACAGGATAGGATTAGGAAGCTTCCTGTGATCCTGTCCGCTACCACGGTTTTGCGTCGGCAATGTATGATACGTGTATAAACAACAGCATGCTTTTAATCGAACTGATAAAGACTTGGGTTACATTAATCATTGCATGCTTTTAATGTTAGTACAAAAGCATGTTTTCTCCCAGGCACCGGAAGCTTTTAATCGAACTGATAAAGACTTGGGTTACATTAACCTTGCAAAACACTTGTCCACCAGCTATCTTCAGGGCCACCTTACTAATTTGCAAAACACTTGCGCAGCTCTCTGCTCTGAAGGACTCAAGCGTGCTGCAACAGCAGCAGTTTCTTGGATCCCAAACAAAGCAATGCCGCCACAGCGGGTCCAGGCGTCGCCCCAGGGTTTCTCAATAAGCAAGGTTCAGGGTTGGAGTCCGTTCAGCAGACAAGAAAGCTAGACAAGCTTTACAGTTTGAATGTTCGATGATGAACCCTCGTCCGGATATTCAATCACCAACCTTCGATCCCTTGACCTCTCACCAACCCAAAAAGGCTTTGACATCATCGAAGTATATAGCAGTATCATCTTAAATAAAACTCCCTGTAAACTTTTGTCATTGCTCCCTGTAAACACACAAACATTTTGGACGACCAGCTATCACAATGTATTTATCAAATCAAATAGCATTCATAATATCATTAAGAGGATTCTCCAAGGTAAATGTTAACATGCGATTTTTAAAGATCCTGGGCTGAATATTTAGAAAACTATTGGCCGTCAAAGTTTCAAAAGTTCAAACAAAAACGTGTCCAAGGCATCAAGTTTTTTTCCCCCTTCACTGAAGGAGCAAATATAAGCCATGCCTCTAGACCTGCCAGTCATTTGTGTGAAAGTTGGTCACCAAACTCACCATATGAACCTTCATACTGTATATGTGTAATATTTGCGACTAGCGAACACAATACTCCTTAGAGCAAATCCAATCGCTCATGTATATAGATTTGGGTAGCCAAATTTAGAGAAAGGGGAGAAAAAAACAGCTTCCAAGAGACTCTTCATCCCCCTCCTCTCGCTATCCAATCTGGATTCTCTGAAGTGCTGAAGCAAAGTCAGCAAACACTGTAGCGGTGACTTTCGGTGTATTTCCGGCGTCCGATCTGAGATGGATGGACATGATTGATTGCTACAGTACCTGCTACAGTGTTCATCTTTGTGACTTCGCTTCTTCAAGTCAGTGAAGTTGGACCCCTCGCTATCATCGTCGCTATCTCTACCCTCCCCCTCGCTTTCTTCTCCGAGCAGCGCTGGCACGCAATCCCCGGCCGTGCGCCCCCGCTCCGCCTCCTCCCGCCGTTGACACGGCCTCTGCCGGCCCGGCGACCTCCGTTCCGCCTCCTCCCGCCGTCGATCCGGCCTCTACTGTCCCCGCGACCTCCGCTCCGCCTCCTCCCGCCGCCGCTCCGGCCTCTGCCGGCCCGGCGACCCCGCTCCACCTCCTCCCGCCGCTGCTCCGGCTTCCGCCGGCCCCGCGAGCCCCGCTGCGGCCTCCACTCCGGCGCGCGCGGGACGGAGCTCGGTCTCCGCCGTGCGCGGGAGGCGCGCGGGGCGCGGCGCGGAGCTGCTCCACCTCCAGCTTGAACCCGCCGGCGTGGCCCTGCTCGCCGGAGACCCCATCCTTGGCGCGGGCGGCGGGGAAGGGGCGGCGGACGGTGAGGTCAGGCAGCAGGAGGGGCGATGGGGATCGGCGGCGGCATGGGAAAAAAAGAATTTTATAGCTAGTCTGTTGGATAACAGAGACTTATAGAGAGCCAAGGTTAGTTAGATGGGTAGCTTAATTGTAATATGAAGAGTAGGATTTAGAGCATCTCTTGGAGATGTTCTTACATTTGAAAATAAGGTGCTAGATATATAATACGATTAACAACAAATAAAAGGGCACGCAAGAACTTGCAAGCAACAACCTATATACAGTTTGGCTGTCGTAATAAGAACAAAATAAGCAGCAGTACAGTACAGTATATAGCGGTACACTACAGAGTACAAAGCGCGCACAAATTGCACTACATGCCATCTGCACAACCTGTCTCTAGTTTTTCATCTCCAATTCACTGCACGATTGACCCAGAACGACGGACCGCAAGAAGAAGAAAAGCACGGCAAGATTTCAACCCGATGATCGAACAAAGCATGTCTCCCCGCATCATGTAGCAGGTGAACGCCAATTAATCAATGCACACGGATCGCCATTGATGTGAGCTTGTCGGCGTCGCGGCTGGCGGAGCGCTCCAGCTCGCCACGCGCCGGCGGTGAGGCTGCTTGCCGCCGCCATGGTTGCCCTCGTTGTTCCTGCACTCGGAGATCTGGTCGTCATCGCTGTTGTCGGCCAGGCCCAGCACTGTGCGCAGCGCCGTCTGCGCCATGTCCTTGTGAACGCCGGGCCTCGCCTGCTCGGCGATGAGCATCAGCGGGCGGTCCGCGCCGGCCGCCCTGGCGAGCCCCCGGAACCGCGGGCTGCCCCTGCTCATGGCGTACAATGCCGCGACGCACCATTCCTGCAGCTCCGAGTTGCGGGATCCGTCGTCGGAGAGGATGCCGGACGCCGTCGCCACGGCGCCCGCGTCCATCAGCGCGGCGCGACCCTCCGCGCAGGCGGCCACGTTGCAGACCACCATGAGCGCCAGCCTGCGGATGGGCGCCGGCTCGGCGGCGTCGGACGCGACGGAGAGCAGGCTCCTGGACGCGCCCGGGGCGCGCGCGAGCTTCGACTGGTTCACGGCGGCGAGAGAGAGGTGGTACAGCGCCATCCCGGCGTCGCGGCGCGCGCGCGGGGTGTGCTCGCGGCCCGCGAGGACCGCGAGGAGCGGCGGCACGGCGCCGAGCACGCCGATGGCCGCGCGGTTGCCCTCGTGGAGCGCGAGGCCGAAGAGCGCGCCGGCCGCGTGCTCGCGGGCCTCCGGCGGCGCGGCGGCGGAGGCGACGGCGTCGACGAGCGCCGGCACGGCGCCCGCGCGCACGATGGGCACCCTGTTCTCCGGCTCCAGCGAGAGGTTCGCCAGCGCCGCGGCGGCGTCGGCGCGCGCCGGGGCTGTGTGGCGCGAGGAGAGCAGCACCCGCCGGAGCGCCGCGAGGAGGCGCGGCACGCAGAGCGCGCGCCGCCTCGCCGCGTCCTCCCGCGTGGCGCGCCGCAGCGCGGCCATCGCCGCCTCCACCTCCCGCTCGTCCCCCGCCTCCACCGCCTTGGCCACCGCCTCCTCCTCCGCGTCAGCGACACGCACGGGCTCCTCTTCTTCCTCTTTCTCTTTCGCCGCCCCCTTCCCGCCGCGCACCACCTCAACCTCAGCCGCGGCCATCTCCCTCGACGACCTGCCCGACGTCGACGACGACGACGTCGACGCAGCGGACGACCTCTCTGACGAGCACGACAGGTTGGAAGCCGACCTCGCCGGCGCCGGCGCCGCCGGCACCGCGCGGAGCACGGCCTCCCTCGCCTCCTCGGCAGAAGGCGCCACGGGCGCCGCGCGACCGGAGCGCGCGCACCACGTCCGCACGGCCGCCCGGAGCGCGTCGTTGGGTATGGCGACGGCAACACCACCGCGCGGCGTGCTCCCCTCCCCCGCCACCACTGCGTCCGGGGCGAGCGAGAGGCCCAGCTCGGCGCAGGCCCGGACGCACGCACGCTCGTACGTCCGGCCCGACGGCAGGATGACGGGGTCCGCCATGGGCTTGCCCAGGACCGGGCACAGGAACTCCGCCGGCACCTCCTCCTCTTCCGCCTTCTTCCTCGCCGGGGACGGAGGGACAGGAGCGTCCGGTGGCCAGTTCTTTGCCCTGGACGCCGGCGGCGGCGGCGGCAGGGACAGGGACCGGAAGGGCAGCAGCTTCCAGCGCCGCGCGCGCTCGGCACCCATCTGGCAGCGTCGCCGGCGCCGGAGCTTTTGAGCAGCAAAGCAGCGGCCGGCTTTAGGTGGCGCAGCGCCAATAATGGCGGCTGCTTTTGGCTCGGGGTTCGGCAACTTTGGCCGGGCTGGCTCGCTCGCTCGCTGGGGAGTCGAGAGTGGAGGGGGAGCTTTTCGTGGGCGGTTAAATATTGGGAGGCAGAGGCGGTGGCTTAGCCGTGAAGGGGAGAGCGGTTAGTTCGTTAGGCTGCTGCCCGGCTGCGGTGGGGCACCGGAGCAATGGAGTGTTGCGGATGGACGGACGCAGCCGCGTCGCCGTCGCGCGGGAGGAAAGCTGGCGCCGGGCGCGGTCGTCTACCGGGCGTCCTTTTGTCGGGGGTGGAGCCGGCTAAGCAAGGTTGGGCTCAAATTTCATGGAGTTTCATCATCTTTAGATCCTGTTTGGGTCACAATGGATTAAACTTTAGTTCGGATTAAACTTTTGACTAAATATTAATTAACTAAATTTTATACTTGTTTGGATCAATATATTAAACTTTTAGGTGGGACGTATACAAATATATAGAAATATATTTTTTACTCTTTGATTATATTGTTGTTGTGCTTACATACGCATAGTAAGGAGTAGTTTGGTTTTTTCGCAGTTTGCAGATTGGTTTAATTGGTTCTAATTAGATAGGTTTTGAGGACTAATAGACTAAACTTTAGTTGGAGTAGAACTAAACTTTAGTAATCTACATTTTAGTTTACCTATTTGGATCACCGAATAGATCAAAGTTGACCTAAAGTTTAGTCCATAAATATAAACGGAATCTTAATTAGGCATTAGATGTAGATCCAACGACAACTCTATATCGAGAGTTGACCCAGTAGTAACTTGTATAATAACCAAGATAATTAATATAGTGGATAGCAGGATTAGTGTGTATGGGTATATTAGCGGGTGTTAAAGTTTCATAGTGGAACTAAAAGATTAGTTATTTTTTAAAAAAATGATCAAAGGGAGAGGCGTCGTGTAATTTTTCTTTAAAGTACCACCTACTATTGCCTTGTGGGAAGATTGGGTAAATAGTAAAAAAAATGGAGCATATAAAAACCCATACTAACATCAAGTTCACTTCCAATCACCCCATTATCACTTTTTAAAAAAAAACAGAACCAGCAAGAGAGCTGCCTGTTATATTAATAAGAAGAAGGAAAGTCAGAAGGCTTCAAAGCTGTACACAACCAATAGGAGAGCTTCCAATCACCCCATTATTACTTGAACTACATCAACATTGCACACAACGGCCTAACATAAGCGTAGTAGGGGTGTCAATTAGTCTCCCTTAGGTGCATCTCCAACCTATTTTAGTTCAAAATTGGGAAAAACCTATTTTCAACCCTGAACTATCACGATCATCCGATTTAGGTCCTTGAACTACAAAACCGGACATCCTACACCTCCAATTGCCGAAACCATTCGAAAAACAATCCCGACCTCGACCTAAGGTGGTTTGCTACAGTATAATTTTTGAATTTCTAGGATTTTACACCTCTCTCAATTAAATAATAGAGAAAGCATAGTTAGTATTATCAAAAAAATTGCGATATTTTGCTGGAAGGTAGCACAAGAGGCAAAGAATCAATTTCAGCTGGATGTGCTACTTTAGACATAAAAGAATTTGAATTATAAAATTTTAAAAATGGGTAAAACCCAAAATTCCTTTAATTTTTAGGCTAGCTAAACCTTTGCACTTTTTATTTAATTTAATAATATATTTTTTGGTCCAATTTTTGTTGAAAATATTTGAATTCCTTCATAATGCTCAAATTTGAATCAAATTTGATTACTTAAAATTCTAATTTGATAATTTTCTATAGAACTTGGGCCAATAAAAAATACTTTATTAATCCAAATAAAATGGTTTGAATTATGTTATTTTTAATGCATTTTAGCAAAGGTTTAACTAGCCTAAAAATTCAAGGAATTTTCAATTCTACCTATTTTTAAAATTCTATAATTCAAGTTCCTTTACATCTAATGTCGCACATCTAGCCAAAATAGATTCCTTATCTCTTTTGTACCTCCTAGCAAAATATCATGATTTTTAGGTAATATAAACTATGCTTTCTCTATTATTTAATATTGAGAGGTGTAAAACCCTAGATATTCAGAAATTATTCTGTAGCAAAACCTCCTTAGGTTGAGTCCAAGGTTGTTTTTCGAACGGTTTCGGCAGTTGAAGGTGTAGGATGTCCGGTTTCGTAGTTAAAGGGTCAAAATCGGACGATCGTGATAGTTCAAGGTTGAAAAATAGATTTTTTTCATTCAAAATGTTGTACTATTTCTCCAAAATCAGATATCACTTTGAAAAATTTTGAACTAAAAAGGGTCATCAATTTACACCCTAAGCAGTAGCGTCTGCCAAATCCTAACTTGCGATTTTTGGGAACGGTAGCGGTGGCCGCAGCAAAGGCTATAGCGGGCGCCACAAATTTTACTGCATTGGTTGCCACATCGTTGAGTGCTGGTCACTGGTACGGCATTGCCCAAGTAGGAAGAAGCTGCTGCTGCGGAGCTTCCATGTTTCGTTGAGATGGTAGGCTCGCTTATCTGTGAATCTGGCATGATGTGCATGCGCCTCACGTACGGGTTCGGAGCTGCTCGACCTGGCAAATCTGGTGCTTAGCTGCTACGTGCCTTTTGCAGATAAGTGTGCCCACACAGATAGATGCAGGCTGACTGTCACTTCGTCAGAGTGTGACGACGCAAAATTGGCATGTATTACCTGCCACTGCCAGTGCCGGTACCTGTGCCTCTGATGTTGGCAGCATCGGACAGGCCAGACCGTATCCATGTCACACCCAGCTGAGCTGAGCCCCTGCAGGCTCATGTCGGTGAGCATGCAGCTGCAACTGTTTATATGGACACGACTACATTCATGCTAGTAGTTCCATTCCAAGGATGTGCGAGCGTGCGGTTCAGAGATGCTCTATTTCTCAACAGTATGGCCGTATCTATGGGATCGCGCATGTTTGGTGCATGCTTCTCCTCCCATTTTCACCTGTCGAAAGCGAGTGGCGCACATGTCTGCTGCTGGCCCCTTTCTTTCGTAGTCTACTACCACTACTTGCAGGGTTTTTGTGATGAGATAGAGCAAGTACCTGGGAAGAGGTAGTCTAAACTCTTCAGGATCACAGCTCGCGGACTCCCAGTGTTCAGAGCCTACCATGATCCGGTTCAGAGTGACATCGACTTGTGTGTATATATATATATATATATATATATATATATATATATATATATATATATATATATATATATATATATATATATATATCATTCCACTACTAGGTTAGTGCGTGCGCTTTATCTTGAACATGGTAAACATCATCTTTTCTCCGGAGCGACGATGATTTCAAGCGTTGTGGGGGATCGGAGATCCCATCGGGAGACGGGGAAGAAAAAGGGGGTGGGAAAAGCGGCAAGCTTTGCCAGATGCTCCTCCGGCCGGTCCAGACAGCAGGATCCACCCGTGCCCAGCGACGTGCTCTGATGGAAAGCTTCGATTCAGCAGAGCATGGTGCACAAGGTCCATACAAGAAATTGTTAGGAAACAGCTGAGACGACCCACCTTCAGATGAGCTCTGTTTGCATGCACAACAGGTCAGAAGAGATCATCGCCTAAGAAAGCACACGGTTCAAGAACTAAATTTGCTGGAAAAGAATAGCTGCTATCGAATGATGCATCACCCGCAAAAATCAACCTTAATGAAACTCAGTAAAATTGTAAACCATCCGTTATAAAAATTCATGAGGCTTTCCTCACGGTTATCTCTCCATCTCTCGCCTAAAAATTTGAAAGAAAAGGGTAATCAAAAAGAGTTAGGCCGAAGCTGGGGCCGGCGTCGAAGCAGGGGCCGGCGCAGCAGACCGAGCCGATGGTACAGGCAGCGCAGGGAACTTGGATATGTCCTTGACGTCCAGCGCAGGCGCAGAATCACCGTCCTTGGGTGCCCTCCTCTGCTGGTAGTAGCCACCATTGCCACCATGCTGCTGTTGTTGTGGCCTGTAGCCTCCATTGCCTTGGTACCTGCCGTTGCCCCTACCGTAGCCATAGCCGCCGTTGCCCATGTTGTGCCCGTCGCGGCGGCCGGAGTAGTCGCCCCTCGGGGCGCCATCACCTCGTCTGTTGTAGACGCCCCTTGAAGGGGCATTGCCGTTTTGAACGACAGCTTCGTTCTGGGCTACCCTGCCATTGTCGCCGCGCCCAGAGACCCGGGGCTCGGTGCTGTTGTCACGGATCCCGTCCTGGAAAGTGCTGTTAAAGCGACCACGAGCAGAAGAGCCATCTTCCTGATCATAAGAGACACGTCTTGGCGGCCTGAACCCAAGGTTTTGGCGGGGGACGGTAACCTAAAAGCAGTTGTTAAAGATTAGATATGTATGTACGGCACATCAAGCTGGCACTTAACTACAACATTTTAAGAAAATCCTTATACCTTCTTAGGTTTGGCATCCTTTGCAGCAGCCTCCTTTCCCTCTGCCTCAACTGTTTCTTCCTTCTTGCTAGCCTCCTTAATCTTGGGCTGAGCCTTTTCTGCCTTCATGACAGCTTCCTCATGATCCAGCTTCTTCTTCGCCAACATCTGCAGACCCTTAAATTCTTCAGCATTAACCTTCCTCACCTCAGTTTGTGAGGCTTCCGAAGACCTCTTTGTCTTCTCACGCATCTTCTCATACTCAGCAAGGGTCTGATCAAATTATGAAGGTTAGAAAACACTCAGCAAGCAAGAACCGAACGAAATTGTATGGCTAATCAACAAGGCATTACCTTTTTCTCTTCTTCAAGTGGTTGCTTTTCAGCTTGTTTCTTCGAACCATCTGCCTCAGAATCTTGCTTATTTGCCTTCTTCTCCTGCTCATTGCCGCTGCTTTTCTTAGCATTTTTCTTCTTCCTCTTCTCAGAGCCATTGAGCTTCTCCTTTCGGAGAAATGTCCTTATTCCAGTGCCGGCACCTTGTCCGTTGTTAGGACCATCTCTGGCAGCATCCCTGCCAATAAAGCATAACATTGATAAGTTTCAGATAAAGATATTATATTTGCATAGGGAGATATCTAGAGAATTTGTACAACAGGATATTAGAACTTACCCAGCAGACTTGTCTGATTCTGAAGCAGGCACAACGTCGCCATTATCAGCATTAGCCTCCTCCTGTTCTGTCGTGCTAGCGGACACCACATTCTTTTCAGGATTTTCCTCAGCCTCCGTTCCAGCATCAGAGGACGCCTTCACCTTGGGCACATACACCTTCTTCATCTTGGGCTGGCCTTGAAGGTTCCCCTGCCTCTCACCATTGTTGTAAAACTTGTAATTGTCCTGAACTCTCTCAACCTGCCCCTCGTCATGTCCATATGAGTAGTGCTCACTACCATCACGTACCTGATCATTGTCATTAACATCTTCATAATTGCTGCCAGAATCTGCATTGGCAAAATCAGAATTGTCGAGTTTCTTCCTCTCATCCTCCTCCAAAGGAATGTTGTGCAGATCATAGAAAGCGTTTCTTCCCTTCATCAATTCAGGTTCCTCAATCCTCAGTTTCCTCTGCTCCTGCCTCAGCCTCCTTTGCTCCTCGAACAACTCCTTGATACGGAGTTCGTTCCCTTGCTTCTCCTTCAGTTTTGTTTCCTCCTCCCTCAGTTTTATTAGAACACCCCTCAATCTTTTCAGCTCTTGCTGACATTTTCTTACACCTGGCATCCAACAAGAGCATGTCAGGGTGAGATGCGAACAAAAACGCACGTGAAAACTAATAACTTGATACATAGAGATTACGATTACCAAAACATAACAAATTAATCTACCAATCAGTAAAGTGTAAAGGGAACTGATACAAACGGCAAGAATACATCACGCGAATACTGAAATTAATTGAACAAGATCGGAATAAGGAATCATATCATGTAACTATAACTAGCGAGTAATTCATAAACAATCGGACCACCACATGACAAGACGCACAGATTTTTTTGAAACGAAACAACACGCACAGATTGATAAACGGGTCGAACATATAAGAGATAAGAGATTGAACGACGAATTGTACAAATAGATCTATACTAATCTTTATCCACATGATAAACAACCTAACCACTGACTAGGATAGTAATTCATAAACAATCGGACCACCATATGATATGACAACAAGCATAGATCGACAGACGGGTCGAACATGAACATGTAAGACATTGAACGACGAATTGTGTACAAATAGATCTACACTAATCTCTATCGACATGATAAACAACCTAACCAGGATATGCAAGATCTCATCAATCAGCGAGCAAGCAACCCAGCGCGAGCGATCGTCGTCTAATCTAATCTAGATTAATCTAGATAAGATTAAGTGACAGACGCTGGGGAGAGGGATCGATGCATTACCGTTGTCGTGCTGCAGCTTGGCGAAGTAGGAGTACTTGGGCTTCCCGTGGGCGGCGGCCGTCTCGACGGGGTCGGCGGCGTCGGCGAGCTTGGCAGCGGCAGCCTCGGTCTTCTTCTTGCCGACGACGACGGAGACCGCGGCCTCCCCGGACTCGCCGTCCGCGAGCTCCAGCAGATCGAAGTTGTAGGTGGCCATCGCGGCGGCGGCGCAAGTAGCAAAACCCTCGAGCCCTCTCGTCGACTCGAGACGGCTGCGCTGGTCTCGACTGGATTGATCGATCCGATCGGCGCGCTGGTTTTGGTGGAGGGACGGCGTGGGGGGCGACGCTTTTTAAGGGCCTGGAACCGGGACGCCCCTGTTGGATCGGCGTCCGGCTTGGAGGGGGCCCACGACACAATAAAAAAACGTTGCCCTAGACCTTGTCCGTGTTCGTGTCGAGATTGATTAGAGTTGTGCCTGTATTACGTATGCTAACTATACATGCAGATTAGAGCAACTCCAGTGGAGTGACTAAATTTGAGTGACTAAAATTTATTTTAGTCACCCAGTTTCCAAATTTAGTCATTCAAAATGTAGTTTCTACTCCAGTAGCACCGACTAAATAGACTAAAAAATGGTGGGCCTTACTTTTGGCAGCCTAAGTAGAGGGTGACCAAATTGAGAGGTTGGGAGAGGAAATTTAGTCACACCCTCATTTTAGTCACCCAAATAGAGACCCTGCTAGAGATAGAAATTTGAGCAAAATAACTAAAATGTGGATTTAGTCACCCAAATAGAGATTCTGCTGGAGTTGCTCTTATAAACCAAAAAAATGCTCAGGCTGCAACCACGCAAGATACGATCGACGTCGTAAGCGTTGCTGCTGCGGCGACCTCGTGACATGCGGATCGACGACCGGCCACCGGCGAGATGGTGGGGGGTGGCGGCATCAAGGCGAGCGCCACACATGTGGGCTCTCCTTTCCGACAATGATCGCAGCCACAGTGAGACGTCTGCGGTCGAGCAGAAGCTTGACGGCGGGAAGGCCAAGGATAAGCGACCCGCCGCTGGGGACAGGCAGCAGGCCGTGGCTAGCGGCGAGCCGGAGAGCAGCGGGGTCGGCGGCGGCGACGCTAGGCACGATCACAATCTGCTAATGGTGTGAGAACCGCACCATACCCAAACCAAATTATTTCTTTTTCTACTCACCAATCAAATCTCACCGGACCAAACTACATATCTCAAAAACCAAACCAAACTGATATAGCGGTTTTTTTGAACCAAAACCAAACTGAACCGTAAACATTAGCTGGTTTCCACCGGAGAAATGATGTTGTGCTGGTTGCTGCTCCTCGGTTCTCTCATCCTATTTCCTGGTATAACATCACGCTCCTCAAGAACCTGCGGGACCCACTCCTCCGCGAGTGGACCAGGCCCAGCCCAGCTACAACCCCATCGTCGCTCTCACCACCGACACGTCGAACTGCTTCCGGGACCACACCACCACGTGGCTCGGCCGCGATGGCCTGTGGAGGTTCTTCCAACAGAGCACCACGTGAGTTCTGACCTTGAGCTCGCTAAAGCCCACCAAACCGATCTAAACCAAATTTTCTAGCAAAGCTGTGTTTAGATTTGTAAAATGGTGATAAAAAGAGTTACATCGGACACTGTAGCATTTTTCATTTGTTTGTGATAATTGTTGTCCTACCATGACCTAATTAGGCTCAAAAAATTCGTCTCGTCGTGTACATCAAAACTATGCAATTAGTTTTTTTATTTACCTACATTTAATGCTTCATGCATGAGGCAAAAGATTTGATGTGATAGGTGAATAGTAAAATTTGGAGGGAGAAATTTTAGAACTAAACACATCCCAAACCAAACCCAACCGAACTATTTAAAAAATCACCCCATTTCCCACCAAACTAATAGCATAACAAGTGAAGCCCAAACCGTTGGAACTGGTTCCACCCCAGACCATTAGCAACAAGCAGGCGCGGAAGGAGGGCAACAACAAGCTGCAGGCAGCGGCCAGCGACGACAAGAAGCAGAAGAAGTCGGCGGCGGCCAACGGCGAGGCGAGCACGGTCCTAACCGCCGGGGAGCGCCAGAACCAGACGAAGAAGGGGCCGGCGCCGGTGATGATGATGAGCACAGACGGGGAGGCTGAGGATGGAGACGGCGGCTACAGCTCGAGTCAGTCCGACAGCGACGAGGAGGACGAGGATGGAGCTGCGGCGGCGGGCGGCAGCTGTTGCCGGGGGCTGCTCCGCCGGCTGTTCCATGCGGCCGTTGTGATGGTCCTCGCGGCCGTGTTTGTCAATGTCGCTGCGCCTGCTGGCACCGCCGACCCTCCAACCCGACGGCCGGTGCTGGCAGTGCATCTCGACTTAGTCTCCACATTGCTAGTTTCTTTAGATGGCTTATTAATACACACATTCCATTGCAAAAAGGTATCTATTAGTATATTTATTTATGAAATGCAACAGCCTTGTTTCAGTCAGATGGACGCATCGTTCTCTCTATATCCTCCCAACTTCATATTGCAGTTGCTGTCTGCACTGACACGCACGGATACCCCATATCTCACTCGAACAACAGGATTCCATGTCTGTTTGGTATTTCCTTTTGCTGTCACTTTGTCCCGTCTTATTTTCATGATGGGTGTCATCATCAGTCCATTGTCAATCTGAACAGAAAATAATGTTAAATTTGCAAGCAAGATAACTTCTTGAGTATAAATATGAGTGAATACTTACTGTAAATGGTCCGTCCACAATCATGATAGGGCCGATGCGGAAAGAGCAACGTGCGGTCCTGAAATTTATTGGCAAAATAGTTCAATGCCTCCTCTGATTTAACTGATAAGCGCCAAATAGCCACATCATACATCGAATTATTATCATGAAATTGTGTCACCTGCACACAAAGAATGGCATCATCCCAAAAACCCATGCATGGCTGTAACTAACCAACAGAGTTGCATGCATGTACCACTTTTTTTTATTCTGTTCACCGGTCTTTGAATATTCCTAACAGTAAGAAGAGGGCAGCAGAATGAGAGAAGCGACAACAGATCAGGCAACCCTTACCAGGTTCTCAGCTCATCATATAGCATGTTCATGACCTTATCTTTCACCACTTCGCCATTCTCATCATCGAGGGACTTCCTTTTTGCTTCTGCCAGAACTTCATCATTGTTGGGAACAATTATGGCACCAAGACGCCGTTGATCCTATGCAGAGAACAAACGAAGGAATTTCAGAACTACAAAGGTTAATAATCTATTTACCATAGCAGTATCCAAATACTCAGTCTTGTCACAACAAAAGTATGAGAGATAATTTTGATAAATACAAGTACAATGCAATAGCAGTAACATTACACAGTTTCTGATAATGACATTCCCTAGAATCACAAACTGTTTTTCGTATGTGAAACCATTGATATTTTTTAATATACTGATGGACACGTTTTCGAAAGTGCGTCCAGACAGATTATAAAGCATATAGGATGGAAAAAAGAGAGGATGGAGAAGTAGAAAAACAAATCTGTACAAAGTTTCATAGACCAGCTGTACTGATATAATATAGTGAGGTTGGTAACGCTGCAAATCTTCCTATCAAAGAAGATAGAAGAAGATGTAAAAAATGCCCTAAGGGCACCCGTACAGTCTTAAGGTCTAGCTGGCATGACTAAGGTCGGCCTTAATGCGCTACACGCATCGACCTTAGCAAAAAAAGTGCTAAAGACCGACCGTAAGCTAGAGGCCGGGTCTTAGGAAATAAAAAAATCAGCTCTGCAGTTGTTGCAGGCCCTGCGAGTACAATGAATGGGCGCAGATGAGAGGGAAGCTAGGGTTTCTTTATCTGAAGTGGAACCGACCTTAAGAGACCCCCCCCCCCCCCCCGCACTATACACAACAATGTCGACCTTATCAACAGGCGGGACCCACCCTTAAAACCTACTCGGCATCATATATTACTGATGCCCTAAGGAACTTCAGCATCTTCTGTAACAGATAGACAATAAAACTATTAAACAACAACACAGATAGAAGTGTAGAATGGAGTTCTGTAGACTGCTGCATGCCAATGCAAAATCTGACTCATTTTGCAGCTTTTAGTAAGCTAATAATGAAGAATATTATAGCATTAGTCATGCATCTGAGCACACAAATATAGTATAAGACCGCATGAATTCCTTAGTAACAATAATAATATGTGATTTATATGGAAGCTAATTATAATAATCATCCTTAATAACATTATAAAGTGCTTAATGCAAAGACCAAATATAGCTAGGTAATTTATGTTGGAGTATGCAAAAACCGTACCTTCAGGTACTTGACGGTAGTGTAAACTTGCTGGATTCCGTATGGGAAGATGAAGTACTCACAAACACGCTCATAAGTATGCCATGGTGGAACGTGGAAGCATGCTTAGGAACCTAGCACCAGGTTCTGCTCGTACAATTTCCCACAAATTCTTTATCTGTGGAACATATATATCAGTATAAAACATGTATAAATGAGGAATATATCAAACAGAAAACCTAAGCAGTTTGGTTGGAATTTTTTACATGGCACTTGAATATTTATGTTTATAGGAAATCCAGGAAAAAAATATTAAGCATAACTGCCTATGTTGATATCACAAGGATTAGCCGATTAGGAAATCACATCGAGATAAGGAACTATTACACAAGGCAGCGTACCATCACTTAACGATTGTGGTTAAATTGAGAGTTTGTCTTTACCTGATGCAAGAGATGTCGGTGGGTCAGCATTACGCCTTTTGGTGTGACTTGTTCCACTAGTATAGATTAGTGTTGCCACATCTTCTGGAGTAATAGTTTCAAAGATTTCTTGCTGACCTGACAAATGAGAAACAACAATTCATAGTATAGCCCATAGTTGTGTAAAAGCAACTGTATATGGGGGTGCGGATTGACTACCAGGAAGTATCGAGTATGCACTTTTCATGCATTGCCAAATTTGTACAGGCATAATCGTTTACTGCATGATATAGCAGTATCAGTGAAGAAAAGAAAGAAAGAAAGAAAGAAAGTATGAAGAATGTAATTCAATTTATTTGCATGATACAGCAGTATTATTTCGTTGAAGAAGAATTTTCTGAAGAACTAAATGATGGGTGAGGTTTTTCACTTATTTTTCAAAATTTCAAACAAACAAGAAGAAGTGTAAATTCTCTTCTTTTAAATCAAAATAATTCAAATAAATACCGCTTATTAAGAATCAGCTTCGATTAATGCAGAAAGAAGTTATTTATAAACTCTTGATATGACTAAATAATCAAGTCAAGCATTAAATAAGAGATCTGGAAAGGACAATGCATTCTAAAATTACAGTGCAGCTGTAAGTGGTACAGTACGGGATGCTTATGTAATGAGGTGCGATGCCATCACATAACGAGAATATTGCAGGGCAACATATGTTAGGAATTTGTTGTCCTTTACCAGTAGAAATAGCTAAATGACCTAAGAACATGTTGACAAAAGTCAAGACCACAATTCTTAAAGAAACAGCACAATCAGATGATCTTCAATCATGGTATCTCACAAAGTTACCTTGGTGGCCAGAAAGAAGCAGAGCATTACAACTCTCCCGACCAAGTTTAGTCATATCCTTGTAGTCATAAAGTGGTATATCCTTCATAGCTTTGCTATCTATGCATGATTTGTCACCCCAAACTCCCAAAGTAGCACAATGAATCTTGCATTACTCCTTTATATGAAAGATTCTGCAAGCCGGTTAAAGAATTTGATGACTGTCCACAACAAGTGCAATGCTGTGATAGGAAAAACAATAAATTCATAATCACGACATGAAAGTAAAAAGAAATATGTGTACTGAATATTATTATGCAGAATCTAAAACCACTCCTAGTACTGTCTCATCTCTTTGTCTACATTTCCAGAGTTCATATGATCAAAAAATTATCAAGTTTGATAGGCTGTGCAATACAATGATACTTTGATTCCGCAAGCAACAGGTGACGATGTGTTCCATTTTAAAGTTCAAGATGAAGCAATCCAGTGAACATAGTTGGCATATGTATTTCTTGTAATCGAATTTCTGGTGATCAACTGTATGATAATAATATCCCATTACAAATATTTTTCCTACCATAGATAGATACCAAAAGGCAAGCAGAGTCACATGCTGAAATAGGTCTAATATAATATTGAGACCCCCCCCCCCCCGACCTCCCCCTATTGGTAAGGATAATGTAGCTCATCCAGTTCTTATGTAGAGGGAGGGAGAACGCCAAACTTGCACCCAGAGTTGCATGTTCCCAAACACATGAAGTAGAATCAATGGAAGAACTCAGAAAGGCATTTTGAAACGATGTCATGTCAGACTGGAATTCCTATGCCTCTAACCTTATATGATATCAACTATGTAAAAGTCCAATAAATGGTTTAATTTGAAATTTATGATGAAAACAATTCAATAAAACACACCTTTCTGAATGAGTGTATATTTGAAACAATTCTTCATCGGAAGATCTTATTCATCTAACAATATTAATTGCACCAGTAGCCATGATTCCTATATATCATATGTTGTTAGTAAAAATCATCAATGATGAATAAAGCTTCTCATGTATTGGAAAGTAGTTAAATGAAACCATCTAGATAACTGACTAAAAATGGTAAACACCTAATTAAGCAGATAAATACATTGTGTTTTATAGCCTTAAAGCACATCTTTATCTATTTGAAAAATCAAGCCTAAGCTGATAGTTGTGGACTAGTATCTGTAACATTAGATGTCATAGCTACCACATTGCTATGTGGGAGCTTCAATCAAACATGGCATGTTTTTTGGGAAGAAATAGAATTCACATAAACCAAATGCAACTACAGTAATGCTAACCTTCTAGCGCTCCAGCAGGAAATATCAGAAATGATAAATAACCACAAAAATATCACCAGGAAAGAAAAATAAAAGGGAATGTCAGCATTGGGATCACAATGCGTATCTCAAAACAAAGAAAGGTATGTTACCTTGCTCTGCAACTAACCACTGACATGAGTTGCCAGCAAAAAGAGCTAGCTTTTCATCTGGAGCAATGCCAAGGCCCTTAGACCTTGAGAAAAATCCAATATTTCTTGTTCAAGCTGATAAGAACATAAACTAGCAATTAGATACCATACATCTGTTGGCCATTAAAGCTCTGAAATAAATGCGACCATGTATTCTAAATGAGATAGGGAAAATTAAAAAAATTATAGGTGATGAGAACATGTGACTCAAATAGAGCAGTATTCGTTATTGTTACTGTTTGTATGCATCTAAACTGAAATCATGCAGATCCTTGTTCTAAATATTCATAATGGCTTTGTTTATCTTTCCCTTTAGAGGTGATTATTCAGTAACGGAAGGACGAAAACATTTATGAATGCCCATATCCATTTTGCAGTTCATGATAAGGATCTATTACAGCTATGAGGTCAGTATATTTTTTTCTACCCCTGTCCTCCAGATATCTGAAACTGCCTTCCATTCATGCACATTCAAGTCACTTACGCCAGGTAATAGAACGCTCTCAAGTAGAGGAGAGCAGTTTCTACGAAGTGGATGTTCAAGCTGCAAAGTGGAAGTGGATTAATGCAACTGTCAGGCAAAACATCTTATATTTGGAGTAAGAACTCAATAATGCCCATGCAGTAATCCATAAAATATACTAGTCTTGCTTCACAGCATTACTATTTTGCAGCAGAATACTTGAGACTCCCACAGTTTCACAGTTTGACGCATGTACCAACAATTTCAATAATTCAATCCATTTAGAACAGTGGGAACAAATCCACAATCCAGATCAGCTCCCCACAGGGATCTACAGATCAAAAGGGCCCAAATAATAAAATCAAGACTCCTCCCACAAAGCTAAAAGAGAATGTACACATCAAAGGGACCCAGCTATCCAAGGATCAGGTTGATAGGAACGGCCGTACGCCCGTACCACCTCATCTACACCCCTTAATTGACATGGGTGATACTGCAGTACAGCCTAGCTCGATCACACTCGCACAGCCAATTTGGATAATGAACTCAACACCTAGTGTACGGAAAGCTGCATGCGATTAGAGGGAAGGTGGGCCAAAAGTAAGTGGCTCCTCCATAATCAAAGCGCCGATTGCTGACCCCGGAGGCAGGTAGGGATCGCCCCCACCGGGGAGACCACCCGGCATTTATAGCAGCAAAGCGGCGCCGTTCGGATTGCGGATCGCCGCAGCCTCTCCGGCTCACTGGAATCGGAGAAATTACGGCGAAATGGTAACGAGCACGGGCGTTTTGGCCCGCCTCAAGACGACGTGTAGGAACGACAAGGGGATGGAATCACCGCGAAACAAACAGGGTGGAGAGCAAGGACTAACCGGAGTCGGCGGACGGGGGCGGCCGCCGCGCGTTGGCGGGGGAGCAGCGCTGCGGGGCGCCGAGGGAGGAGGCGGCGGGGGCTGAGGAGCGGAGAGGGCGAGCGGCGCGGGGGAAAAAAAATTGACCTGCGGGATAAGACCGTCGCCACAGCATTGTTTGAGACTAGAATGACATTCTCACAGAGACCATGAAAACCTTCGAACCCTGCTCCACCTGTACACTGAGACCCGTATTGTGAGTTAGCGAACTCCTGCCCCACCCGTACACGGGGGCCATCGTTTTATAAGTTAGACCGGACTCCACAGTGTTTTGGACAACCGCAGACGGAAATTCGTCCCGACTAGAGATCGAACCCACAACCTACAGGGTACCGCCGGACTGCCGTGACCAACTGGTTCGACATTTAGGGATGAAAACGGATTGGATACGGACGGATATCATTGAAATCATATTTGTTTTCAGATTTGTGTTCGAATACGGAGTCAGATACGGATAGTGTTAGTTTTTATCGAATAAGATTGTAATGGATATCGACATCATAAAAATATAACTTTTGAGCATTCGGATACGGATCGGTTACGGATGATGAATATTCAAAATCGAATATGGATGGATAAAAACCCTTCCAGACCGGATCAAATTTGAATACTGTAAAAAAATATCCGTACCATTTACATCCCTACCGACTAGAGCTGGAAACGAGCCGAGCCGAGCCAGGCTCGGCTCGGCTCGCCGCGGCTCGGTCATCCAGCGAGCCGAGCCTGGCTCGGCTCGGTAATTTCACGAGCCGTTGAAGGAGGCTCGGCTCGTTATCGGCTCGCGAGCCGGCTCGAGACGGCTCGCGAGCCACAGCTAGTTATTGCATATTTGCATCACAGTTCACAGATTCACAGATCACATACAAGAGTGTAACCACATCAAGATTTTAACAGTACCACATAAAGATTTTAACAGTACCATATTAAGATTTTAACAGTACCATAGCCACAACAAAATAAAATAAAAAGAAAATATTTTAAATTATATGACAATTGACAAGTGGTCTATAGGTGCCTCAGCTCGCGAGCCGGCTCGGCTTGGCTCGGTATTTTAGCGAGCCGAGAAAAGAGGCTCGGCTCGGCTCATTCCAGGCTCGCGAGCTGCTCCGAGCCGAGCCGAGCCGCTCCGAGCCCGAGCCGGCTCGCGAGCCGCGAGCTTTTTTTTTCTAGCCCTACTACCGACATTCTTTGGCGAGCGTCGCGGGAAGTAGAGAGCAGCGGAGCCTGACTGGACTCTGTTTCTCTGTTGCGTGACGCTGACGCACGCCGATCTGGTTGCCTTGCTAGGGCTTTTTTTTTGACTTATTGCCTTGCTAGTTGCTATATTATGTTGGTATATACAACTGATTCAATTTTTTGTTTGGACAGAAATACAATCAAGGTTGTTTTTTTTGTGAGAAAAAGATTTTTTTCATTGAGCATGATCAGGTGATATTATTACAATCTAAAAGAACATGTTCATACAATTGATACAACTAGAAACACTTTCTAACCAAACAGCGGAGCTACAAACACATCTAGCATATTGTGCTAATTCATATGCTACTTTATCTTGATCTCTAATAACTTTGACAAGACAAACATTTTGCAACATTGTCATGATCATTTTTACACCTTGTACCAAACTTGCATAAATTGAAAGATTAATTCCTAGCTTACCAAGAGCAGCACGACAACTAAAGCAGTTAGATTCCACAATCACTTGTACCATTACACTAATGATGGACTAACAATAAGCCTTCCCTGCATGCATGCAAAGAGCAGTTCTTCTTCTGCAGAGGAGCAATGAAATAGCTACTTCCATGCAGAGACAAGAACATGTCCATTGTGAGCCCCGATTATCACACCTACAGATGCTTGACCTGTCCTTTCAACATAACTACCGTCCACATTAATTTTAGAGTAAATTGTACCCCAGATCCCCAAACTTATCCCGAGATTTCACCTAAATCCCTAAACTCTCAAATCGTCCACCTGGGTCCCTAAACTTTGTTAAGTGTTTCATTCCAGGTCCCAAACGCGCCACGCCAGCTTTCAATGCTGACGTGGCATGCCACGTGGTGTCAGATTGGCAAGAATTTGAAAAAAACCTCTATATTTTTATCTTCTCCGATCTACTCCTCTCTCTCTCCCTCTCTCTCTCTCTCACTAACTCCCCCTGCTCGTGGCTGCCGACAACGCGGGTCGCCGCTGCGCACAGGCCGGGCATGCGGGCCACCGCTGCACACGCCGGTCGCCGCTGCGCACAGGCCACCTTCGTGCCGGAGCGCCTGGTCCTCCTGCATGCCGGCGAGGCAGACACAGCACTTGTCATCAACATCGGCTCTGCCCGTGCTGTCGTCGTCCTTGTCCCGCGCGCCATAGCGACCGCTCGCGCCCAGTGCCCGCGCCATCACTGGTCTCCGCCACCGCCATGCCCCCGCACCCCGCCGGCGAGGTTGGAGGAGGGAGCCGCGGCCGGCGCGCAGGCCAGGGAGGCTGCTGCCGCGCGCACGCCCCAAGAGCAAGGGAGATGGAGAGATGAGCATTGGAGGAGAGGCCACCAGATCCCGGCGCGCCGGGGTTTGTTGTTACCCTGTTTTCAGGTAGCTGCTGCTGGTTGAAGCTAACTAGGATTCACATCGGTGGGCTCAATGTGACGTCCTCACGTCTTCGTAGATGTCGTTATTTTCAAATTGAGTTTTTATTTAAATTCCACTGCATGTTGAACTCTGATGATGTCTTTAAACTCATTTTTGTAAAACTTTGCTTTGCTTTTTAAATCTAAAAATTTCTTTCGGCTTGTAATCATTTGAGCTCATCTTCATGCGAGACTTCCAGTGTTTTCGATCCTTAACCCAACAGGCTGTCGGATTACACCATTGTAAGTGCGCGGTAACTTGATTAACGCTTAAGATGATAGTTAGTGCACTTAAGCCGGTTTAATTTGGGCGGTTCTGTTACATCTTCCCCGTTGCGGCGTGCGCGTGCCGCCCCGCGTCCGCTCCGCCGCAGGGCGAGCAGCGCGGAGGGAGGAGGGTCGCGAGCCGCCACCGGAGCCGAGCCAAGCCATGGTGCCGTCGTGGTGGAGGAGGGGGGGAGGGCCGTGCTGGAGCTCACCGGAGCACGAGTGGTGGAGGAGGGGGAGGGGAGGGCCGCGCTAGAGCTCGCCGAGCACGAGGGAGAAGGGACGAGGCCGCCGCCCCGCCATGGCCACGGCCGCGCCATGGCCTCACCGCCGCGCGCGGGCCTCTGCCACAGCCGACGCGGATCCGGCCGCCGCGCAGACCCGGCCGGCCCACGCGTCGAAGATGGGGGCGATGAGCATGGGCACGGCGGCGGCTAGCTCGGCCGTGGGTGGCACGGGGAGGAGGCCCACCGCCGGCTAGAGGAAGGTCGGCCTAGGGAGAGAGGAAAGGGAAAGAGAGATTGGAGAGAGGAGCAGATTGGAGAAGATAAAATTTTACAGAGGGATTTTTGCAATTATTTGCCAGCGTGCCACGCCAGCATTGGAAGCTGGCGTGGCGCGTTTGGGACCTCGAATGAAACACTTAACAAAGTTTAGGGACCCGGGTGGACGATTTGAGAGTTTAGGGACCTAGGTGGAATCTCGGGACAAGTTTGGGGGGACCTAGAGTGCAATTTACTCTTAATTTTAATTCATCCTTCCTCAGGCGGTTGTGTTTGGCAGTTTGATTCTCCTTAGGCAGTTCTTGCTTTAATTCCCTGCAAAAACATTAAGGGGATGCTTTCCTTTCATATAATCTAAAGTATTATATTGTATTTGAAAGAGTTGTTTGCAAATCTTTTAAGGCATGAGTTGAGGCCTTGATAGAGAGACATCCTCCTCCATGTGTTAGAGAATTAGGATCGCTCCAACTGCGCCAAAAGCTCAGGATTATTGCATAGCGCTCTTCCTTGGATAAGCGATCTAATAAAAGTAGAAACCAATCTAGACCTAGAGTTGGAATTGAGAATCATGTAGCATCAGCCAATCTGTCCGCATTGCTTCCGAAAGAGCTTGGGAACAAGGGCAAGCAAGTACTGCATGGTAACTCGATTCAGACTCTATTCCACAAATATGACATGTATCATCCTTCATAATATTCCTAGTCTTCTTATTTACATTAGTTGGAAGAGCATTTCTTGTCAGGGGCCATGCAAAGATTTTGATTTTAGGAGGAATATCTGCTTTCCATATATGCCGGCATAGACATCTTCGGTTTTGTTGTCATTGCTTGTATCATGAGTATCAAGAGTGCTCAGATTCGGTGCAAGTTTGTAAGCACTTTCACTGAAAAAATGCCAGAGCGCTCAAAGTGTCAGGCTATAATATCTTCAGTTCTATATGAGAGCTTAAATTTCAAAATCTCTTCAACATCAGCTGGAGCAAAATTTTGTTGTAGAATGTCAACCGTCCATTCCATTCACTCTTCATTTATGAGATCAGCCACCCATTTAAGTCCTGATGGTATTCTTCTTGTGATTGGTCTCAAATAGAAGTATCTTGGAATCCAGTTATCACACCAAATATGAATATTCTTGCCATTCCCAACACACTAAATTATGCCCTTTTTTCAATAATTCAATACCATACTCAATTGCGCGCCATGTATTAGTGTCAAGCAATTCCCCATTTGAAAAATACTTAGCTTTTAGGAGTCTAGAACAAAGAGTATCCAGGTAAAATAATAGTTGCCAAGCTTGTCGTGCCAACAAAGCTTAGTTAACAGTCGAAGGTCCCTAATTCCCATCCCACCTCTGCATTTGGGCTATACCAAATTATTCCAAGAAATCCTTTGAGTCTTCCTTTTCCCATCTTCTGCACCCCACCAATAATATCTAATCATGTTCATAAGATCATCACGAAGACCCTTAGGCAGCTTAAAGACTCCCATCATATATGTGGCAAGGGCTTGTGGAACTGATTTTATCAAAACTTCCTTTCCTTAGATTTTTATCGCTCCAATCAGCTAATCTCTTACCAAAACGTTCTTTAACTGGTTGGAACTTATCCTTATTCATTTTACCCTCTGTAGTGGGCAATCCAAGATATTTCTCATCAAAAGCCTCCTTTTCAATTTGTAGCACGCCTCGGACGGAATTCTTGGCTTCACCGGAGAATAGAGTTCCAAACAGAACAGAATATTTTTGGGGATTGATTAACTGATCAGTGCATCTGCAATACAGCTGCATAATGTTTTTTATGCAACTTGCTTGCTCTGCATCTGCCTTAAAAAATAATAGACTATCATCTGCAAACAAGAGGTGTGATATAGGAGTTGCACGATGATAAAATGGTTAAAGCTTACACTTGTTGAAACTCTGTGCCTTGCTCAGTAATGTAGATAGACCAACCATAAATAAAAATAGATAGGGTGACAGAGGATCACCTTGGCGAAGGCTACATGTTGGCCTGAATGATCTCTGTAAGGCACCATTTAGACTTATTTGATAAGTGACAGTGGTAACACATGGCATGATCCAGTTAACCCATTTTATCGTAGAAGCCCAGCTTGCCATTACTCCTTCCAAATAACTCCACTCCACATCGTAGGCTTTTGAGAGATCAAACTTATAAGCATAAAAATTGCGAGCTTTTTATTACCAGATTGTATGGCATGCAAGCACTCGAAAGCAATAAGGGTATTGTCCAAAGCACTGTGGGTAGGGGCAATGAGATCATGTAGAAAAGATCTTAGACGATTTATCAAGCATTATGCCACAATTTTGTAAATAACATTGTAAAGGCTTATGAGCCTAAAATCCTTCAACTCATCCGGAGCCTCTTTCTTTGGTACAAGAATAAGAGGATTTTTAGGGTGCTTGGAAAAAAATAAGAGCCATATATGAGTCCCGATCCAATGGTTAAAAGTGAAGAGGAACCTATTAGAAGGAACCTACAGAAATGCTATATATTGCCTAGGCTACAAAATTAGAGCATGTTTAATAGTTTAGTCACGCCGGCTGCTAGCAGCAGGACGCGCGCGACAGTGGTGGGGCCCGCTACTATTTAGTGTTTTGCTCTCCACTCAGCCAATAGGAGCGCCGGAAGCATCTCTTCGCCGGCTGCCGTGGGCGCGTGATGAATCGCCCATTTGCTTCTCTCTTTTTCACGTAGACATAAGTTAGCTAGTCACACATCATAATATTTGCTTTTAGGATCCATCGCCTGCAGTATTAATTGGACTGTTTTTAATTTAATTTGAACCAATAGCATTGTATGCAGGCCCTGCGCGCAGACTACTTGTGTTTTATTGTGCATCCGCTAACTACATGCAACATGCACATGCATATGCATGGCTAAGTGGTTGGCTAACTGCATGCAACATGCACATGCATGTATGACTATACAATGTTATTTGTTTGCTACTACTATGCATGTTTCCTTTTCTTTATTCTTTCTATTTCTTTTCTTTATTCTTTTTGTTTTCTTTTTCTATTTTTATTCTAAGTTTGCATATACAAATTTATCTGTGTGTAACAAATTTGTTCGCAACACCAAATTATTTGTTCGCTTTGTAGATTAAATTGTTCCATGATGTTGAATTATTTATCGGTGATATTCAATTTTTCATTATTTATCCTATACAATCAAATGTTCGCGATGTATAATATTTTGTTCGTTGTATATTAATATTTGTTTGTTATGTTTAACATTTTTGTCGTATAAAATAATTATTTATTCGTGTTGTTAAAATATCTGTTCCCAGTAGCCGAAATTCAGCATTTAATATTAAAAAATACTTTTTTTAGAATATCGTAGAAACATAGATAAGAGTGATGGAAACTTTTCCTAACAGACGCTTCGTCGGTCTAACAAAACATCGAATAATAACATTCGCAACATAGAAGAAAAATATCTGCAACATAGAAAACCATCATTTGCAATATCAAAAAAAATATTAAAAAAGTTGTTAGCCATCTATTGATGGTGAGGAAAAAATCTTCCGCAACATCTATTTCATGTTGCATGGGACTTTTAAATCTCTCATTGAAGAGGCAACATTCAGATTAAACACTTGCAACATCCAGATAAATACTTACAACATCCAGATAAAACACTTGCAACAAAATATAACAATACAACGTCTAGATCTGCTTTTGCAACATCCACTTGAAATATTTGCAACATTTCATAATCTCTACCACAATATCATAAGATAACTATTGCCACATGACCACCCCATGTGCTCGCCACAACCTTCGCTCATCTTCAACCTCCAGGAGCTGCCCACCATGGCCGCCACCCGGAGCTCCTTTGGCGGCCAGCGCGGCTTACCCCTGGCGCGGGACAGCGACCAGGGCGGGGGAGGTGCGGGGGAGTGCGGGCCCAGCCCCCTGTTGCATGCGCCCCACCCAGCAGCCGCCTGGAGCTACCCCCATGTCCAGAGTTCACCGACGCCGGCGGGGGCTCGCCGTTGTCCCGGAGCTCGCGGCTGCCCACGCGGGGCTCGCTGTCGTCCGCATGTGTCGCCGGCCGTGCTAGGCTCGCCACTATCCATGCGGGCTCGCCGCCGGCCTTGTGCTCCGCCTATCAGACCCGGGGCAGCGGGACGGCTTATTGGCATAGAATGTTTTAGAATAAGGGATAGCTCATGAATGTACCTTACCTCTCTTGTAACTACCCGAATAGGCGTAGAACTAGCTGCAGTACAAAGAAAAATACCCGATTGTGTTATAGTAGGACTCCAACTGTACTCGGCTAGGAATTTTCATGTAACCCTGTCCCCCCGGATATATAAGGGCAGACAGGGACCCCCTCAAAACATCATCAACACAGGCAATACAAACAACCACACAGGACGTAGGGTATTACGCAACTCGCAGCCCGAACCTGTCTAAATCTTTGTGTTCCTTGCACCATCGAGTTCCAGAGCAGTCGATCCCTACTTACAAACCTTACTGCTAAGGGTATCCCTGAGCAGGCTTGGCGGTAAACACCGACAGCTGGCGCACCAGGTAGGGGATTCGGCGAGTTCATCGGCGAATTCGATGGCCGGATCAAGCGACGCCAACAACATGCCCGAGGGCACAACTCTCGTTTTTGGCTCCTAGGCTCGCATGGCTGATGGATCGGGGGGTTTCTCTAACCACCTTGTCACGCCCAACTTGCCTGAGCTGAAAATCATTAACCAATCCGCCGAAATGTGCAAGACTGCAGAACTCGACGGAAAGCAAGCTCCACTCGAGCTCAGTTCGGATACTGCAGAAAACGTGTCAACTCCAACTCGAAGTCTTGGGTTAGTCGAGTTTGATACAAGATCTGATTCCGAAAAACTTTACTCTTCCGAAACCCTCGGAAAATACCTGACTTATCTCAAGTCAATCAAACGCCCAAAGATCGACAACTTCGAACTAATCGATGGAGTAGATCAAGTTTCACGATCAATAGAGGGATGCATTAAACTTGCAGAATCCGCTCCTGGCTCATCAAAAACATAGCAGAACCCAGAAGCATTGAACTCATCACAGGAACGGTCGGGCGATATACTCTCAGGGGTCAATCGAGTAGATTCTACGCTCGTCGACTGCATTAAGATGGCTGAAGACACTCTGCAAAACAAGAAGCAGAAATCGGGAGGAGGAATCTGCGGGAGATCTGGAAGTACAAACCCCCAAATTATTCGGATGAGACCGTCTTTCTCCAGAAAACCTCAGGATCCTTCACTGAAGCCTGCTCACAGTCGGATTCCTGAGCCAGCCGAATCCTTATCCGACCAGGATTTCGACCAATTCATGAACAACCTCGACAACCTTGAACCATTCGATGACCTCAAAGACTGGTATGACACATTGACTTGTTCATGGACGCTATGCCCCATCCACCCTAGAATGTTGACGCTCTCTGGGAACTGGCCAAGTTCAAAAAGGGAAAATCCAAAGCTTCTAAACAAACCAGCAAGTCAATTTTCGACAAACCCTGGATTAAGGAGCCTGAAAGATTGACTCCCATGCAATCATGGCTACATTGGATGAACGAGAACGCCCTCCGCGTAGAGATGGGCATTCCGCTTCTCGCCCACCCAAAACACACATATTCAAAAATCGGTGGCTTAACCGACTCTGACTCTGAGTACTCTTCTGATCCGGTGGATGAACTGGATGGCCTGATCCAGTACAGTAAAGAAGTCGAAACCAACTCGACTAAAACTCCAAGTCCGATCAGGACTCCCTCCCAAACTTGGTCATATATGCAATGCCGCAAGGACGGACAGTGCGTTTGAAAGAGACACAAGATCCCAACGCCGTGAACTCCCAGCCAACGGATCTTCCCTTTCAGCAGAGCATTCCGCTAGACCTGTCTTCAAGCAAACAAGACCAAGAAATTCAAGATCTGTGCCGTGAAATCCTCATGGTTCGCATCTCTGAAGTTCATGAACCAGAGGATGACTCCACAGAGCGTCTCAATCTCGACGACTACAATTTTGATGACTTCGGCGAGTATCTTTCCGACAACATGGAAACTACTCCCCCCACGATCATAGAAGCCCAAGCTGCTACCATGCAAGATCCGCCTACACCTCCTCCAGCAGTAACAGTTACTGTCCAACTGGAAGAGCAGCACGCAGCAGAGGACCTTTACGAGCGTCGTCGCCTGCTTAACCGGAAAAGGACATTCAGGCGCCAGCGCATCGCCAACTGCCAACAAGAACAGCAAGGCAACAACTACGACGACTCCAACAGCGACCTTCGCAATGTGATCAATATTGGTCGCGACGCACGCAACTTCATCATCTCAAGGAGAAAGGAGTGTGAGGAAATAGAGGCATACAACCCTTCTTCCAACTACCGCATTCCACCACAAGCTTCCGCATCCTTCAAGAAGCGCAAGCCGGCAAGTACCCCAGGGTAAGCCTCGCACCCAACACCGTCGAGTTCCTTGTGTATTACACAAAACAAACAACCACACAGGACGTAGGGTATTACGCAACTCGTGGCCCGAACCTGTTTAAATCTTTGTGTTCCTAGCAACATCGAGTTCCAGAGCAGTCGATCCCTACCTACAAACCTTACTGCTAAGGGTATCCTTGAGCAGGCTTGGTGGTAAACACCGACACCGCCAGCCCTCGGAGTTCCCTTGACCGCCCTCATACGCCGCCGCCGACAGGAGCTCGCCGCTGGTCTCGTGCGCCGTGACCTTCGCTCGCCGCTTGCCGCCGGCCTGGTCGAGAAGTGTAACACCCCATGTGTTTAAAAATAATTAGCAAAGCCATTAACCATGTCATCATGCATAACCATCAAGGTTAAATTAAAAAAATGCATTTCTTGTATGTATGTGTATGTGTGTATGTGTACATATGTATGTGTGGATATAAAATTTGTTCCCTTAATATTTGTAAACTTTCACGCTCAACTTGTCATGACAATTGTAGCATAAAACACACTTATAGTTTTGTGCTATACAAGTTTACTTAAAAGACCACTTTCAAATTCAAAATTTAATTAACTAAGAGTTCAAATTCTAGTTCTGAGAAATTTCAAATAACTTTCAAACCAATGCAAATATGCATATGAAAATGAATAGACATATTCACCATGAAAAGATTAATAAATGTCTAGTTGAACTCTAGGGGTAAAAGTGACAAAAATCACATGAAATGACAAGTCATTTGAATCATAGTTTTCGAAAATTTAAAATAACTTTTAAACCATTGCTCGAATAAACTTTTTCCTGAAATAAAAGATGTAGACTTTTAAATTCTCTACAACTTTTATATTGAAAGTTTTTCAATCCTCCACACAAAATTTTGAGAAAAATTGCGGTCAAACCCGGCTCTCTCTCTCCTCTCTTTCTCCCTTCCCTGCTCCGCTTCCCTGCTTCCCAAGAGCAGAGCCGAGCAGACCATCATGCCGCAGCCAGCACACCCAGCACGCGAGCCTGCTCGCTGCCTCCTCCATGATACCACCACCTTGCTGCCATCGCTACCTGCACCGCCGCTGCGCTCCGCTCAGCCCGCGCATGCCCCGTTCCGACGGCCGCTCGGCGACAACGCCGTGGCGACGCCGCCGGCCATCAATGCCGAGCGCCGCGGCCGTCACGCGCCTGCCGTTGCCGAGCCGCTGCCCAGCCTGCCCGCGCCTGCCCTGGCCTTCAATGTTGTGCCTGCGCCATCGCTGACGCCGTGCTTAGCGAGCATGCTGCACCCCGACGCCCGCAATGTGACGTACCGCTGCTGCCACCAGCCGCACGTGCGCCTCCGACCGTGCCGAGCCGATGCTTGCACTCCCAATGCGTCTCCAACCCCTCCTCTCCCTCTCACTCCACTCCCTTTTTCCCGAGAGCCGTGCCGAGCCGAGCTTCCCCCCTGCGCCAGAACACCCGCTGCCCCGCCATGGCCGCCGCTTCCCCCTAGCTCCACGCGGAGCACCCCTTCCCGGCCTCCCTCCTCCCAAATCAACCACGCAGCCACTTTTCCCTCACCGCAGTGAAGCTCACCGGCCCCCTCCTCTGTCCACTCCGGCCACCGGAGCTCGCCGGAGCAAGCCCGCCCCGCTGCCGCCCCCTGCCTCCACGGCGCCCCGCGCCTCCGCCTCTCCCCAGCCCCAATCCTCCCCGCAGCAAGATCCCTCTCGCCGCCCCGAATCTCCTCGGCCCGTCCATGCCACCTCCGCCTCGCCGGAAGCTCGCCGCCACCGCCCGCTGCTCTCCGTGGCCGGCGCGCCACAGGCCGCCCCAGCCCCCTCCAAGACCACCATCGGGTTCGCCTCGACGTCCTCTAGCTTTTCCCCCACTCTAACCTCGCTGCTGGCGATCCCCATCGCCAGAAATCCGGCCACCGCCCCTCCTCTGCTCTGCAAGTCCGGCCAGGGACCTCCCTGTAAAGAAAATAAAACTTCCAGAGTTTAAACTGCAAAATAGACATGAACATTAAGCTGCAAACTTTGAAATTCGATAACAATTCGTAGAAAAATCTGAAAATTCAAACTAAAGTGTTTTGGAATCCTTGAAACTAGATCTACAACTTTTGTTACATCCACTTTTGCTTTTGACCAATAGTTTTATCTCTAGATTAAATATTAGTTTAATCCACATTTGTATGTATCTCAAGTTCTACCCATGATCTTTAGATTATTTTTGGACAGTGTACTGCAACCTAGATGAGTGGCTCACTGTAATAATTTGAGGACTTTTTTGACAACTCTAGCTATATGTTTCCTTAGATCTTGTTTTATGCCTATGATAAATATAGTTAAATCCATAGGGTGCTATACTAGTTTTATTGAGCTGAAATTTTTAAAAGCAGCCTTAACTTAGTTTCTAGATGCTATAGAAAATTTTTGGGAATTTTTAGTAATGTATAACTAGTCCTTTTGATTTATTCATGAATAAACTTTGTAAATCAAAAGCCCTAGTTTCCTTCATTAGAAAAATCTCATATTTTTATTAGATCTTGGTTTTCAGTACATGAACATGCCTGTAAAATTTTAGCCACTGAAACTAAGTAGTTTACTCTGTAGATATTTAGCTAAATAAATGCCTAGGAAAGGAATGTAAATTCCTATGCTTGCTGTATAGCTCAATAAATTATGAAACCTTTACCACAAGCTCATCTTAAGGAATATAACCTACTGGTAAAATTTCATTACCAGAACTTGCATTCTCTACCCTAGAGATTTGTTTTTGTACACTAGTAGTAATAGATTCATGAGTTTTTTTGATTTATTTGTTACATCAAATGACTTGAAAATTTTATTGCACACTAGTGACCCAGTAAAGCATCTCTCATAAAAATATCAGCACCATTCTATGATTTTAGCTTTAGTTATAGTTTTCCCTTGTTTTCCATGTGTTAATATGATGAAAAACACTTTTTCTGCATTTTTCTAAAAGAAAAACAGCAAACCCTGCTCCTTTGTGAGTTAAGTATAAATAAAATACTACTCGATGAATGTTTGCCCAATAAAGTATTTATGAAAGTATTTCATTCTCCAATTCAGGTTTTGTTGGACTACAATTTTACAGTGAAAAATGAATAAATGAATAATATCACCAAAGTAACTCATATGTATGCATTTCATATAGATTCGACTACTCTCGCCGACGGTACGTACGAGCTGGTGCCGGAGTCCGAGAGTGAGCAGTGTGAAGCTCAAGTGAATCTAACTGAAGCCACTGAGGACCCGAACCAAGTTTCGGAAGAGCCCAAGGCTAGCTACGCTCAGGAAGGCAATCCCCGAAGCATGACCTATTACTTTCAACCTTATGCAACTTATTATTTCTATATATTTGTGCATTTAAGTTTACAGGAGTTGATTGAAACCTTACTTGCATGATCCTAGGTACCTATGTTTGAATACTACTTGGTTTAGGTCGCTAGATAGCTATGCTAATGATTCGGTAGAAGTCGAGTGATTTCCTGTCACTCGCGAGCTTTTAGGAGTTGAATGTCTACTACATGCTGCAATCATAAGGTCCATGGGCAGGGCTATGGTACTTGTTGATGCCCCGTCTGATAAGTGAAAATGTTAAGGCCGCAGTGTGTGGTAGTGGTGGTTAAACGTTTGAACGTACTAACCATATGCCGAGAAATATGTAATCGGTAAGTTTAAGTACCTGATCGGCCCGGGGAGTGGACTTTTCCCTCACCCTCTTTGAACGATGTTTCTCATGCGGCCACATGCAGGTGCAAGCGTGGTTACGACCCGGCGTCGACCGTGGCGTGGGCTCTTGTAGTCGAAGGGGGTGACCCTGATCCATAAGCCGGAAAGAAAGGAGAAAAGTCACGTGGGTGACTGGGTCCCCATGCGTGTGTGTTAGGTCTGGCTTGCAAGGTTAACAAATTCGATTCGAATCGTCCACTTCTCACGGATATTGGGACTGCTTAACACTTTTGCCACATAGAGTAACAAGTGGAATGTATGATGATGAATCTTGTTGGATGATGAAAGATAATTGTTTCCACCATGTATGCTATTGGATAGATGCTAATGTAGAATGATTAGTTGAACTAGAACTTGAAAACTAAAATCTGAAAATAAGGACTTACTCTTTGTTGCTTTTCGGCAAAAACAAACCTCTCCAGCCAAAAGTCTTACATGTCTAGGTAGTGGGCTAAATATACCCATAGTCGGGTAAGCCTTGCTGAGTATTAGTATACTCAGCCTTGCTTGTGGCTCAATTTGTTTCAGGTGATACTTTTGAGGACATGATTGCTAGTTTAACTTGGCCGTGTAATCTGCCTCCTGGTTGGTCGGTGGAGTGGGACACGACTCAGGCCGATGGTGATAACAATGAGTGATGTCATGTACGAGCTTCATCGTGACATCTTGTATCGTCGTTTAGTTGAACTCGTTTTATTTCTGCTGCAGTTGACCTCTGAATTAATTTAAATTTCGCATTTCAAGTACTTTTCTGAGATTTCAAACTTGGTTTGTAATAATTAAGTTAAGACTCTGTAATGTAATATAGTTGTGAAATGTTGTGCTCTCTGGACTCACCTTCGTATGAGTTGCATGTAAGCTTTGGGTTCGATCGACGCTCAGGTGGATTCTTCAGGACTTTACCCGACAGCACTGCCGGATTACTCCGTTTGAAGTGCGTGTTAGCTGGGATTACCTTTAAGGTGATGGTTAGCGCACTTGAGCCGGATTAATTTGGGTGGTTCTGCCACAAGAAGCATGGAGGGGGATGGAATGAGGAAGGCGAGTCTGGAATGGAACGGTGAGGAAGGGCGTCCGATCCATCGGACGCTTGATCCCAAGCATTACCGTATGAGTAATTGAAGTGTTGTTCACCCCATTTGGCATCAATCTTTCATCGAAGAAATTTCACATATATTATTATATCCTCCTTTATAACATCCCAATTCCCATCAAGGTTTATTGATCTGTAGTAGAAGGGAAAGTCGTTACTTTGAAACATAATATGAACATGTTGTTTTTCTACTTTAACTCGAGCCCGACCCGATCCGACCACGGGTCCGCATTTCTCGGCCCGACCTAGCCCGACATGTGGTCGGTTTCAAATCAGATGAAATCTGATTTTTAATGCGTAATTTTCAGGTCCGGTTGAGCCAATCAGTTTTTTCGATCGTGTCAAATAAAGAATGTATCTAGTGTTACCAGTGTTACCGTATTACCAAATTTAATAGCATCTATATCGATACAACAAAAATTCATCCACAAATATAAATGGATAGAACATGCAAACATCTACCATCATGCAAGTTTCTCTTTTTATTTATTCTTGCACAAGTTTGTGCTCAACCACAAATTTTGCTTGATGGTAGATGTTTGCGGCTCTATCCATTTGCATCTTTGGATGAATTTTTGATGCATAAGTGCTATTAAATTTGGTAATAGGTATCACCCAAAATGGAGGTAGCACTAGATATATTCTCCATGTCAAATATTCCGGCCCGTGCCTAACCTAACTTTTTAAGATGGGTTGAAAATTCAGCCCGAACCCAGCCTATACATTGATTGGGTCAGGTCAGACTGGTCGAGCTAGTCAAATCAAACGACCTATGATTAGATCTACCGTCTCCACATGACGCAGGCGCACACTTAAACCTTACCCTCTGCTAACTACTTCTTTTCTTTTTCTTTTTTTGATAAGAACTGCTTTATATATTAAAAACATATTACATCAATCAGGTCAACAGGACCCTATACTACATCTCGAAGTGCTGTGATAGTGCATCACAACCAATCTCGTGATTCAAAGAGCGACAATAAAAAGAAGGTAAGCTAGAATTGGACATAGCTTTGCCTGCATAGCAAGGCAATGTGCAATCTCATTTTCCTGTCTATTAACTTCCCCACCTTAAAAACACATCTATCTTGGAGGCACAAGAATTGAGAGATCAATGGCCTCAGACGCCAAAAAGCTTGAGCTTTTCCCTTCTGAAGCTGAAGAACAAGATCCTTGCAATCAATATAAAATGTAGCATTTCTTAACTCGAGGGTTTCAACCACTTTTGCCGCCAAGGCCAGAGTTGCCAATTCAGCCATGAGGACTGAATTTACTCTCCTCCTAGCACGAATGTATATAGAATTTGAGGGTTGCAAACCTGCAAAACAAACAAATATCCCCAAACCTGCCCATCGATTAGCTTCTAATTAAGGATCCATCATGAGGTAAAGCTGCATCTGTGTAGAACACGACTTGTTGATGCTCTAGCAAAGATGGATCATGAACCTGCTAAGAGAAAATTACAGTAGAATGTTGATGGGAAAAAACATGGGTCTGATTGCCCAACAGTACCCCTGGATTGATTGTTATGGAAATTTAAAAAACCAACTAGAGAGGTCACTGAACTAGAAGATTAAATGTCAGCCCTGCTTTCATGAGTAACCTTACCAACAGACTACTTCTTATTATTGAACCTGAAATCATTTCTAGTCTTCCATAAATACCACAGTCTGGAGAGAACTTCATACAGTAGGTCTTCTGAATAATTATTACTCAAGATAAAAACAAAAGTGTCTTGTGTTGGAAAAATAGACAACTGTAAGTTTAAATTCCGAACTAGATTAAACATGAAGAGAATAAAACCTAGCATGCAATACTCTAACATACTAGACAATACAAACAACATAAATATGATTTCTGAAAATATAATTATGAACTGGATCTGATCACAGAATACGTACTGAGTGGGTGTCGTCGGGAAGAAGAACGGAAGATAGTCCTCCAACGGAGAACAACAGACGATGTTGCAGACGACGCTATGCCGCAACAACCGACTAGGACGGAGGTCAAGCCGTGGTGAAGATCTAGAGCAGTCACGCTTGGCGCTTCCTAAAAACCCAATTTGCCCTATCCCGGTGCAGGATCACAAGAGTAAACGGTTCCGGAGACCTGCTTTCCCGTTTCGCACTGCATGCTGGCGTTCAGGATGGTGCAAGTTATGAAGGCTGTGCAGCAGCGAGGAGAGGCAAAACCCTGACTCGATTAGATCATGTATGTTTTGGTGGAGACCGATAGGTCAAATATATAAAAGAACCCATGACCTCGTGTTTTGTTATCGGATTCCCAATAATTAGGAAACCGATAGACTTCCATATCTCGTAAACTTAAAGGCCAAGTAACCAAAAATAAAAATAGCAAAACGAAACAACACCCCTGCAACCGAGGGGGATTTCGGCGGTGTTGTCGGTCAAAACCCACCGGCGAGTAGCGACAGGCAACACGAAGAGCCGGGAGGTCGCCGGGGCGCTGGCAGGCACTGCTCCCTCGGTCAACGGCCCGCAATCTGGCACACGCCTTTCTTTCGAGGGTCGCGGGGCGTGCCACCTGACCTATACCTGATCAGGAAGGTGCGAAACGTGTTTCAGTGATTTACCTGCATGCACAGACATATGTAAACGTAAATCCGAGCCGTGATAGGCTCCCCAGTACGACTCTTGCATCGGCTGTAAAGAGCCAATCGAGTCCCGGTGTCGGATCAGATCTGTGTATCTGGATATTGATAGATAAAGCAAATAGCTGTAAAACTTGCTTCAATTGAATCTAGCTAATCCAACCCACGACGGTAAAAGCCTCACCGCTAGATCGGAACATCCTACACGTAACTAGGCCTAACAAGTATAACAGATAACTAAACCATAACCAAGACAGAGGGCGAAGAATTAGCAAGAGCCGATTCCCGGAACAATCCCTATCGAAGCTAAAACAAAGCATCTATTACATCACCGGAACATCCAATCCGTTTGCAAGGCCTAACCTAGCAGATATTGAGCCAATCCTTATGAAATAAGAACAAACCATAACAGATCGGATCTACTAGAAGAAATGAAGCAAGGTGTTACTCGTGCACGACTAATCCTACGTAACAGGAATTAGCATAAGATTGAAACGTGACTGTGCAGAGATAACATGATATTCGTAGATGGTAAGCAAATACACGCATGATGAATCTACTAAAAGTCATGCTACAAACATCAGGATAACTAGCATTACTCGCCATAAAAAACGCTTCAGCACGAGTAATACCAAGGTAAAGGCAAGAACAATGCTGCCCTGATCACGCGAAGCGATCAGGGCAGCATGACGCTTACTTGGATGAAACTCTAGAATTAGGGGTGGCAGTGCGCCGAGGTTTGTTGTGGTGGAGACACCCGCCGTGTGTAAACGAATGCCGTCATCTTTATTCAATAGCATATGGGTACATATTTATAGTCCGGAGACTTCTTGCCGTGCAAGGCAACTTCAAACACTTCCTAAAATAATGGATTACAAATTGATAAGGATTTCTAAGACTAAATAATGTGATCTGGACTCTTTCCTCCACCGGTCCAGATCTTCATGAAGCTTCCAAATATCAGCTGAAACATGCTGTATAATTGTGACAGATTCTGGTCATCCTATTGTTTCAGCAATTTCCGTCGACTCCGAAGGTATTTTGATGTAATTCCTGTGGCATTGGAAAGCTTATCTCCTTAGCTTTCCATCCATATATAGAACGCCCCAAACGGAGTCCGTATGTGGCCTGGGCGTCCATTTTCGTCCGGCCTCTTCCTGCAGTCCGAACCAGCCTCGCGAATAAACTGGGCTTCAACATGGATTAGGCCTGTAACTCCATCTCGGCTTGAGCCTCGAGTGCACAGTTATCATCATATTTAGCCAAACTTTTGATATAAGCCTGACTAAGTAGGCTCCTTCACCATGGACGTCTTCTGACATTTTGGCCTACTAGTCATGGTCAAATTCCGGCGGCAACAGGCGGACCATTCACGCGGATGTAGTGCGCCCGCGCCCTTTGCCACGCCACACCCCAGCGAGGCGAGGCGAGGCGAGCGAGCGCGTGTGGAGCTCTCTTTCTCTCCCCACTATACCTGACTATCTATAGGGTTGGGTCGGGTCACTTCGGGTTTCGGGTCAGAAAATGTTGGCCCATGCTTGGCCCATGACATGCTCGGGTCGGGTCAGGTTCGGGTTGGGTCGGGTTGGCCCGCAATTTTGTGTGCAATTTTCGGATTGAATCGGTTTTTTTAGATTCGGGTCAAATATTTCGGCCCGTACCCGACCCGTCACTTGGTCGGGTCAGGTCGGGTCAGGTTTTTTTCGGGCGGGTGGCCTGTTATCAGGTCTACTCCCCACACGCATAGTTTGGAGAGGTGAAGACAACCTCCGTATTTATGTTTGTCTTTCTCCACTTCAACTAGTATGGTGGGACTAAAAAGTTGCACTATTAGCTCACTTCCTCATGCACACACATGCACCATCATCTTGTATACTGTCTCCATCAGGAGACAAAAGATCTGTTCTCAAAGGAGGGTTAGAAGAAAACCAAACAGCTCTAGCAAAAGTGCAACAAAAAAATAGATGAAAATCAATTTCAGAAAGGCCACAAGTCTTGCAAAGAGCATCAATTTTATTATTGAAACAAGAAGCTCTATATCCTGAAGAAGTCTCCAAGCAAAAACCTTAATGCGAGTAGAGATGCAGTAAGGACCATGGGTGGGAAGGGAATGATCGACCTGAGCAGAGAGAAAATTGTATGCCTCTTTAGTTGAAAAAAGACCACTAGTAGCTGGTTTCCAAGAAAGAGTGTCAGTAGCTAGTTTTCAACAAAGAGTGTTCGGATTATTGGAAGAAACTACTTTTCTTGAAGACTCTTCTAACTACTTCGATCAATAGTCTTCATCTCCAACCCTCCTCAGACTTCCTCCTCCTTCATCATGGCGGTGGCGTTACCGTCACTTATCATCCCATCCACATACCACTAAGACTGCTAGTATCATGAGTATTAAAGACTATGACACATGGCAACAGAGTTAAGAGGAGAGAGAAATGACCCAAGTCATCACCATGACTCTCTCATGGCACGGTTGCCAAGTCATTACACGGGGATGATACTCCCCACTGAGATTGGTCTTCGATGAGTCATGTCATATTTGATCACACAACTATTGCATAATGCAGTAAATTGTCTATGAAAATGTGCCATGATATTATGCACCGAGAGTGAGAGTGACTATATTATTCTAGTGTCAAACTGATGTGGCACTCTTGGCAAATGTGCGATGATACTTCTGAGACTGGCCTAACACCAGTATCACCACCGGTCCTATGGCCTACCCTGATATGATGTCAGATCCCGCAATCATAAATCATCGGGATTATATCAGGATGCAAATCAATCTCTTCGTGCAAATAGCGCAAACTCCAATCTGGATCACCGGATCAACATCCAAGGGGTATGGGGAATTGGGTAATTTTACAATTAACTGCCCGCCCTTGGATTGGGTAATCACACCTTTGTAAATTCCCTCCCACTCCTTCTGCGCTCTCCTTGGATGTTGATCCGGTGGTCCAGATTAAAGTTTGCACGGTTTGCATGAAGATGTTGGTTTTCATCTGATATGTTCTCTAAATCATCATCCTAACACAAAATCTTGAAATTCTAACTTTAATCCCAAATAATGACTGATCGGAATTATGCTGGAGTTGGTTTCATCACCGGAGATTTGGAGGGGATCACCGGATTACTCGTCGAAAAAGAAGAGGAAGCCGATGTGTCACTTTCTTAATTTTTTTTGAAGCAAATGGTAGGAGCTCTGCCTTTCAATTAAGAAGAAATAGAAGTTTTAAGTATAAGAAAGGTTAGCCAAACCAAATGGCTGACTAACCCACCCATGTGCCGCGAAACAACACAACATTGCATCGAGTCATCGTTGCCGAGCTGGTAAAAGCAAGCAGCTCTGACTTCCCGAAGCAAACCCTAAACACGGACCGGCAAAAGACCGAGGTCACCTAGGTCATCGTTGCCGAGCTCAAACGCAGCACGAAGAGCAGCTCTGACTTCCAACTGTGAACCAAGGCCCCGCCCCCGGTGACCACCAAACACACATGCAGCGACCCCAAGAATGAAGACAGCCCGCTCCATGTTATCGTTGCCAAGCTACATCCCCCGACATAGCAGCTCCGACTTCACGTTTCAGGATCAGTCCCCGCACACCGAAAGATGAAGGGCGAACACTGAAGACAACGATCATCTGGGTCATGACGACATTCAGGTGCGACGCCTTCAGGAAGGGTACGACGCCGAAAATGCCGCCATCGCACGTCCAAGAAAGGACAGGGTTTTTACCCCTAGAGGAAGACGCGAGAGGGGATGAAGCATGACGCCCCAACGGGGAAACGGTGCCCACGGGCGTCGCCGTCATCAAGGCTTTCGCCCAAAGGTACCTCTCCTTCCCCTTCCGCACAAACGCCGGACCCGATGACCCTCTCGCCAGCCACCACCATTGTCGAAAGTCGCACCCTGCGCCTCCGGTAAGGCATCGACACGCCAGCTGCACATCGCAGCCGCCCAGCTGCGCCGATCGCCACCCCTTTGGACGAGCAGCACACGACCCCCTGACACCGCCCCACGCGCCTCTCGCGCACGACCGCCTCCCGCATGCACGCTCGAACGCGCCGGCGACAAGACCAGTGCGTACCTACGCGCACGTGCACGTTGGCGCCACCGCAAGCTCGCCCCCCGCCACCCACGCGCACCCGCGCCGTGCACGCCCGCCGGTTCCTTTGCGGGCAAGGCGCCGCCCATCAACGGAGCACACGCCTGCACGCGCCGCCGGCGCGCACCCGCGCCGTGTGCGCGCACCAACGCCGCACTCCGGCACGGATCCACCACGAGGGCCACCGGATCCGGCCGCGGGAGCCCCGGATCCGGCCTCGCCGGCCCCGGTGCCGCCCGCCCGCGGCGGCCCCGTCGTCTCCCGCAGCGACCACGTCTGCCGGGAGATGAGGGAGGAGAAGGCAGCCTCACCGTCGTTGTCCTCACGAGCCGCGTGGGCTTCTGCTGACCGGCTCCAGCGGCAGCGCGGCGGTGGAGATGGGGAGGAAGGGCCTTGCGGCGGCGGCGGCGAAGTTGTAGGGTCAAGATGGCGGACTAGAGGGGGGTGAATAGTCCTTTCTAAAACTAATTGCGTCGGCTAACCGAAACTTATGCGGAATTAAAACTATTCGCTTAGCCAAGACTACACCCCTCTAACTATAACTCTAAGGCACCTCCAAAAAGATCCTACACAAAGCAAATGGAGTGCCAAGCTAGTAAGAGCTCTCTTAATAATTCTAATGCCAAGTCACACAAGCCTAAGCACTAGTACTTCACAAACCGGGGGAGCTCCTACACAATTCTAATGAGCAAAAGCACAAAGCCAACCTAAGCTCACTAGATGCTCAAGGACAAGGATACACAATCCAAATCCAAGAGCTCAACTTGCTTAGTTACACAATCTAAGCAAGAGCAACTAATTAAGCTACACAAGCTAACTAGATACACTAGGATCTCTACTTCTAGCTACACAAGCAAGAAGATGATTAGCAGGCTACACAAGCTAACTAATCACTAGAGAGCAACTACACAAGCACAAGATATAGAAGAATGTAAATACAATGCTTGTGATTTGGAGAATGCAAACCGCCGAGAAGAGTAGACAAAGTTGACACGGTGATTTTTATCCCGAGGTTCACTTGGTTGCCACCAAGCTAATCCCCGTTGAGACAAGCTCCAAGGTTGCTGTCGATCCTCTTGCTAGTGGTGACTCTCAAGTCACACTCTCCCACGTGGAGTGCTCACACCGAGCTCTAGCACATGATCCGGCCGGACCACTTGTTGCTCTTCACGTCTCGCTCAACTAGAGTTGCTCTTCGCGGCTCCTGCGGGATGAGCACAATACCCCTCACAAACTCTTCTCCGGAGCACTGCACAAACTTCTTGCGGGCTTCAACGGAGTCTCTTGCCACCAAGCCGTCTAGGAGGTGGCAACCTCCAAGAGTAACAAGCACACCGGCTTGCAACACGATCACCTAGTGCCACTCGATGCAATCTCTCAAAGCAATCGCACTAGAATCGCTCTCTCACTCGATCGGATTATTACTATCAAGTTAGAGTGAGTAGAGGGCTCTCAAGCACTCTCACACATGGACACCAAGTCTCCAAGGTGCTCTCTCCACTCAAATGGCCGGCCACACCCTCTATTTATAGAGGGAGGCCCCAAACTAGCCGTTACACTCAAATCCCGTGAAAACTGAGTTTTCGCGGACTGTCCGCCTCACAAAAACCGGACCGTCCGCCATTTAAAACCAACGGCTAGAACTGTAATGATTATGTGTCAGAGTCGACCGTTAGAGCCCCGGGCGGACTGTCCGCGCCCCTGGGGCGGACTGTCCGAGGTTCAAAACTTCGAACCAACCGATTTGCAAACATCTCTGACTAAATCTGGAAGTTACCGGCGGACTGTCCGCTCCCCAGGGGTGGACTGTCCGCAGTTCAAAACGTGAGCACACACAGAAACCGCAGTGTTTCTGTCCCAGAATTTTCAGTAGGAGGCGGACGGTCCGCGCCCAAGGACCGGACGGTCCGCAGGTCATTTTGGACCACCCACAGAGCCAAAAACGGTTCAGTTTGAGCTCAACCGAGATAACGGCGGACCGTCCGCCACTCAAGGGCAGACCGTCCACAGGTCTAGGGCGGACCGTCCGCAGGTCTATTTCCAGCAGAAATGTACCTCGGTAAAACGGCCATAACTCTTAGCTCCGATGTCCAAATTAGGTGATCTTGGACTCTATGGAAAGCTAATTCAGAGGGCTACACAACCCAACTGAATTATTGATCCAAAACACAATGGATCAAAGCAGTATTCCATTCCAAGAGACAACCTAATTTCTGGAGAAAACCAAAAGACCTTTCTTGCTTCCCAAAGTTGATCAACATCAACTCCAACTCTTTCTCCTTTGCAAATGTGCCAACACCACCACGTGAACAACACCATGTGCATGTGTGTTAGCATTTCACAATCATTTTCAAAGGATTTTCACTTGATCTCACCACGCCACTCGATCCTAGCAACATCGCAATGTTAGATCACTCAAGTGGCACTAGATGACCGATATGCAAACAAGTTTGCCCCTCTTGATAGTACGGCCATCTATCCTAAATCCGGTCATGCACTTCTCTACACAACCTTTGACCGGTGAAATGAAATGCCCTACAAGTCATACCTTTGCCTTGCGCATTCCATTTCATCTTCCCAAATGTTGATGCTACACAAGCACCAAACTCCATCAAGCCTTTTGATCATCATTATGAGTCAACACTTGGCTTGATCTTTCTTAAATGATATGATCCACTCCATATCATCACATGACCTCTTTGGTCCATCGATCTTGACCTTGCTCGCTCTTCACCGTTGCCTCGGTCCATCGGCGCCAAATCTTGCCCAAGCTTCACCGCCTCGTGGTCCCTCGCTTCAAAGCCTTGACTTGCCCTTCTCCATTGCAACCGGTCCATCAAGCCAAGCCTTGTATTGATCTTCTCCACTTTGGTCACATAACTCCATGTCATGTCTCATATGCAATGAGCTCCTCGATCACACTATATGAGCATAGCATCAACACTTAGCCATTTCTCCTCCATGGCACATGTTGCTCATACTAGTGTCTTTGTGTGGACTAATCTCCTGTGTATCTCAACATAAACACTTATTAGTCCACATAAGTTGTCACTCAATTACCAAAACCAAACAAGGGCCTTTCAGAAGGTCCCGCCCGTGTCGCCCACGCGGAGGCGATGCGGGGGCAGGGGTGGGGGGAGGTTGATTAATTACAGCTCTCGTCACTTTCTTAAATCGATTTGTTACTTCTCCTATTTTTCTTTTTACATTTTTGCCCTCCGACTTCCTCTCCTCTCCTCTTCCTCGTATCCGATTAGAATGGGATGGCTGTCGCGGCAAGCTAAATCGAGAGCCGATTTTAGATTTTGGATTTCTTTATTCGGTTTCCGTGATCGACCTTCGAGGCTTCCAGGCTCTAGCATTTGTTGAAGCTCATCAGGCTATCTCCAACCATTCCCCCCATCCAACTCCCCCCAAACATACTATTTACTATATTTTACTACCTCCCTCCAAAAGATTCCTCCCCCTATAACTCCTTCTCTCCAACCATCCCCCCATATCTATTCTCCCTATATACTATCACTCATTAACTAACTATTTATTTAACATTTTTGAATTTAAAAAATCATACAGTATTTGTACTGTCATAATACACATTATCATCATGTTACGGGGCTCAAACGGGATTAATATCGTGAAGAAACGGTGTGATTAGAGATATAGGGGGAGTTGGAACTCACCCTATATGTGGGGGGAGTTTCAACTCCCCCCGTATATAGGGGGAGCTATAGGGGGAACCGTTGGATCGGATTTCCCCCTATAGCTCCCCGGATATGGGGTGGGGGGAGGGATGGGGGGCACCGTTGGAGCTAGCCTAAAGACCTAAAGGGGGGGTGATTTTTGCCTCCAGGTGGAGCCACGTCAGCTGGAAAAGGTGAGCCATCTGATCGACCAGCAAAGAAATCTGGGCCATCGGATCACATGTAGATTTTATAGAAAAGTCCCTCAACTTACAGAAATCAACCCGCAGTACGTATATTTTTATAAAAAAACCCTGAATTTTTTGCAAATCAATCCGAAGTCCAAAATTTTGCCAAAAAAGTCTCCTAGCTTTGCGAAAATCAACCCATAGTAACTGCATTTTAACTAAACAAACCCTAAAATTTATAGAAAATAACATGTAGTCTAAATTTTACATTACAAATGAAACTGTAGTCCAACCGCCGGCCACCGCAGCACGCCCCGCGAGCGGGCCGCCGGCCCTAGCTCCAGCTGCCTGGTCGCGGGTCCCCGGAGCCGAATCCGACCGCCGCAGGAGAGAGAGATAGAGGGAGAGGGAGAGAGAGAGTGGCGAGGGACGAAAGGAGGGGAGGGCCGCAGGGCAGGCCGCCCACGCGCGCCATGCGGGCCTGCTGCCGGCCCGAGCTCCAGCTGCCTTGTCGCGGCTCCCCGGAGCCGGATCCGACCGGCGCAGGAGAGAGAGATAGAGAGAGAGGGAGAGAGAGAGAGTGGTGAGGGACGGAGGGAGGGGAGGGCCGCAGGACAGAACGGCGCCACGCGCAGCCCTCGCCCGCACCTCGCCTCGACGCCGCCGGGTTGCGCCTCCGCCTCCGCATACGGTCGGCTACCCCCCGCCGCGGCTCTGCCACCACGCCAGGGAGCTCGCCCGTGAAAGCATCTAGGCCCCTAATTCGAGTTTTGGTAATTAATGACAACGGTTTGTGGATTAACGATTTCAGTTGAGATAATGAGTATAGGTTGATCCACGGATGAAAGAGATTTGATTGTGAACGTATGGAGTTTTGGAGATGATGAGCAAAGCTCGGGCTCAGGGCAAAGGTATAAAATAGGGCTTTTGTATTTTACCGGTCACAAGGCGTTTAGTGGATGAAAAGTGACCGGATTTGTTGGATAGATAGCCATACTATCAAGAGGGGTTGTGTACTCATGCTTGACGGGTCTTTAGTGTCATTTTGCTCAAAATGTCTAGTTGCATGCATGAGGGCTAACGGCGTTTTGAAAAGTTTTGAATTAGACTAAGTCAGAGAGCTTGCAGAGGCTCTGGTGGCCTGGCGGACAGTCCGCACCAGAGGGGCGGACAGTCCGCGACCGTTCCAGAGAGCTTACAGAGGCTCTGGTGAGCTGGCGGACAGTCCGGCCCAGGTGGGCGGACGGTCCGCCACTGGTTTTAAATTTTGTACCAGAAAGGGTGTCTGACTGGTGTGGGCTTCAATGTTGAACTGCGGACAGTCCGGCCATGGGGCGCGGACGGTCCGCAGGCTAATCTCAAAGTTGTTCCAGAGACGATGTTCGTCTCTGGTGGTGTGGAACTCTTAACTGCGGACGGTCCGCTCATGGGGCGCGGACGGTCCACCATGGCTTAACGGCTAGTTCTGACATGCATTAAATGCACTCTGACTCACTGGTTTATAACGGCGGGCAGTCCGGTTTTTGAACCGCGGACGGTCCGCGATTTCACAGAAAAGAGTGTAACGGCTAGTTTTTGAAGGGGTGTCTATATATACCCAATGCCCGGCCATTGGGAGGGTCTCTTGGCCATTTGGATAGCATTCTTGACACATTAGAGCTAAGGCATCCCTCTCTCACACACACTTGCTTAGAGATTACATTCTTGAGAGTGTGAGAGCTTCCTAGTGCATTGCATCAAGAGTTTGAGCTTTGTGGCATTAGGGAAACTTCAAGCAAGCGTCATCAACTTGTTACTCTTGGGAGTTGCCACTCCCTAGACGGCTTGGAGAAGTGGATTTCGTGGAGCTCCTCCAAGGAGATTGTTGAGGAGCCCCGATTTCGGTTGTGAGAGGTTTTGTGCTCACCTCACCGGAGTGGTGAAGAGCAACTCTAGTGGAATCGAGGTGTGGAGCGGTTCCTTGATTCTAACCGGCTCAAGATCAAGAGGTTCTTGATAGAGGAGCGGTTCATTCTTGGAATCCACCTCAACGTGGATTAGGGGTGACCGGCAAGTCATCGACACCACGGGATAATTTCTTGTGTCAAGCTTGGTTACTTCTCTTGCTCACTTTAATACTTGCTTTTACTTTGAGCAATTTACTTTACTAGAGCTTGACTTGTCTCTTGTCACCTTAGGTTGCAAACCCATCTAGAGATAGTAATAGCATGACATAGGGCTTTTCCTTTGTTTCTAATTAAATTTCTCTAGTATTGTTTGCTTTAGATTTTAAACCGCCTATTCACCCCCCCCCTCTAGTCGGTGTTCTTGATCCTACAAGTGGTACCAGAGCTAAGTACTCTATTAATTGCGGATTTAACCATCTTGGAGTAGAACAATGACTAGTGATCATGGGATTCATGTTGGGAAGCCACCGTTCTTTGATGGGAACAATTATGATTATTGGAAGACTAGGATGTCGGCTCATCTCAAAGCCATGAGTAGAAAGCTATGGAGAGTAGTAAGTGATGGATATGTCATTTTGGACCCAAAGAGTTTGACACCCCTAGATGAGGAAAATGAGACACTAAATGATCAAGGAGTTAATGTGCTCTTTAGTGCTCTTGATGTGAATGAATTTAATAGAGTCAAGAGCCTCACAAATGCAAATGACATATGGAAGAAGCTCATGGAAATTCATGAGGGCACATCAACTGTGAAGGAGGCCAAGTTATATTTGCTCAAAGTGAATTTTAGTGAATTCACCATGAAGAAGGATGAGAGTATAGCCGAGATGTTCAACCGGCTAAATGACATTGTGAATGACCTCAAGGGACTTGGATTTGAGGTACCGGATGGGGATTTCAACCACAAGTTTCTTAGATGTCTTCCGGAAAGATATGACACAATTGTGACCTTACTTGTAAGGTCAAATGTGAAGACCGCAACTCCCACACAAATATTGGGAGAAATTCTCACCCATGACATGTTCAAGAAATCTCAAGATGAAGCTCATGGTGGAGAAATTGATGTGAAAAAGAAAAGTGTGGCATTCAAAGCTCAAGATAGCAAAAATGAAGAAGAAAGTGAGTGCCAAGAAGAAGAATCGGATGAGGAGATGGCTCTCTTTGTCAAGAGATTCAATAGAATGATGAGCAAGAAGAACTTTGGCAAGAGAGGTCAATCATCAAGAAAAAATCCTTTTGTGGACAAGACTTGCTTCAATTGTGGTGAAGTAGGTCATATCATTGTAAATTGTCCAAACAAGAAAAAGGACAAGAAAAATGATGAAAAGAAGAAGAAGAAGTTCATCAAGAAGAAAAAGAATGGCCAAGCATATTTTGTTGAATGGGATTCCGATGCAAGCTCCGATGATGATGATGATAATAATGACAAGTCATCCAAGGGAGTTGCCGGTATCGCCATCAAGGAGGCTCCATCACTCTTCTCTACACCACATTGTCTTATGGCAAAAGGTGGTGCAAAGGTACAACAAGATGGTGAACTTGATGAACTTTCATATGATGATCTTGTTGAAATGCTTAATGATGCCGATGAATTCATGACAAAGGAAAAGGCTAAGTTGAGGGACTTGAAGTTGAAGTTTACTTCTCTTCAAGATTCCTATGAGGAGCTAAAGACTTCTCATGAGAATCTCAAAGAAACTCATGAGAAGCTTGAGGAAGCTCACAATACCTTGCTTAGTCATGAAAGAAAAGCAACATTGAGCATTGGTGTTAGTTGTGATTTAATTGATGATAAATCTTGTGGCTCTAGCTCTACTAGTTCTTTGTGCACCAAAATTGATAACTCATCATGCAATGAATCTCTCATTATGGAAAATGATTTGTTAAAGAAAGAGGTTACTTGCTTGACTAATGATTTGAGAAAATGCTATGATAGTAGAGCAAAGTTTAATCATTGTTGGGCAAGCCAAAAGTTCACCTTGAACAAGCAAGGGTTTGGATATATTCCTAAGAAAGGGAAGAAGGCTTTTGTGCAAACTAAAACTACCTTTGTGAAGAGTAGTGGCAAGCCATATTGTGAAAAATGCAAGAAGGTTGGCCATGTTGAGAAGAATTGCACCAACAAGAAAGTCATATCCTTTGATTCAAGTTACATGCTTATGAAAAATTCAAATGGCAATGTTAGTGCAAAATTTGTTGGGATACCTATAAATGGTGCTAAAAAGAATGCCATTTGGGTGCCAAAAGTCTTGGTCACTAATGTGGTCACTAACATTCAAGGACCCAAGAAAGTTTGGGTACCTAAAAGAGTTACTTCCTCTTTGTAGGTGAATTACAAGTCCGGAGGAAGACATTGGGTGCTAGATAGTGGATGCACTCAACACATGACCGGAGATCAAATGATGTTTTCCTCTCTAGATGGGAATGTGGGTGGCTATAGTGACATCATCTTTGGTGACAATAGCCGGGGCAAAGTCAAAGGAGTTGGTACAATTCCTATCTCAAGCAATCATTCTCTTTCAAATGTTTTGTTGGTTGATTCTCTCAAGTTTAATCTCTTAGCGGTCACTCAACTTTGTGATTTTGGATATAAGTGTAGTTTCACTAAAGATGATGTTGTGGTGACTAGATTGGATGGAAAAGATCACATCTTTACGGGATTTAGACATGAGGATGTATATCTTGTGGATTTTGCTACTAAAGAGGTAAATTTGTCCACTTGCTTATTCACTCAATCATCTTTGGGTTGGTTATGGCATAGAAGGCTTGGTCATGTTGGCATGAAGCAACTCAACCGACTTTTGAAGCATGATTTAGTAGTTGGCTTGAAGAATGTGAAGTTTGATAAAAATAAGCTTTGTAGTGCATGTCAAGCCGGAAAGCAAGTTGCAAATACTCATCCCACTAAGAGTGTCATGTCAACCGAGAGACCATTGGAATTATTGCATATGGATTTATTTGGTCCTACAACATATAGAAGTATTGGTGGAAATTGCTATTGTCTTGTGGTAGTGGATGATTACTCAAGATATACATGGGTTTTCTTTCTTCATGACAAGGCCGATACATATGACACATTCAAGAAATTCTTTACAAGGGCCGAAAATGAATTTGAGCTCAAGGTGAAGAAAGTGAGGAGTGACAATGGAAGTGAGTTTAGAAACACAAGAGTTGAGGAATGGTGTGATGAGAAAGGAATCAAGCATGAATTCTCAACCAAGTACAGTCCGGAACAAAATGGTCTTGTTGAGAGGAAAAATAGAACCTTGATTGATATGGCAAGATCAATGCTCTCCGAGTATAATGTTTCGGATAGCTTTTGGGCCGAAGCAATCAACACGGCTTGTCATGCCTCTAATAGATTGTATTGACATAGATTTCATAACAAGACCCCATATGAGTTGCTCATTGGAAGGAAGCCAAATATATCATATTTTAGAGTGTTTGGTTGCAAATGCTATATTCTCAAGAAGGGAACTCGGTTATAAAAGTTTCAAAGCAAATGTGATGAGGGTTTTCTTCTTGGATATTCATCTAATAGCAAGGCTTATCGGGTCTACAACAAAACACATGGCATTGTTGAAGAAGCATATGATGTTGAGTTTGATGAAACCAATGGATCTCACAATGAACAAGAAAATCTTGATGATGTGAGAAGTGATGGTTTGAGATATGCAATGAAAAATATGTCAATTGGTGATATTAGACCAAGAGAAGAAGATGAAGATGAAGATGGCCCTTCTATCTCTATTAGAGTAAATCCTTCAACTTCTATCTCAAATGATCAAGCACAACTAATTGTACAAGATTCTAGTAATGATGATTCTCAAGTACAAGATCAAGTTGGTTCATCTAGTGCACCTTCTTCATCAACTCAAGAACCCATCGTTCCTCAAAGAATTCATCATGTTCTTGCAAAGGATCATCTGTGGATCAAATCATGGGTGATATTAGTAAGGGTGTCCAAACTCGATCTCGCATTGCTTCATTTTGTGAACATTATTTTTTTGTATCTTTTCTTGAACCTAACCGTGTAGATGAAGCATTGAGAGATCCGGATGGGTGAATGCTATGCATGAAGAATTAAATAATTTCACCCGGAATCAAGTTTGGGATTTAGTTGAGAGGCCCAAGAATTATAATGTTATTGGCACTAAATGGGTTTTTAGAAACAAGCAAAATGAAGATGGAATGGTTGTGAGAAACAAGGCAAGATTGGTAGCTCAAGGCTTCACTCAAGTCGAAGGTTTGGATTTCGGTGAAACTTTTGCTCCCGTTGCTAGATTAGAAGCTATTAAAATTTTATTAGCTTATGCTTGCTCTCACAACATTAAACTTTTTCAAATGGATGTGAAAAGTGCTTTTTTGAATGGCAAGATTAGTGAACTTGTTTTTGTTGAGCAACCTCCCGGTTTTGAAGATCCCAAGAAGCTAAATCATGTATACAAGCTCTCTAAAACTCTTTATGGTCTTAAGCAAGCTCCACGAGCTTGGTATGAAAGATTGAGAGATTTTCTTATCTCTAAGGGCTTCAAAATTGGTAAGGTTGATACTATCTTGTTCACTAAAGATATTGGTAAAGATTTGTTTGTTTGTCAAATTTATGTCGATGATATTATCTTTGGTTCAACTAACCCAAGTTTTTGTGAGGAATTTGGTGAAATGATGTCTAGGGAATTTGAGATGTCCATGATTGGTGAATTGAGTTTCTTTCTTGGACTTCAAATCAAGCAACTCAAGGAAGGCACCTTTGTGTGTCAATCAAAATATGTGAAGGATATCTTGAAGAAATTTGGAATGGAAGATGCAAAACCAATCAAGACTCCTATGGCCACTAATGGGCATCTCGACTTAGATGAGGGAGGTAACCCGGTTGACCAAAAGCTTTATCGTTCTATGATTGGTAGTTTGCTTTATTTGACCGCATCTAGGCCCGACATCATGTTTAGTGTTTGCATGTGTGCACGATTTCAAGCCGCACCTAGAGAATGTCATTTGACCGCCGTCAAAATGATATTGAGATACTTGAAATTTTCTCCTAATATTGGCTTATGGTATCCCAAGGGTGCTCATTTTGATTTGGTTGGTTTCTCGGATTCGGATTATGCGGGGTGCAAGGTTGATAGGAAGAGCACTTCCGGTGGTTGTCAATTTCTTGGAAGATCTCTTGTATCTTGGTCATCAAAGAAGCAAAATTCCGTGGCTCTTTCAACCGCCGAAGCGGAATATATCTCGGCCGGAAGTTGTTGTGCACAATTGTTATGGATGAAGCAAACTCTTCTAGATTATGGTGTGAAATTTGATGAAATTCTCTTGTTGTGTGATAATGAAAGTGCCGTGAAGATTGCCTCTAATCCGGTTCAACATTCAAGAACCAAGCATATTGATATCCGCCATCATTTTCTTAGAGATCATGTGAACAAGGGTGATATCAAGATTGATGGTATTGGCACGGATGATCAATTAGCCGATATATTCACCAAGCCTTTGGATGAATCTCGGTTTTGCAAGTTGAGAAATGAGTTAAATATCATTGACTTCTCAAATGTGGCTTGAAAACTAGCACATGTGGTATATGATTCTTTCATGCTCTCCTTGTTTCTTTTTTCTGAATTTTTGAGGTATTTTTGAGCCATTTATGAGTTTTCATGATTCTACTCGATTTATTTTTGAATTCTTGTTGAAACTTGCTCATATGAGTCTTTTGAAGGTTTTTATGCAATATTTGAGATTTTTTGATTTTTATATGAGCAATGATCCCAAATCGGAGTTGGAATTGAGAAAATTGGCACAATTCTGGACAGTATGAAATTTGGTACTGCGGACAGTCCGCGGGTAAGGGGCGGACAGTCCGCCAAAGGACCGCGGACGGTCCGCCTGTGCTGGGCAGTTTTTTACCAGAGGCAGTTTCAGTCGGTTGGCAGTGTAAAAAATTCAACGGCGGACGGTCCGCCAGGATATCGCGGACAGTCCGCGACTGGACAGAAAGGTGGGGTCGGCCAGACTTGACTTATATTGGATGTCCCTCTCACTCTCCCCCACCAAACCGCACATATCCTCCAAAAGGCTCTCTCTCTTTCTCTCTCAAGCACGTGGGGGAGACAACAAGGTCAAGCCTTTTTGGAGTGGTTCCCGGACGGTCCGAGCACATCCCCGGACTCTTCTCAAGATTGTGCATCATGTCCTCTCGGTATTTCGATGAATCCCTAACTCTTGTACTTGAATTTCTTTATTGGAAAGAGTTAGGGTTAGATGCTCTGATCTATTTTTGGACCATGGATTCTTGAAAATACTTGGGGGATCTTATTCCTAGTGATGAGGAGATGCTATAGTTTAATTTTGGTTGGTGGATTTGAATTGAAACTCAAAATGTGGGTGAATCAAAGATGAGGGCGATTTTGTGTTCCTGTGCAGAACAGATGGGTCGCGGACAGTCCGCCTGCGGGACGCGGACGGTCCGCCGTGGTAGTTCATGAACCGCGGACGGTCCGCGTTCAGAAGTGCGGACGGTCCGCTAGTATCAGATTTTTCAGATCAGTGCTGAATTGAGTTATATCATTAAGGATTGATTCTATGACTTTAGTAATTGTTCTTATGGTTAAATCTTGATCTCAGGCCACCTCGGAAGATCATCAAGGCCACTGCTTCAAAAATTAAAAAGGCAATGACTTCCAAGAGACAGTGATGACTCGGATGATGTGGATTATGCTCCAAATGTCAGTGAGATGGCTGCTGCATCTTCAGTGAGAGATGTTGGTGATGAGTCTTCAGAGGAAGATACTGAGGGGGTTGACAATGATGTTATAGATTTGATGGGGCTGAATCTACCTAGTCGACAGTGGACTACAGAAAGCTATGCAAATGCAAGAGCAGTGGATCAGTTCAGCTTGCCTCGTGACACCAACATTCTCTTCTTCAAAACCGAGGTACAAAAAGATGTTTACTTTGGTCATCTAATTAAGAAAAATGTATTCAAACATCAGACCATTGACATAGGCTACATGAGACAACAACAAGTCATGACTGATCTAGTAGATAGATTTCAGCAAGTGGGGTTAGCTAATTTTCTGCAGCATAGGTGTGATTGGAATGAAACTGTGATACGCCAGTTCTATGCCACTCTAGAGATCAACATGGTTGAGGAAACTTTTAGGTGGAAAACTGGGAAAAGAACCTATGGTGCTACATTTGCACAGTTTGCTGAGGCAAATGAATTGGATTATAATTTCATCACTAGTGAGCAAAGTATGAATATTGTGTTAGAAAACCCTCTAGATGAGAATGACTATCCCATGTTCTATGAGCCTGCACATCTTGGAATTGCTAGAACTTTTGGGGGCACTCAGGGTCTGAGGCATCATCCTGCAGTGACCAATAAGATTGCTAGAGTCACATTCATGCCTAAGAGTGGCAACAAGGACAAGATTAGAGGACACTATTAGAATGTGATATCTCATGTCATGAATGGAAATAGGATAAATGTCATTGCTCTCATCATGGATCAGCTTGCAGATTTAAGGCTTAACATGGAGATGAACTTGTATTTTGCTCCATACATTATGTCCATCATCAAGGTTAAGACTAGCTTCAGAGGGTTATGTGAAAGCAAGCACACTCCTTTCAGGCCATTTAAGAATGACAATGCTTTTCTTTTGAGACCTCTGACTCCTTTCCCTGGAGATGATATGGATGCTGATGCACAGGGGAATGATGATGATAGTGATGATGATGCTCACATGGGAGCAGCTGCAGCTCAGCATGCCATGCCACCACCGCACCCTCCAGCACAGCAGCAGTGGGCTCCTCCAGCTGGCTATTTTGACCCATACTTTGCATCCATGCAGGAGAGCATGTCCTCTCAGATTGCGGGGTTGGCTAATCAGATGCAGAATCAGATGAACCTCAACTTTCAGAACATGCAGCAGCAGATGCTTCAGCCCATGATGGCTCAGATGCAGGGGTTTCAGGAGAGTTTACACTCAGATATAGCAGCACTTGACTCACGTTTTGAGGATTTGCCCTCTTCTGAGCAGTTTGAGCAGCTTGAGCAGAGGCAGGAGCAGCTAGAGCAGAGATTTGATTCTTTCAGCTCAGCCTTCACAGGGTTCTCAGACCACTTCTACTCGGTATTTCCGGCTCCAGTGCCGCCTCCAGAGTTCTACCCGCACCAGCCGTTCTACCCACCGCCACCTCCTCCACCGCCGATGGATTGACTTTCTTGGCAATTGATGCCAAAGGGGGAGAAGGAGCTTTGGAGTGCTTGGATCTAGGGGGAGCTCATGGACTTCTTATGGAGATCATTCGTTTTCGGCTTCCGCTGCGGCTTCCGCTTGCCTCTCATGTTTATTTGTGTCTTTGATGAACTCTATTTGAGACTTGTGTTGGATTTGAACATTTGGTTTGTATTGTGTGATGAACTATGTTAGTTTATGCTACTCTTATCTATTTATGTTCATCTTGTGGTTGTGAGGTTGTGCTAACCATGCTAAAGTTCATATCATATATATCTTGTATCTTGTATGCCTCGATTTCTACTTGTAGGGAAAACTCCGTCAAAAGTTTCAAATATATATATATATGTGTGTACTTGGTATTCATGCAAATTTATATGCACATATCAAGGGGGAGTTCTCTCTACTCATCGAACTTGGTGAATTTATTCATACCATATTCTGAAATTTTCATGAAAATGAGTAAGTTCTTCCAAAGTTCAATTCCGAGTCCACCTTATGCCTAGCGTATAAAGTTGACTTGAAAACTTTTATCACTCCAAAATTAAGTGTTGTCATCAATTACCAAAAAGGGGGAGATTGAAAGCATCTAGGCCCCTAATTCGAGTTTTGGTAATTAATGACAACGGTTTGTGGATTAACGATTTCAGTTGAGATAATGAGTATAGGTTGATCCACGGATGAAAGAGATTTGATTGTGAACGTATGGAGTTTTGAAGATGATGAGCAAAGCTCGGGCTCAGGGCAAAGGTATAAAATAGGGCTTTTGTATTTTACCGGTCACAAGGCGTTTAGTGGATGAAAAGTGACCAGATTTGTTGGATAGATAGCCATACTATCAAGAGGGGTTGTGTACTCATGCTTGACGGGTCTTTAGTGCCATTTTGCTCAAAATGTCTAGTTGCATGCATGAGGGCTAACGGCGTTTTGAAAAGTTTTGAATTAGACTAAGTCAGTGAGCTTGCAGAGGCTCTGGTGGGCTGGCGGACAGTCCGCACCAGAGGGGTGGACAGTCCACGACCGTTCCAGAGAGCTTGCAGAGGCTCTGGTGAGCTGGCGGACAGTCCGGCCCAGGTGGGCGGACGGTCCGCCACTGGTTTTAAAATTTGTACCAGAAAGGGTGTCTGACTGGTGTGGGCTTCAATGTTGAACTGCGGACAGTCCGGCCATGGGGCGCGGACGGTCCGCAGGCTAATCTCAAAGTTGTTCCAGAGACGATGTTCGTCTCTGGTGGTGTGGAACTCTTAACTGCGGACGGTCCGCCCATGGGGCGCGGACGTTCCGCCATGGCTTAACGACTAGTTCTGACATGCATTAAATGCACTCTGACTCACTGGTTTATAACGGCGGACAGTCCGGTTTTTGAACCGCGGACGGTCCGCGATTTCGCAGAAAAGAGTGTAACGGCTAGTTTTTGAAGGGGTGTCTATATATACCCAATGCCCGGCCATTGGGAGGGTCTCTTGGCCATTTGGATAGCATTCTTGACACATTAGAGCTAAGGCATCCCTCTCTGACACACACTTGCTTAGAGATTACATTCTTGAGAGTGTGAGAGCTTCCTAGTGCATTGCATCAAGAGTTTGAGATTTGTGGCATTAGGGAAACTTCAAGCAAGCGTCATCAACTTGTTACTCTTGGGAGTTGCCGCTCCCTAGACGGCTTGGAGAAGTGGATTTCGTGGAGCTCCTCCAAGGAGATTGTTGAGGAGCCCCGATTTCGGTTGTGAGAGGTTTTGTGCTCACCTCACTGGAGTGGTGAAGAGCAACTCTAGTGGAATCGAGGTGTGGAGCGGTTCCTTGATTCTAGCCGGCTCAAGATCAAGAGGTTCTTGATAGAGGAGCGGTTGATTCTTGGAATCCACCTCAACGTGGATTAGGGGTGACCGGCAAGTCATCGACACCACGGGATAATTTCTTGTGTCAAGCTTGGTTATTTCTCTTGCTCACTTTAATACTTGCTTTTACTTTGAGCAATTTACTTTACTAGAGCTTGACTTGTCTCTTGTCACCTTAGGTTGCAAACCTATCTAGAGATAGTAATAGCATGACATAGAGCTTTTCCTTTGTTTCTAATTAAATTTCTCTAGTATTGTTGGCTTTAGATTTTAAACCGCCTATTCACCCCCCCTCTAGTCGGTGTTCTTGATCCTACAGCCCGCACCTCGCCTCAGCGCCGCCGGGCCGCGCCTCCGCCTCCGCCTCCGCATACGGTCAGCTGCCCTCCGCCGCACCTTCGCCTCCACCCCAGAGAGCTCGATCCACGCGGGGCCCCTGCTCCTCCGCCGCCGCAAGACCCCGCGCTGGATCGAGCTCAAGCATGAACGAGCTCCGCTGGGCTAGATTGGAGGAGACAACGCAGAGGATGTGCTGGACGGCGCGGAGGAGGTCGGATGTGCAGAGGCCATGGCCGAGGGCGTGGAGCGCCACGACCACCTCCGCCTTGGGCTCCGCCTCCGCCTCCAACTGAGCTGAACAAGAGAAAGAGAGACCGAGACAGAGGGTGTGTTTAGTTGGCGAAAAAGTTTGGGTTTGGATACTGTAACACGTTTTGTTGTTACTTAATAATTAATGTCCAATTATGGATTAATTAACATCGTTAGATTCATCTCGTGGGAATCAGTCAGATTGTGTAATTAGTTATTTTTTTAACTACATTTAATGCTTCATGCATGTGTTTAAAAATTTGATATGACGGGTACTATAGAAACAAATTTGGAAACTAAACAGGGCCAGAGATGGGGAGAGACACAGAGACGAGAGACAGACACACACCCGCTTTCAACAAAAAAAAAAAGACACACACACCCACTCCCCCGCACGGGCTCTCATGCCGAAACAAAAAACAAAGCCAACCTTCCTCACAGAAGAAACACACCGCTACGTCTCTTCCAAGAACCCTCTTTCTCTCGAACTCTCTCCCCAACAGTTGCGACAAGCGAAAGGAAGGAGACACATGCTCCTGCCGGCGAGGTCGCCATTCCCCTCCGCATCTGGCGGCCTCCGGGCTCTAGGATGTGTGCGGGAACGGTGGCTCTCTGCCCGGCGGTGTAGATTAGGTACTAGGGTATCTAGGGTTTGGTTTCTGGGCGTCGGCGGCGATGACGCCAAATCAGAATAAGTCCTCTCAAGTTCTTCCTCCCTCCGATGGAGCTTCTCTCCTGTGCCATCGGCGAGCTTGTGGAGGTGGTGCTCCCAGCGTGGAGCTCGCGTACAGGAGATGCTTGTCGGCCTGATAGGGTGGTGAGTTTGTCGGCCTTTTGCTTGGTGATTACAGAGGCAGCTTGGGGCTTTGTGGTTGCCAAGAAAGTGGAGCAGATCCAGTCTCCCCGCGGTGGGTCCGGTCCTCGCTGACGGATCTGCCTCCAGGATCGCCGGAGCTCGGGGTGCGTCCCCGGCCGATGGATCTGCGGCGATGCCTTCTGCTCGCCCTCGACGACGAGCTTCTACTGCGGCTCTTCTGAAAGCTTTGAAGCGATGGAGCTCTGGTTGATCTGGGGTTCGTGGCTCCTGCTCTGGATGGCCGTCGCCGGCGGACAGTGGTGCAATCCGGCGTGCAAAGGTTCTAGGGTTCTAGTTGTTTTTTTCTATTTTCCAAGGGCCTTTGTGCAAATAGTCTGGTGGTAGAGCTATCCTCTGTTTTCTACCAGAATGTACCTGTACGTGTGTTGGTCTTTGTACAGTATTTTCATGATTAATACAAGTATGTTTGCTCAAAAAAAAACACACCGCTGCCACATCACCGATCTCCACCCCTAGAACGGAGCTCTCTCATTGGCTACTCCTGTTACTTCATTAAAAAAAGAGCTTATGTACATGTTTTATGTAAAATGGTTTCGAACTTATAATTCCCAGCAAATTTCGGTGCTTATTGGCAGTCCATACTTTAGCACATTTTATTACGAGAAACTAAACATCTATAATATTGATCTACCAAAGCATGCATCTTTGACCTTTTTAATTTTTTCTTGCTAAACTTGTATGGGAAACATAAATAGTTAAAGATAACTAATCAGGATCTCACTTCTCAGTAAGGATACACAAGCATATCAAATGATATTCTAAAATACTTTATTCGTGTTACACGATTATAGAACAAATAAAGTGCAGGTATGTGGCGGTGACGGTGGAAATGCAATATAGACTAAGGCCCTGTTTAGTTTTCAAAAAATTTCCTACAGTATCTGTCACATCGAATCTTCGAACACATGCATGGAGCATTAAATATAGTTGAAAAAATAACTAATTACATTGTTCAACTGCAAATGACGTGACGAATCTTTTAAGCCTAATTAGTTTATAATTGGATACTAATTACTAAATAACAACGAAAAGTGCTACAGTACCCAAACCCAAAAAAATTCGAGAACTAAACACACCCTAAGTACAATCTTGAGTGCCGATGCCATGTAGTTGTTCCACTTTACAGGTTATCCTACCCGCTACCAGCAAGTGCAACAATAACCTGCAAACAAAAAAAAATACGGACACAACAAATTGACCAATTCATCTCACCTACGCTGCAATCTTAAAAAAAAGAGTGTATCAAGCTACAAACCCAAACGCATCTACAATCCATCCGCATAAATGTTTACGGACGATCAATTCTACCTACGACTCAGACACTGAAACGTCTTCACATCAACAACTTTGTAGTTAAAAAAGCACTCAAAATTTTAAAATCTAAAGCTTTGCTACACAAGAAACTTTAAAAATAAATGAAAACAAAAAAAACTATAACCAAAACCACTAAATATAACAAAAAAAGAGCTCCATTTCCATATAAAAAATAATATCATATTTAAATAGTAGCACCACAACAATGCAGAGTCCAAAATATATACCATATATTATCACAACTTATACGAGAGGGGAACCTATGGTCCATGACAACTTTTAAATTTGATGAATAATTAGTATTTTCAATCATTCAAATAATATATACATGCATTAACAACTTATTCACCGGCTAAACCAACCCATAGACCCTACATTTTTACTAAACAAACCCTAAACTTTCTAAAAAATATCTTGTAGTCTAAAATTTTATAAAAACAACACTAGTCTTTGTAACAATTACTGATCTACAGTTACTGGCGCTGCAAGGCCACGCCAGAAAGTGGTCTCCCTAAACTGCCCTTCTCCCTGTTCTTCCCACTCCGTCCTCCAGCAGCGAACACTCCCCCTGTCCACTTCCCTTCCACTCCCCATTTCTACGCTGCTAGGGTTTCTCCCCCTCCAAATCCTCGCTGCACGGCCATGGCGAAGACGAAGCAGGGCAAGAAGGACGTGGATTCGTACACCATCCGCGGCACCAACAAGGTCGTCAGAGGTAATTTCGCCCACCCCCTGCTCCGGTCGCTGCCGTGTGTGCGTGTGCATCCTTGTCTTTCGGCGAGGAATCTGATGCCGCTGCAATGTCCGTGCCGGGAAGTGGGTGACTGCGTGCTTATGCGGCCGTCGGACTCGGACAATCAGCCGTACGTGGCGCGGGTGGAGAAGATGGAGGCCGACGGGCGCGGCAGCGTGCGGGTGCGGGTGCGCTGGTACTACCGCCCCGAGGAGTCCAAGGGCGGCCGCCGGCAGTTCCACGGCGCCAAGGAGCTGTTCCTCTCCGACCATTTCGACCTGCAGAGCTCCCACACCATCGAGGGCAAGTGCGTTGTCCACTCTTTCAAGAACTACACCAAGCTCGACAATGTGGGGCCCGAGGACTTCTTCTGCCGATTTGAGTACAAGGCGGCCACCGGCTCATTCACCCCTGATCGCGTCGCAGTGTACAGAGCTCAATGGAACCTTCTTTTATTGTTCTTTTCCTGTTGGTGCATTTTGAGCTTTCGTGCCAGCTAATTTTGATTTGCGATTTTATGTTTTAAGGTATTGCAAGTGTGAGATGCCATACAACCCCGACGATCTCATGGTACAATGTGACGCGTGCAAGGACTGGTACACTTGTCTCAGGGATTTGCAATTTAACATTTTACTGATGATTAGCTGTGTTTTGTCCACTTAGTGCTTGTAGAGTGCAGCAATTTCAAATTGATTTTTGTAGGAAAGCACATTAATACTAGTGTGTGGCATAACCACATTCTTACTGTTTTTTGGAATCAGAGATCTATGATCAGAGATTTTTGTTATTTTATCATTTTTAGATCTATACACAGAAAATATGACTTGATTTCAATAGCCAAGGACTATAGGAAATGTGTCTATTGCTCTACACCTCTACGTTGTCTCAAACTGGACACATTGTAGGAATTGAACTTTTGCTTTACACATGAAGGATAACACCTTTGCATATAAAATGCATTGTCTTATATGTCATCCTATATACAAAGTGATGCTAGAGGATTAAGGATTTCATGTAAGGGATTTATATTTTTGTAGCTGTATTGCTGTAGCAAGAGAACTGCTAGAGCATATATCTAAGATTGTTTGGTCCCACTGTTTGCCTACACAGCCATTTAGCCTGTGTACACAACGTGTAAACGCAACACAGTGGCTAGTCGTGTTCGTTTAATAAGCTGTTTACCCTTTTAATGACTGTTTAATTCATTTAAATAGCCATTTAGTCTGAATAAATAGCTAAACGGTAGGCGACCGACTGTTTAGCTGTCAAGGGCGCCGATGTCGAGGGTAGCAAGGCCTCGGCTACGCAGTTCATAGCCTTGGCCAGTAATGGTGCCGGGATTCTTCCCTGGCGGCCCAATGTTGAAGAGGATGAGATTAAGAAGAAGAGGTAGATTGGGGAAATGATAATTCTTGCTTATCCTTAGAAATGGCTGAGTACAAATATATGTAGGCACCTTGTGCGCTGCTAATTAGGAAACAGACGAACTCATTCCCCTACTCATAGCCTATTATTTAGCCACTCGTTGCCGCTGCTTGACGTGCTTCAGCTGGCGCACCGTCGGCAGCATGTCGCGCGTGTGGGCTACGCTGATACTGGCGTTCCCACAAGACATCCCCCCCTCGACGAGTAGCTCATCCTCGAGCTGGAATGACGGGTAGCGGTCGATGAACGTGTCTACATCTTCCCAAGTAGCGGACGTCGCCAGCTCACCCTTCCACTGTACTAGGATTTGGCACACCTCACGGGCATGGCGTGCACGGGCGGCGTGCTCTGGTTCGAGTACCGCGGCACCATGGCTGGTTGGAGGCGGTGCTGGTGGAGAAGCTGGTGGCGTGCTGACGAACTTCTTGAGGAGGCCCATGTGGAAGACGTCGTGGAGGCAGGTGCACGGTGGGAGCTCGAGTAGATAGGCGACATCGTTGACGATGGCTGAGATGTGGTACGGGCCGTAGAAGTGCGGTCGGAGCTTCACCTTCGAGGCGGTAATGGACGTCGGTGAGGAGCTCGTCCCGTTCTTCCATGCTCTTGGCCACCGCGGCCACGCGCGTATCGCTGGCTTCATAAGAACGGATGGAGGACAATGTGTCCTTGAGTGCAGTCTGGAACGCAATGTTCTAGACGTACTCCGCCTAGGGTAGCCAGCGCAGCGCCGCAGCCATTGTTGGGGACGATCGCCGGTGCGGTAGCGCAGGTACATGACGATGACCTTGTTGGCCGTCTCGGTCTGCCTATCAGACTAGGGTGGAAAACTGTCGTCATTTGGAGTTTGGCTCCGGAGAGGCGCATGAGTTCCTTTCAGAAGATGGATTGAACATTGGGTCCCGATCAGAGACTGGACTGTAGGACGCCATGGAGGCGAACAATCTCGGCAAAGAACACTTGGGCCACCGACTTCGCTGTGTATGGATGAATAAGAGTGATGAAGTGGGAGTCAAGAGGGATGAAGTGGGAGTACTTGCTGAAGTGATCGACCACCGTGAGGGTCACGGACTTCCGACCGACGCGTGTTAGCGCATCGATGAAGTCAAGCCCGATGTCTGTCCACGCCGAGGAGGGCACAGGCAGTGGCATGAGCAGGCATGCTGGGTGGAGTTGCTTGGATTTGTAGCGCTAGCAGGTTGCGTAGGCTCGGTTGTAGTCCTGGGCCACTGTGCGAAGGTTCGCGAGTGGAAGTCGCGGCGCAGGCGATGAAAGGCGCGCTGAATGCCCTCATGCCCCCCCCCATGGATGGCAACGATCATCTCCTGGAGTAGCGGGGACGCCGGCAGGATGTAGAGGCACTCTTGGAACGCCACCAAGTTGTCAACAAGGGACCACGGCGCCATGCGCTGTCCGGCGGCGATCTCGCTCCTGAGGGCCACCATAGCCGGGCCGGAGGTGTTGGCTTGGCGGAGTCGGTCGATGAAGTCGAACCAGGGGGTGGAGAGGGCGAAGACCACGGCCTCCTTTGTGTCCCATCGGGACAGACTGGCCTTATATTCCACTAAAAAATTAAAGCCGAGGAGCTTGCCGACCCAATGATGCTGCAGAATTGTCGCTAACCTTTGATCCGGCAGGAATTTAAGGATGTAGTGATCTATTTTGACAATGAACCTGCGGCCCCAGAGGTACGACCTTCAATTACGCACGGCAAGGATGAGGCTGATCGATTCGCGCTCGTATGCCGCCAGTGATTCGTGTCGTGGCGTGATGTGACGAGATGACTGAAGAAGGCGGTCGGGTGCTGATGTTGGAGGAGCACTGCCTCGAACCTATAAGTGGAAACGTCGCTCGATGATGTAGGGGATGGTGAAGACGGGCAGAGCAAGCACGAGCGCCGATGTGATGGCAGCCTTGAGGTCGTTGAAGGCAACCCCGGCCACCTCTGTCCAGGAGAAACCCTCCTTGCATAGTAGGGCAGTGAGCGGGGCGGCGATGGTGCCATAGTCTTTGACGAATTTGCGGTAGTAACCGGCCAGGCCGAGGAAATTGCGTACTGCATGCACCGAGCATGGTTGGGGCCATTTCGTGACGGCCTGCACCTTGGCCGAGTCGCCGGCTGCAGAGATTGTGTGGCCCAGGTAGGCGATGGAGGTGGCGCCAAACTCGCACTTGGATTGCTTGACGAAAAGCGGTGCTGATGGAGGACATCGAGGATGGCGTACACATGACGAAGGTGTTCCTTCCAAGAGCCACTGAAGATGAGGATGTCGTTGAAAAAGACGAGGACGAAGCGGCGTAGGAACGGGGACAGGACATCGTTCATGAGCTCCTAAAACGTTGTCGGGGTGTTGCATAGCCCAAACAGCATGACTAGGAACTCGTAGAGGCCATCGTGGGTGTGGAACGCCGTCTTGGCGGCATCGGCGGCGTTCATGCGCACCTGGTGGTACCTAGAGGTAGTAATGGGCCATGATCCTAATGGTCTCTTCATAATTCTACTTGGCCTTTATACATTTTTTGCTCAAAATTGGGGCCCGACCCTTGAATTTTCTAAGCCAAATTTCAAGGCCCTTTACCACCCCTAGTGGTACCCGAAGTGAAGATCCAGCTCGGTGAAGAAGCGTGCGCCAAAGAGTTCGTCGAGGAGCTCATTGACCACTGGGATGGAGTAGGCATCCTTCACGGTGATGGTGTCAGGGCGCGGTAGTCGATGCAGAAGCACCATGTGGCATCAGCTTTCTTGATGAGGAGGACCGTCAAAGAGAACGCCGAGGAGCTACGACAGATGATCCCCTATGCCAACATGGACGCACATTGGCGCTCAAGTTCGTCCTTGTGCGCAGCAAGATAGCGGTAGGGGCGGACCGCCACCGGCGTTGACCTATGTATCAGGGGATGTTGTGGTCTTGCGGTGGCATGCCGACGGGTTCGGCGAAGACGGCGGCGAACTCGTTGAGGAGCGCCGTCAGGAGGTTGTTGCCGAAACAAACCTGCAAGGAAGGACTAGACGGACTGGCGACTCCTTGCCAACAAACCTTGTGGTAGTGGCACCAAAAAGACAAGGTGAGAGCATCGAAGTCCCACAGAATCGAGCCCAGGGAGCCGAGCCACTATGTGCCCAAGACCATGTCATAGCTGGCCAGAAGAAGAGGGAAGAAGTCGATGGTGAAGATCTCGTCATCAACGGACAAGTGTGTGGCGCTGTAGATGCCGGGGCACGAGATGCGCTCACCATTGGCCACCGTGACCTTCAAGTCCCCAGGAGCTGGAGGGAGGTGCGGCTCGCCACGTCTTCTGAGACAAAGTTGTGCGTGGATCCCGAGTCAAGGAGCGCAAGGAGCTTGGTGCCGCCCAGGAAGACATGAACCTGCATGGGGGAGGAGAGCCTTGAAGCGATCTTGGTACTCGCCTACAGACCCCACACATTTGCACACCATGAGTTTGCCCAGCAGGTTGGAGCGCAGGGGCGGGCTGAAGCGGATGTTGAGGAGGTTGGTGAAGCGGCGCCATGACGGGGTGCCCTCAGAGCTGAGCAGTGAGCACAGGCTTCCAAATTGTAAGACGCCATCCCCACCTTCTCTTCCTCCGTGATGCATTGCTGGATGAAGTAGGATTTGCACCGATTGATGAACGTCAGGGGATCGGATTTCCCATCAAATTTTGGGAAATCCATCTTCTGGAATCAGGGAGGCCAGTTGTTGTGGTGTTTATCGGAGGTCGGGGTCCTGGTGCCCGATACCGAGTAGGGCGGATGTTGCTGTTGCTGGAGTGCATCGACCGTGGTTTGCGGGTTCTCCACTGTCGTCATGAGGGTGTTGGTCAGGGTGGCGAGGTCCGCTATGGTCTGCCATGACGGCTGTGGAAGGGACAGCGGTTGCTAGTGGTGTGGGGGCGGTGGTGGAGGATGAAGATGAAGAGGAATGCCTAGAAGCTAATACCAGGTTGTCAAGGGTGCCGACATCAAGGGTAGTAGGGCCTCGGCTAAGCAGTTCGTAGCCTTGGCCGGTAATGGCACCGGGATTCTTCCCTGGTGGCCCAATGTTGAAGGCGATGAGATTAAGAAGAGGTAGATTAGGGAAATGATAATTCTTGCTTATCCTTCCAAATGGCTGAGTACAAATTTATATAGGCACCTTGGCCCCTGCTAATTAGGAAACAGATCGACTAATTCTCCTTCTCATAGCCTATTATTTAGCCACTCGTTGCCGCCGCTTGACCTGCTTCAGCTGGCGCACCGTGGCGGCAAGTCGCGCGCGTGGGCGACGTTGATACTGGTGTACCCCTAGCGTTTACCGTTTAGACTAACACTGTGTGGTCGTGACAACTTCTTCATTTGTGCATGCCATAAACTGTTTCTATGTTCACAATATCCATTTCCAGTTTTGTTTCACCAAGGACAATGTGCAATTTCTCAAGTGCCTCAAAGTTTAGGTACCATCAACTTGCATAAATACTAATTGAGATATTATGTGAATCATATTTGCTTAGAAGTGCAAAATGGGGGTGCATGCTTTTGACGTGGTATGCAATCATGTAATTTTCCATGTCGCCTGCACCTTTTTAAAATAAAATTTGAAATAGTAATTAGATTTCCTTCCATTGGATGTGTGTCAGGACTTGGGGTCCATGCAAATAAATATAAAGATGCCCATTTGGGAATGTACAAATATTTTGTTTTCCCTGTTCCCTTTTATGCTGTTATTGATCTTCCATACACACATTATTTGGGTCCCGCCTTATTCAAATTCTATACTATACAGGTTCCATCCATCTTGCATGGGCATGACCATTGAAAAGGCGAAAAAGCTAGACCACTTTGTTTGTTCAGACTGCGTGAAGGAAAATGGATCAAAGAGACTTTCAAACACATATGCTACGTCCCCAAATTCGGAACCTAAGGTAAGCTAACTCCCTTGTCCTTTATATATTGTATGCGTGATTATTTGTTTTTCTTTTCTAGATACTTAATTGTTGGACACTTTAAGTTATATGATCCCTTTTCTTGGCATAACATTTATGGAATTGTTTTTTAGCTTATGGCATTCTTTGCCAGCTATTTCTTGAGTTAGCAAATTCTCAGAAGACAGAAGGCATTCTCCCATGGAATCTGAGTTTGCACTATGCTTAGATTGAAACCATGGGTTTTAGTGCATTTGATTGGTATCTCAAGGGGCTTTTTAGTTTTGTGCTATTGTTCTAAAGCTCATACTTTTTTGTGGAGCTTTTGCTTTCTGCCTCTATATCAATTTCAGTTATAGTTATTTCAAGTCCTTCATGGAAATGACCTTTATTCAATTTGCAGAAGCTGTATCGGGCTGCCTTTGCTTGTGCCTCACAATTATTGTTGTACCCAAAAACTATACAACTTAACTCCAGAATATCTATTGATTCTTCGTGCATATTTTGTTTACCTTATCTCCATGGATAGCTGACACAGGTGTGGTTGATTCTCAGATTGGCACAAGTCTTGATCTTTACATGTTTCGGGTGCTTCCTTTAAGATGTAGTGTGCATGTTTTGTGCAGTATAAGGAAAAAAGTGTATGACTCTGGATTTATGCAGCAATATGAACCTATCTTAACAGTACTATCTTTTTTGGTAACCACTGTGCATACTGCTTTGGTCTTTATCTCTGCATCTTAATAGCAATTCAACCACACAAATATTTAATCCTCTACTATGTTTTTCCTAACGCATGTTTGTTCTCTTTTGGCTCAATAAATTGTAGGCTGAATCAAAAAGGCAGAGGCGGTAACAGCTCGGAGGCGCCAGAATCCATCGCCGAGGAGACACGCTGCTTCTGCGGCGAACCAGCCCGTTGCGAGAGCGGAGGTGTACAGTGCGGTAGAGCCAGTGTTTGCGGAACCTTAGGCTCCGTTGTCTCTTGGGTTGTCAGGCATTATGTTATCGGAGGAACGGTTTTGTTCGTTTCAGCCGGTGTGGCATGCCGTACATTGTACGGCGCGGCGTGTTGTTCTTGTTAGGGAAACAGGGGTACAGCCCTGGCGTTGGCTTGTCGGATTAGCAGCTGCGTGTGCATTGTGTTAATTGTTAACTGAATTACTGTCGACAGTTACCTCTGTGGCTGATGATTCCAGTCATGTAGTAGTTGCCTCTGGGCTCTGTTGTTGCCGAGCCCAAAAGACACGAACAATGTTGCCTGTTAGACTGCTATTGCTGCCGTTCTGTAATAATTAGGGGTGCCAATTGGTGACCTATAGGTGTCCTTCTAATTCTCTTTAGTTTAAAATTTTGTACTAATTTTTTAAAACGATATTTCAATTTAAAAATTTAGTACAAAATTTTGAACTAAAGAGAGTTGGAGGTGCAGGTGCCAATTTGCACTTGTCAATCTGCCATTTGTTACGGCAGATGATTACAGGCGGCATCTGGAGATCACCAGCTGCTATCACTCTGCATCAGTCAGTTAATAGTATTTTTCTTTTACAATAAATCAGCATCAGTCACTAACTATCAGTCAGCCAGTAGTATTTTTCTCCTACAACAAATCAATATCAGTCACAGCCAGCCCAACAGATTGTTGTTGAACTGTCTGATGATGATCCTGCGAGTTGTCTCCGCGGATTGCCGTGGGCCTCGCCACAAACCACTGGCGCCGGGGACGACCACGTCGCCGGAATGGGGGGAGCCATCCGAGCCCAGCGGTTCCTAGCCGTTTATTTTTTTTTTTCATTTCATTACCCCAGCCGTTTGTTTTTGCCTCACCAAATCGACGCGAGTGGCGGTGGGCGCGCGAGCGGCGAGCCAAGCCCTCCCTCCTTCCCTCCCAGTTCGCGCACCCCGCAGCTAGCTACTCATGCCGCTGGCTGCTCTTCTCCTGGTCGCCGCCGCGGCCGGCGCCGCTCCGCCGCGCGCTCGCGGGGGCCGGACAGGGGCGCGCCGCGGCTGTGGGGTGCGCCTGCGCGCCAGAGCGGCGGCTGGGGAGGCCGCGCCGGCGCCTTCCAGGACCCAGGTGAGCCGCGGGGCCGAAATGCGGTACGGTCTCGTCCAGATTAATAATGCGTTGATGTAGGTTGATGCCAACAGAAATGTCGCGCAAATTGATGGGAATGTTGCCGGTAAAAAAATTTAAACATCAATGCACAACCCATCACTCTGATGGGCAGTGGCGGACTTAGGATTGAAACTTAGGGTATGCCATGTTAAAATTTTAACATACAATTCGGTTTTCGGTACAATCTAAAAAAAATCGATGCACAATAAAAAATTCCACGAGCAATTCGGTATACAAGTAATTAGGTTCAATACTTGCATAGATTACAATATAAATAGTAGAAGCAAATTAAAGGTGTGTTTGGTTGAGCTGTGACTTTTGGAGAAGCTGTTGTGAGCTATGGGCCATAGAAAAACAGCTGTGAAAAAAGCAGAAGGCCATCTAGTTCGGCAGCTGTAATTGTTTATTAGAAAACTATTAAGGGAACCCATATATCATCCACAATCATCTCGATGCGGCCCTCTCAAGGGAGGGGAGCGGCGTGGGGAGGACGCGGAGCCTCAACAACGATGAGGGTAGAGACGCGCACTCATCAGAGCAGGGCCGCGCACCCGCCGGACAAGGCTTGTGATGCGCTGGCGGGAGAGGAGGTGAGGGGCGCCGAGGAAGCGGTCGCGAGAGGGAGGAGAGAGCGACGTAAAAAAAAAACACAAACCGGTATCTACATAATCAATGGCAAGTGGGTAATTTGTATGCCCAAAAGTCAGTAAAAGTAGGAGAAAGTGCTTTTGGATCTATACTAATGAAAAGCTGACTTTGGAAAAAATGTTGCCACCGGTAGAAACAAGAGTAATTTTAGAAGATTGTAAATTATATCATAAATCTTATGCCTCCCAATTTGAACTAGAACTGAGAGGTCATCAAGATTGGTAAGACCTTTGAAGCTGTCCTCATGTCTAGTGTCATCAATATGATTGTCAAGTTGCAATTCAATTTTATTAATCCCAGTCAAATAAGTCATTAGAAAGAGAAGGGCTGGCTTAGGGTATGCCACGGCATACCCTGGCCACCCACTGGGTCCGCCAGTGCTGATGGGGACAATTTTGAGGCTAATGTAGCACATTAATCTAGGATTGAGCACGGGTGGATGCCAATTCACGGTTGACGTAATGGCGGTGATTTCAATCCGCGTCCTGTATTTTGACATTTCCAGGGCGCTCTGACTGCAGTAACTTCCACTTAGTTATGGAGTGGGTGGTGAATTAGTTTTTTCTTTAGGTTCCTCATGTGAGTCTATGTCATGAAGGATTGACAGTGCTAAGTGGTGTAGGTGATAATGGAGAAGATCTCTAGTGGTGAAGAAGTTGGGGGTGCTGGAGGGGCATACTCATACAGTGCACTGAAAAGATTGGATCAAATATGGTCTAGTATATGTGGACCACAAGTAGGTATGTGTCGGATAATCTAAACATTATACAGAGAAGTTCATCCGGATTTATTGTTTCTGATATTAGCTCTACTAAGTTTGGCAATCATGATCGGTACTTGGATTCATATCTTTTGCACGTGAGTTTTGGTTGCGTAATCTGTTATTCACCACATACAGCTGCAGGAAACTCCAATTGGCTCATCATGTGGAAAGCTCTCCAAATCTATGAAAATCACTTTGCTCAATAGTCAATAGGAAGCTTTTACAGGCTTTGAGAAACACCACTTCTTCGTAGAAATCTTTTGTCCAGACAAGCATGGGATTGAAATGTGCCATACATATTTTGTTTGTTCAATGAACCGCTTGAGGATGAGGGGCATGATTGGTAGTGCTGATAGTTAGCAGTTAACTGCTGAAAGACTAACTGTATGGCTTTCCAGTTTAACAATGGACTTGCAACTGCATTTAGTAAAAAAGTTAAACAATTGTAACTGAAAGTTTGAACATCTCTTTAACTACATACTGATGGAAATGCATGCATGCAGATTCGAACGTCCCTGAAGTTGTTACTCGGGTTCAAGGGCCGTTGGTTGATTCTAATCTTGGTGCTGGTTCAGAGATATTTGATGTAATAGTGTGTGGTGGCACATTAGGTATATTTGTGGCTACTGCCCTCAGTTCTAAAGGCCTTCGGGTTGGAATTATCGAAAGCAACATAATCAAAGGGGTAATTCAACCCTATATGGCTATTCCTGAGTTGTCCCAAGAACATTTTACTGAATCATGAAACATATCCCTATATCTGAAAAACAGAGGGAACAAGAGTGGAATATTTCAAGAAAGGAGCTTATGGAAATTGTGGAGATTGGCATCCTTTCTGAAGCAGAGCTTGAACAGATTATTTCAAGTGATTTCAATCCTGTAAGACCTTTCAGATCACAAATTGACATCAAATACTATTTTTGTTTTATCATGCCTTGTTGTCTATCAATTCATTTTTTCCTTTTTTTTTTTTTGCTGTGCAGAATAGATGCGGATTTGAGGATAAAGGTGACATTTGGGTGGAGAACATTCTTAATCTTGGTATTTCGTAAGTTATCTGCTGGTACCACATATAAATCAGCTTTCATTAGTTTGTATTGTGCCAGTTTCAAGATCTTGGGAAAATGGATGTTGCCCCCGTCATGGTTCTTACGGCAGTAAGGCGATGTGTGGCGAGTCACCACCGCCCAGCCGCCTAGGCGGGCTAAGGCGACGCCTTAGCCCAAAACAAGGGAAGCGCCTTGTCGCCTAGGCGACGCCATGAGAACCAGCCCCACATGATTTTGATATTTACGAAATATGCAAGATGATAGAGTATAAATATATGATTGAACAAATAATGATCTTTATTTGTACTTATAGCATAGTCTGAAAAGGGTAAATATGTAGTATCTGAAGTGGCAATGAGTAACATGAGACTAACATGTATATTGTTATCATTATATAGATCTTCAACTTTTGTTTGCAAGTTCAATTCCTTCTTCGTTCTATTTAGTTTATATTTTAAGTTGATTAATATCTAAAACATATGTATGCAGCAATTAGGAATACCATATAAAACTATTTCTTGATTAAAAGTCATCTTCAGGTTAAATTTCTTGCAGCAAGAGAAAGCTCTTAACATAAATAAAGAAATAATCTTAGCTGATCTATCAGTATATTTTACATTTTCAGGCCTGCTAAACTTGTTGAAACCATGAAAGAACGCTTTATTTCTTCAGGAGGAGCCATATTCGAAGGGAAGAGTCTATCAAGCATTTATGTCTATGATGATCGTGCAGTAAGTAAATTTTATTTTGTCTACTTAGCCATATTAAAACTGCTTCAATGGAGATTTCTAAATTTTGTAAGTACTTTGGCATAGTTTTTTTGTTTTTTTGGTAATAGATTGACCTGCATTATCCTTATCTGATTCTGAATGTATATTATCTTGTTTTTACTAATATAAGAAAAAGACACTCAACCACAGGGACGGCTTCACTAATATAATAAAAACTTATTTTGATCAAGAAATCATTCCATTTATTATGTATACTTTTAAATGTTCTTTTCAGAATCACTTACTTCAGAATTTAGACCAGTAGATCTATTGTTGTGCTAGTTTGGCATTAGATAGTTGGTATTTGCAAGCAAGGAGGTATTAACATTCCACTATTTTCCAACAGGTTCTAAAACTGAGTGATGGTGATTCCTTGCCTTGCCGACTTGTTGTTGATGCTATGGGTAATTTTTCTCCAATTGTGCGGCAGGTATTTCCACATATCTATGTATCCAAAGTCACATCATAGTTGATAACTTAATTCTACGAATGAGGCTTCCAACTTGTTTGATTTAGGTGTAGGTGTGGCACCTGTCTCTCAATGCTGCTTTAGTTTCTTGTATGGTGCCACTTAGTACAATAATGGTAGTTTCTGAAGATTACATTCCTGTCATACAAGTTAGCATGTGCTTACACCTATAGGAACATATGGTGGTGATGTTTCACTCAGCTTGAACAGTATGATAAGTTCATTAGTATCCCAGGGTTGGCTAAGCATATTTTAAGCTTTAAACCTGTGCAAACCAAGTTCCATGTTCACAATATAGAAGTAACTTTTGAGCAAAGTTTTTACTACATCAAAAATAAAAATGACATGCATGGAAACAGAAATTGGTTTTTTGTAACTTTAACTAAGGGCTTGTTTGGGAGGGCTTGTTCTGGCTCATCTTCACCAGAGGCACTGTAGCGCGAAGCTGTTTTGTAAGCTTTGGCTAAAATGAACTCGAAGCCAGGTGAAACCAATTTTTTTGGCTTCATTGGCTTTTAGCTTCACTAATGAAGCCATTTTGGGAGAAGCTCTCCCAAGCGGGCACTAAAAGGGAAGCTAGGAAGCACAGGAGGAAAGTTAGGGATATAGTTTGTAAAGTGTTTCAAATTTCCATAGATCTGATGCTCTCATCTTCATTGCATCAGGATTTTGGGATCATTGAACACTGTGCCTGTATCTAACTTTATTTTATTAGTCGCATATCCATCTTACTGCTGCAGTCATTTCCTGATTCCACTCTACAAATCAGTTATGACTCTTCTGTCCTTGTGCAAGATCCGGTCTGGTAGAAAACCAGATGGAATGTGCCTTGTTGTTGGTGCTTGTGCTCGTGGATTTGAAAAAAATACAACAAGTGATATTATTTTCAGTAGCTCATCAGTAAATAGAGCTGGAAATTCAGGAGTACAACTCTTCTGGGAGGTAATTGTTTCTTTCTCAATCAGCCTTTTTAATGCAAAATCATAGCAATGAACTTGGATGTCTAAACTTTGACATCATGTTCTCCACATTATTGTACTTTGTTCCACAAATGCAGCATTTTTTATAAAGAACAAAAGTGCTTTTGACACAGTTACCATCTGTTCTTTGTGAAATAGTTAAAAAATGCTGTTTCATGAACTGCTAAAAATTAATCCAAATGGGATTCAAACCCTTTTGATGTTCCAATGTTATATTCCTTGTCTCATTTGATCTGAGCGTTTCTATAGGCATTTCCTGCTGGTTCTGGTCCCAATGATCGTACTACGTACATGTTCACTTATGTTGATCCAAAATTTGGGGGCCCTAAGCTAGAAGAACTTTTGGAAGTGTTTTGGAAGCTTATGCCTGCTTACCAGGTGAATGATGTTCTGTCATATACTTACAGATTGTAAAGCTAACAGGATTCTTTGTCAGTGGCCGCATTTTGTTTTAAATTGGTTTATATCCATACTTTTGAGCAAATAAGTTTATGTACATACCTTTGGTATCTATTTTAGTCGAGTATCATTTATACAATTTGCTTTGTACTTAAAGAATCATTACTCAATCAAGGAACATGATTTTCGAACAGCATAATCAATTATTATTTACATTCATGGTGCACGACATATCCTGATATGTAAATGTACATAGCAAAAATGTGTTGCACTATTAGACATATTATCAATTTCTGGTACTTAGATGAAAGTTACAACATACGAGGACAGGCGGTTGTGATCTTTCTATGTTGATCGGTCCACCTTCCTTTTCTCTTAGGAGTCGAATATGACATTGTTAAGTATCCTTCTTGTTTATTGTTCTGCTGTTTTTTCAAATTAATGGACACGGTTGGCTTTTTGATTTATAACAAAAATGATCTGATGTCTCCATGGAAGTTTATCTATTTGATAAGCTTACGCCAATTCATCAACTGCATAGTTGTATGTGGTCTAACAATAGCATATGTAAGCTGAAATGCTGAAAACAGTTAAACTTAAAAATGTGATAAACCAGTTTGTCAGCAATTTCGTATGCATTGCTGTACATTATGATCTTGCTAATTTACATGTGTTTGTAAATCATGTTATTTATTTATTTATTGTTTTGTTTATGTAGGATGTAGTTCTTGAAAATCTGGATATAAAGAGAGTTATATTTGGAATTTTCCCAACTTACCGGGATAGGTATATCCTATGTCCTTCCTCTTTTGTCATGCCAATTTATGGCATATTGTATTCACGTCATGGGTGTTCCTTGGCTGAATATATGAGAAGTTTTATATGAAGAGAACAAATGCTCATTTGGACTTGAGAACTGTGCATTTTGTTAATACATATCTAGCATAAACACGAGTGATAAGTCCCAAGATTTAGCTTTGCTGTTCTTCTAAAAAAAGATTTAGCTTTGCTGATCATTATCTGGGCTGTATCTGCAGAGTTTCATAGTTTACATGTCCTTCTCTTCTGATTATACCATTATTGGCACTTTCGTGTTTAGGTTTATGTGCAAATCTGACACAATCAATTCCACCATTTCAGCCCCTTACCAGCTGCATTTGACCGCATCTTACAGGTATGTGATTTCTGTTATCAGAAGCTCTATTGGTCCTGCATCTGTTAACCCCCTGATGCCGTTGCACTTCAGGTTGGTGATGCTAGTGGAATACAGTCACCTGTTTCATTTGGAGGTTTTGGAAGCTTGACGAGGCATCTTGGTCGTTTGTCAAATGGTTGTTTGTTGAATTCCACTCATCTTTAATGCATTATTGTTTTATATCATGAAAAATATATGTTTGCTCTAACATTAATGAAAAACAGTCAAATTCATTCATATTGTAGTAAACTGAATAGAACTATACTTACATGTTAAATCATCACAATTCACAACCTACGCCTCTCTTAATTCATTTCATGAAACTACAGACTTGGCCCCTGTACCACAAAACTACACTTTCTAGACTACACCATTAGTTAGGAAATCAACTGGCATCCTTAGCCCATATGTTAAGATGCTATTAATTTAGATGTTAAGCCGCAGTATTGCTTTATTGCTATGAATCTTGCACGCCTTTACTTTTGCTGTGGTATGCTATCCATTTGGTTTCACATTCTTTCTTCTTTTTATTCTTTGGAGCTAAAGGTATATATGAAGCAGTTGAAGGTGATTTCCTGGATGCACATAGTTTGCGGCTGCTGAACCCTTACATGGTTAGTATACTCCATAGCCCTTTCATTATAATATGAAGTGGAGTAGAACCTAATTAGGTTTTCGGAATTGCAGCCAAATTTAAGTGCATCATGGCTGTTTCAACGAGCGATGTCAGTAAGGCCGCATGTCGATGTGTCACCAACCTTTATTAATGAGCTTCTCTTTGCTAATTTTCAGTCAATGCAGGTAACTTGGGTTGCTTAAAAGATAAGCCAGTGTCAATTGTTTTATTTATCTTATAATTTTGATTCTTTTTTCAATATCAGAAGCTTGGGGATTCTGTACTCCGGCCATTTCTCCAGGTTGTTACTTGCACATTGTACTAAAACCCAGGAATTTACATTGTTATATCCATATACAAAATACTGTTGAAATTGTGCATTTGCAGGACGTGATACAATTTGGACCTCTGGTGAAAACGTTGGGTCTAGTAATGCTCGATCGGCCACAAATTCTCCCTTCAATATTTAAGCAGGTAAAACATGTGAAAAATAGCACAATCTCCCATTTTTCTCTTTTGAGTTCATGAAAGCTGCGATGCCTTGGCAAATCCTTGCATTAAGGTTTGGCAAATTGGAGTTTAGTAGCACATTGATTCTGCTTTCTTCCAGGTTGGACTTGGAGTCATCCTTGAATGGTCAGGCCATTTTCTGATGCTTGGTTACTACACTTTCCTTTCTACCTTCATCGATCCAGTCACGAGGTACAATGGATGGCATCTCTCTAGTGTCAAAATCCACACTTCTGTACTGTCTAACATTCTGGCATGCTTGCTATTTTCAAAACATTTTGAAGAACTTGGGTCGAATCCTTGCCTCCAAGAGACAAATATCAATGGAAACGGTATCTTGAAGCATGGAGATATGGAGCTGGTTTAGATTATCGTCAAGGGGAATAAACAGCTTCATTGTAAAGAACTCAGGTCTCCCTTAGGAAAACAAGAAACGTGTATAGATAAATCTCCATGTGTACAGCTTTCCGTTAGAGGAAAACATTTTGAGAACAGAACAGACAGAATCACTGATTGATTAAGTCTGTTTTTCACTTGTAACTTACTACTTAGCTGAACTCCTGAAGTGAATATGTGTTGTCCATATCATTTTTCCAATAATGCTGAATCAAGCTCAGTGTGGTTTGATATGTGTTGAATAATGTATCAACTATGCAAGCTGAAAGTAAATGCCTCGTATTTTGCGTGTGGAACAACAATTAACTTCCATTTTATCAAATAAACAAGCCATACAGGGAGATTATGTGATTTGTTTCACCGTCTCAGGTCAAATAGCCACTCCTGTGAATAATGAACATGTGGTCCAAAAATGATATCTTTTTTCCTCCATGAAATGCTCTATTTAGATAGCCAATAACAAAACATGTCAATGCAACAATAAAATGGGTCGCAACAAGTGTTATTTTGTGTTTCGGACAATATACCTTATCAGGTCTACAGAAGGAGCAGTATTGGTTGTAAGATTCACCAATATTCACAGTAACAGATTGGGATGACTGGATGAGGTTGTGCTTTGGTGCAAGGCCACAACAGAGTATGCAATTCCTCAATTACAAGATGCACATTTGTATTAAAAAGAATATTTCCAGGATACATTTGAAGCAGATGGTTCCTGTGTAGAGTGTCTTAAAAAACTTTTCTATGTCAAAACCTATCACACTATCAACAACTGTTGCTATCTTTTAACACACTCGATCTGGATAGTCAGATCCTGAACCCCAGCTTCATGAAATATTCGTGAAGCTCTATTTCTTATGGAAGACTTGTCAGCTTCGGCGGATACGTGTAGGTGAAAAGTGCCTATGATGTCAGTATTTGTTAAGTTCCATACATGAACATTATCGACTCCAAGGACACCTTCAATCTTCATAACATCATCCAACGCTGCAGTCAAATCCTTTTCATGACTCCTTGGGACTCTCTGCAACAGAATTTCAGCAGAATTCCTTAACAATGGAAGAACAGAAGATATGATCATTACTGAAATGAATACTGAGCATAGAGGGTCGGCTATAAGCCATCCCTTGTACTTGATCAGTAAGGTCGATATTACGACACCAACGCTTCCCATTGTGTCAGCAAGGACATGCAAGAAGATTCCTTCCATGTTGTGGTCAATGTGATGCCGGTGTCCTGATTTCTTAGGGTTTCCAGGTTCTGATGAGCTCAGTAATACTTTCGAAGAGTGACCTTCTGTGCCGTGAGAATGCATATTGCTAAGAGGAACCTCAAGAATCTGTTGCCCGATACTAATACTGCTGCAATTTTGATGAGCATGATCTCCACTGTGATGGCAATGTTCTGAATGGTCATGGTGATGATGCTCATGGCCATGGCTATGGCTATGTTTATCCTTGCAGGTGTTATCCATGATGTTGTTATGAATGCCCTCACAATTACTATTACCGCAGTGATCATGGTTATGCCTCTCACCTCCATGGTGATCAGAACATGCCTTAGCATGATTAACAGTGTGATGATCATGACCATGATGTTGATGATTTTCATGGCCATGATTTTGGTGATCTTCATGGCCATGATGATGTGAATGAGAATGTGAGTGGGAGTGAGAACAGGTACCACCATGAGCATGATGGTGCTCCTCATGAAAGAAAACCAGTCCAATGATGTTTACGACAAGTCCACCGACTGAAACTGCCAAAAGACTACTAGTTGATATTTCCCGAGGCTCAAGAATCCTCTCAAATGACTCCAACACAATTAGCGCACCAACAAGAACCAAGAACACTGCATTAACATACCCTGACAGTACCTCAAACCTGCCCCTTCCAAAGTTGTACATCCCATTCGCAGGCAATCTTGCAATGTAGGATGCATAGAGACCAATTGCCAGTGCAGCACAATCAAACAACATATGGCAAGCATCAGAAATCAGCCCAAGACTATCACTCATGAACCCACTGCCAAATTCCACAAACATGTAAGCTGTATTGATCAAGAGAAATGCAGCAATCTTCCTTGACTTGCGCTCACTCAGGATATGCCTGACTGGACCCATGACTGCCTCATAAACCGACTCTGACACATCTTCGCTCCCAAGCTCCACATATCCTGCAGGAGCCAACTCCCTGCTGGCGATCCACAAGAGGAATCCACAGATCAAGAAACCCGGTAAAGACAGCTTCGGGTAGTATACCAGCTCAAGAACAAGAGTGCACAAGAACGTCATTGCAAAATCCACACTTGGCCTACCACTGCCGCCATCATGCTCCTGCCGCCGGCCCAAGGCCATCCCAAAGAAGGACGCGTTAAGCAACACCCACCAGAGCGGGACGATCGGCACTTCTCCATCAAGACGGCCGCTGGTGTCGCTGCTACCGAAAAAGGAGAGACCCACAAGGGCCGGCACGGAGAGGACGGCAGCGGCAAGTGCAAAGGCCGCCGCTTGGGCGCGCCGACTGCGCGTGGCATGCCGCGCGGTGGCCGAGTGTTCTGACGAGGAAAGGAAGCCAGAGACGAATGGTATCGCGAGGGTCACGGAAGAGGATCGGGGTATGCAAAACAGAGATAAGGCCGCGACGGCGACGGAGAGCACGCGGCGGCGGGAGGGGCGGCGGAGGGCGCGGGCGAGCAGGGCGCCAGCGGACTCCGCGAGTACGAGGAGGCCCGGGGAGGGGAGGACGCGGAGGGCGACGAGCCGGAGGAGGAGGGAGAGCGCGAGGAGGAGGGCCGGGCGGAGGAGGGCGGGGAGCCCCGGGAACGGGTGGTGGGCCTGGTGGGCCTTGCGGGAGACGGCGGCGAAGTGGAGGAGGAGGAGCGCGGCGGCGGCGAGCAGCGCGAGGAGCGGGGGCAGCGTGAGCACGTGGCCCAGGGAGGGGAGCGCGCGCGCGGCGGGCGCGAGGAGGAAAAGCGCGTGCAGCACGAGCAGTCGGAGGAGCGTGGCGGCGCACGGGGACGAGGGGGAGGCGGATGCGGCGGAGGGGAGGCCGCGGGCTTTGGACGGGGTGGGGAGCGGCGTGGAGGGGAAGCGGAAGGACGGTTGCGCGGAGAGCCGCGGCGGCACGGACAGCCGGAGGTGCGGCGCGTGGCGGCCGGACATGGCCGGCGGCGGCGGCGGCGGATCGGGGGCGGAGGAGCGGAGGTCGGGGGTAGGGCCGGGTGTGGGAGTGACCGGAGGAGGCGAGGAGTGGACTATGGACTAGTCGTCAGTCATACTGGCCTCGCGCCGTGGGTAGTTGGTTTGGAAACGATGGGCCGTGATTTCCTAAAAAAAATGATCGAGGGCTGAAACCCAAGTGGACCGGGTCGAACCTTTCCTCCTGGATCTATCATTGGTCCTGTTTGGTTGGGGCCCTAGCACACCTAGCACGAGTTCTATATGTGCTAAGAAACCAAACGAACTCCAATTATACTAGATGAGTCTTTGAGGCCCACACCCAATGTTACTTTGCGTCCCTAGATTAGGGCACCTGCATGACTCAGTATAAAAAAAAACTCCGGACAGGGTGCCGCCAACTCGGCCACCCCGCGTGCATGTAGCTAATTATTTAGACATGTTTTCCATAAATCAATGTGTCTTATATAATTATTTGATCAAAGCACTTTGTGTGCATGTAGCAAAATTTTTTGATTTGTGCTAATGTGTAGCACAAACCAAACAAAATCTTGTGCTAGCACTTGTAGTATGCAAGCATTTTTTATTTATGTTAGGTGTGCTAACCCCAAACCAAACAGGGCCATTCTCTCACCAGCTGCTTTTCTATACTATAAAAGTTGAAACAATTAAAAACAATTCTCACCCAAAGTGGACCACCCTTACCCCTCACAGATGGCCCCACACCGCGGGTCCCAAAATGGTGGATAGATGGTGGATAGATGAAAACAGCTATTTCTAAAATGTTTCCACTCAAAACATCCAATTTTTCTCACCATAGCTCTCCTATGTACCCATCGTACCCACCTATTGATCTCATATGGAAAGCCAATTAGCTAGGAATTTATCCACGCGTGCACCCTTCCTCCGTGCACCTATTTCCTTCTTTTGGTTTCTTCTTTTTAGGCAACAAACAAATTAGCTAGGGAAGGATTGCAATTTCTTTTTACTTCCTTTTTCGCCAGTGGCCACGTCCTTCTTTTTGTTTATTCTTTTTATTAGGCAACAAATAAATTAGCTAGGGAAGGATAGAAATTCCTCTTTACTTCCTTTTTCGCCAGTGCCCACGCGCGCATGATCTGCGGTCCCTCTCCTCCAGGCCAGCTCCCCTCTCCTCCAAGGCTTGTCTCGCTCCCCTAGCCACGATCTCTAGAATGCTAACAGCCTGATGCAAGCCATATCATTCACGGTTCTCCCCCAATCCATCGACCAACCGCAATTGCAAGGTACAAATTTAGCCGCCCCTTCACTGTATCCGTGGATGTGTGCATGAGTTCGATAGATCAGTTGCTTAAATATTTATTTTCATGGATCGTTGCAGTTACCAGCGCCACTCGCCATTGCACCAGTACAGCGTTTAATTTGTCCAGTTTCATCGCCCTCCAAGTTCACTGGGCGGCTCGACCGCTGGCGCCACGAGACGTTCAAGGCGATCGTCAACGTGACGCGTATTAGCAGCTAGCTACGGTGAGTGCTTTAATTTCCTGCCATCTTCTTCTGAGAGTGCGCCTCATCTGAGCGTGTGATTTGCCTGTTTACGCTGTGCCAGTTCGATTATTTAGATTTGTGCGATGGTGCAAGTCCTGGTGTGTTAGCTAGATGAATGCATCTTCCACGTCCAAACATTGCTGCGCTCAAGATGTGGCCTGAGTGAAGGAAGTGATTTCAGGTATGGAAGCCCTTCATCAGTAGTTTCCCATCAAAATCTTAATACTTTTTACACCAGCAATTTTCTATACTTATCTTTTATACCCGCGTATTATTTTCTTTTAGCACATAATTTTATTTTTCTTCTCACATGCATTCACCCATAATTCGCGTCATTATTTATTTTGGAAGGATAATAATTGACATCATTGTTTATAGAAGTAAAAGAAAGACTTGTATTATTTTTGAAATAAAAATAAATAACATTATTATTTGATGGAAGAAAAATTAAATATGTGCCTATGGCACGTACATCTCCGCTATGTGGAATTAAAAAAAATGTTAATTTGAACATGGCAGAAAACACTTTCCAACTTTCAGTACCGTTTATTTTAGCTGCCGTGGCATTGCCACGTGAGCTAGTCTGTGATTTGAGGTGGTTGTCCAATCAGCAAATAAAAAATAAAAAGCCCATGGAGTCAATGATTTTTCACATACTGCAGTGAATTATTTCCTTTAGCTTCGTTAATGTTGATTTTTTTTCATTTTCATTTACTAAGTATTTAAACAGATAGATAAAAAAACAAATAATATATTACATTATTATATTTTTGTGAGAATACCTTTCTGAACCAATTGCAAATTTATGAAACTCCCAACTTTTAAACTGTGTTTGAATGTTTTCCTTGTCATTTGGATTTTACATGATTCTTTAGGAATACATTCACAAGAACAGCTTTTGTATGTATCCGGGGTCACAGTTGAGCAAAACAAAATTCAAGCGAGCGGAAGAAAGTAATAGACCCCCCCCCCCGGGTCGGCTATTTTATGGTCGACCATAGGCGAGGTGTCCCTACAGTTGAAACTCCGACAACTCCTTTTTTCCCATTTTTTTAGTAATTTTTTGTCATTTTTTCCCATTTTTGAAGAGACAGATAATTTTTCAAGCAAAATTTGGGGAGGTAGAAAAAAAATTCAAGAAAATTTTTGGTGAAATAAAAATATTACAAGAAAAAATTTGACAGAGAAAAATTTATGAAATAAAATGAAAAATTGTACATCCAAAAATTTAAAAAAATCAGGTAATTTCTTTTGCTAAAAATTTTTGTATGAAAAGAAGAAAAAAAGTAAAAAAACCTACCGGCTGCCCACTGGCGGCACCGCCCCCGACCCGCCCCACCGCCTACCCATCGCCGGCCCCACTGCACCGCTCCCCCAGCTGGAGATGCCGGAGCTCGCCGCCGGCGTTGCGAATCCCCACCGCTCCACACCACCTAGCCGCCGCGCCTCCCCACCGCCGCCACACCACCCAGCTCCGCCGCACTGGATTCGGGAGGAAGGGGAAGGGGCTCCGGTGGCTGGATCCGGGAGGGATAGGAAGATGGAGGAGAAAAGGGGGAAGAAGAAGGAAAATAGGAAGATGGAGGAGTGGATCGACCGTAAGTTACAAAACTTACGGTCAACCGCAGACTCAACATCCCCCCACCGCACACCACCCCACCACCACCATCAAATTAAAAAAATCCTTCTTTTGGCCCACTGACAACACTTAATACATATTTGATCTCTTATCTAAATTAAAAACAATTCAGCCAATGCTAACTGCATTTCCTCTCAAAATAAAATCTTAGGGCATGTTTGGCACAGCTCCACTCCAGTAACTCCATCAATATGTCATGCCAAACGCGACCAGCTCTAACAACTCCAACTCCGGCAAAAACATAGAGTTGGGCGGCCAACTCCATGTTTTTCCTAGAGCTCCTCAATGGGTACTCCATAAACACTTGTTATGTATACCCTCATGGAGTCGGGATGAAATTACCCACCTTTGACACTGGTTACACATAACGGTTCGCGAGAAAAAAAAGCGCTCTTCTCCTTCCCTGCGCTTGTACCCTTTCCTCTCCCGAGCCGCCCAACTTAGAGGGTGGAACCCTAGCCCCCCCCCCCCCCCCCCCCCCCCGCAGACCTCGCCGGCGGCCACTGATTTGGAGCGGAATGGAACGCACTGAAGATGATCTCCTTCCCCATCTAGGTATTGATGTCTAATCCCTCGTGAATTCCATGTAATTTGTCTTTCTTGTCACTCAATTTTTCTTCCCCATCCATGGCGCCATGGCTTCTTCCTCACAGGGGGCTTCCATCCCGCCAGCCATGGCCGACCCTAGTGCCACCACGGGTAGCGAGCTTACCGAGCTCGACCATGGGCATGCCACATCTGTTGGCCGGGGAACTGTGCCCCTAGCGTCGGCCATGGCCCTGGCGCGGCCAGCCTGGGTGTTGGCGCGGCCGGCAGGGGCCCTGGCGCGGCCGAAAGAGGGGCTGGTCGGGGAACTGCCCAAGAAAGCCATGGAAGGTCCTGTGCCAGTAAAGGTTTCGTTCAAGCAAACAATGCGGCTAGAAATAAGAAAGCAAGAGATGTGGTATGTAAAAAATGGTTTTATCTTGTTTCAATCTCTTGCAAATTGAGAATAATTGCAATTTCATTACCATTGTTTCAATGATACAAAATTGAAAACTAGTGCTGTGAATGCTTGAAATGTTATTGTACTATATAGGGTGATGCAGTAGAATGGAATGACACGAATACATCAATCATATGTTCATTATTTGCCTAACAAGTTAAGGAAGGCAATAGACCGAACACCCACTTGAACTCAGTAGGCTATGACGAGGTGGCCGAAAGTTTTTATCAGATGATAGGAATTCATGTAACCAAGTTGCAATTGAAGAACAAGTGGGATAAGCTTAAGCCTGATTTAGTTGCATGGCAAAAAGTATTGAAGCAAATTGGATTGGGGCGGAATGTCGCTGATGAGATTATAATGGACATCGAGTGGTGGAAGAAGACAAAGAAGGTGACAATCTAAAATTCGTTTTGTATAGAAATGATTGAGGGATATTACAGGATATTCAGGGAAGTGGCAAGTACTATGTTGTCGATGCAAGATATCCTAATCGCCCTGGGTACCTCTCTCCATACAAGGGTGAAAGGTACCATATGCCATAATGGCATAGAGGTACGGAACCTAAGACTCCAATGGAAAGATTCAATCACATTCACTCATCCATCCGGAATGTCATTGAACGATCATTTGGATTACTAAAAATGAAATGGCAAATTCTCTACAAGGTACAATCCTATCCTATATACAAGCAAAAGATAATTGTTGTGGCAACTATGGTCCTTCATAATTTTATTCAAGAGCATGGAGGTGATGAAGACTTTGCTCGTTTCGATCATGATCCAAATTTCATACCTACGATACCAGAAAGATACAGCAAATATGTTGTTCCATCATCGGCGTCTGATGGGTCAACATCTACACCCAATGCTCCAATGATGGATTCATTTCGTGATGAGCTGGCGACCGCAGTTTCTCTTGCTTGGAAGTAGTCGACAAAGTTTATTATTCTCATTTTGCATGTGAACTTGGAATGCGAACTGTTCAATGATTGTTGCATTTTTGGACTGTAGCGTGGTACTGTAGCGAAGTACTGTAGCGATTATTGTAGTCAAGTATTGCTGCAAAGAAACTGTAGCGCACAATAAAAAAATCGAGGCAAAAGGGATCATTTCTCATAATTCCTCCTTTTTCTTGGAGCTGGAGTCAATCAATCAGCCAACACGTTAACAACTCTTTGTTTTTCTGGTGTTGGTGGAGTGGAGCTGAAAAAAGAAATATGAAGTTGGTGGAGTGGAACTATTTTTTTTAAGCTGGAGTGCTCCTAAATAGGTCATGTATACTGAAAATCATTTGACATGCTAACATGTCACCTTGACTAGAGATACCACATGATGGAACTTCAGGGTAGCAGGCACAGCTTCCTCCAGCGAAGGCTGCGAGCTGCGCACTATTTCAGCGTGAGCGCACGAAAGGTAAATCATCGTTTCAAGGGTGTGTTTAGTTCCATCCGTAAACACAAAAAAGACGTAAACACATTAAAGTGAAAAGGAATCTTACTAATTTGAAGTACTAAATGAAGTCTATTTATAAATTTTTTTGCATGGATGGGCTGTAAATCGCGAGACGAATCTAATGAGCTTACTTAATTCATGATTTGCAACAGTGATACTACAGTACCCATCCGCTAATTATTGATTAATCATGGATTAATTAGCATTATTAGATTCGTCTCGCGATTTACAACCCATCTGTGCAAAAAGTTTTGTAAATAGATTTCATTTAGTACTTCAAATTGGGAAGATTCGAAACGCAAAAAAAAAAAAATTTGCATTTACACCCTACCGAACTAAACACGGCCCAAATCACCAATCAAGATTCAAAGATAGGACTCGAAATTTGCCGGGAGGAACGCGTGGCGCGCGCGTCAAGCCTACGCGCCTCGGCTCCGTCTCGGTTTGGGCGCTCCGACAGCTGCCGGCCATCATAAATCCACCCGGGATCGGAGCGCCCTCACACTTTCTCGCCATCTCCCCTCTCAGCCTCTCTCGCCGCCTCCCTTCTCAGCCCTTCTACCATCGGATCCATCCAGTCCAGACTCCACAACTCGATCGATCTCGCGTTGGCCGGCAGCATGGCGCTCCGCCGCTCGAAGCCCTTCCTGGCGGCGTTCCCGCTCATCGACGCCGCCATCGAGGGCGCCGACGCTGCCGGCGTCCTCTCCCGCGACGAGTTCCGGAGCGCCAGGGCCAGGATCGTCGAGCTGCTCTGCGACGCCGCGGACGACGATGGCAAGGTGGAAGGATTCTGCGAGCTGCTGGACGAGGCCATGGCGGGGTCGCTCGCCACGCTGCGGGCCGTGCCCCTAGAGAAGATCGAGCTGGCGTCCGGCGATCTGGTCGGCGCCGTCGGCGCGCTGATCAAGGACCACCCGTCGGAGCGGGTCCGCGGGTTCGCGCGCGACGTCGTGCGCGGGTGGAGGGCGGGCGTCAAGGCCGAGCTCGCCAGGGCCAGGGCCGCCATGGACGTGCTGCTGGACGGCCTCTCATCATCTACTCCGCCGCCACCGGTCAAGGACCACTCGGCGCCCGCCGCCAACTCCGACACGAAGACGAAGAAGGAAGGGAAGATACCGGAGGAGCAGCCTCGTGCAAGGAAGACACCCGCCGCCATCACCAGCAGCCATCCTAGCACTAGCACGGCGGAGTCCAAGAAGGGGGCTCCGATCGCCAGCGCCAGCAAAGCCAGGCCGTCAGCGAACATGGGAGCTCCAGCCGTTGTCCCTGCGCAGCCGAAGAAGACGCTGCCCGCCGTCGTCAGCAGCGTGGCCGAGTTGGAGAGGAAGATGGAGACCACGAAGCGTAAGCTCCACGAGCGGTACCAGGAGGCCGAGAACGCGAAGCGGCAGCGCAAGATACAGTGGATCGAGCCACCACGACAACCGCCGCCGGGGATGAAGAAGGGCCAAATGCCGCGCAACGCGCACCCGGCACGCTGCGCGGCGGTGAATTGCTTCGTCAAGTCAAGCTCGCTTGGGATGAGGGTTTAGTTAGGGTTCTTCTGCATTTATCGATCCTGACCATGAAACTAGAGAGTTGCATCTGCAAAGTTGTGTAGGCTATGCTTTTCTCAGGATGTGATCGTCGTCAGGGAATTGACATGTAAAGTGAATGGATACTCCTGCGCTCTGCTGCAAATTTAGTTAATTTCATAAAGCTGCATCGCCATGATCTGCTGCTGTTCAGTTGTGCAATATACATCACATCAGCAGGAGCAGAGGCACAGCACCGGCATTCTCCATACAAATTATTGCTACAGATAGTCCAGCTCATCCTGTACATGTAAACTGAATTGATACACCTGCGCTCTGCTGTAAATTTCGTTGATTCCTTAATGCTGCATCCACATGAACTGCTGTTGTTAGTTTCGTTAAGTTCGTCAGCTGCACGAGCAGAGTCAAACGACTGAACAGTTGTGGCTGTTTCCCCCCCCCCCCCCCCCCCCCTCTATTTTTGTGAGCTTTAGACATTCCGAACGTTGATTAGCCATGCTAAAGAGCCGGAATTGCATGGCAATGAACTTTCAGCATGCATCAGTGAAAGGACGGTAGCGCGCTCTAGCCTAAGAGGAGGAGGGGATGAATTAGGCAACTAAAAACTTAGACCTATGGCTCCAACTAGTTTGCACAAAATTAAACTAAAACAAGCTATCTAAATGTGCAACTATAGTTGTTCTAGTGTGAAACCCCTATCCCAAAAGAGTTTAACAATCTATAGCCTTTCCTATCAAGAAATTACTCTATGAAAGTAAAGGCATACAAATTGTTAGTATGAAATGCGGAAGCTTAAAGAGCGGGATAGGAGATAGCAAACTCTTGACGCGGGTGTTTATCCCGTGGTTCGGTTAGCCACAAAGGCACACCTACATCCACGTTGTTGTAGCACTCACTAAGAGTATTGCTACTCGGCCACCAAGTCTCTTCCGTGAACACAATCACGGTCACCTTGGCCCCGGGTTCCACTAAAGAGCTTCTCCACAAAGGATGGGGGTCTCCACGTCCCCCGCACAAAGTGTCGTCGCCGCTCCATACCAAGTCGGAGGGTCGATGCATTGCCGGTGAGCTTCGCAGCTCCAAGGGGCCAGCGCACCAAGCTCTTCTTTTGGTTCACTAGAGAACCACAGCATAAGGGCTCAAGGCCTTGCAATCTCACTCACTAAAAGCTAATCCTTTACACAACACTATCAAAGTGTGCTAAGGGCTAAGGATATGAACACTAAGCTCTTGGATGGCTTGGAGTGGTTCTTGGGTGTGTATGTGACTTCCTTGAACTCCAGCGATCTTCAAATGGCCGGGGGATGCCATATATATAGGCCTCCAAGTCGTGTAGCCGTTGCTCCAACGGTCAGCAGAAAACTGCGTATCATCGGATGAACCGATGCCTCTGGCAGGGGTAGCGTCAGTTCATCCAGTCACTCTAGGACCCGAAGTAGCCGTTGAGCTCTTGACAGCTGACACAGTGATCATCGGTTGAACCGATGCTTGCCCGTCGGTTAAACCGGTCACTCACAGCACTCAACTAGCCGTTGGCCTTCTTCTCTTCTGCTGACGTCATTACACCGGTGCCTTGCTCCGATGCATCACCGGTTCATCCGGTAATGAAGGATCTTCTCCTGGGCACTTGACATCGTCTCTAGAACATAGTATGCCCAATGCACCGATGCCTGTCGTGATGCCGTCGGTTCAACCGGTGCCTCACAACCACCAGGGCGTCGGATCTTCCGACAACCATCGGATGCACTGATGCTTAGGCATCGGTTCAATCGGTGCTACTGATTTCTGCAGAACTCGTCCAATTCAGTGTTTTTTGAGTTCTTTCTTCGTGTTTTGCTTTGCATGGCCTTTTTACTCCATCCCTGGGATCTAGAAATGTTTACTTAACAATACCATTAGTCCCATTGATTGTGTTTTGATCGCCAAAATCACTCGAAATGACATAAACGATGCCATGTTCGTTACAATCAGGCTATCAGCCAGTTCTTGCTCTCGCTTCAGGTTCAGGACCCAGAACAGCACATACAGTCACAATGTCACAAGCCCTTTTTTTTTTAGGGCCACAATGTCACAAGTCTTTTGCTAGCCCAATTTGACAGGGATCAGAAAATGCACTCATGATCTAGAACCAAACGTTTCTGGCTTTCTGCAGCAATCATGTCTTGCTATTCAGGATTAAGCCATTTAGGCAGGAAAGAATCTACCAAGTAAGTCTTTTGCTTAGGCTTGTCAGAAGGTATTATTTGTCACACAATGTTGCATCATCAAAAGTTCAGAGTACATGGCCGAAGCCCGAAGGCGATGGCTATGCTACAACACCTTTGGGATATACTCGGAGTACTAATCATTCGGTGCAAAAGCCAAGTCATTCAACCCATGTAAAAACATTCTTATGCTGAGATAAAAGGGTGAGATATGAAGAACATTTCTCTGCACCAAGAAAATACTGGGTCTACCGTGGTTGTCCCGTGCCACATATTAGAAATAAACCAAAAAATCGACATAAAACAAGGATCAAAGATTTTATTTCCAGAGCGCAAAAGTCCAATACACAGTTACACATGGGCGCATGGAAGCCATTTTATTTATACATGGATGCATATTCACATACAGTATTTACATCCGGAATACACCATATTTCGTGTCTTCAGGAATCGGCTTGGCCGCAGCAGAGAGGCAGAGGCTCAGAATCCGCCTGGTATCAGCAGGGTCGATGACACCATCGTCCCATAGCCTAGCAGTAGCATAGTACGGGCTTCCTTCTTTGTCGTAAGCCTCCGCGACCTTTGCTTTGAAGGCTTCTTCCTCGTCCTTGGTCCACTATATGCATGAACAAACAAGAATCGGTTATGTAAAAAGGTCACTTTGAAATTCAAGCTGTTAGGTTGTTTAATGTTCTCCAAAGCAAGGAATTAATGCAATATACCTCCACTCCTTGTCTCTTTTTATTGTTCTTTTCTATTTGAGCGAGAACACCAGCTGCCTGAAAAGGTTCGAAGGAAGAAACAATAGTAACTGTTGACTGATATTGCTTTGCTCTGTTTTGTGCATTCCACCAAATGAAACACCTCGCCACGACTCATGGCTTAATATATTATAATACCAGGAACTGAGCGGGCATTGTAAAAGCTCAAACAGATCAGAAGACCATGATCTTTGGCAACAAACTCCAGGAAAAAACTACAGCTTTTAGCATTCATGGCACAAATATAAAGAACTCACTGGAACATCACACTTCCAGCAGTGCTAGTGTTTGAGACTCCAAACTCACTCTAAGATGCTAGCTGCTAATGCACCTTATCCCATTTTTTAGGCCTATGAACTGATTACGCATCTTCAAAGACTAATAATAATGGCACCAAATAGCAAATGCCGCCATCTTCAATTCATCAAAATATTGGCAATGAATATCAATTATTACATTATAGACATTATGTCATTCTTACCAGAGAATGATAATATGGATACTTGTAAATTAGTAAACACAATGTAGTTGCGGCAATAACAAGTGTGATGGCTCTTACCTGGATGCCACCCATAACAGATATCCTAGCAGTTGGCCAAAGAAACAAAAAGTTTGGGCTATAAGCACGGCCACACATTCCATAGTTCCCAGCACCAAAACTTCCACCAACAATTATTGTAATTTTAGGAACCTGTGAAGACATATTCGCTTTTACATATTATTGGCAAGTTCCATTGGTGCAAGGTTTGCGGTAAGACATCAAAGGGTCAAGAAAGGCTTGACCTTGGCGCAGGAAACTGCCATGACCATCTTTGCTCCAGCTTTTGCAATTCCACTAGCTTCAGACTTCGACCCGACCTACAGCAGATAAACTAATAATTAACATGCATGTCATAGGGGTTGAACATCTCAGACTTCACAAAAATAACTAACTTGTATGTTAGTTTAGCATCCGAACCATACTGTACAAATCCTACAGTCCATTATTGTGCCATATGTAATTCATGTATAACCTGGCTCCACGCTCCATTAGTCAAAACAATACTTGAACATAGTACAGGGGTTGAATTTCACATTCGTATTTCCATGCATAACCAATAATTATATTCAGATTAAAAACAATGTCGATACAAATAATAAGTTTGTCTACTATGTGTGTAGTGAGTTATGAAAAGTTTGTCTACTATCTATATATTGGGTCATGAGATGAAAGAGCTCGAGGAAGTAATTTGAAGAGTAAATAATACACCATACCATGAACCCGGTAATATTTTGAAGGAATATCAAAGGAATATGGCGCTGAGTGCACAATTCAATGAAGTGGGAACCCTTTAGTGCTGACTCAGTAAACAGAATACCATTATTTCCAATAATTCCAACTGGTTGCCCGCATATCCTTGCAAAACCAGTCACCAGTGTCTGCATAAATTTAAAGAAAAACAAATTGAGTTGCACAATACATAGGATAAAGAATGCAAATTATAGCTACGTTCAACTAAATAAAGAAACCCTTACTGTTCCATACAATTTTTTGAACTCATCAAATTCGCTACCATCAACAATACGGGCTATTACTGAACGGATGTCAAAGGACTGCTTCAAATCAGCTGGTGCAATTGAGCGAAGTTCCTCTACATCATACAATGGTTCTTGGTAATCGCAAGCAGAACTTTGAATATTTGTCCCTTTAGCAGCTAAGTGCAGGTTCTTCACAATGTTTCGCCCCATTTCAAGCCCCTGAAGTTCATCTACATCAAATAACAATGTGAGATCTGTCTCAGACAAACATCATCTTGAATGTGCTTAAAACAAAATAATACATAAGATGAGCACATATGGTAAAACAAAGATATTGAAAATGGATGATGATGATGTAAAAGGAAAAGGAAAAGGAAAAATAAGAAAGTTAAAAGGAAAATGGTAATCTCAACAGGACAAGTTGGCCAGTACAAGAGTCTACACATTAGTTTTATGACCAAAGAAATCACGAAACAAGCAAAAATATAGAAGAAAAGAGGAAATGACTATGCAGTATATAGACATATTTCAGGACACCGTCCACAAAACAATCAGTACTGTCCAATGTCCATACAATCTTTGTGGAAATCATTTAGTAAGGTATTTCTTAATAGAATAACAACACAAAGCCTTTTAGTCCCGAGCAAGTTGGGGTAGGCTAGAGTTGAAACTCAACATGAGCTACTAACAAAAGGGGAAAGAAAGAGAAAAAGAAAATAAGTACATATAAGGCGTCAATAGCAGTAATATTAATAGGGGATCTAAAGGTTGTCCACGATGATGCAGTAATCAAGTTACTTCCAAATTCAATTCCATCCTACCCAATTAATTATATGATGCAGTAAGTGCTGTTAAAGTTTACCTTGTGCAAAATGATCCGAGACTCCGGATACCTTACAATGTACTGATGCTCCACCAAGGTCCTCAGCAGATATCTCCTCTCCTGTAGCAGCCTACAAAATTTGCCCCTTTATACTAAGACATGATTTAGACATTGGCCAAAATCTCATCATGCACAAAATATACTGAATAGATAATATGGTTGACAAAGAATACTGACCTTTACAAGTGGGGGGGCAGCTAGAAAAATAGTTCCATTTCCCTTAACTATCACACTCTCATCCGCCATTGCAGGAATATAAGCCCCGCCAGCGGTGCAAGATCCTAAAACTAAGGCAATCTGAGGGATACCATTTGAAGACATCTTAGCTTGATTGTAGAATATTCGACCAAAATTATCACGGTCAGGGAAAACTTCAGCCTGCCTGGGGAGATTAGCACCTCCACTGTCAACGAGATATATGCAAGGCAATTTGCATTCAGAAGCAATTTCCTGTGCTCGCAGATGCTTTTTTACAGTAAGAGGATAGTATGTGCCCCCTTTTGTGGTTGGGTCATTGGCCACAAACATACATAATCGTCCATGAACAGGTCCTATGCCAGTTATTATACCCGCTGATGGTAATGCTTCTTCATAAACATCCGAACCTGCAAGCTGTATTGTAAATATTACCATCAGCACCAGTACTCTAGAACAAGATGTACAGCTATAAAAACAAGTACAATAGAGGCATTTTTCAGAGAACCGCAGGGTGAAACTTTCATTACAGTTTTGAAACAGGCATATTTTCCTTAGCATGTTAGATCGCTCATTTTAACAGAAAAGCTGAGGAATTCAGAAGGTGTGAGCAAGGGGCGTTATCCCAAGAGTGGATGTATTTTCGTTGCTCATCTTAGCAGTAGGAGAATAATAGGTCTAATTGACTAAGCCCCAGTAGAGGCTTAGTGTGCAGAATTCTTCTGAATCCTATAGTATTTGAACTACTGGCTGCGAGACTCCTGTGTACCCATTACCAGACAGCGCTAAGGGATTGCCTGCTGCCATATGATTATGCTATACCCATACCAATCAGCAATTTGTGCAAGAACAACAGCTGGCTATGGGGCTGAAGTGACTTTGTTCGTGAACGTAAGTTAGGACCAGCACCATAGGCATGTCTTACATCCTACTGTGTTGTCCAAGCCTGAATTCGGGAGCTAATGGCAACCTTCAGGAGTTTGGCAGGAGCAGGGGTTGCAGGTGGCGCAATTCAACTTTTTGGAGTAACAGGTACGGGCATACAATGGAGCATCGTTCAGTTCTTAACAATTAAACAAATGAATACCAGTAGTTTACCAGGACCAAGTTAACAAATTCGATCGGGACTGTTCTTAACCGACAGAGGAGGATCATATAAGTTGCAGCAACATCATTAACCTCCTAATTACTTCACAATTCTCGCGAGCCCCGAGCCCCGAATTCGTAGCATCACCGACTAAGGGAGGTACAGGCATGGAGTTCACTCGACAATCGACAATGCGGCGGCGGCCTGATGAAACGCAAGGAGGGAAGCGACGGACCTGCGAGAGCTCGAGGAAGGACGCGCCGGGGTCGAGCAGGCGGTCGATGCGGTCCCGCGGGAGCAGCTTCCCCCGCGACGCGTTCCGCCGCACCGCCTCCGGGCCACCCCCGCGCAGCACCTGCACAAGGGGAAGGGGACGCGCGCGCTCCCCCGCTCTTCAGTCAGGAGACAGGAGGAGGGGGGCCGGCAAAGCGAGCGAGCGAGCGAGCGGGGGGCAGGGCACCTGGGAGACGCGGGCGCGCAGGTCGGCGAGCAGCGCGGCGACGGCGGCGGCGTTGCGCGCGTAGGCGTCGGAGCCCCGGTCGAGCGTGTCCGGGAGCACGGAGGCGCCCCCGCGGGCCGCCGCCGCCGCTGACGAACTGTACGCCGGGGCGGCGCGCGGGTGCAGGTGCAGGTGCCGCCGCCCCGCGGCGAGCCGGGCGAGCATGCCTCCGCTGTCTCGGAGATGGGTCCGCGGTTCCGTGGGAGAGGATCGCTCGATGTCGCCGTGGCTCGGATCGCTCGCTCGCGCTGCGGCCGCTGGGCGGGCTGGAGTAGTGGAGTGGACTGGCTGGAGTGCGTTTTCAGTCCGGTGCTGCGGCGTGCGCTTCGCTGCGCTGCTCGTGCACGCAAGTCGGGCGGCGGATAATGTGTCTGACTGGACGTCGCGCTGGGTTGGTGGATAAGCAGTCTGGCAGAGCATGGGAGCGGGGGCAGATCACGATGGGATCGACCGTGCTCTGTCATGGCTGAGCTAGAGTATTTACATGTTCCGTTCTAAATTATTAATTATTTTAATAAATTTAGATACACAGTATTTACTATAAGTACTGCTACGACAAAGAATGCAATTTTAGGTATATTATCCACATCCATAGCTAGAATTGTATCTTGTTGGGACGGAAAGAATATACGGTAGGATAAACACTATTTCTAAATATATAGAAAAAACCTACGTACCTAGATTTACAAAAGTAATCTACTATTGGAAACCCAAAAAGTTTTCTTTTATAAAATTTTGGTTGAGCTCCCCTTACTCCCGATAACGCGCTGCCCATGCATGTGGGAGCTAGTGGGCCACCCTCAACATATACTGAAAAGACGCGCGGCGTTGCCGCATTGGGCCATTGCTGGTCGATTTGTTTGTGCACATCAGAGTTCATCTCTTTTGCCTGCAGGTATCTGAACACTTGGGAGTTGAAGAAATTGAGGTTTACCAAAACAGTGAAGCACGTAGTGTCCTTAAACCATCAGAAACTCATTTATACATTGTAGACATGACAAAGAAGTTGAATAGGGATATATATACATAAATGTTCATATTAGTTCATGGGGGTTCGACACACAATATATAAATATATTCGCAAGAGGGATATTTAGTGTTTGAACTATCACATAACCCAACTTGTGAAGAAACAGAGTAAGAAGATGGCATTATATACACGAAAAGAAGAGCCACTTCCAAAGCATTGTGAATATAGTTGTGTTTGTCACAAAAGCAGTATGGATATTGGTGTGTTTGGCTGGGACACAGGAAGCGACAAAAGGTGGTTTTGAAGTAAGCATCAAAATAGTTGTTGCATGGCCAATATCTGAAAAAAAAGAAGCGAATGTATTGTTAAAACAATAGATGTTAAAAACAATTTGTAGGATTATGAGCAGTAAATTGACAAAATATAAGCTTAAAAGTAATATTTTAATATGGAATGCAAAAAATTCGGCATTTCAACATGGCAAGAAAGTTTTATATGTATTCCTATTGTATCTTTCAAGCGGCAATATAGAACTTTAATATGAAGTAGCTATGCAAAAGCAAACATTATGTGAATTAATGTGGTGCGCATGCATGCCATTCCAGTTGCTAGTTTTATGTCAGCAATGACAGACCTGTAACGGTAGTAGAATACAGACAACATGAATTCTAGTGATGTCTAATGACCAACTCGAAGCAAAAATTCCTAAGATGGTATAACCACAGAATGAGTGTACAAATATGTATGTATGAAGTATTAAGTATTGAAGTACCTGTTGTAATTTTTTACTTGGTTGATGGCTGCATATTAGATTTCTTGCCTTTCTTAAAGACATGTTTTTTGTCATCATCCTCAATATCATCATAAGGCCTTCTTTTAGTTGCAGCTGGTGTGTCATCCCAATTTCTGTAGTGGAGATAAATAGTATTTTTTTAGATTATGCATTATTAAGTAGAGGCATAGATAAGAATATGTGAGTGAAAGTTTACCCTGGTGACTTATCAATGTCCATATCATCAAATTCTGCTATGGATTGAGTTAGCATTGCAAGTTCCTACAGTGAAAGTAATATATCAACAGGACCTCAAATGATGGATGTTCAGTCCTCATACTCTTTTTATGTAGAATCCTTACGACAAATGTGAACTTGTGGCCAATCCATTGTGAAATGTCGCTTGGAATTATATCTGGATCATTGTATTTCCTTAATGTTTCAGTACTCTTACCAATAAGTTCAGTAGCTCTTCTTTCGAACATCATAAACTCAAGACTAAATGTGTTGTCTGCAACTATAAATGGTATTTTGTACCTGTACATGAAAGGCTGCAAGAATTTGTTTGATTAATTTAATTAAGTAGAGGACTGAAATGATTACTGATTTATTTAGGTTTAGTATTTCTTACTTCCATTCAAATTGTTTTGAAGGTCAGCCTCCATCCTTTGTACACTGGAATCCATCAGATGTTGAAATCATTTTTGATGAGCATGTGCGACAAGCACGATAGCACCAATGTTGTTTATCTAGTATTCCTATGATCGTTACAGTGCATTGATATCGTTCACCCTACAAAATAAAAAACTTTAAGATTATATAGGAGTGCATTGGCTGTCTGCCAAAAATGAGATCTGGATATAGTGGCAGTAATCAAGCGCAATTACTGAGTGCCGTGGCAGTTTTTGGCTGGATTTTATCTTTATGTTTACACGGGTATCTTATAGTACATCAGGACCTAACTAACAAGTGCATTGCTTGTTTGCCAAAAATGAAGCTGCCTACTAATCACTCGTTGCTATTTGCTAGCTGTTGTAGTAGCAGGAACAAAATTTGACTACCTTTAAATTCTCTCCTCCATTTGACAGTACATATTCTCTCTTTTTCTCTTTTGCTGACAATAATATGAGGATGAGGAGTCCGGCTACTGCTCATTGCTATTTAATGCTGGTTTAAAAAAGATAACCATATTTTAGCTAGCTTTTAATTCGCTCTCCTTCTACATAAGCTTTCTACATAAGCTAAGGAGTAAGGAGTGCCTTGCTTGCCTGGCAAGAATTAGAGCGGGGGAATGGCTAGTAATCATTGCTGGATTGCTGGATGCTATAGAGGGATGAACAATTCTGGTTGCTTTTAAATTCTGCCAACCCTTTTGCACTACCCATTTTTGAAGCCTGGATATGATATAAAAGATGCAAACAGTACATGGCAATGAAGTTGTCAATATATACCTTTTGAGTAAAAGGATCTATGTCGTTCAGCTGTAACAGATTCTTTTCTTCAAAAGCTACATGAGTCTGATCTTCATTTGGTAAATCAATTTTTTCAACAGCTGTTGCGTCCACCGGTAAGCTGGAAGATAAACAAATATGATCATATGGATATATTATGTGTGCAAAGCGTATTTATATATTTTAGACATAACATTTATGCATAGAGTAGAAACACTTTAGGAGGTGCTCACATGATGTGTTAGCACATGGGTTCGAAATCCTAACAAATATTGGTTAGCACATTTTAGCATTCTCGCCTGTTAGGTTTGAACTGCATGCTAGAATTTAATTTTTAATAGCTGTCTTTGCATGCTATAACTGAACATGTTTTCCAATCTTTTATCCATGCCGATGTCTGGTCAGCTTGAAGAAAGCAATTAAATGTATGTATAGAAGTCCAGGGACAAGTAATAGTAGTTGTAGAAAAAGTGTGTACCTTCTCTGAAAAGCTTTTATTGCAGGTATGTCATTCTCGTTGATATACCAGGGACAAGCTGCTGTTCCACTTAGAAATTGTGTTCCATCTTTATATTGTTTCATTAAGGTGCCAACAAAGATAGCAATTATATGGTTCTTTTCTCCAATTTTAAGGACAACATCACCATCAAACTCTAGAGCCCGCATACTTGATAGAGATAAATCTATTGTATTTCCCCTGCTTAAAGTTGTTTGATACTTGTATTATTAGTGATCATATTTGGGATGGAAATATTAGATATCAAATATTATGGACTGAAGATATACCTTAGGTCCTGCAGCTTTATTATTCTTGTCATCATGAGGTCTCTTGCAGTGTTACGCACTACTGCAGGATTTGAGACAGCGGTGATTTTTCCAAGTACATCTGAAATAATATTTATACATCAGCAAATTTTAGTTGCATACATTTGCAGAAAAAATAATTATAAAAGGGTTATTGATGTTGAGTAGAGAATATACCTAGGAATCGTTCTTTATTTTTAGCAAATTGTGGCAATATTTCAATTGGAGTCAATGAGAATGTGTACTTTGGAAATTCCATATCATGAGCATTTGATTTGGCAATGGTAGTCCTTCTGTTCAGCCTCAGTATATATGGGTTTTGCACCACCTTGTATCCAGGTTTAGCTTTTTCAACCACAAACTTGCCAAGGAAAATGATTAGTTTTTCGCCCAGCTGAGGCTTTAAAATTGGTATTACATCTGGTGGTATTTCAGTATAGATTGCATCACCCTACATGTAGAAATTTTTGTGACATAGATTAGGAATGTTAAAATATACATATACATATTTTTGGTTTGTATTAGTACTTGTACTGATGATGGAAATACCTTCTGGTCAATGAGAACCAAGTCAAGATGCTTTATATTCCCTTTTTCATTTCCTCCCTCTCTGAATTCCCACATCCTTGATACTCTTACATGTAAAACAGCATTTGTTGTTGATAGACGAAGATCACATATTGTAGTAAGCTCACCCTGCGATTGAAATTTGCATTTCATAAAACATATATGTAACTGTAAGTAATATATTATTGGATATAGTATTTACAGTACCTGCATTGGTATCATTGTCAATATATAGCTACTCTGCAAAAAAAATGAAAGAGATGATGTTAGAGTATAATAATAGAATTGCTAGACTATTTCTTAAATTTCTCTAAATACAATATTTGTAGTTGTATTTCCGCAAGAACCATCATTGTTCTCAATTAATATTTCCAGGCCTTTTTTGTTGTTTACTCTTGAGATTGCAACATATAATTGGCCATGTGAGAAAACTGGCTTTTTTAGGTAAAGTCCAACATTTGTAAGTGTTTGTCCTTGGTTTTTATTTATAGTCATAGAATAACATATTTTTATTGGGAATTGACGTCGGCACAATACAAATGGCCAGTGAGAACCTTTTGTAGTAAGATTTATTCTAGGAATATGTACCTTGTCACCTATGTGAGTTACTGTTATAATAACTGCTTCAATAATATAGTCTGCTAGGTTTGTTATTATAAGTCTAGTTCCATTACATAGTCCTAGGCTTTGATTTAGATTTCGAAGTAGCATTATAGGAATGCCAATTTTAAGTTTTAGTCTATGGGGGTGTTTGTTTCCGCGTTCGCTTTGCTTTTGAGCCAAATAAGCGGAATACACCCGCCAAACGGGTTGCGTTAAACGCGCGTCTCCCGGCTGCCAGCAACTGAAAATCGCAAAGATTGAACTACGCGACCAAAAATCGCCAACGCAGCTCCCAGGCCGCTTTCGCTCATCGCGGCCGCGCGTTCGGAAACCTCGGAAACAAACAGGGCCTATGTGCTGGGAAATTATTAGCATTTAGAGTATTTAGATATTCAGTTGGATAAAGTATATGAGCATCATTAATAGCATCCATACATTTAGATATTGAATCTGCACTAAAATATTCTTTTTCAGAATTTGGTATTAAGTCAACCATGTAATTATTAATCTCTTCAACTATATCATTCGTTGTAGCTAAAATCACTCTATTTTTAATATATTCTGGATTGCTGTAGTTATTAAGAAAGTCTGGATATGTAGAGTCAACCAAGGCCTTTATTTTATTTCCTGTTGTATACAACAATAAATCTTGAGGTATTTCAACTATATTACTATCAGGGTCCTCTTTAGTTTCTGATATGTTATTTATTTTCTCAGATCCATTTCCGATTCGAAGTATCCAATCATTGAAATCACTCAGTTCTTTATATTCAAGACTGCTGCTTTTAATTTTCTATAAACGCATATTTTCATGCAAATATATCTTTGTAACATACTTCCATAGGTATGATCGAAATATTGATGCATTTATAATTTGTGCTTCTGAAGCATTTTCTATTACTGGTAATATTTGCTTTGGATCTCCTCCTAGGACAACTACTTTTCCTCCAAATGGTATGGCTTCTAGTTGGTTATCTTTTTCAGATAAGATATCCTTAAATGACCTATCAAGAGCCTCAAAGCATTGTCTATTTGTCATTATAGCTTCATCCCATATAATAAGGTCAATTGCAATGAAAAGGTCAGCTAATTTTGTTCCTCTTTTTACCTCACATATTGATAATTCATCAATCTCAATTGGAATATGACATAGAGAATGTGTTGTGCGTCCATTTGGAAGTAATAGTGAAGCTACTCCAGATGAGGCTACGGTTAGTACTATTTTTCTTCTAGCTCTTAGATATGACACTATTGTGTTATATAAAAATATTTTCCCGTTCCTCCATGTCTGGCTATGAAAAATATATTTGGCTCATGTCTTAGTACACTGTCAATTACTTTGTGGAAGGCTTCCTTTTGACCTGTATTAAGTTGGTTATATAATATGTTGGCTTCATATTCAAGTTTTACTATGTCGTAGTTTAACTCCTCTTCAATGAAATGGTTAGTTGCTATAATTTTAGGCGATGTTGTCCTTTTTGGTAGGTTATATTTTGTAATACTGATTCCATTTCTAGATAGAAGTTGCTCTATTTCTGCTAGAACTGAATCATGAAGTTCAGATTCTGTAGGATTGTATACGAAAGGATGGTATTGTAGTTTTAGATCATGTTCAATATCTTCAGACATTTTCCTCCAATTGGTATCAAAAAAATTTCGTTCATCTTGTAGATTACAATATGCTAGGAGAGTGACAAATAAATTTCGTAATTGTGGTGTTGTGGCCCAATTTATGGCTTCATTAAATGTTGCGTACCATTCATTGTCATCTTATAATAAGGCTCGTGCTGCACAAGCTTCTTTGAATGTTCCATATGTTATCCCATTATATGTTTTCAAATCATTATATCATCTAGCTCCTTTTACTATCATAAGTAGTAGCCTTAGATAAAACCGTTCTCCTTCTATTGGATTTACATAATATAGACGACCAATTTTAAAGTTTTGTTTGCGTCTTGTCCATTTTCTGTTGTGGTCGTCCCATGTCCATTGCTGTGGGAATTCACAATAAGTTAATTCTCTCGCTTCTGGATATTGTTTGTTTGCTTCGAACCATTCGGTTAATTTTGTCTTTTGGAATTTGGGGTCTTTTCCTATTGCATTTAATTTGGCCTTTTTACATAGCCTAACTATATTTTGTAATGGTAGATGGACCGGCAATCTCTCAACTGATGGCCAATGGTGATGTATATCATAGCCTAGTAATCTCCAAATTGCATCTTGCTCACATATGTATCTACATTCCAAATATTCTTTAATTTCATCTATATCTTTAGGTTGCTGGTCTATTGTGTGCTGGTCATTTGTTTGTGTATGCTCAAATAGAACTATTGCTTTATCTGGTCCTTTATGGATATATTTACAAAGATATTTGAGTAGTCCACTTTTGTTTACATATTCTACATTTATGTGAGCTTGATATTTTTTAAGTAACTTTAAATTATGAGGAACTACCCATCTATTATGCAAATTATGGTTATCTCTAGATATATAAATACCAGTGTCTCGGCGCCAGTATTGAGTAAATCTGTTTTCATTAAAATTTGTTTCTTTTTGGAATTCCTTTGGATAGTATTTAGAACATTTTCCTTTTTTCATACAAGGGCATTGTTGATTTTTTTTCTCCACATGGGCCATGCATCATATGTTCTGCTACAAGAACATATCCTAGTGGATCTTCATGTGGATTAGGTATTTCAGCCGATATCCATAGATCTATCATGTCTGGGGTTATTTCATTGCCTTTTTTATCTATCCATTCTAAGATATGGACCTGGGGCAAGCCTCTTTTTTGGAACTCTAATGAATATAAAATAGCTATTGCTGGACCAAATATAGTGCCAGACCATAAATCTTGTAGAAGTTCCTGTAGTTTTATATGGAATACTCGTACAATCACATCAGGTCGATCATTTGGTTTCTCGCCAGGAAGTATATTTGAAGTTATTTCACACCATTTAGGGTTGCATGTAAATGTTATGAATAGATCTGGAGGCCCATATACACGGCATATTGCTACTCCATCATGGTAATTCTGTATCATATAACGTCTTGAGCCTACATGACTTGATGGTAGTAGAATTCTTTTGCCAATTTGGCTACCATTAGTTATTCCTTTTTCTACAGCATCAAATATGCCTTGTAAGTATTCAGCTCTTAGTTTGTCTTGATTTCTCGAAATGTACATTAGTCTATCTTCGTCTTCCATTGCTCGTGCGTCAACTATGACTTGTTTTGATAATCTACCATAGCATAGGAATGGATTTGGCTGCCCTGGTCTATAGTGCATATGGTATTTGAAAAACTCGTGCATTGTGACTGTTTTTCGTTTCATTTTACGTGTGTACTCTTTTTGTTCGTAGTAAGGTATGCCAAGTTGAAATCCTCTTTCTCCATATGGAAATAAAAGAGGATATTGTAATGCCATATAAGCGGGATGGAGAATTGATATATGTTGCAATCCTTTTTGTTTTGTGCTTACAATTATATCTCTTTGGCATTTTTCTAAAGTTAAATCTCCAACTATTAGTAATGCAAGTTCATCTGTATGCGGCATTTCATATTGTATTGGGCCACCCTTATCAGCTCCTATTATTCGAATGCTAACATCTATATCTTTATATTTTTCAAGCATGTCGCGTGCATGGCAGAAGGTTTTTATGAGTGGATTGTTTTCATCTAGCATTTCTTTTAGTTGTCTTACTATTTCGGGATCTATATCTATTTCTGATGGTTCTTGCTTGTGCAATGCTTTAATTCTGTTGCTTATTTCATTTTGTGTGTCAAAAATATATAGTTCAGCATATTGTGGTTGATTGTTGTCTGAAGGTATTAATGATCCTATACGATGGTGTATTTGACCATTTATCTTGAAAACGTATGGTCCATCTCCTTTATTTATTTCATTTATAATAGTTGCACCCATGGATGTAAAAGAAAATAAACTATTATATTGTCTAATTTTTTGGAAGAAATGTTTTGATAAAGGCTGATCTTTGTTTTGTAAAAGGTTTAATAGGAACTTTGGAGGCTCCCTGTATTTTGGTATTTTGATGGTTCCTTTTTTGCAGCAGTTTGTGTATATTGGTTCTTTATTTTTATATGTGCCTTTTTTGTTTCTCTCATTGTACCAGAACATAGCATTACAATGTTTACATATATATTCTGGTTTTCCTATATACGATCTTTCTTCATATGATTCTTTCAGATATTCAATATATTTAGGGCTAAATGAGATCATCCCTTGTTTACTATATAGGTACGACTGAGATATATCAAGGGACTTGCTATATGCGTCATTTTGTTTTTTTTCTTTTTGAGTTGTCGTCTTCATTATTTTGCCTTTTCCTTTTTTTACCTGCTATTAAATTTGCTCTATTTTGTCTAGCTCGTTTTGTGTCAGGATTTTTCTCTATTGGTGTAAATTCTGAAAATTTCCTTTTAGTGCGTGCCATACTAAATTGTATGGAGCCATTATTATAAATCGGAAAGAGAGGAGTATTAGTAAACATTAATAGTAACAAAGAAGTAGATGACTATAATATAATAATATAATAGTATCTAAATCTGAAATTTAGATCAATCACATAATTTGTAGCACGAATCAATAAAGACAAAAGATGTGTAGTAGTGGTGATATGTACCTTGATCTAGAATCTTCCTTTTTTCACCCTCCTGTTTCATGTCAATGTAGTGTACTGCAGGGAAAACAGAAGAATGAAATTGGTTTAGTATGAAAGGTTTTGAAAAGGTTATTATTGTAGAACATGGACATGCCATAATTGGTGTTATTTAGACTGCTAGGTCAAGTTTTGGTCATGTTACTTTTGTTTCCTGGCTCGTGTTTGTTAGGATGTCCGATCTCTCATATTTGGTCCCCATATGAGGGTAGGAAGTTGTATGGGGACCTTTTTTCTCTCTCTAATGCAATGAAGCGTAGCTCTCCTGCGTTATCTAAAAAGTAATTTGTGTAAGAAATTTTATTTTCTGAACTTTATTTTGATTGCCAATGCCACTGGTTTGCAGATGAACTGGTTCAGGTCTAGCCTTTTTGTTTACTATGAACCTAACATGTTCTAGTTCCAAACTAAACATCACATGCCAGCTCCTAATGAACTGATGCAATTTGTAGACTTGGTGAGTTGAAATGAACTGGAACAGTTTCTTGCTGTTAATGCCATGTTCCTGTTTGCAATTGATGGCTTAAATTGGTTAGAGGCTTATAGCTGCCACTTTTATTATCAGAACCATTTTGATTCTGTAATTTCTCAATTATATGAGAAGTAATGAAAATTGTGAGTGGTTAGGTAAAACAGTGAGCTCCTGAAACTCGTATGTCCATGCCTTATTTTGCATCTGCCCAGCCATGGCACATCATGTTAATCCTATTCGTTAGCATGCTTACTAAATGAACCAAATGACTAAATGATAGGTAACCACCGCTTCCATTCACTAATTAGTCAGGTCCACACATGCAGGTGGCCACTTCTGTTGTCAGGAAGATCATGCTAGACGAGTTTGGGTTGCAGTACATCTGCGCCATCGCAGGCCGTTTCTTCGAGGCAGCCATGGCTTTTGCGGCCATGGTCAGTGTACTGGCCATCATATAGGGCTTGTGTTGGAGAAGTTAAAAATGCATTGGCTATCTACCTAGTTCTTTTAGGTGTTTGGTGCTCTGGTTCTTGCGTGTGTGTTGGGGTGGGAGGGGTGCCTGAGCTCATGGAGATTGCTGGAACGAGGTGTCGGGATGTTGTTTAAGAATTTGAGAGCATGAGGAGGTAGAAGAGGGAGAGGGATTTCCATTTTGGCAGTTTGCTTGGAGGATTGCGCCATGGCACCAGCAGGAGTAGCAGCTCGCGGGAGTGTTGCTTGCGCTCATGGGGACCTCGACCTCGTGAGCTTCTTTGAATCCCGCCGCCTTGAGTCTCTAGATCGGCCTAGGAACTGTTGCACGTAGTACCTGGGTGAGCTTCGGCTGTTTCGATCTGGGATTGTGATGAGCAAGTGCGCCCGCGGAGTACGCGCGGAAGCTGCCGTTGTCGTCGTCGCAGCTGCCGCAGCAGTGCATGCGCTGACGGATGGAGCAATGGGGCGAGCGGCAGCCGCCGCCACCTGGATCTGCGCCGTGTGAGGGGAGGCGAAGGGCACTGGCCTGGATCGACAGAGACGGGCGCCGGCGGCGGGCACATCTGCGCGGGCTGGTGGAGGGCGAGCAACGTGTACCAGGGACTGAAGGAGGTAATGCGGCGGCGTATGGCCGGGCGGTGCGGGGTGGACTCGGAGGCAGCCGCGAGGGCCATTGGCGTCAGGCCGCGAGTGGAGGGAGCGCCGGCGGAGGGAGGCCCGTTGGTGGAGCGAGCTTAGGGAGGTCCGCCGGTGAACTGAGCGCCGGCGGAGGAGGGTGCGCTGGCGGCGGAAGCGGTTGACGCCGACGGATGGCGCATGTAGGTGCAGAGCAATGCAAAGGGACTATCGTTGGTAGGGGAGTTGGGGAGATTACATACCTAGGAAGAAGCAGCGAGATCGACAACGCCCTGGTCGACGTTGGCTGAGGTAGGATGATTTTTTTGTTGCAATCCGGAAGTGGAAGGGGTGATGGTGATTTTCGCTGGTTTGGGAACTGAGATGCGGAAGGGGAAGCGTCGTTTTTTTACTGATTCCTGTTGTTCTCGATTGCTGTAGAAGTGGAAAGAGAAATCTAGAGTACGCGGAACAGGCGGGAAGAGCAGGCGGGACGGGACGGGCCGGAAGAGCAAGCGGGACGGGTGGCGCGTTTGCATTAGACATTGTTAGGTTCCGTTCGATTTGAATCCAACGATAGGAAAAAATTTGGATGGCGTGGCCCAATCACAGCTTAGGGAATAACCCAGGTTTCGATTATTAAAGATATGTACATCCTTGTGCTCGAAGGAATCATAGCGACGGGAGCACCTCTGCCGTTTCTACCAATTGGTACCTGACGCGAGTTCATTTTTTTTTACCGTGCGGTCCCACCTGCTCTTTTCCTTTCGTATTGGTTCCTTTTATTGTGGCCTGTAACAATTTTGGGCCTGCTCATGGGCCATGTTTCCAGAGCATCCTACATCGTTAGTGTCTCTTCAATTTTTCTCTTACCTCTTGCTGGCCCAAAAGTATGAGCAACATGGCCGGACCCCGTCACAGCAACATGACTCAATTGTGCTCATTGCAAATTCTGGACAGCGCCCCGTCACCGCAACATGGCAGCAGACGGTAAAAGATTAAAATTAGCCTATCTAACGCACAATAACCCCACAAAGAAGGCCCAAGTAAAGGTCATAGATTCAATTTTGAAGACAACACCAACGTAAATTATAAGGCACCGCAGTGGCGTAGTCTCATCTCAAGTGCCTATTTTTCCTCTCCTTTTCTTTTTAGATTGCCGCACAACGATCTCAGCATGCGACTGCTGTACTGCTTGCCAACACGTGCTTTGTAAAAGAAAAGGATTAAAGGCTACTGCAAGACTCAAGTCTTCCTGCTCACTTCGTAGAAAAAAATGATTGATTGACTGCAGGTCCACGGCAACCAAGCAGAAATAAGCTCCAAAGCAACAAATTATTCCAAACCGTCGCGGCACCAGGAAAAATATAACTGTATTTTCAAGAACAAAGGCAATCAAACCTGGTTCTTGCAATCGCGTAAAACTACTCTCTCTGTCTCATTATTTGTCGTTTTGGCTTTTCTAGGTATATGCACCATAACAAAATCTATGTATCTAGAAAAATAAAAAAAAAATAAAAAAAGAACACTACAGTAACCGTTAGAATATACAAAGAACAACCATAAAAAAAGCAGTCAAACCCTATCCTGGAAGACCAGAGCCATCACACGACCCACAGAGTAATCTTGCAACGCTTGATGCCTTGCCTTCTTCTGTGAATTTGCAACGTACAGTTTTTACATAATAATAATGTCGCGAGTATGTTCCACCCTCTTGCAATCCCATCACATAACCGACATAGAAATTCACTCGACCTCATAACTACATGCGATCTGGTAAGGAGTTCACCCAGTACGGCAAGTCGGCAAGCCACAACTCTGCTTTGTCGACATCGTAGTCCACCGAACCATATCACATAGGTCTTGTTTGGTTTTCATGCATTCTAGGAAATAGTAATATTTTGACCGCTAATTACGGTTTCAAACAAAGCCATTTTGTAAAACCAACTCCAGAACCCTTGCGCTAGGAACCCTGATGAATCTAACGAAGTCTTTGACCGCATGATTAGAGGAGGGTTACTGTAGCATCACTGTAACCAATCATCGACTAATTACCACCATTAGATTCGTCGCGAAAAATTACATCCATTCTTGAAAAAGTTTTATAAATAGACTCCATTTAGTACTCCATGCATATGAGATTTTCTTTTCAGAAATCGTGCGTGCTAGAAATCCTAGCATAACCAAACAAGACCATAAACGAAGGCTCTGCCACTTCATACGGGTCCACAGAAAATAAAACCATATATATACCTACTTGCTCCACCGGAACCGCATCCTCAACTAAACAATCAGCCTACTCCATGCCCAACGAATATATATTATTATATTTGAAGTCGGCAGTAGCGTAGCGTTTACTTTCCTGAAATAAATGACAAACATCATGGAGCCACCGCATGCAGCCACATGCACCGCGAAGAACATCCAGCATACACATGCACATCCATGCATTCACGGACAGCCCGATACAACTTCTTAGTAAAAAAGATACTCCTACATAGCACACAGTAACGCTACACCAGTCCAGTCCAGTCCAGCCCATGTTAACCATACCGGTGGGAAACCGGTCAAACCGGTCCGGCCCGGTTTCAGTTTGAGCCGATATCAAACCGGTCCAAATTTAAAATTCAAATTTGAATTTAAAAAAAATGAAAAATTCTCAAAAAAATTCCTAAAAATACTTCAAGGTGCGACGAATCTAATGGTGTCAAATTTTCTCAAAAAATCGTTCATTTAGTATAGTTTGCGGGGATTTGAAGTTAAACAAAAAAAACATGCATACAAAAGTATACAAATACAATGTAAAAATAGTACAAAAGAGGGTTGGAGGGTTCATTTAGACTAAAACATGTTATACAAACATTCATTTAGTATATTTTGCGGGCATTTGAATTTAAACCAAAAAAGAATTTTTTTTGAATTTGGCGGGTTACCAATCAAACCGACCGGTTACCAGTCAAACCGACCGGTAAACCGACCAAACCGGCCGGTAAACCGGTCAAACCGGCCGGTAAGCCTGTCGGAACCGGTTGAACATTCGATTTTAAATTTGATTTTGAATTTGACCGGTTTCCACATGTTTCCGGTCAAACCGGTCCGGTAAACCACTACCGGACCACGCCGGTTTGACCGGACCGGTCGGTTTATTTAACCCTGGTCCAGCCCGATCCACGGGCGCGGCGACGCGCGCTTTCCTACCTAGTATACTATATCCTTCCTGGTTCCAACTTTCACCTTCTCGTTTCTAACTTTTACGTATTCTAATTTATATCATCAACTTTTTTTTGTTTCTTCTGAATTTTTTTATCTTGAAATTTTATGACACCTATCTCCAATTTCTCTATCTCGTAATCTTCTGTTTGGGCTTTTTTACCTCCCAAATTTTTTTCTTGTACAAAAATTTTGCACCACAACCTTTCTCTCCAAAATTTATCGATCTCAAAATATTCTAGTCCAAACTTTAATGTGCTCTAATTTTTATCTTCAACTTTTTTGTTTCTTTTGGATTATTTTTTCTTGAAATTTTATGTCAAAACATTTATCTCCAATTTCTCTATCTCATAATCTTTTATTTGGACCTTTTTGGCTCCCTATTTTTTTTCTTATACAAAAATTTTGCACCATGATTTTTTCTCCAAAATTTATCTATCTCAAAATATTGTTGTCCAAACTTTTATTCAAGATTTCTGCTCAGAGTTCTGTCTTTCATTCAAAATTTTTCTTAAAGCTTTGTTCAGAATTGTTTGTATAAGTTTGGTTAATTTTTTTATTTGTATAAGTTATGTTAGTTCTTTTTATAATATGTATATATATCAAGACAGATATTTTTGCTGGAGCAGGGAAGCGAGACAAGGTGATGTGAGAATAGGTAGGGATGCAGTTCATCTAGTACCCTAAGTTAATGTCAATTTTCCATTCAAAAGAAAAGGGGTTTATAAGATTTATAAAAGAGAGGGAGGTCGAGGTGACGAGGAGGAGGTCGAAGTCAAGAAACTAGAGTAAGCACAATTGACTCTCACTCAGCTAGGCTTCATGCCTAACTTTAGTCTAGTGATGAATTCCTGGACACTAGAACACAAAGAACTAGGCTGTCTAGCAAGCATCGAGTAGAAAACCTCGTGTTTTCAAGCAAGGCTCGGAAAATCTGGGTCGTAGTTTGTGGACTGCTGAGTTTTGTGCCATGGCCCATGGGCTTCATGAACGCGCACCCCTTTGTTGAGAAGCCCATAACAAATCTTTCAAAAAAAAAGAAGCCCATAACAAGATAGGCAGCATCATGATATCGCTCCAGAGTCATACGGGAGAAATCTCAGCACGAGCCTCGGACTTGAGCCAAATGGGCAAGCACTTCCTCCGCCCAAAAAGAATAGAGCTATCGTTTTTAGAAGTCAAATAATTTTAAATTTTATCAAATTTATAAAAAATTACTAACATTTATATCTTCAAATAGAATTAGTATAAAAATATACGATATAATTAATATAATAATACTTATTTGTAATATAAATATAAATATTATTTTGTATAAATTTGATCAATTTTAAAATTGTTTGACTCCCTAGCAAGCGAGAGTTACATTTTTTTACTTGATCTACGTTCCCGAAATTCTAGCATTGATGCACCGTGCATGTGAGAACCACCCAATTTGATACTATTTTAAACGAACCGCCGGTCATTATCATCCAGATGAGAGTTAACACGTGCTTGCCGGAGAGCGTGACACATGTTATCCCACATCTAGAGACATGAATAACCGACACGCCATTCATACAAAATAATATCAAATCCGGTAGTCCCGGTATGCGCTCCAACATACGCCCAGAATCAGCATATGCACGTACCGTTTACAATCGAATATATCGCCAAAAATCCACAAAAAGCAGTTTTATAAAATCAGAGTTCACGACTTAATATAACAAGTTCAATATAGGTGGGTTTCAAGCTTCACTTACAAGCCTTGGGCTCACGAAAGTCATATTAAACAGAAACATAAAGTTTATTGCATTTACATACTCTCACGAAGCTCAGATACAATAAGTACTTACTAAATTAATGATGCCTTGCTAAAGGACATCACTACAGCCACCACGACCTACTCCTCCTCCGCGTTTGGATCAGCGGGGTAGAAGTGGCCGAACACCACTTTCGGGCTCACCTGCAACTAGGTTTAGAAAGCAACCTGAGTACAAAAGGTACTCGCAAGACTTACGCGATTACATATACAAGGATCATGCAATGGCTCAAGTAAAAGCTTTAAGGTTAAGTAATTATTGCATAAGCACTAGCTCTCTACACTATCACCTAGCAAACTTAATTAATCTTGCCCAACCCCCAGAATTTTAGTTGATTAAGGGAGTAACATAATATATCTAACAGATCCTCAACATGACATGAAACCAAAGTCAACAATACCGAAACTCTCTATGAAGAATTCGACGAACCAAGAGCTTGCTCATATCCGAGAGCACGGCAATTCAAATTGATTAAATCCTTGCAAGGGTGTACTACTTTACCCACACGACGCGAGGACCATGCGACTCACCCAACCGATCACGCCGGGCAAGGGGTACTCACGTCAACCGTTCCCAACAAGGCTCGACCGTTGAGGGTACGCCCAGCTTGCGCGTGGAGACTTAGTTCCACCGAGGACATCTCTAAATTTTCCTACACATAATTCCACTCGGGGACCTGCTAAGCCTCCCTGCATAGCCCGTTGGCCACGCATCTGGGACCGGGCCCCAATGATCAAGTCAAAGAAGGTATTTGGCTCATCCGTTCCATTATATTGGATATGTGGTAGCACGGAAAGGTGCTCAAGGCCGATGGCATCAACTCGGTCCTTAATCGATCCAAGCGGACTATGCCCATGTGACTTCATTCTCGAGGCCCTACTATTCCGCTCGAATCTCGATACTACCATACTCATACCACTAAACCAAACCAGTGCGATCAAGGGTAACCAGTAAATGTGATCCTCCAGACTATTCCTGTCTAGCGAGCAAAAGAAGTACTTTAAGCCGGGCTAAGCATCTAGTCAGATTAAGTTATTACTGATTAACAAGTGACAAGGACATGGTTGACAATTCAAGTAAGATAATGCAGGAAATTAGGTATAAGAATGCAATACATACATACTATATATAACCCCACATTACCCGGTGAGATAACTAGTTAAGTCAGATTAAATAGGAGCAAGGATTCATGCTTAGCTGCTTGCCTGGGTTAACTTCGGGCTCGACCGCGAACGGGACTTCGGATTCAGGCTCAACGGACTCGGCGGGCTCCACGGGTTCGTTCTCCGATGGTTCGGTCACTATAATGCATGAATGCGATGTAAGAATTAAGAAATGAACTAAACAGCAAGCATAAATTATAAATTAAAATAAACATGCAGAGGATGATACAAGGGACTCAAAAAAATTGGTTTTGCAGCAAAAGCATTATCCTATAAGTAAACAAAAATAGATCACTATTCAGCTACTCTAAGCGAGATAAATCAGGAAATGCATGCAAACTCAACTAAACAAATTCAAGAAAATTATCCTAGAAACTAGGCAGGAACACAAGGCTAACAAAACTAGTTTTGCCATTTTACCACTTTCCAGCGCAAAGTTCTATATTAAACCAGTTTCAGCCAAAGTATAAGAAAACAAGCTAAATCTTTGTTAAACAGCAAGGAATCATGTGAACAAGTTGCTCTACTAAAAACTACACCTCACAAGGAGTCTAAAAAAATTTAGTTTGGAATTTTTAGAGCAATACACAAATAAATAAGCATTAAACTCACTTTTGCAAGATAAACCTATAGAGAAATTTACAACAAAGTAATATGCAAAAAAATATTTTTTCTAAGTAGATCTCCGCTAGAGGAATACAACAAAACAAGTTTCATATTTTTTGGAGCTATACATGAATTTATATGCATTTTGCAAGATTGCAGCACAAATAAACCTAAAGAAACCCTAACAACAATTGCTAGGTCCACCCGGGGCAGCCACACCCGCCAGGCCAGAGGCCGACAGGTGGATCCCACGGGCAGGCGCCCCACCCAGGCCGGTCAAGGCCAAGACCCGCCTTGACCCGGCGCCTGGGCGCGCCCACGCGCGCGGCGCGCGCGTCACGGCGCGACGCCGGCGGCGGTGGTCGAGGGGGCGAGCGGAGGAGGGCTGGCGCGGGCCAGGGAAGGCGCGCACGGCGAGGAGAAGGCGGCGGCGAACCTCACCGGCAAGAGCACGGGCGGAGAACGGCTGCGGGCTAGCGGCGCGGCGGACAGGGGCGGCGGCGGGCGAAGGCGAGCGGCGGTGGCCCTGCAGGGGAGGGGAAGGGGCCGGGTTAGCGCCGGAATCGGAGGAGGAGGGGGAGGAGAAGCTTTCCCCGCGAGGAATCGAGACGGCGCTCACCGGAGACGGCGAATCAACGGCGGCGACGGAGCTCGGGGCGACGGCAATAATGGAGGAAGGGGGCTAGGGTTTGAAGGGGAGCGAGGGCCGGTCGAGCGCGGATAAGGAGAGGCGAGGAGAAGAGTGAAGAGGCGGCACGGCACGCGAGGATTGCCAGCACGTGGAACGAGGATCGACGCCGGCGACGGGCGACGCGTGCCGCGGCGCGCCGAGCGGAAAATAGAGAGGAGAGAGGGAAGGGGCTGACAGGTGGGCCCGGGCGTGATTTTTTTTTCTTTTCCCCTTTTTTTTACTTTGGGCTGTGACAGCCCAGTACTTGAGATTTGGGTTCACTGGCCGTATCATTGGGCGCCGTTCGTCTTTTTGAGAAAACAAATGCAAGATGGACGATAGGTACCAGAATGAGTGAATGACGACAAGTACTACTGCATACAAAATCGGACAGAATCGTGCGAGTTGGTATTTCTTTTCAGTGCATGAAATATTCCACCGACCACGTGTCACGCGCAGAAACAAATCCCCACTTGTTGCTTTCACTGATCACTGATGGCACGTGGGGTCCACTTCGGCCATGCGTCCAACCAGAGTCGCCACTTCGGCCCTGCGATTGGCTCAGTATGTTTGACTTTTCAGCCAACTAACCAGCAGTATTTTTCTCTCATACTAAATCAGCATCGGCCACCAGTTACCAGACAGTCAGCAGTACTCTCTCCATCCAATTTTGATAGATATATTTGCATATGGCACAATGACCAAGAACAACAAGTGTGCTTATCAATCTAATAAATACAACACAGATTTTTTGTTGGACCTCTAATGTTTTAACTAGAAACTCCTCGTTACTAGTGCTATTTATTGTCACAACCCATGCTAATAACAAATGTAGATATCATTTTTAGATATTTAAGTTTTTGAAATATATCTATCAAAATTAGATGGAGGGAGTACTGTTCATTCATAACAAATCAGTATCAGCCACAGCCAAGCGAACACAGCAAATAATATACCCCATCTTTATGAAAAAGAAACATTAAAATCGTTTCGATTTGCTGAGGTGATCTCAAAATTGTTACCTGGCTAAATTTATTTATTATGGAGTCCTTTGCAACTTTTTTGTTTGCGAAAAATCATGGTTCACATCTTCATATGGGGTGCTAAATTTTAGTACCTTTTGGTTATCTGCAGTTGAATCCAAACACCCTATGTAAGTTGAAACTTGAAAGTAAGTGTCTTTTTTTTAAAAAAAATGTATGTTTTCTTTGTTGATTTGCTTTGTTGCCAGGCTAGTGGATCAGCTTTCACGATCCCTCACAAAAGCAAATATCATCTTCCATGATTTCCCCAGCCACAATCTTTCGAAAAACAATTATGTCGCCAGTGATGCGATGTACCTGCACGAAGAACGGAACGGACGTCCCAACAAAAACCGCCATCCGCAACCACCGCACCGGCAGTGCAGCAGCGAGCCTATCCCACCAGCCCCCCACTCCCCAGTCCCCCCTCACTCGCAACCCGCGCGCGCACGCCCTCCAGCAATTCACGCCGATGGCCTCGCCGGCGACGGTCCCGCTGCGGCAGCTCTTCGTCGACGGCGAGTGGCGCGCGCCCGCGCAGGGCCGGCGCCTCCCCGTCGTCAGCCCCGCCACGGAGGCCCACATCGGTGAGCACCCGCCGCTGGCGACCCCGATCGCCCACCTTTTTTTTTCCTCCACTCCCTTCTCAGTTGGTTGTTCCCTCGCTGATGTGCTCTGGGTTTGTGTGCGCGGGCGCGCAGGCGAGATCCCGGCGGGCACGGCGGAGGACGTGGAGGCCGCGGTGGCCGCCGCGCGGGCGGCGCTCAAGAGGAACCGCGGCCGCGACTGGGCGCGCGCGCCGGGGGCCGTCCGGGCAAAGTACCTCCGCGCCATCGCCGCCAAGGTAAGGCTGCACTTCTGCCGTTCCTCGCACCGGCCAGCTTTGAGAAATCGTGGTATGGCCGGATCCGGTTGAGTGCTCTGCCCTCTGCTTCTAAGCGCTGGTGCCTAAGTTGGGACTCTACTGTTTGGGCGTCAATTCGGCGAGGGATTTTGTTGAAATTTCTATCGTAATTCGAAGTGGATTGAGAGTATCACAGCGTGTATATATGGTTAATGGCTGCGATGCCACTTCCAGTAGCTATTTTTATGCTTATAATGGGTATGATTTGGTGATTGGATCTGTACCCTCTGCAACGGTAGTGAACTTGTCATTACCTTTTGCAATGTTTGTCTGTGGTCCTTCCTTCCTCCTTAGCTTCCTGATGGTGCATTCACTGACTGATCTTAGATGCCTGAATGTTGGTTTCCATACACTTGATTACTGCTATATGTACGGAGGCACAGGAAGTGCAAATTGCTTTTCAATGCCAAACCTCTAACTAGCATAGTTCTAACCCAGCTCGCCTTGGGCAACAGCCACACCTTGTCACCTAGGCGCCGCCTAGGTGTCCAGGCGTACCCAGCTTGCCTTGGGTCACCTTTAAAACACTGCTAACTAGGGTGAATCCTTATGTTTCGTTTTTTGTGTGAATGTTCTTTTGCTTTCTATCAAAACAGAGTGTATCGGACTTTATTCTGAACTCCAAAGTCCAAACACCTCAAAATATCTTTTCTTTGAACTTCAATAGGCAGAGTCTTGTACTAGTTGATCATCAATTTTTGTTGAAACATATTGACATACATCACGTTTTCCATGCGAAAATGTCTTCTTATTCAGATAATTGAGAGGAAAGCTGAGCTGGCTAAGCTAGAGGTACTTGATTGTGGGAAGCCTTATGATGAAGCAACATGGGACATGGTATGTGACACACCTTATAGAAGTAAGCATTTTTTCCAGCTTGATGTTCTGATCTGTTTGATGTCCCTTTTATCAGGATGATGTTGCTGGGTGCTTTGAGTACTTTGCGGATCAAGCAGAAGCCTTGGACAAAAGGCAAAATTCCCCAGTTTCTCTTCCAATGGAGAATTTTAAATGCCATCTTCGGAGAGAGCCTATCGGAGTTGTTGGGCTTATCAGCCCTTGGTATTTCATTTCAACCCCGTCTTGTTGGTTTTTTATTTTATGATGGAAACACTCAGGCTAGTATATCGGAGTTGTTATATTCACTGATGCAGCTTCATTTTTCACAATACCTCAAAGTTGTATAGTGGAAAAGCTGCATATTCAAATATAAGCACACGCACAGTCTGTTAAAGCTAGTTTAGATAATTTTCCTCATCATTGGCCTGGAATATTTCCAGTCGCCCATATTTTTTACATCCTGTCCAGTGTTGAATCTCATGTATCCAAATTACTGTCAAATTTATTTATCGCTTGCGTGAACGTTTGGCTAATTTCACTAATTATTCTTGTTATGTTGATACAATCGTACCACAGCTGCTTTGTCCTAGTAGAAGTGTCGCTTCTGCTTCTTATGTTGACTATTCTGATGTTGTCCTTGTTCACATATTTGTTGGTTGGGTGATTTCACTTTATTGTGTCTATATTGAAGATGCTGTTGACTCAGTAATTGATTTACTTATATTCTTAAACGTTCTCGTGTTACTTATTTTGATACTAAAGTATTATGCTTTGTACTTTGGATTTGTGTTGCAGGAACTATCCTCTCCTAATGGCTACATGGAAGGTAGCTCCTGCTCTGGCTGCTGGTTGTACAGCTGTGCTGAAACCATCTGAATTGGCATCTGTGTAAGTATTAGCATGTCATGTCATGTTCATGCTATTAGCAATGGCATTTGAAGTATCTATCTACTTTTAAAATTATCAGAACTTGCTTAGAGCTCGCTGATGTCTGTAAAGAAGTCGGTCTTCCTGCTGGTGTCTTGAACATTGTGACTGGATTAGGTCCTGATGCTGGTGCTCCTTTGGCAGCACACCCAGATGTTAACAAGGTATAGCTGTTCTCATATAATGATACAGTCATGTGTAAGCATGCCACATCAATGAAAAGGACCTTCCTCATAGCATGGGTTCGTTATGTATTTAGGTCTCTTTTACTGGGAGTTTCGAAACTGGTAAGAAGGTTATGGCGGCTGCAGCTCCTATGGTCAAGGTTTGATCCAAATGTCTGAATTTATATTTCATTTGTAGTAATATACTGTGTTGTGCTTTTTTTAACTCTCTTTTAGTTTATAAATTATTAGGTGTATGATTTGAATTTCATTTTGAGATGAAGTTCTATCACATTCCTTAATAATGCATTTTTCTTGACAGCCTGTTACACTGGAACTTGGTGGAAAAAGTCCTATAGTAGTATTTGATGATGTTGACATTGAAACAGGTACATGTTTATTCTGAGACTTACTAATTTTAAAAAATGGTGTCGGTGTGTGGGGATTGCTGCTATTTGCAAAAGAACTTACTGATAAGAATGCTACACCCCTCGAAGCCCTTCATTGGTGCATGGACTTCTCACAGAATACTCAGCTGAGCTGGGTGCTAGAACAGGAGCTACTTTGGCATTGAAAATTGATTGTTATCATTAGCAGCAGAAAACCTGTACAATTTTGGGGGTGGGGGGTAGGGGGATATAAAAGCCCATATGCTTGCTTTGGTTTTGACTGGGGCACTGGGCTTTGTATTGGTTGCGTGCTTCTGAGTGCTGGCTCAATTTAGTGCTGGGGCATGCAAGTTGAATAAAAGGTAGTTGATGCAATATGTATATGTGACATGATTTCATCTTTCATTGTTGATTCTAAGAAAGTAAGGATGGAACCTATGTGGAGAACATAAGCTTTAGTTCCAAGAAAGTAAATTTTTGACTGTGACTAACTTCTGTTATGAATGAATTCTGACACTTTGCTGATTGTGAATTCTGCTATATTTCTATCAATGATCCTTTTAAATGTAAACAGCTGTTGAATGGACTCTGTTTGGGTGCTTTTGGACCAATGGTCAGATTTGCAGTGCAACATCTCGTCTTCTTATCCATGTAAGTGTCACATGTCATTGCTGATATTGTCACTTGGAATAATTCAGACTTATTATCTATCGACCATAATATATTTCATAGAGTGGCATTGCTTTTACTTTTTCTCACCCTGTTGTTAATTTCTGATTTGAGAAGATTATATGATGTCCGTATCACTCCACACTCCACAGAATAATAGAAGTCTACTATGTGCTTTCCACCTGCTTTGAACAAAATATGCATGTCCCATCGGTTAGGTCAAGGTTTGGGCTCTTCAATTTGATGCGACCTGTGTGTGTTTTGGTTTGGTGCATACTTAGAAGTATATTAACTATCACAATTATTTGATTGTATTTTTAATCAACGATGGAAACTTACCGCTCTATATTACTCTTTCAAATCAAATCGCACTTATGGAACCTGTAAGGTATTCTTGTCATCAGTATCATAGTAATTAAGTTCTGGGTCCAACGAAATTGTTGCAGTCAAAAATTGCCGAAGAGTTTAAGGAGAGGATGGTTGCATGGGCGAAAAATATTAAGGTTTCAGATCCACTTGAAGAGGGTTGCAGGCTTGGACCAGTTGTTAGCAAAGGACAGGTACGACATGTTAACTTTGTATAAATTCAAACAAGTTACCATTTGACAACTAAGTTTTTCTAATTTGACAGTTTGGTACTTCTGCATTAGTGTCTGTACATTATTGTTCTTGCTAGTTTCGACAGGATGTAGCTTCTTCCTGTTTTGAGAAGAACAGTGTTCAAATGCACTTACTGACATGATCTTGTTTAGGTTTACTTTGTTATAACATCTTTTTTACAGTAAGGACTATAACATGGATTAATAGTTAGTGTTTATAGTCCTATATATGTCACTGTACTAGAAGAAAATGGACATCCTAATCACCACCGTCTTTGCAACCATATGCATAGTTTGCTTGCTTTATAGTTGTTCTTACTCGTGTTTTTTTTGCATTGTCAGTATGAGAAGATTAAGAAGTTCATATCAAATGCTAAAAGCGAAGGTGCTACTATTCTGACCGGGGGTGTTAGACCAGCGGTAAGGCTCGGTGCATTTGGATTTGCAGGGATCCACATACTATTGTGAGATAGAACTAATTTTTTTAATGTTTTTAACAGCATCTTGAGAAGGGGTTCTATCTTGAACCCACAATCATTGCTGATGTTAGCACATCAATGGAAATTTGGAGGGAGGAAGTCTTTGGTCCAGTCCTGTGCGTTAAAGAATTTAGTACTGAAGATGAAGCCATTGAACTGGCCAATGATACACAGTGAGCTACTTGGTTTTAGCACTATTTGAATGTCTTTTGCAGGCTTATAGCTCATGCATAGTGTAGCTTATAATTTCACTATTCCTTTTTGATAGTTATGGCTTGGCCGGTGCTGTAATTTCCAGAGATCGTGAACGCTGCCAGAGATTATCCGAGGTATGCACAAGTGATGGTGTTTACATATCTGACTGGTGACTTGATGACTGCATCAGACTGATATTCAGAGTTCTCATTTTTTACTTATGCTCTACCTGTCCACATTAGTTGAAAGTTGATATTCTTGATTCCCTGGCACATAAATTGACTTTTGAGTTTCAACATAGAATCCGTGCAAAGTGCTCTCAGAACAGATTTGCAGTATTTGTACACCACATCTCGAATGAAAACTTGCCCAACAGGAGATCGACGCTGGATGCATCTGGGTAAACTGCTCGCAACCCTGCTTCTGCCAGGCTCCCTGGGGCGGGAACAAGCGCAGTGGCTTTGGTCGCGAGCTTGGAGAAGGGTGAGTAACACGGATTGAGAGCTTTTCTCAGCTGATGTAATGAGATCTACTGACACCTGGACTTTTTTTTTTCACTACAGGGGTATTGATAACTACCTGACCATCAAGCAAGTCACGGAGTACACCTCTGATGAGTCGTGGGGATGGTACCAGTCCCCCGCCAAGCTGTAAGCTGGCACAAGAAAACTTCCATCTGTTTCGCTAGAATAAAATCGATTCCATACAAAATGAACCTGTGTATCAAATTAATGACATTTTGAAGCGCTGCATCTGCATAATAAATTGAGTGGGAGTTGAGTTTTGTTGTACGCTTGTACTTGGGACGCTACATGTGCAAAGGTTATATGTGAGACGTTAAACTCGGCGTCGCAGCACGCCTTTTGGATGTGGCAAGATTTACTCTTGTTTGGTTGTGGCTGATGGCTGCTGCTGATTTGTTACGAGACTACAACCGCACTCAATGAGAAATCTTGTAAGTAAAATCTGCGCCTCTTGGCAAGCACTCTTTTCGCAAGTAAAGCATACCTGATCTTGCATAATCTTACATGAACTCAATGGAAACCTAGAAGTACAAAGGTGGACAATCTAGGGGACACGCTCAGACCTGTGTTCTTCGACGAACAGCTTCAACTCCTCCACAAGCTTGCCGGTGTCGGCGATCTCCGGGAACGTGTGGAAGCCGTGGATGGCGTCCGGATACTCGACCACCTTCACCGGCTTCCCCTTCCCACGCAGCGCCTCCACGTACCCCGCCTGCCAGTCCTTGAGCAGGTCGAACCCGCCGATCACTACCATCGCCGGCGGGAACGACTCGGCCACCTCGGCGTCCTCGCCGCACACGTGCGCCGCCGCGTGGTCCCGGGTGGCGCCCTCCGGCAAGAACTCCCTCCAATAGTAATCCGCCGCGGCCACCGACAGAGAGCGGCACGCCTTGTCGAGCGCCACCTCCGCCCCCGTCCGCTCCTCCCCGCCGAAGAACGGCTGTACCAGGATGACGCCGGCGACGCGGAGGCTTACGGTTGGCGAAGACGTCGGCGGCGTCGGCGCCGCCGCCCAGCGCTGGGCCACGTGGTGGGCGATGTTGCCGCCCGCGCTGTCGCCGGCGAGGAAGCAGCTGGAGAGGTCGATGGCGGCGGGGACGCCCGGCAGGGCGCTGCTGGCGCCGAGGTAGCGCAGCGCGGCGACGCCGTCGTCGTAGGCGGCGGGGAAGCGGTGGCGAGGGGCGAGGCGGTAGTCCACGGACACGACGACGGCGCCGAGCGCGCGGCAGATCTCCCGGCAGAGGGCGTCGTAGGGGCGCGACGCCGCGGAGAGCGCCACGAACCCGCCGCCGTGGAAGTAGACGACGACGGGGAGCGGGGCGTCGTGTGCCGCCGGCGCCGGCGCCGAGGGGGCGAAGACGCGCGCCCAGAGGCCGCGGGAGGCGTCGATGGTGACGTCGGCGGAGGACACGCCCGAGGCGTCCGGGCGGGGATTGGCGGTGGCTGGCCGGTCGAGCAGCGAGAAGAGGCGCCGCCGGAAGCTGCCGTCCCGGCGTTGCACAGCCGCGAGAGCAGCCAGCTTGGCGCGCACCGTCCACGGCAGGGCCGGCGACTGGCGGCCGCTGTGAGGGCCGCCCATTTCCTGCCTACTAGCTTTTCTTGGAGCCTTGAACTCCCTTATATGCGCAGGTTCAGTTGGTCACCTTCTCTTTTTTTTGGAACAGCAGTTGGTCACCCACACTAGAAATTTTGATATTTGATATTGAATCCGCGAGTGTCATTTTTTAACCCTCAATTCGCATGACTTTCAAATTATAATCCTCGATTCCGAATGGAAAGAATTGAGGGTCAATCTCGTGCTCCATCAACTTCCGGCATGTGAGGTGAATTCTTCACATGGTTAGAGCCCTTTTCCCAATAATTGGTATAGGAGATGTTCCAATAGCAATTTTAGAATTATTGGAGAAGTTGCTTTTGCAGTCTTACAATAATCTCATCCCAATCCAACTCCAACTGTTTTATTGCGAGTCACAACTCCTTTGTTTAGGGAGTGTTGGGTGAATTATTAGGTTGTTTCAATAATTATTGAGAAAAAGAAAAGATTAAAGAAGACTACTGGAGGACCGACTGGGCTGGAAAGCAAACAAGCTCCAGTCGCCTCTTGCGTCCTACTCTGTCCAGCTGTACCTGTCCAGCCGAACAAGATCTCATGAGCCACGCACGCCTTAGGGTGTGTTTGGTTAGGCTTCTCAACCTCCAGCAGTCAACCAAAAGGGTCAAAAGTCCTATGTGCTTTTGTCCCAAAGCACCTTTTGGTGTACTACAAATTAAAAGCACATGTACCCTCTTTCTCTAGCTTTTGGGGTAAAAAATTACCCACCTACCACTGGTAATGAAGAAAATGGTTCGTTCTTTTTCTCCCGTTCTTTCCCCACCGCTCCCGACCCCTTATCCACTGCGACAGGCACGCACGGCTAGGGTTGGCCTGCCACCGCCCCTTGGCCGCCGCCGCACGTCCAGCCGGCCGGTCACCGACGACCTCGCCCTGACCCGCCCCTCCAGTCTCTGCATGCTAGTTCAATGCTTGGAGCGCGCTGCTCCAGCCAGGGTTTTGGGCACCGACGCCCCTTGGCCTGTCGCCTCCCCTCCGGCTAGTCCGTCGCCGGCGGCCCCACCCCGCCCCTCCAGTCCCTGCACGCTGGTTCAGCGCTTGGAGCATGGTGCTCTAGCCAGGGTTGGGGTGCCGCCCCTGGCCCGCTGTTGGGTATTTTAACGATGTAAATAAATCCGCAAGCACACGGATACCATTGTAGCTTTCATCCGTGAGTATTCAAGGGTATCGTATCCACAGGGAATGTGTGTGCACTAACTCCTAACTTAGTCAGTCCAAGGACACGCCAAGATTAAGTGGCAAGGCTAGAAAGGATTCCTGTGGTAGCACTAAAGATGAGTTAAATGTCGATCTCTCGGGCAGAATACTCGCTTCGGGCACCGGCTTACACCTGAAATGGTCAGGAGACTCCGGCCAACGGCTCTACGCTATATCCGAACGTGGAGAATTACGAAGGACCGACATGACTGTCACCACCTGCGGCCTATCTCACATACCGTGGGATATAAGGCAAATGAAGGTAACCCTTAGCCTAGACACCACGTCTACGCTACTGATTACTATCGTAGTCTAACTACATTTGGATCCCCGTAGAAAACTACAGCACTATGTATAAATACAGAGCGACAAACTCGCGAGTAAGAGAACTGATCTCACCCATACGAAAGCACTATGCAAGACAGGAATAATAAGTACTAACTTACTCATACATGAGGAAGCCAGTATCCGTAGAGGTACAAGACCGAAGAAGAATGCCGACAAGCCCGGCGCTTCCCCGAACTACTCCTTGCTCTCCTCCTATTCTAAGCACTAGCCTAGGCAGGGCCTCACCGTTGGAGTGGAGCGCTACATCTTCAAGTGAAGGAGGAAAAGGCCCTGGTGGTGTCTTGAGAGGGGTCTCCTCTCCTCCTTTTATAACTTGGATTGGTCGGTTCCTGCCATCCATCAATATGGAAACACTGGGCACCGCCTTCAGGAGGATAAGGGTGATCTCCCCCCTTTTCTACCTTTGGTCACCGCCTTTGACTGAGTGACTGATAGGTGGTCCTTGTCCTGGGTACGTGTGTGCCTGGGCTTTGTATGTCGGTTTGACCTGTCAAATGGCCCTCTTTGTAAGTGTGACGCAGGATGAGATCTTATGTGTATTTCTGTTGTGACTTCTATGTGTTTTCTTCATATTCCGAACTTGTGTACCTGCGACCAACAATTCACCAACACTTGTAGAATTCATTAGTAATAACTCGTACCACTACTATTGGTGTTTATTCTTTAAGTGTTTATGCAGGAGTTGACAGTATATATTTTGCACTTAACAGTCGTCAACACCCGCCGCCACCCAGTCCGACGGCCACCGCCAAGGTCCTGGATTGGCTTCTCCACAAGGTCACTTTGCTCTTCCATTGCTTATTTGTTGCACAGCCGACGCCCGATTTCGGCAGCTAGACGCAGTTGAGGTCCGAATCTCACATCCCACTCCAGTCCCTTTCATTACTAGTCTATTGGTATTCGTGAAATTGGTAGGTCCTAGATTGGTAGTATCATCTCGTCACTGAATTTGATAGTATCATCCTGCAAATTGATTGAACACAATTTTATTTGGTTTAAGAATGGATGACAAGGCAGATTGGGGTGATGGTTTAGTGAGTCATTTGTTTGATGCTTGCAAAGAAGAGATAGAAGTTGGGAATAGACCGATGGAAATTTTCACTACTACCGGTTGGAAGAATGTTGTTTCCAAGTTTGCACAAAAATCTGGTGACAGTCGAACAAAAAAACAATTGAAGAACAAGTTAGATTTTGTGAAAAAGGAATATTCAATGTTTATGGAGTTCAAGAATTATGCCACTGGTCTTGGATGGGATGAGGCAAAACAAACTATTGTGTGCTCGCAGGAATGGTGGGATAAACATCTAGCTGTAAGAACTATTCTTTCACTGTAAATATATTTTTTCTCTTATTTGTTGAAGTGTGCCTTGCTAGTCTGAATTATTTAATTTCAGAGATGCAACAATACGTGAGAAAGGAATCAAATGCATTCATGTCAAGTTTCGAAAACAAGGACCAAAATTCCTCGATGATCTGCATATCATATTTGGTAAGTCACATATTAATGGGGCTTCAGCTTCATGTCCTGAAGATATATCCTCCGATGAGGCAGGTGATGACGATGTGGCTAAGGTACCAAAACCTACATAGAAGGCTGAGACGATAGTGAACCCCGGGAAAAATAAAAGCAAGGGGCTGTCCAGTACTGTTCGTGACAAGGATGAGAAGAGCCCATTCTCTCATATGTACAAGAGCACTTGTGAGAAGATAGAAGCAGCAGTCAGAGGATTTCTACAAGTGTTGAAGCATCATCAGCTTCTCCATGCAATGTAGTCCCTACCATTAAAACGGCTATGAAGATGGTCAAAGATTGTGCGGTAGAAGAAGGAACTGCTCTTTTGCATACAGCCTCATCTTTGATTATGAAACCTGAATTTAGGGAGGTCTTGAGCTCTCTAGAAATATTTAAAGGAAGGCTCGATTTGATTGAGAGGGAGCATGAAAAGGAGATGATGAAGCTTCGGTGATTGTCATTAGGGATATGTGATAACCATTTGCTTCCCTATGTTTCCTTGGTCACTTTTATTTATTTATTTCCTTGCTGTGAACCTATTAATTATTTCCATGGAGATGTAAAACAATTATTTGCCTTGCTGTGAACATTGAGATGTTGTTTTCTTGCTATGAACCATTTAATTTTGTTTGTTTGTTGTGAATCATTAATTATTTGCCTTGCTGTCAACCAACAATTATTTGCCTTGCTATGAACCAACAATTATTTGCCTTGTTGTTGCCTTTAATTATTAATATATGTTCTTTAGATGGATGGAAGATTGTCAGATGCCAAGAAGGATAAAAGGGTTTATTGATGCTAGCTGAACTTGCCCAACATGCTGCTGTTATGGGAGAAATGGGCAAGTTGTAAGGTCCATATAGAGAAACGCCAGAAACTGGAATCCAATGGGTGATGAGGTGCATGGATTGTCCAAGGTATTTTTATAAGATTGTTTCGGATGAGCCCAGAGATTTTTAATGCAGTTCATGACTTGTTGGTCTCTACCTACGGATTGAGCTCGACCAACAATGTTTCATCCACTGAGTCACTGGCGATGTTTTTGTGGATCATCGGTGGGCCACAGTCATTTTCACAAGTTGAAAATCATTTCACAAGGTCACTTTGGATACTTCACATGAAGTTTCATGAAGTGTTGATGTGTTTGCGCAAGTTAGGTAAACACAATATTACTCTTAGAGATCTATTTTGGCCCTACTTCAAAGATGTGATTGGAGCAATAGATGGTTCACATATTGCAGTGGTAGTGCCAGTTGATGAAACGATTAGCCACACATGTCGTCATGGAAATACATCCAAGAATGTGCTAGCTATTTGTGACTTTGACATGAGGTTTACCTTTGCGGCTGCAGGTTGGCCAGGTTCTGCACATGATTCACGGATCCTCACTCATGCATTGGCAAACTTTCCTTCATTTCCTGTGCCTCCTAAAGGTATAAATGGTTCCTTCGTTAATTTTAATATTTGTAGACATGTATTATTATTTGCATTACTAACTTAGTTTTATAGGAAAATATTATCTCGTCGACTCGGGTTACGCAAATCGAATAGGGTACCTTGCACCTTACAAAGGAACCACATACCATATACTAGAATTTCGGCATCATTTAGGACCTCCTCAAGGAAAGTACAAGATGTTTAATTTCTTGCATTTATCCCTTCGAAATGTTATTGAAAGGTCTTTTGGAGTCATGAAGCAAAAGTGGCATATTTTGAAGGGCATCCCAAGTTTCTCAACTACTACTCAGAAGCATATCAACATGGCTTGTATTGCTTTGCGTAACTTCATCCATGATAGCAATTTACGTGACAAGACGTTTGATCGATGTGATGCTGATGAAGACTATTTACTACAAAGTGTTACGACAGAAGATGAGAGTCATGATGTGGAGAATGATGACACCATGAATATCATTTGTACTAGGATAGCTGATGCCTTCGTTAGTGCCGGAGGAGGATAGTTATGTTGAGAGATAGCATTATTTTATGAATAATTTATGTTTTATTTTATTTATGTGGACCATATTAGAATTATTGACATTTTTATTTTTTTAATTGCTATTTTTATTGTGTAAATCGTTGAATACCATATTATTTTACAACCAATTTACATATATTCAGTGTTTGAAGTAGACAGGAGCACTACAAGCATTTCACACAGCTCACAACAGCTTGTTCACAGCCATTTCAGCCAAATGGCTTTCAGCTTTCTCACAGCCCACAAATCACAGCAGCTTTTCTCACAGCCCACATCAGCTTTTCCCACAGCCACAGCTCAACCAAACACAACCTTAATCTCATTGCTCGGAACAAATCTCAGATACGTTTACAACAAGCCAGCATAAAGACTCCCTTTTGCATTCCATGGGCCTGGCTTAACGCATCTTCAAAGATCAGGCCCATAGAACTTTTTACGTACTGAATCAAGAGATATTTATCTGAAGCCCAAAACACGTAGACCGGTGAGGCATGAAGCCCACTGTACTACTCTTTTTCTTTGTCTTGTTTCACTTTTCTTTTAAATATTTTATTCAGGTTTTCTATGTGATTCATGCCTATCAGCCTATGCTTTTTGTTCTTTATATGCCCCTTAAAAAAAATTCGACAAACACAAACAATTTTTTTATGACAAATCCTTAACAATTCAATGCACCAATTCGCCATTATGTGAAACCTAAGTCAACAATTGTGAAGAGCTGACGCAACATTTCATAAACATGTTCATCAATTTGTAGACTAATCTCAACATTCTTCTTGGTGCACTCTTCTTCTTGTGGACCCTCTCTCTCGTGGGACTACAAAGAAGTGACTCGTTGATAGACAAGCGGTGACAGAGTGTGGGTGGTGAAGGCAAGAATCCAACCCATTCCCAACCCGATCCAAAGCAAATAAGTTTTTTTCTTACTCCACCCCACCCTATTCCAAATCAAGTTATCCCCAGCCCAACCCAACCCACCATGTCTTGGGTTGCCATGGGGTCCCGTGGGGTTGCCATGGATACGTTGTGCTGCGTACCATAGTCTTGCCTTGCGGCGTGTAACCAGAGACCATGGTATAGATAGCAAGGAATGAACGAAATGAGGACACTTAGATGAGCCAAAGATGAAGTAGCAATGGCGATCCATGAAATCAGATGAAGTTCACTGAACTAGAAGGTGTCAGTTCGATATGTTTTCAGTATCTTTAGCCCTATAAACTATCTGAAGAATGAAATACTACAAACTGTGCATAGCAAGTATACTACCTGGTTCTGAACTGAACAATGGTCACACTGTCCATTGCGTGAGACAAACAGAAGTTGATTTTTTTGAACATGAGAGGCAAAACAGGGCATCATCCTCCATCAAAAGCGACAAAATGCATGCACCATCCATGACAAATAAAAGCCCAAGCTTTCCTGTAGTGATCCTCCTATTGAGTGTTGACCTTTGCACCAAATGCTTTTTCAAGTGGTGGCAAGCTGCCCCCATGGTGTCCTGGGATATGGTACTAAGCGCCATTGCCTGCCACCTTCGTTCGTCCCCACCAGCTCATCCATCTCAACCCCAGAACGAAGCAAAGCCAGTACTAGGTACACAGTGTAGCTACAATAGTGTTGATTCACAATCAAGTACAATTACAAGCAACAACAGTACCAAATTATTACATGCAGGTGTTGCAAGTAGTAGGAGATCAACACAAGGGAAATGTTGGAAACTGTTGGTAGCCTCCCTCAAACCAGTCATCATGATGTCGACAAAGCATCCATTGTCTTCACCTCTGCACTTCCAATATTATGAAGTAGTGAGAATGCAGATATTGAACTGAGAATGCAGATGATATTGAACTGACAAAACCACCAGTCCTACTCTTCAAATTAAGTATTGTTGCACTTTTTTTTTTACAGCAGAACATAAGAGCAAAATTTTTTTTGCAGCTGAACAGACTTGAGGAGATGATTACTTAATCTATCAAACACATTGCTGGAACTTAATCTATCAAACCACATCATGTTTGAATGTCTGCACACATTCAGCTCTCTAGCCATTTCAAAATTTGCAAGATGGAATCCAAATAAGGTAAACATGGATTAAATTTGGCCACCTGGGAAAGCAGAGAACAGTACAAAGGGAACTAAAAAAACTCATCATATCCCAATAAAGATATCATTCAGTTCTTAAACCAATATCTGACAATAGAGAGCTAAAAAATGAAAGTACAAAACTATACACTCACAAGTAGAAACTCAGAATAAGCTGGTAAATGATTGTACTGACCTGTGCTAGTCAACCACAATCTGAGAGCAGTCTTCATTGCCCGGGAGCTTATACAGCCAATCCTTAACACAAACAAGGGCTTCAAGGGTTTCAGGTGTCATTGAACTCCGATTATCACTAAGAATCCGACCACTCAAACTAAATGCGGACTCGGAAGACACAATGCTCAATGGAATTGCAAGGAAGTCTCGTGCCATGGTTGATAGGACAGGATACTTGTCTTTATTTGTCTTCCACCAACTCAAGATCTCAAAATTTTCATCATCTCTCACATGTTCATCTTCCATATATGCATCAAGTTCCGATTTGTCCATGATTTGTTAACCGGTGATGACTCTGTTTTTTTTACATCTATTTGGAAAGCTAGAATACCTCACAGAATAAAGGTATTCTTGTGGCTATTAGAAAATGGAGTTGTATTGACTAAGGATAATTTGCTGAAAAGAAACTAGACTGGTGATCCATCTTGTTACTTTTGCTTCTCTAATGAATGTATTGACCACTTGTTCTTTCTCTGCCCAGTTGCAAAAGTTACCTAGGGCTTGATTGCTCTTTGCATAGGAGCTAACTATGTTCCTAGAAATATTACACAATACAAATCTTGGATTGAACATTGGTTACCCGGTGGACAAGCTGTTTACACCTTTTGTGTAGCAGCTGTTTGCTGGGCCATCTAGAAACGTCGAAATGATGCCTGTTTTGACCAAAAAATGTTGAAACACCCTACTGATGTCCTGCTATTCGCTTGTGCGCTCATGTCTTTCTGGGCAGGTTTGTATGGGGCAGATATGCAGGGTAAGATCTTGGAAGGTGTGAAGATCCTAGTCTCTTGTGTCCACAAAGTGATGGCTCAGCAGAAGCGCTCACCAACCCGCCTGCTGTTGGAAGGTGCTGCCAGCGCCCAGGATACAACTGATGATACTTCTGAGGAGGGAACCTGAATCTGCTTTGTCTTTTGAGTAGCTCAGTCTAAAACTGTTATCTCGGATGTTGTTTCTGTCTTGTCCTGAACTTTCCTGGGTTTCCTAGGTCCTGAACTTCGTTTTGTAGGCACTCTGAGAATGAATGTCATTCTCCAGATCCTGCCAGCTTGAACTTGTTTTCTGTTTCCCCGCTTCTGTAATCTGGGTTCTCGTGACCCACTTGTTCTGACTGGTATTTCCGTTTGATAATGGAAATGGGGTTATCCTCGATTCAAAAAAAATATAGGTGTCCTATACCCAGGGGACATGCATATGGATCCGCCGTGCATTTGCCCACGTTTCAATAAAAAAGGACCGTGCATTTGCCCATGTTCAGTACCAAACTAAATTAGTGCAGGACATACATAGTGTTCAGTACAGAGGGCGTATGTCTGAACAATCTTAGTGAGATTGGCAAAATATTCCTGCACCCTAACAAAATTAAAGAATAACAGAGGCTGCATAGTTTCAAGAATCAAGATGCAGCTTACTCTCTTTAGGAAAGATTACTTAATTCGCTGGAATAGGTAAATAAGATTGCTGTCGACTTCATCAGATCATAAGCCTCGCAGGAAACAAGCAAAGCATTCACAAATAGACAGGGAAACAGCTAGCCAAAAGGCCGAGGCAAAAGATTCGAGGGTTGCCTTCAGAACAAGGCAAAAGAACGCACGGACACCAGGAACAGCATGGCCTCGGCCTCCCCCTGCACGTCAACGAAGTGGTGCTGCATGCCGGTGCCCGCGTCGAAGAAGCTCTCGCTGCCCAACACATGCGGCGCCGCAGCGCCCCTTAGCACCTCCGCTACCTCGTTGCCAGATTAGATCCAAATACAAAAGGGAAGCCTAACCTAGGGACTGGGAGATCTGAATACAAGTTGTGAACGTACAGGAAGGGGAAGCAAGGGGCAGGCGAACCTGGTGTGTGCTCGCTGCCGGTGAAGGGGAAAGCTGGACACAACGCAGTTTCGGCGGCGGCCAGCGGTCTTGGAAAGAACAAGAAGCGTTGCACGAGCTTTCTTGTCCAGCGGAGGTAGTAGGCGGAGCTCGATGCACTTCGTCTCTAGGAGTAGTCAGGGCACTGGTAGGGGATCTCGGCACCCGTGGTGTGGGTGTCGCGAGGGATGCGGCGGTAGGCGGCTGCGGCACCGGCGACTAGAGACGAAGCATAATGAGACCCATGGGTAACCCACGGGTAAACCCACACAAACCCGGAATAAATTAATCTGTTCCAACCCAACCCAACCCAACCCAACGTGATTTGCTAGCAAACCCATTCCATCCCAACCCGTTTGTTCTGTAAACCCATTAACTCCTATCCAAACAATTCCACAGAACAACCCAACCCAAAAACTCCAAATATTATCCGACCCATTAGCAGGCCTACTGGTGTTGCCGACTAGGTGACACGGAGATCAACAACAAAAGAGTTTAGAGCATGGTGACCGAAAGATATTAGGAAAATGAAGAGGATGACGTGGAAACTCTTAAAAAGTTGTGGGTAGAGTGATAATATGGTGAAAAGGAGTTGCAAGAGGCAATGACATCAATGAGATGGCTATGCTCGTATTAGAATATCAAAAATAAATTTTATTTAAAAATAAAAGGTGTAGGATATAATAATAAAGTGTTCGAGAGGAAGGAGCATGACGCAGAGGAGATGGAGGCATTTTTTTTCGAGCAATAGGGGGGTGGGGGGGGGATCCCCACCTACATTTTCATTGATCGAGAGCTTGTAAGCCAAGTATAAGTAAATCCCGGCATACCGGAATGGAGATTACATGAGCTGTTGTTAAAAGAAGTGAGGGGAAGAAGACAGGTTCAGAAGCAATTCGTCAAAAAAATCTTCCACGCGGCAAGGTGCGGCCTCAGGGAGTTGTATCTGCAGCTCCAACCATCTATGTCCTTCACGGCCTTCCGAAGGATGTCACTTGGTGTGGAACTGATGCGGTCGAAGATCAGAGCGTTGCGGGCTTTCCAGATTTGCCAGAGGAGAAGAAGGGCTACATCGATGCGCACCTGTTCCGGCAAGCTCGAACCAAGCAGGATTAGCCAAGGTTGACGAGTGGTGTCAGGGTTAGGAGTTACACCAAGGGCACCCCAAACATGGCGTGCAACGCTCTGATCTTCGACCTGTTCCGGCATTAGCTTGCAAGGAAGGGCTTCTACTGGCGGCGGAGTACGCTAGCAACAAAGCACTCTGCAACTGCAATGTAGCGCATTGTGATCCCGAAATTTCTGAGTAATAAAGTACTCTCTTCTTCTTTGAAAAAGAGAAAGGGAAAATATTCAGATCACCATTCAACCAAGAAAGGCACATGAGATCGAGACGAAGTTTGCGTGATGTCGTCTAGCTCCCAACTTCCCAGCGCGCGGGATGCAGCACAACCCTCGTGCTCCCGACCGTGGCAGTTGGTTGGCCGCCCGCCCCGCCAATGCAACCGTTACGTTCCAACTCAAAGCCGCCACGAGCTCACGCCCTCGTGATCGTGCCAGCGCAGCAGGCCACGGGTCTCCGGACCCCTTTCCAGCTCGCCCAGCCGCCGCGCGCCCGCTGGCTTGAAATAGCGCCCCGCCGGCGCCCCGTGGCTGACGCGGCGGCGCCACTGCGCCAGTTTGGCCGCACCCGGGACCTCCTCTGCCGCCCGCCTGAGCACGCACGCCGCTGGCGGTGGCGGCGGCGGTCCTTAAAAAAACGCGAGCTCGTTCGGCGCGGCGCGGCGCGGCGAGAGCCGAAGCATTCGTATTTCGTCTCGACGCGGCCGCCCGGCCTCACGGGCCGCGAGCCACACGCGCACACACAGCGCAACCAGCCAAGCCAAGCGAACAGAGCTCACGGGCGCACTCAGAGCCAGCCGCGAGAGCTAACGCCCTGCGCGCGGGCGGGCGCGGCCAGCTCGGCCTGTTGGCCTCCGCGTCCTGCCGGTGATGGCGGCTTCGCTGCCGCCGCGGCGTGGGCGGCTCCTCCTCCTCCTCCTCCTCCTCCTCGCGCTGCTGCTCCACGCCCTGGCGCTCGGGGCCGTGGCGGCGGCGGCGGTGGCGGCGCCGTTCCGGGCGAGGGACGTTCTGCCGCTGCTGCCGCGGCGCCTGGCGTGGCAGCTCATGGGCGCGACGGCCCACAGCGCCGTGGACCTGCTGCCGTCCTTCGTCGGCGCCGTCGCGCCCGGCGGGGCCCCGGCGGCCTGGCGCGGCGCGTGCTTCGCGGAGAACGAGGCTGTCCTCAGCCTCACCCCCGCCGCCGGCGGCCGCAGCGGGACCGCCGGGGCACTCAGCGGCAACACCAGCTCCAGCTCAAGCCTCGGCGGCGCCGTCCTCCGCCTCAAGGTGAGGTGACTGCCCCCTCACATTGCTTCGAGTCCGCAAGCTCGTTGCCTCGTTACTAGTGGCAGTTACTGAAATTTCAACTCGAGGCTGTAGCGACTTGTTTCCCTTGGATTCCACCATAATGCGGGTTCTGAATTCCATCTGTTTTAGCTGAATTTTGCCTCCTCGTTAGCAAACACACTGCCTAGTTAACTGCATGATCCGAGTGAATTTTGATTGGGACTGAAGAGAGACAAAAGATTGTTTTGGAAGACTGAATTGATTACTGCAAGAAGACAAAAAGAACACACATGTTTGGAACACTGATATAATGCCCACAGATTATCGCGCATTATTGGTACCCGGGCCGGTGGCAAACAATAGAAATGCCAAATTGCCAGTGCGCAAGTCCAATTGTTCATCTCAGTCTGTCCTGCACTGCACAAATGTGAATAAGGCATGGTTCCTAGATTCAGCTCTCAGTTATTCTTTGAACCAGCCATTGAACATTAGCACCTGGTAATTCTCACATATTTTTGAAGGCCATTTGTCAGTATTATTGCAACTAAAAAATGGTAGTCTTCGTACAAAAGCTCCATACTTTATGCTGTTATCTTACCAAATATTTCTTTGTGGAAAAAAATGTAGACTGCTTCGCCTGAGAGCTGGACATGCATGGATCTGTATGTGTTTGCAACTCCATACAGGATAGCCTGGGATTACTATATGAGATCAAATGAAAACCACACCTTTGAGATTAAGGCGTGGGAGGAAGCAGCAGAACTGGAATATGTATGTTTCTTCTGAAGGTTGACTTCTCTGTCTTTTACATCATTGTTCGGCATTTCCCAGGAATCCTAACACTCGATATTCTGCCCAGGTAAAGCAGCATGGCATTGCTGTCTTTCTCATGCCATCTGGGATGCTTGGAACACTGTTATCCTTGATCGATGTCATACCTCTGTTTTCAAACACTGGTTGGGGTCAGGATGCTAACTTGGCATTTCTGAAGAAGCATATGGGAACTTCATTTCAGAAACGTTCTCAGCCCTGGTCTGCAAATATAAGAAAAGAAGATGTACATTCCGGTGACTTTTTGGCCCTTTCAAAAATCCGAGGACGATGGGGTGGATTTCAGACATTGGAGAAATGGGTGACCGGAGCATTTGCTGGGCACACCGCAGTTTTCTTGAAAGATGAGAATGGCACTCTCTGGGTTGCAGAATCAGGCTATGAGAACAAAAAGGTATATCTCTAGTTTTTAGTTCAATGGATAAAGTAATAAATCAGACCTACATGATTTGATAACAATCACAATAATAAAATACAAAAATTTGATTGAAGCTTAGCTATGTGATGTTGATGCAGCAAAACTGTTGTGAAGTCTCCTGTTTTGTCCATATGGTGAAATGATATTAGACAAACAATAACATTTTCAACTTTTCTCCCCCCCCTCCCCTTTTTGGATATTTAGCTTTTGCATAAGCATAACCATGCACATTGCTGATTGATGTGGATCGCAATCTTTGCCACGCATTTCCTCTAGAAGGCTATAACTGATTTGACTTAGGAAAGGGCCCCATTAATCCATTATTCTCTTTTATGTCACATTGTTTGGTGTAGAATCCACTCTAAAATTTTATTACCAAACTCGATTACATCTGTGCTTATCCAAAACAAGGTGGATGGTAGATATACACTTTTGAAGTAGAGTTTAGTTACAGATTATGCTTGAATTAATCTTGGGCTCATTACAAAAGAACTATATCAGAGAAAGGAACTTCAGATCATTTGTGTATGTGATGGAAAATTGAACTTGCAAGAACTTAGTAGTACATGAGTTTCATGATCCGATGATTTATAGGAACTTTTAACATATTATTTATGTCAATTTTCAACGATATCTGGCAATAATGACAGGGTGATGAAATCATTAGTATGACTCCATGGGATGAATGGTGGGGAATGGCACTAAAAGACGATTCAAATCCTCAGATAGCACTTCTTCCGTTGCATCCTGATGTACGAGCCAGATTCAATGAAAGTGCTGCATGGGATTTTGCACGAAGCATGTATGGAAAACCCTACGGATATCATAATATGATATTTAGTTGGATTGACACAATGTCAGACAATTATCCACCTCCTCTTGATGCTAACCTGGTATTGCTCTGTCTTGGGATAAACTTGGTAATAAGTGTTTCACTTTCTTCTATGCATCTTGGCTTTTGCAGCTTGGGTCTTCCTGTAGCAGTATCAGTAACCTTAATTCATGCTGGCTTTTCACATTCTTATGTTCTAATTGACATGCATACATATCGAAGCTGCATGTTCAATATACTAATCACCCTGGCCTGAAGTAGAACAAAAAGTCCTATTAAGTGTTAGAAACCGTACTTAATTATTACTGTCAAAGATGATATTAAGCATTTTAACTCTGCATGAAACTCACAAGACATTTTGGGACCCTGCTGTAGATTCTTAAGTATCCATTTAGAGTGAAAGCTTCATGGGAACGCCAGGAGCATTTTCTCTTGGCATCATCTATGTGTATGAGACTGAACAGAGATAGATATAGTACTTGGTTTGCTGAATAAGCTTGGAGTGTATGAGACTGAACAGAGCTAATGAGTACATGGTTACAGATGTAGAAAAATCCTAAACTTGTTGAAGCCTTGAGGTAGCATAGACTGAACTTTGACATTGTGACCCTTTTAGTTAGAATTTTATATTTTCTGTGTGTATATTGAGTTATTTACCATTATTTTCCTTATGCTTATCCCTGCTCACCGCTGTGCATTCCCTTGTCTGTATTCATTGATTTACTGTAGTTCTGCTCTGTTGGGTTCATTATATTCTATTTCCAGGTAATGGCTATTATGTCAATGTGGACCAGATTGCAACCACATTACGCTTCTAACATGTGGAATGAAGCCCTTAATAAACGACTTGGGACTGAGGTATATACTATATAATCAATATTGTAACATGTGACTTTGTATTACATATGCACTAATGGGGATGCTCATTTTGTTTCTTATGTATAATGATGTCTGTGGAGTCCAGTTCTGTGTTATGTTTCGGTAGCATATCCTTGGTAAGCATTCTTCTTCTGCAGCTATCTTGGATTGCACACATGCAGTGGCTGCCTTGTATTGAAACAGGGGTCTGTCCTGGCCAGTTGACTGTATTCTATCAAGAAAGATGTCTTTTCTTTGGATCTCTAGTAGTTTACTTCGATTTTCCTTCATCATTTCTTTTTCTCTTTGATTATATATAGGGAAGAACATCATTTGTCATTTCTACAATGCAAGGTTTAAATTGGACCTACCCGAATTCAGCTAACTGAAAAATGTACCTATATATGCTGCTCTTCGATGCAGAAATTGGACCTTCACGGGATCATCACTGAGACCGAAAGACGTGGCCTGTCTTTCAACCAGCTGCTCACCATTCCTGAGCGAGACGATTGGGAGTACAGCGACGGCAAATCCACGACGTGCGTCGCCTTCATCCTCTCGATGTACAAGGCGGCCGGCGTGTTCGCTCCTTTCACGGAGTCGATCCAGGTGACAGAGTTCACTGTAAGTAGTGCTTCTTCCGGTCCTTCCTCACTGCAACAGAGAAACGATCTTTTGCTGGAGCTGCTGGAGAGCGTTTCATACTGCATACACTACTGTTTCGATCACTCATCTGGGTGTTGCGGTGCGTCCTGCTGCCTCCTTTGGACCCGGGCGCTCGGAAGATCCGGGACGCGTACATGCTGAAGATCTTCGAGGACAACCAGACGCGGCTGCCGGGGTGGTGCAACGCGGCGGCGGACGGGCTCCCCTTTTGCCAGATCCTGGGGGAGTACAAGATGGACCTGCCGGAGTACAACACGATCGAGCCCTACGCCAACATGAACGAGAACTGCCCGTCGGCGCCGCCCGCCTACAGCCGCCCGGCGCGCTGCTGATCGATGACCGCCGGGCGGCCGTGCGTGGCTGCCGGGTAACCGTGTGCAAGTGTAAATAGACCACGCGCGCAGGCACGCACGCTGCTTGTGTTTACAGCGCCGTGGTCTCGCTCTCGCCGATACATGTCCTTCTCCTTCACGTAGCAGCTACCGCAAAGCTTCTTTATGGAAGTCATAAGTATTATGTCCTGGATCATTTGAACAAGAAACGGAAACATCTTGGAGCATGAATTTGCAATGTACTCATTGGGCAAAAAAAAAACCATTACGATATTATAGAAGACTATAAATAATTGTATATTTTTTTTATCGTTTTCGACTATATTTTCTTCCACAAATACTCATTTTATTAATGGCAAATACCATAGACCAAATGTAGCCAATGTGAAAGCTCTTTCGAGCCTCCCATGACATATATACTCCTATCCTAAGCCATCCAATGGGTGTACCATGTCAGGTTGTTTATTTTCTGTGGTTCGGCATGTCTCCTCTTAGTTTCCAACAGGACACATATGTTGGAAAATAGGCCCATGGAGAGATCTATTTCAGAAATTCGGAAGCAAGAATGCATGGCATCCAATAGTCCACCCCATACTGCTAATTTGGGTTGGTTGAACATATAACCACGGAAAGAATGGGGCTGATTTACACAACATATGCACACGCGTATATACACGTATGTTTTCGCCAGAGGAACCCGCAGTGAGCACCCAAGCCAGGTTGGTGTAAACTTTTTGCCATTTTCGTATTAATCATTTGACAACAGTCATTAGATGTGATTAGTACGCAGTCAATAATATAATCTCGAGTTAAATAGGCATTATTAATTTGAGTTATTTAGGCAATTAATACTGCTAATTAGTGTTGAATTATATTTATAGCAAAACTGTCAGCAGTGAGCTATCGCCTCGTCTATAAGAAGTCGTGGAGACATCCAGGAACTGACACACAAAACACCCACGAGCTCCTCCTCTCCCCCTTTTTTTTTGCATCTGGTGGTCTATGATGTGGTACTGAGTTGTAGAATCTTGCTGGCTCTTCCCATTGGCGTGCACCAAGGAGAAGAGTAGGCGGTATATATCTTCTATATATCTTCGAGCTGTTGCCGCCGTGTAAGGTTGCATAAGAGACGGCAATAAGGTTTGTGAGGAGCGCAATTGCCCAATTGCTGGAGGTCGATCAACTATGTTCTACATTGCCTCAACTTCGATCTGCACTGCGTTGTGTCTACACGAGGATGGAGCGCTGATATGTAAGTGTGATGCACTACTACAAAAATGGATTTATTGCGACCTTTAAAAAAAAGCCTCGAGCAAACTGGCGGTCCGCCTCTATTAATGGTGGCCAGGCCGCCGGCCGAACAACCACCTTAGTTAAGCAAGTATTAACTGAGACGGTTTGGTAACGCTGACCGCCTCAATTAATTTTTTAACCGAGGCAGCAGACGTAACGCCCAGCCCCCTTCTTCCTTCCCGCGGCTCCTTATCCATATCGAATAATAGAGACTTGGCGTAAAGGAACCACCCAAGATTTAACTGAGGCGGTTGCCCGACCGCCTCAGTAAATGCCTCGATTAACAGTGACATTATGTCTGAGGCGTTTGCTATGCGCGCCTCAGTAAACCCATTATGTCCGCCTCAGTTAAGTTTATTGTAGTAGTGATGATTTTATACATGGACTTATTTCAGTTCTTTTTTTATCTATCTGCGTTTTGATCTGAATTGCATAGCATAGCAATAGCATTCTTTTATGTAATTTACCACAAATTAAATTCTAGTATGTTCAAACGCATATTTCCGACATCATACACCGCTATGTCCTCCTCCATCTGTAAGTCGTGTTGTAGTCTCCACGCAAACCATAGTCATGCAACGCGTCCGGCAACCTTTCTCCATCGCCACTGCTGGCTAGCCGAGTATCTCCAACAGAGTACTTGTCCTTCTCCCCAAATACCCATAAATCAATATTTTAGTGCTCCAGCAGATTACCAATCCAGTCTCTGTTACCTAAATTTTTTTTAATCACTAAAACACACCTCTAGCGGCTTCTCTAAGGGGTTGTTTGGATGGGGCCTGCGCAGAGCTGCCTGGCGTCCGATTTCGAGCGCCTGGGGCTGAGATGGCTGCCTGGCCGGCAAGCTGCCTGCCAGGTCTCGATCCAAACAAGCCCTAAGTCATTAGCATTAGTAATTTCCCAATCCGAAGCCTTATTATTCCCTAACTCTAATCCTATTGCTTTTCTGAAAAAACTCGTGACTTGAATAACGAAGATGCAAGTCCCGCCTGCCCTGAGCTCGTGGAATAAATTGGTTCAAGTTCACGTGCTCTGGAATAGCTAGAAGCATTTTCGTCAATCGAAGATGAGCAGTGGTTCAAGTGCTCGAGAAAAACACGCCAAAACTATTTGATCTAGCCCTGAAACAAACCGATTTGATCTAAACCATCCCTGCATCCCCCCAAGTGATTTCAACCGTTGCTGGTTCGTGATGAGTTGAAATTTTCAAATCGTAGCTGTAAAGACCTCGGCACCCCTGCAGGCTGCAGAGGATCGGGGAGGAGGACAACGTTCCACGAAGGACTGGAGGAGGACCCACTGCGAACTCTGTGTTTCGCTGTTTCGGCATGCGGTTGGGGTTTTCCATTGGACGGGAGGGAGCGACGTGCGCGCGGGGCCGCGGGCCCAGCGCGTCACTACACGTGTCCAGCCCCCACGTCTCCACTCCCCGGGGCCCACCACGCTCCCGACCGGTCGTCGCAACGAAGCCCACCCCACCATTTGAAACCCGCCGTACAGGCACAGCACCGCGCCTCTCCAATAACCGCCTCTCGATCCCTCGCGGCGCGATCGACGACGACGCGCGCCGACCGCCGGCCTGAGTGATCGTCATCGTCAGCAGCTGGGAATCGCCCCGCCGCCGCCTGCCGCCCACCGTATATGGAGGCGATGGAGGAACTCGCGGAGCTCGCCGACGCGACGCTGCAGGGCGCCGCGCTGCTCGCGGACGACGACCCCTCCGCCGCCGACCGCCCGACCCCCCGCCGGGGCTCGTCCTTCCTCACCGCCGTCGCGATCGGCAACGTCGTGCGTATACCCCCCCTCCCCCCCCCCTCTCCGCCGGTGCGGTGAGGTGCGATCGCGGCTCGTTCCATGCGCTCGGTTTTTGTCTGATCGATGAACACTTGATTCCTGCAGGGCGCGGGCAAATCGGCGGTGCTCAACGGCTTGATCGGCCATCCCGTGCTCGTCAGTACATTTATCCCCACCTCTATGTTCCGTTTTCTTTCTCCCGCATTCCATATTTATTTCCCTCGACGGTTTTAATAATTTCTCCAAATCTGTATATTCTTATAATTTCGTGTCATTGCCGTTGAGATGTGTCTCCGGACTCCGAAACCAGTGGATTACTGTCAGCCTGTGGCCTCTAGGATCCTAATTTTATTTAATCCACTGATTTTGTTCCATCACTGTTATACGTTTAATAGACAGTGCAGATTCAGGATTTGCCGCTTCCTTCATCTGCAGGATTTGTAAATGTTTATTTAGGTGTTTCTGTCGCGTTCCCTGACGGATTTGTGCAAATGGTGGTTGTGTGTGCAGCCTACCGGGGAGAATGGCGCGACAAGGGCGCCGATCTGCGTCGAGCTGCAGCGGGATGCATCACTAAGCAACAAGGCCATCGTTCTGCAGATCGAGGGCAAGTCACAGCAGGTCTCCGCGAGTGAGTCTCTCTATTAGCCTGTTTCTCTGCGCGGCTAGCAGATTCTTAAGACACTGAGAACTGAGGAGATCCTAGATAGGTTCGGTGCTGTGCATTCCTTTCATGTGTTTGTCAGTGTTTATGTCTGAATGTCTATGGCACAGGTTCCCTCAGGCACTCGTTGCAAGACAGGTTGAGTAAGGCTGGTAGCTCTGGCAAGGGGCGATCGGATGAGATCAATATGAAATTGTGCACCAGCACAGGTGGGTTTGTCACTCTCTTGTTCCTTCTTTTTTTTTTTCCTATGTGGTCCGCGTTGATGACTGAGTGAATGCCATTCAGAATACACGCTCTTCTTTCATTTTCATTTCCTTTTGAGATTCTCTCTTCTTTTCTTTTGGATAAGCAACTCTGCCGTTCCCTTCAATGGATAGGAGGGAAGTGGCTTTGGTTTTTGCTATTTTTAGTTAAAGACGCAGCTGCAACTATGTCGACTGTACTCTGCACACCACGAATATGCTCAACTACAATGTTTTAAATTTGATATGCTAGCGCTACTTTGGTTCCAGTGTGCTTCTCAACTGGTTAAAAGTAAGGTCTTTCGTTGATTTTGAATGAGAGTAACAGTGCCTTTTGTCGGTCTGTAGTTGTATCCATCTCGACTGCAACCTTTGCTGCACCATACCTCTGTCTCTGTGCTTTGAATTCTGATTCATATCAAAAGCATGCGCCATTTCAAATAAAAAGCAATGCTTTGTTAACAATATTGTCTAAGTTTTCATAAGACATTTACCTGGGTGCATGTCTTCAAAAACCAATGCCCTTCAAATTTAAGATTACAGTAACCATCTTTATTGTGTATTTACTTTGTAAGTCTGCATAATACTTTTGTTTCAGCCCCTGCATTAAAATTAATAGACTTACCTGGCATCGATCAACGGAGCATGGACGAGTCAATGGTGAGTATTAACAAAGTCCTCTGTTTTTTGTTTGTTTATCTATTTGGGCAACTAGTAGATCACCTATGCAATGATGCAGCTAGGTTCCAAAATAGCAATACATTTACATATTGTCCAATGTCCAAAACAGTCGTTTGTCAAAACTAAAAAAACTAACGAAGTGTCTGCTCTCTGATTCTTCATATGTGGCCTGCAACTTGCAATCATGTCTCCAGATTGGTAACTATGCAGCACATAATGATGCAATTTTGCTAATTATCATTCCTGCTCTACAAGCACCTGATGTGGCATCTTCCCGAGCTCTAAGGATTGCTAGGGAATTGGATTCAGAAGGTGTGTACGATATACTGCACAAAATCTGGACCCTTGTTTTATTACATTTTCTTGACATATCGTTCACATTATTTACTAGTAATGTTGGATGGAAGCATATATTAAAGTGTTTGTTTACTAGGTACTAGAACCATTGGTGTCTTAAGCAAAATTGATCAGGCTGCTGGAGAACAGAAAGCCCTGGGTGCTGTTCGGGCCTTGCTTGTAAATCAAGGTCCTAGAACTGCAGCAGACATTCAGTGGGTAGCTACAATTGGACATTCTGTTCCTACTGCCTCTGTTCAGTCTGAAGTAGGTTCTGAGACCTCACCAGAAGCTTGTTGGCAAGCAGAAGTTAAAAGCCTTATATCTATACTTGGCGGAGCTCCCCAAAGTAAGCTTGGTCGAGTAGCTTTAGTTGATTCACTTGCTAAGCAGATAAAGACACGGATAAACGTTAGGCTGCCAAATCTCTTGAATGGGTAAAACCTTATCCTACTTTGTTAGGTCAACTTTTGTATTGGTATGCTAAAATGTATGATAAGTTCCCTTTTTATATAACTGTAGTCTTCAAGGGAAGTCTCAAATTGTCCAAGAGGAATTAGCAAAACTTGGAGAACAGATGGCCCAAGGTTCTGAAGGAAGAAAGGCAATTGCTTTAGGACTTTGTCGAGAATTTGAGGATAAGTTTCTTGAACATATTGCTGGGGGTGAGGTTAGTGAGTATAATGTACACCCTCTTGGTCTACATCTCTTAAATTTATTCATGATTTTAAGTTTTTTTTTGTCAAAAGTAAAGGTATTAGAAACTTCAAAAATCAGTTTACTTTTGCAGTATTTCTGTCATCATAAGCCCGCCAGTATGAACCGTCCTATTTTTGCCACAATTACATCATAAACCCGCCAGTATGAACCATCCTTGCTTTGCCACAATTATATAATAAAATTCCTTTTCTAGAAATCTTCATTGTCGCCATTGATGTTTCTAGTTTCTAATAGACTGAGGTTCTTAGCGAACTAGGAATGTGTGCAGGACCACAAACTTAATTTTGTAAGTTTGTTACTGTGATCAATGTTTTATATAAAGGTATTCTATCTAAAATTTTTAAACTCGCTTTCAGGGAAAAAAATTCTAAACTCAACTTAGTGTAATTTTTATTCTCTGAAATGTGTCTGTTTCATTGCTGGCTGAAATTTTACTGTTCAGGGTGCGGGTTGGAAAGTTGTTGCAAGTTTTGAGGGAAAATTTCCAACTAGGATCAAACAACTTCCCCTGGACAAGCATTTTGATATGAAAAATGTCAAAAGGGTAATTTAGTTGTACTTGAACAGAAATCGAAGCCGCAACTACTTGAACTTGTCTAAGTTATGGTTACAAATATTTTTTTCCTTGTGTCAGATTGTTCTGGAGGCTGATGGTTATCAGCCATACCTGATATCACCTGAAAAAGGTTTAAGGTCTCTCATAAAAGGGCTTCTAGAGTTAGCAAAGGAACCATCGATACTTCTTGTCGATGAGGTAATATTTGGGTTCTTTTGGCCTTATTGTGCTAGTTAACAGTGCACCCTGGTGAAAAATATTTAGCTCATCACTTCAATGTTTTCTCTACACCTTGCAACCTTAAGTGTCAGTTTTAGTCATATTGCAGTCCCAGTTTTGAAAGATGTTCTGTTAAGATCAAAAGATAATTATGTAATGCATATTAATTCAAATTGAAGCATGGAACTAGGAACCATAAATTATTGTTATTCATGCTCCATATCTGCTTATGTCAATTTCTGTCCTTCCTGTTTCGACAATCATACAAGTCTTGTCTTACCACTACTCAAATTGCCGATATTTCCATGTATGTGTGTTTTGTCTTTTCAATTCATTAGCTGATCATAAAATTCGCCCTTTCCTGTTTAAATGCAGTTGTAACCACTTTTTTCAAAAAAAAAATTATATTCTGTATTCTCATTACATTTTTGTGGAAATGTTATTCTGATTACATTTTCACCAACTAAATACTTGTCTTTGAAATTATTGCTACCAGGTTCACCGTGTATTGCTAGACATAGTATCGTCTGCTGCAAATGTAACTCCAGGACTTGGTAGATATCCTCCATTTAAGCGGGAGGTATAATTCGTAAGCATGGTAAAGAGCCAATGTTTAATTAGTTTTAGTTAGTAACCCTTTTTATTTTGTTTGTCCCAAGGTAATTGCAATTGCATCTGCTGCTTTAGATGGTTTCAAGAATGAGGCACGAAAGATGGTCGTTGCACTAGTTGATATGGAGCGGGCATTCGTACCTCCCCAACATTTTATCCGCTTAGTGCAGAGGAGGTTAGCTGATCTTTTGCTTTGTAGAAACCTTGTTAGTTTTCTCCATGTTATAATGATCTTCGAGTGGCACTTCCCTTAGCTATTCCTTTTAAAGTTAGTATACATCCAGTGTCACGTTCAATTTTTCATTTTCTAATATGTTCTAAATTCTTATTGATGTGATTCTGAATTTGTAATAGTTCAGAGAAAGAATACTTAAAACTTGTGTATGCGTATTGAACTGACAACTTGTATCATTGCAAATTCATGAGTATTAAGTTCTCTTTTGTTGGTTGTATGAATAACTCAAGCCATATTTTGTTAATATCAGAAATCATGTGCCAGTATAATGTCCACTCATGCATGGTCTTGTACAATTTCATTCGCACTGACAAACAATTATTGCTGGTATGCATCCATTGTGTATATTTTCCTGTCTAATTGTCGAATTTTAAATTCTAGAATGGAAAGGCAACATCAAGAGGACGAGCTAAAGAGTCGCTCTACAAGGAAGGGTCAAGATTCAGACAAAAAGAAAGTATGCTATTTTGTATTGAATGTTGTGCCTAGTTTTATGTTTTCCTAAAGTTTCTGTGTATGGATATATTTTTGAATGGTTATTTTCTATCTTTTGTCTTTTGTTGTATAATATTCAAATACATCATTTCATTTCATCAGTAACTGTGAATTTTGTTTCTTTCACTGTCAGGATACAAGCCCACAGAAAATTTCAAATCAAAGCGAGATGAAACAGTCATCAAATATACAAGTTCTAGGTCCTGCAGGAGAAATTATTGCTGGTATGGACCTACTATAATTGTACTTAATCTTATTAGGTATATACAGATAAATAGTATAAAGATGAAAAGAGCTGTCCATAAAAAGAGCTATTTTGTGCTCTAAAGTTTTTCGTTGTATCAAACTACATATCGAATATCCAAGAAAAAATTACATATTGAGTGAATGTTTCTCTCTCAAAGGTTTCTTACTCAAAAAACGTGCAAAAGCAAACGATTGGAGCAAGCGGTGGTTTGTTCTAAATGAGAAAAGTGGAAAGGTTGGTTGTATATATTGGCACTAAACTACTCATCTATTCTTTTTCACCATTTGATGGTGGTTCTAAAATTTATGAACAGCTTGGATACACCAAAAAACAAGAAGAGAGACATTTCCGGGGTGTCATAAATTTGGAGGTAATAATTTTTTTTTCGGTGATTCTTCTTGCCATTTGGTCATTTAGATTTATGTGTTGATGCAATTCAATTTAAGGCATTGGCTGCATAAGAGTACTACCTTTTGTTACAATGATAACATTTAGCTAATACTGAATCTCTATGCATGAATCCCGTTATAGATTAGTTGCTGTTAGACAGAGTAGTCAGAAAAGGTTGCTTTTTGAATAGATGAACATGTGCGGGTAAGTTACAGTTCTTGGCAAAGCAACCAGGTTAGCTATTATTTATTTGTTTGAAGAAATATATATTTTTATTTTATCTTTGTCAAACTTGAACTCCGAAACATTTGATGCAACCATATAACTACATTGGAATATAATCCAAATTTAAATATGGGATGAACTTGCTGGATCCAAATGGATTGTCAACAAGAGGAAGTGGTCAGATTGACTGCTCAATTTTCACTGGTTTTCAAAACGCTATTGCTCCTAGTTCCACCTAATCATCATTTGTGGTGCACCATCTATCCGTTGCATTATAATTTTGTTTGCAATTGGCAGGATTGTAATCTTGAGGATATTTTAGATGACGAAGATCCTCCAAGAAGTTCTAAAGATGCTAAAAAGGCAAATATGCTAGATACTGGAAAGGATGGTAGTCTTATGTTCAAGATTACTCACAAGGTTGCTTATAAAAATGTTTTGAAAGGTACTTTAACATCTATTTTTTTAACTAACAACATGTTTCAAAATATTGTTTCTAAATTCATAACATGTTTGACGTTTAATCATCATGGCAGCTCACAATGCTGTTATACTGAAGGCTGAAAGTATGAGTGATAAAACTGAATGGGTCACTAAGATTCAAAGCATTGTTGATCCGAAAGGGCTTTCTGCAAAGAGACCAAACCCTTCAGAAGGTGGTGCCCCAATGAAGCAAAGCCATTCAGATGGTTCTCTAGTACGTTGCAAGACCTTACATGTTTGTTTCTGTCAAAAGTATTTGTACATATGACTCTGGTTAGACGTTCTGCTTCTTTCTGCTAGTTCTCTTTCTCCCCATTTGAGAATAGCTTGTCACCAGGATTTTTGGAACCCCTCCTCTACAGAAAAAAAGGATGAATTTATGTTCCATGTGCACTTCATTCTTGTTACTAATTTTGCATACTTGCACACACTATACTTCCAGGATACGATGCTTAAGAAACCCATAAACCCTGAAGAAGAGCTTAGATGGATATCTCAGGAAGTCCGTGGATATGTGGAAGCAGTCCTCAACAGTCTTGCAGCAAATGTCCCCAAGTTAAGACCACAATCTTTTCAGCCTTCCTTGGACTCCCTTTTGCATCCTGCATTGTCTTACTAATCCAGTTGAGCAGGCTGTGGTTCTTTGCCAAGTTGAGAAAGCAAAGGAAGATATGCTTAATCATTTATATACCTCCATAAGGTTGGTTCAGTCAAAACATTTTTATGGGTGTTTCATATTCAATATGTTACTTCAATGAGACAAAAAGCATTACTTGCTCTTTGTATTATATTTTTGTCTAATTTGAGCATCATGTAGTGAAACATACTCCTTCGTTCTTCTTTCATTATGCAGCTATTAATACAATTTTTCTTAAGGTTGGGACTTGACGATATCTTGATTCAGGTTTCACCGTTTCAGCCTTTTATAGGCTAGTTTCTGAGGTTCTGTTCATTGTATATCTACTTGGGTTAAACTTATATGGTCCTGCTAGACTGCTACTGCATATGGATGTCTGTTACGAGATCTGCTAATACCAGTCAATTTGTTAGAACTACTTAAGCACATGAACATGACTAGGCAACATAATAGCTTTATTTGGATTTTTTCTATATATGATTGCTGAATGATAAATGCGAATGTTTTCTCTGTGTTATTTGTGAGAGATCCGCATGGTCAATATTTACAGAGATTGTCCTCCACTATGAAAACCGTGCCGATACACTATCGCAAAAGGAAAAGAGATGGCAGACAATTACAGCCTTTAGTGTTTGAAATATGCTTTTACATGCCAAACTAACTAACCCACGTCTCTCATCTGTGGTTAGCACGCAAAGCGCAGCCAAGATTGAAGAATTAATCCAGGAGGACCATAATGTGAAGCGCAAGCGTGAAAAATTCCAGTTGCAGTCATCCCTTCTTTCCAAGGTCACTCGCCTGCTCAGCTTACATGGTAATCGATCAGCCAATGCTAGTTGGTCAAACGATTCTGCAGGATCAGGTAAGTTAATTCCTTTACGCATTAACGTCTATTTGTTGACTACTCCCTTTGTTTTAAATTGTAAGTCATTCCAACTTTCTTGGCAGTCAAACTATTTTCATGTTTGGCCCTGTTTAGTTTTCCAAAAAATTTCCTACAGTATCCATCACATCAAATCTTCGAACACATGCATGAAGCATTAAATGTAGTTGAAAAAAATAACTAATTACATAGTTTAACTGTAAATGACGAGATGAATCTTTTAAGCCTAATTAGTCCATGATTGGACATTAGTTGTCAAATAAAAACGAAAGTGCTATAGTTCCCGAATCCAAAACTTTTCATGAACTAATCGGGGCCAAAAGATTACAAAGATTTATAACACCAAAATAGATATATTATTATGGAAGTATATTTCATGTTTGATAAGCTTCTTCCAAGCACTTATTAGTTGCTAATCCTTTCTACAGAGAGTAGTCCAAGGGACAGTGGACACTCTGGTGATGAATGGAAGTCCGCATTCGAAGCTGGATTCACCACTTCATCAGCAGGAGCAACCACCAGCCGGCGTATGCCCAGTCGAGGGCCGCCACTACCACCCAATGGTAGCTGATCAGGCGATCCAAGGAGCACGTCTGTTTGCTGCCACTACCATAGAACTGAAGAGAGAAGACGCCACATCACAGACGCACAACGAAACACCGTCTGTGATGTAGAACTAGAGACGTCTGCAGCAAAACACGTCAATGATGCGGCACTTATCACAGAATTTTAGCTAATTCCATCTTGCTTGGAATACATATGTTCAGCAGAGACATCGATGCCCAAATGTTTCTATATAGTGTAGTTCTTCTAGTTTCGACTTCTTTCAATTTTGGGGTCCTTTTAGTTTACATCAGTTTTAGTTTCAGAGTCTGTTATGTTGTTAGCATGATTCCAGGAAGTGGTAGAGTTACTCGCTTTTCTGTTGAGACCGCTGTATTTTATCATGATGTATAGTTATTTGAACTCTAAATGTATTTATAAAGTGGTATTGCTGGAATCTTTCCAAGAGTAAATGCACTAGAGGTCCTTAAACTAGTTGACCTGTTTTGTTTAGGTCCATGAACTTTGAAAATGCATTTTTTAGGTACAAAATCTATTCAAGTGTGTCACTTGAGGTCCAAAACGCCTCCGACCAGCGTTGACTGCCTACATGGACCGCCACGTCCGATCCAACATGGCCGTTGGCTGCCTTGCGTGCTCCGCTGGCTCACCCCCTTCTCCCCTTCATGCTCCGACTCGCCAGCCGGGTCCGCGCGAGGCGGGGTGGGCGGCCGGCGCGGCGGCGGCGGGCGGGTGGCGCGACGAGCGGTCGGCGTGGCGCTGTGGGCGGCCACGGTGGGGTAGCCGGCGCAAAGGCGGTGGAGCAGGGGCGGCCGGCGGAGTGCGCGACGACGCTGGAGGGCTCGAGCTCTGTCGCTCCCTCTCCTCCGTGCACCGGCGAGGGCTCGAGCTCCGGGCGGCCCGCGCCATGGCTGAGCTCGCCCGAGCCGGCCGACATCTCCCACGCCCCAGCACAGGTGGCCACCGATGGAGTGGCGCCGGGAGAGCACAAGTGGTCGCGGAGGAGCAGGGGCCCCCTGAAAGCATCTAGGCCCCTAGTGGGTTTTGGAGTATTGATTGACAACACGATTAAAGGACTAACTTATTTGCATGAGATTATGAGCAGGAATTTAATTGTGATATTGATACTAAATGAGATGGCTCATGTGTTGCAAGCAAGTGTGTTTATCTCATTGGCATAATGTATATGTGACAAGCAAAACAAGAAAAGGAAAAATAGAGCAAGGATTTCATGATGATTATGAAGACTCTAATATTTGCGAAGGCTTGTTCGACTTATGATGTGATTCAAAATGACAAGTAAAGGTCTTGTGAATGAGACGTGATATGCTTATGCATAGTCTCAAATATGGAAGAACTTATCACTTGTGATAAATGGTTGTTAACAAAAGAAGCAAGCAAGGTAAAAAGTGAATGAGACATGAGTCTATGAATATATGATGTCTCAAATTGGAAAGCTTGCATATGTGATTGAATTGAGAATTCAAATTGATAAAGAAGATTTCATGCATGACATAAATCAACATGAGTTCAAGATGGACATCTAGGATAAAGGTAGAGGACCGAGAGGTGTGTTTCAAGAGGCTACGCAAGCGACGGCTTGGGGGGAGCAAGGAAACCAATATAGGTCAAAGGCCGGAGATCCTAGAGTCATGGAGAGCTATATGTTGAAGAGTGTCATTATTCAAGTGAAGAAGGTGACTTGTGAATCAAGATGAATTTTATTCCTATGCAAATCGAAGATTCAAAGTCACTAGCTCAAAGCGGGTATGCTCAAAAGAATGAAGATGTTGATGCCCTCACGGTATTGATTGAAGAAAGGATGGCATGATCATAATGTAAAGCTCAAGTTGTGATTGTGGTAATCGTATATTTCTTTTATGCACTTGAGTATAGGAATGCCGTACTATCAAGAGGGATGCAACATCAGTAGGTTTAGACAATACCAAAAGTGCTCAAAGTAGTCCCTAGAGAGATTAGCCTAAGAGAGAGAAAGAGAGAGCTAAAACTACAAAAACTGCAAAAACCAGAGAGCGACCGATTTGACCGGTCCGGGGGACCGGTCTGACCGGTCTAGGTAGGGCAGAGCCTCCAACAGCTATTTTTCAAAAGTGGCCGGTCTGAGGGGCCGGTCTGACCGGTCTAACACAGATAGAGGCAACGGCTAGTTTTTGTGAGTGGGGTATTTATACCCCATGATTTCACCCATTCGTGGGTGCTGATGCCATTCCACTCAGAACATATTTGAGAGCCTTGTGAGCACTTGGAGAGTCCTCCCCAACCTCTCTTTGTGAGAGTTGCTTGATTCAAGTTGAACCTTTGAGTTGGGTTGAGTGAATCCATTCCAAGAGAGCCATTAGAGCAAGAGAGAAACATCCCGAGCTTTGAGCAATTGAGGTTGCGTCGGCCAACTCGATTGAAGCATTTGTTACTCTTGGAGCATCGGCTCCTGGACGGCTAGGCGTCGCCGGCTAGCTCCCAAGGTTGTGGTGAGCAGCGGCAAATTTGTTGCAGCGGCGATCGTGTGCCACGAGGGCGCATGATCATATAGTGGAGAAGAGGAGATAGCTTGACGTTGCGGTCGCCATAAGCTTCCTCAACGGAGAGTAGGATTCACATGTGGGTGCACGGAGTGAATCTGAACTTCGGTCAAACAAACCACCGTGTCTCCTTGCATCATCTTCATTTCGGTTTGATTTAGTTACCTTGCATTTATAGTCTTTGAGCTTGAATTGTGCTTCCGCTCGATCTACTTGGTTGTGTTCTACTTGTGTGTGGGCAACTCATTATATTGCTAGAAATACTCTGCAAAAGCTACTCTCCAAGTTTCATATAGGCTCAAGCTCGAGAAGGGGAGTTTTCCCTGCTACTGGGCTGTCTGCCTGATCAGACCGGTCTGACCGGTCTGACCAGTCCAGGCAGCTGACAGCAGGGTTAAGTGCTGATTTTTGAAGAAACGCCTATTCACTCCCCCTCTAGGCTACGGCATCGTGTGATCAAGGTTCTTTCAATTGGTATCAGAGCTTTGGTCTCCGGATTGAAGCCTCACCGTTTGGAGAATCACAATGTCGACATTTTGCGAGGTACCATTTGAGCCCCTTGGTATGAATGGCTCAAACTACATTTTTTGGTCCGCTCATATTCGTATTGTCTTAAGGACCATAGGTCCTTCTTTTGTGCAAGCTATTAGAACTAGCATTCTACCTAGAGATCTCACTAACTTGTCAAATAAAGAAAAAGAATGCTTGTTGTGTAATCGTCGTGTCATTGACCTCTTGTTTGAATGCATGGATAAAGATTTTGCAGATTCTATACAAGAGGAGAAGAAATTTTCAAGGATACGCCTTGACGCATATCACCTTTGGCAACTCCTTGTGGCAATATGCAAAGAGGATAGTGACGACGAGGATCAAGAAGAAGATGAAGGGTCACTAGAGGAGTATATCACTTCAGAGAATCATACTCATCCTCTTGTGCCTCCTTTCGATGATCAAGGAAGAAAAGAGAAGAAGTCTGCTGGTTCCCTGTTGGAACCGGTCAGACCGGGGGACAGCGCTGTGGCGGAACCACCCAAAACTACTGGGCCCGGGTGCACTGATCTTCGTTGCTAAGCAACTCTGACCCAATTTTGGCACTCACCGGTAGTTCCTCGAGTGAAGCCTCGATAAAAGCCACGCTATTCCAGGATCAGCAGACAACACTCACACTGAAGGTGAGCCCAGAGATTACAACACAAACCATTTCATACATCTCAGAGTGATTGCAGCGGAAAGAAAATTTATTACAAACCATGTTCAGAGTAGCACAGTACTACGGAGTTCCAACTACTCAATTATTTAAGTCTCATGTTCAGCGGAAGCATTAAAAGATAACTAACGAAATAACGTGACGCATCGGTAAAGCCCAGTACGAATGCGTCACTCAGCGGGAGGGTGATTAGCACTAGCTGAAGGGCCATCCCACTCAACCGACCAACCCGGAGGCAGAGTACAAGGCCAAGTAAGACTCGCAAACAGATCTTCAAAGTTAGTACCTGAAAAACAGTGCCACAAGCAAGGCTGAGTATACTAATACTCAGCAAGACTGACCCGTCTCCGGATATAACATAGTCCGATAACTAGACATGCAAGGCTTTTTGGTTGGTAGGGTTTGTTTGCCAAAAATGCCGCTAAGTGTTGATCCTTACTTTCAGGTTTTACTTAGCCAGATTCTAGTGGAATTAACCATTCTAAATTTGCAACTAACTCTACTCAAACATGGTAGAGCAACCATTTAATCAACCAGCAGTATTATCATCATCCTGTTCCACTTGTTACTCTATGTGACCGAAATCATTAAGCAATCTCATGCCGTGAGAGGCGGACGATTCCGAATCGAATTTCAACCTGGCCAGGGGAACCTAGACCACACGCATGGGGATTGACTTCGCTCCCGCCCACGCTACTTTTCCCCTTTCTTTCCAGTCCGTGGATCCGGGTCACCCTCCCCGACTACAGAGTCCGACCACTCTGCACCCGTACGTCGCGACAAAAATATAAACCCTACTTCTACCAAGAGGGTGAATGGTCGTTCCACTCGCCGGTCCAATCAGGTACTTAAGCTTACCGATTACCATATTTCTCGGTATGTGGCTAGTACTTTCAAACGCTTAACGAAATGAGCCACACACCACGACCTTAGCCATTTTTGACTATACCAGCGGGGTATCACAACTACACAACCCCGCCCGTTGTCCTTACATTTCAACAGGAATTAAAGTCAGTACAATTCCTATTTGCTCGCGAGAGGTAGGAAACCACTCGACTTCTACCGTACCTATTTAGCCTGGCAACTAGTCGATAAAAAGATCCGGTATCAAACATAGGTTCCTAGGGATCATGCATCTATGGTTTTCGATCAACGCCTAGAAAACTTAAATGCAGAAAAACAAAATATTACAGTACATTAATAAATAGATAGCTGAATGATAATTCGGAAAATAGTGGGATTATGCTCCGGGGCTTGCCTTCTTGGGCACTGTCAGGCAGAAAAGCTTCTGGGGCTTGGCCCAGGTCTTGAGACAAGTTAGTACAGTTCAGATTAATCTCCTGCTCCGCACGAGAGTCCGCGGGCACCAGTTCGTAGTCTCCGTCCGCGAGACTACCCGTTTCTATATGCAATGCAAGATTATGAGTTATTCATGGATAACAATTTCTTTCCTTCACGATAAAGTTGTAGTCCACTTAAGTTATTTTAGTGCCGATTTCACATTTCATTGCATGGGCAATCGTTTATAGAGTAGTAAGCATAACTATGGTTATTCATGAATGAGTGGGGTTTTGGGTTTTCATTTTTAATTTCAACACATAACATGCTTTCATTATTTCTTAACATCACAACTACTAAAGAGCTAGTGATGAACACTAAAGTAACTCAGATTCAAAATAAGTAATTATGGTATAGATTTCAACATTTAACCATAAAGCAAAAACTATAACTAATCATGCAAAAGGATTACTCTAGTTACTTCATATTTTTGTACAGAATGTTCCACATGGATTCTGATGCTACAAATTTTATGCAAGCAACTTCAAAGCATGAACTCAGTACTGCAATTTTTCCAGATTTTATACACTTATATAGCAGAGGTGATAAAAAGATTAAAAACAGCAAGCCATTTACAAAGATTAATTCTACAGAAAGTTTTACTGAGGATTTGGTTCTAAAATTTTTACCAGAGACTATTCATGAGATAAACATACTTCAGAAAATTTTTCAAGATTTAAGTCACTATGATAAATTAATTATTCAGTTAACTTAGCATGAGTTTGCATAAATTTATCAAGGTGCATTTGACCAGTATTGCATTTGAACTTTTTATTACAGATATAATATACTCTAAACAAGATCATGCCCAAAAATCATGCCCAGAAACATTGTGGATTACTCAAAACAAAAATAGTAAACCTAACCATAAGATGCTAAGCATGATTATTCGACAAAGCCAAACTCAGTAACTGCAGCTCAAAATTTTTAGACAGGAACACAGAGCTAAAATGAGACTCCAGAAATAAACATGGATTTTTCTGAGCATAACAACTATATATGAGGAATTAAGTTGATTAAACAAGCATAAATCATGGTATATAGCAAATGAACTCTAATAAATCTGAAATTTAGGTATTAGCAGTGTTTTCGTTTTACATGCACGCAGTAAAAATTTCAGAGCAAGTTCATGTGCATATTTTCCAGAATTAAATCGAGAAAGCTAACCACAGATTAGAGAATCTTGATTGTTCTAACATGATAACTGTTGTGGTTTGGTGTCATCTTTTTACTGTGACCTTATCATCCTATTAGTGATAACATATCCAAAAATCAAGGTCATTTGATGAGCATAACTTCATGAACATGCACAAGGTGGTTTTCTTAATCTTTTTCCTAGATTAAATTCGGTTGAGTTTCTGCAAATGTGAATGTTACAAAATTTGTAGATTTTGTTACAAGGATTCCAGATCAGTTGAGTTTGCATTTTTCTGATTTTTCTGTGATTTGTTTCGCATTTTAGAAGTTCACTGGTATACACTGTAAATCTTGCAGAGACACCCTTGAACGAAAAAAACAAATTACAACCGGGTCCTTCGCCGGCCTTCTCCGCCGTGGCATCTTGCCGGTGGTGTTCTGCGGTGCAGGGCTTACCGGGGCTGCCACGGGGAGGCGCGTGGGGGAGAAAGGATCGAGGAACACCTACCCTGGTCGACGTTCGAGCGTTTGGAGCACAGGTTCGAGCTCGTCGGCGTTGATGGCGGGTCGGTTGTTCGGTTCGCCGGCGCCGGAGGCGAAGGAGGGCTTGGGGTAGGGGAACAAGGCGCGCACGAGCACCGCGTGAGCTCGTGGATGCTTCTGGGGTAGCTATCGGGCTCGGTCTTCCCCGGAGCTGGCCGGTCCGCGGTGAGCCCGAGCTCGCCGGCGGCGGCGCAAAAGGGGAACGGCGTCGGGAGGGGGTTTGGGTTCGATTCTGCGCGTGTGGAGCGTAACTGGGAGGTGGCGAAGCTGTTGCGGTGGTCGGAGGGGGCAATGTGGGGCTGGGCTAGCCGGTCCGCGCGAGCTGGATCTCGGCGGCCATGGCGGAGCGGCGGGAGGAGGAAGAAGGGGAGAAGGGGCGCGACTGCGGGGGTTCTGGGGGTCTTTATAGGCCACAGAGCTCCTGGGTGAGGAAAGGAGTGACTGGGGGCGGTCGATTCGGCCTGGGCGAGTCGACGGCGAGCGGGCGGAGGAGGCAGCGGCGCGGCGCATGGCTGGGGGCGTCGTGGCGGCTCGGGAGCGGCCTGGGACGCGTGTGGGCGTGGGAGGGCGCCAAGGGGCAGGCCAGGTGGCGCTAAACGGTTTCCCCGGGTCCATTTGGCCGCGGGCGCGCGGTGGACGAGGTCCACCGGCGGCGTACGGCGGGCGGCGGGAAAACAGAGCACCGGGAGAGAGAGATGGAGATGGGGGCTCTTTTGTGATTTCTGAAATTTCCAGGGACCTCTCGGTAAACTAAAATTATCTCCTATTTGGAGGGCTCAAATGGAAAAGTGTTGAATACCACTTTTGCATAACTTTTCAAGATCTACAACTTTTGTGTTATGCAAATTTTCATTTGAAAAACACATTTTGAACTATTGGCACATTTGCATATTTGCACAAAAGGACTTTAGTTTTATTCAGTTTTTGACTTGATTTTGGCTGAAGTTCAATTGAGCACATGTCAATTGAAACACCTCTCATGAGCCAACAAAAATTTTGTGCACATTTTTGAATTAAATTTTGAGTAGCTTTTCACTCCTTTTTCTTTTTCCTTTAATTTCTTTTGTATGATTTGTCTTTTATTTGATCCTTTCTCTTTAAATTAATTTCTCAAATTTTTCTTTTAACTTTAACTAAGGTACATTGATTGGATTTAAAGGTGCTAACACCTGAGGTGTCACAACCTACCCCCCTTAACAAGAATCTCGTCCCGAGATTGGATGATTGAATTTGAGGTGGGGAAAATGATATACCTGAGGTAGAGCTAAGGAAACCCGGATAGTGTCGATTAAGATAATCCTCCGTCTCCCAAGTGGCTTCTTCTTCAGTGTGATGAGACCACTAAATTTTATACATTTTTACCACCTTTCGACGAGTACCTCTCTCTTTTTGATCCAGAATTCTGAGTGGATATTCGGTATATGAGAGATCGGGCTCCACTAAAATTTCCTGTTGATCAATGATTTCCGTAGGAACTCGAACACATTTCTTGAGTTGGGATATGTGGAAAACATTATGGATGGCGGCAAGTCGTGAAGGAAGTCGCAAACGATAAGCCACGGGTCCACATTCTTCAATGATTTCATATGGCCCGACATAGCGAGGTGCGAGCTTACCCCTAACTCCGAAGCGTTGAACGCCTCGAGTTGGAGACACTCGTAAATAGACGTGGTTACCAACCATGAATTTCAAAGGATCCCTTCTTTTATCGAAATAACTCTTTTGCCGGGACTGAGCTGCTCGGAGATTAGCTTGTACTATTTTGACTTTCTCCTCAGCCTCGACCACTAATTCGGGTCCAAATATTTGACGTTCCCCAGTCTGAGACCAATTCAAAGGAGTTCGACACCGTCGACCATACAAGGCCTCGAAAGGTGCCATCTTCAGACTGGCCTGATAGCTGTTGTTATAAGAAAACTCCGCCAAGGATAAACATTTGTCCCAGTTCTTGTCATAATGGATGACACATGCTCGAAGCATATCTTCAAGAATTTGATTAACCCTTTCGGTCTGCCCGTCAGTCTGTGGATGGTAAGCTGAGCTTCGAATTAATTTAGTTCCGAGAGCCTCTTGGAGTTGCTCCCAAAACCTTGCCACAAACTGAGGACCACGATCCGATATAATTGTTTTGGGTATACCGTGTAGGCAGACAATTCGATCAATATAGATCTCAGCATATTTCTTGGCTCGATATTCAGTATGCACTGGAATAAAATGAGCAGTCTTTGTGAGCCTATCAACAATGACCCAAATGGAATTATGGTGCTGAGAAGTATTTGGTAAGCCCACGATGAAATCCATGCTGATATCTTCCCATTTCCAAGACGGAATTGGTAGAGGTTGGAGAGTTCCAGCAACTTTCAAGTGACTAGCTTTCACTCTCTGGCAGGTGTCACATTCTGCGACATATTTGGCAATCTCTCTCTTCATGCGAGTCCACCAAAAATTTTGTCTGAGATCTTGGTACATCTTGGTGCTACCCGGATGAATAGAAAATTTAGAGAGATGTGCTTCGTCCAGGATTTGTTTCTGCAACTCCTGATTCTTTGGAACGACTAGGCGATCCTCGAACCACAAAATTCCTTTATGGTCCACTCGGAAACACTTATATTTATTTTCACCTTCTACTACTTGCTGCTTGATGATACCAACACTTTTGTCGTGTAATTGTGCCATGATGACCTGGTCATAGAGTGTTGGTTCCACCGAAATATGATTCAAAGCACCTTGAGGGATGATCTCTAATTTCAGCCTTTGCATTTCAGCACACAATGTGTCATTATATGACTCCATTGATAGGCAATTGCAGTGAACCTTGCGACTGAGCGCATCGGCTACAACATTCGCCTTGCCCGGATGATAATGAACCTCCAGATCATAATCTTTGATTAATTCCAGCCATCTTCGTTGCCTCATATTCAGCTCACTTTGAGTGAAAATGTATTTGAGACTCTTATGGTCGGTATAGATATTGCAATGAGTGCCCATAAGATAATGTCTCCAAAGCTTGAGAGCATGAATAACGGCGGCTAGTTCCAGATCATGAGTGGGATAATTCAGCTCGTGCGGCCGAAGAGCTCGGGAAGCATAAGCTATCACCCGATTGTCTTGCATTAGAACACAACCAAGACCAGTGCCTGAAGCATCACAATAAACGTCGTATGGCTTATTGTTGTCAGGTTGAGCCAAGACTGGTGCAGTGGTTAGATGTGCTCTCAATGTATGGAATGCTTCATCACACTTCGTGTTCCATTTAAACTTGACATCTTTCCTTAGTAGTTCTGTCATGGGCTTAGCAATTCTGGAGAAGTCCGGAATAAATCTGCGGTAATACCCCGCCAAGCCGAGAAAACTGCGGATCTGATGAACTGAAGTAGGAGGTTTCCAGTCCATCACTTCTTGTACTTTGCTGGGATCAACTGAAATGCCTTCACTAGATATAGTGTGACCCAAAAATTTGACTGTGTCCAGCCAGAATTCACACTTGGAGAATTTTGCGTACAGCTTATGATCTCTGAGACGTTGAAGAACAATGCGCAGATGTTGCTCATGTTCCGCCTCATCTTTGGAATAGATCAGAATGTCGTCAATAAAAACAACGACAAACTTGTCAAGTTCCGGCATAAATACCGAGTTCATGAGATACATAAAATAAGCCGGAGCATTGGTGAGACCAAAAGACATAACCAAGTACTCATAGAGACCATATCGGGTTGAGAAGGCGGTCTTGGGAATATCACAAGGCCGGATTTTAATTTGATGATACCCCGAACGGAGATCAATCTTGGAGAAGATCTTTGCCCCAGCCAACTGATCAAACAGTACATCAATGCGGGGAAGTGGATATTTATTTTTGATGGTCACCGCATTGAGAGGCCGGTAGTCAACACACAACCTCAGACTGTCATCCTTCTTCTTTACGAACAGTGCTGGGCAACCCCATGGTGAAGCACTTGGGCGAATAAAACCCTTGTCCAGAAGTTCTTGCAGCTGGATTTTTAATTCGGCTAATTCTTTGGGCGGCATTCGATACGGCCTTTTTGAAATAGGGGCTGTACCAGGCTGAAGTTCAATGATAAATTCGATATCCCGGTCTGGCGGCATACCAGGTAAATCATCCGGAAACACATCTGCATATTCACGGACTACCGGAATATCTTCGAGACGAGTATCTTTCATGGCATAGGCACAAGAGTTCTTGCATTGGTGATGAGGTAAATATAGAACCGAATGACCATGAGTTGGAGAATTTATTTCGACAGCTCGGGAAGAGATATCTAACATTACCCCATGTCTGTTCATCCAATCCATTCCCAGAATAATGTCCATACCTTCTAGTGGCAGCAATATTAAAGTGGTAGGGACAGTTTTACTACCCAAACTTAGTGGCGCATTATTAACGATTTGGTTTGATGCAACTTTGCCACCCGGAGTAGATATCATGAATGACCCTTTTGTGTGGCAAAAATCTAACCCAACCCTTGCTCCGAATTTAGAACTAATGAAGCTATGAGATGCACCAGAATCGAATAAAATGACTGCGGGGTGATGGTTTATAGAGAATGTACCCGACATGATTGGTGCTCCCTCAGGTAGTTCAGCAAGGTTGGTGAAGTTAAGTCGGCCCTGCCTGACTTGGATGGTTTGCCTCTTGCCCTTGTTCTGATCGTTTCTGCGAGGAGCCTGCCCTTGAGATTGTCCCGCCTGGGGGCACATCTTGGCAAAGTGATCCGGACTCCCGCATCTGAAATAGCGGTTATTATTATCGGGGCGAGCGGCTGGCTGGGCATTCGGCCTAGGGCCGTTCTGCTGCTGTTGAGGTGCAAATCGAGCTTGCTGGGGAAGCCCGAATCGAGTCTGCTGCTGCTGTGGAGGAGGCCTAATAATCCAACGCCCTGGCTGAGGGGCCTTCTGAGAGAGTGCGGGTGGGCTATTTTGCACAATACGATACCTCGGTGCAGAGGCACTCGAGGGTCCAGCAGGTGCCTTGCGCTTCTTTTCAGCGCGGTGTGCAGAAATAAGATCCTCCTGAGATATAGCCATATTCACCAATTCATTGAAGGAGTCCGCACGGACAAGATTTAGCCTTTCTTGTAACTTGGTGCTAAGGCCTCGACGGAAGCGTTCACGCTTCTTAGCGTCGGTATCGGCATGATGTCCAGCATACTGACACAATTGATGGAATACTTGAGCATACTGCACCACGGTACGAGTGCCCTGAGTCAAGGCCAAGAACTCGTTGAGCTTACGGTCAAGAAGTCCGGCTGGAATATGATGATCTCGAAAAGCCAGTTTGAATTCATTCCAATTCACCACATGATCAGCCGGTAGCATCCCGTGGTAATGATCCCACCACATACGAGCTAATCCGCGAAGCTGCTGCGCGGCATAGCGAGTCTTGTTCGCTTCGGAACAAGGAGTAGTCAATAGAGAAAACTTGGACTCGATCGTGCGAATCCAAGCGTCAGCGTCCAGAGGCTCATCCGCTTTATTGAACAGCGGAGGCTGAGTACTGAGGAAATCTTGGTAGCTCGCCTCTTGTGCGTGATGAGCATGATGCCCACCCCGCGGTTGCTGCTGAGCTTGAACCAGCTGCCGCAGAATTTCCGTCTGGGCGGCAAGAACCTCAGCAATACCCACTGGTGGAGGAGGTGGAGGTGGATCGCCATTCCCTCCGGCTCCAAAACCACTAGGGGTGCCTCGAGTTGATCCAACCATCTGAAATGTGAGTACTTTTGCATTAGGCTCATCATTATCATCATTTCAAATGGAATATACAACTCAAAGTGACATGGAGATACTGGAAATTGCTTAATCAGGTTGTGCAGCAACGCCAGCGATACGAAAACGCTCATAACTGGAGTTCGGGACTTGATATAAACTTGAAATTTTTACAGGAGATAGATAATTTCATGATCTACAACTTTGGTAGTCATCACAAAGTCAGATTTCCAGAGTAGGTTAGTCGAAAAATTCATTTACTCCTCCTCTGGTTTTTCTGTTTCACAGAAAACAGAGCTTCTGTAATTTGCGATTATCTCCTGCAATACCAATCCGTTTGGGCTGAAATTTTGCGAGCAGGTTCCTGATGAAATTTGGAACAACTTTGGTATTCAACTCAGGAGCTAAATCCGAAAGGAAAAGAGGATAAAAATTCGAACTAGCTGCTGCCTTCAGCTTTTTGCAGACCACTGATAATTAACACTAGTAGCATTAGGGGTTCATTACATCCATCGTGCTCTCATTTCTACTTGGTCACTCCTAACATCAGTACTAAGGGGGTTACTCAACTCTAAGTTAGCCTAGTAGCCATGATCCAAAAGTAGGCCACACTAAGAGGAGTCTACAAAAGCTAAGAAACAGCGCCTCGGTCTACATGTTGACCGATGCCTCACTCGCCGCGGGAGTGTGAACCTCAACCGGTGCGGGCTGCGGCGCCTGGTCCTCGGAGTCCATCTCTGAAACGCCCTCTATCTCCTGGGGCTCGTCCTCCTCGTCCACCTGCATCTCGTCGGGAGGTGCGTGAAGGGCATCCTGCGCGTGCTGTATCGCGTGGAGCTGCCCCTGAGCCTCGTCCACCTCAAGCTGCAGGTCGTGAAACTGGTCCTCCAGGAAGTTGATCGTAGCGTCACGATCCGACACAGTGTCCTGAAGCTCGTGAACCTGGCCGTGGAGCTGGGCGATAAGAGTAGCCCTGCTCTCGAGCTCGGTACTAGCCTCCTGAAGCTGCCCATCTCTCAGCTGGACTGCCAGGTGCAAGGCCTGAGCGTGGTCCACCAACTGAGCGACGGCGTAACTCTGGTAAGTGTGAAGCCTGTAGAGGCCGTCCAAGTACATCGCTGTCGTCCGAAGTGCCCCGACCGGGTCAAGGGTAGCGACCACGTCCACGTGTGCCATCCGGTCGAGCCAAAGCGGGTCTGCCGGGTCAGGTGCAGGGAACAACCCGAACGCGGTCAGAACTACCTCCAGAGGGCGCAAAGAGCAAAAGGTGGTCATCGCCCTCATGGCGGTAAGCTCCCAGGTGTCCAACAGGTAGTGACCGACCATCTGAGTCACGATCGGCTCCCACCCGTTGAGCGGGTGCTGTGGAATCACCATCGTCACACTGCAGCGACGAACTCCGTCCTCAACAAACTCGTGGCCATCGTAAACCGGTGGCTGGAGGTATCCGGCTGCACTCAAAAGCTCCCAAAGACGGCGGGGAAACCCGTCCCAGTGCAGGCAGGCGGAGTGCACGTGCCCCTGCGCGTCAACGACCAGCAGCTCTTCCATCTGTCCCAACAAAAGACCGATAGATCAGCTGATGGTAACAAGAACTACTAACTCTGGAACAGTGAAAGAAATGGCCAAAACTGTAGAGAACTTGCTTCAAAAATTCTCAAAAATTTACACAAGATCCCTTTGATATTAAGGAACAATTCACCTAGTCATCACTAAGCTCAATTCGGATTCCATGGGGGTGATATGCTCAGGTATTCAGAGTGATGTCAACCAGGAAAACTGAGTGTCCAGAGAGGGTGTATTTTGACTATAACTCTCAACCCAGACGTCAAAAATTTTTCAAATTTTTATGGTAAGCTCATCACTTAGTTGTCTACAACTTTCATGTTGAACGATTTTTAGTTTGAACAACTTATAATGGTCGAAAAATTTCAGTTGTATAGACTGTTCAGAGTTAACAGTTTTACACAGGGTTGATCCAAAAATACAAAGGCCATGCTAGAAGGCTTCAAAAATTTTCAAATTTTTACAGCAGCTTGATAACTTAGGAAACATCATTTAGTCTTACTACCCCAAGTCGATTTGAGTGACTTAACAGAAGGTTAAAATTCGTGGAAACCAGGTTACAGACTTTCTGGATGCTCCGTAGGATAGTATTTTCGCTGATTTACTTGCGATTTCTCCAGAGATTTATTTGCTAACCTTTTTGAGAATGAATGCAGAACCTATACGTCCTCACCAAGGAAAAATTGCCAAGTAACCTTGGTCTTACGCGATGACTTTGGTGGCATACATATTACGTCTCTCACTATATAGCTACTCGATATAGCTAGATAGCCTATAATTCGATTTCGAGTTAGCGTACCTGCAGAAGATTGACAGTATATAAAATGAACCTTTCGTGCCAGCACTCACGAAAGCGTCCCCATACATTACCGATCACTATAGAATCGGCATCCATACCATTACCGCCGTATGGACAACGTTAAGCATACGTTATCGAAACAACGTATTGACTGAGTACCGTCTTTGACGGGGAATTGAATTCCAATTTCGAACCATTACTCCCCATATACTCAACCGAAGTTGGTATATGGGCAGCAGCTCAAGTAGGCCACTGCTTGAGCTCCAGCGTTCGGCTCGCATCACCGACGGGAAGGTCAGACTCCCTCAGCTGACTGAGTAAGCATACCTTCGTGGCGATGATGTAGTTGTAGAATTTAGATTACAGAATTTAAATACTGAAAAGTAATGTGCTGGAAGTTAGCCATACAAAATAAGCCACCTGATTATACCCATAAGATCCCATAGGGCTTTACGTTCTAGACTTGTCCTTGGAGATCCTAAACTCTTTCAAAAACTTTAGTAGTTTTGAAGTCAAGTTTTAAATTGTTGTTTTGAAAACCGAGGTTGCCATCTCTGGTAGGCTGTCTGCGAGCTCTGATGCCAGCTGTGGCGGAACCACCCAAAACTACTGGGCCCGGGTGCACTGATCTTCGTTGCTAAGCAACTCTGACCCAATTTTGGCACTCACCGGTAGTTCCTCGAGTGAAGCCTCGATAAAAGCCACGCTATTCCAGGATCAGCAGACAACACTCACACGAAGGTGAGCCCAGAGATTACAACACAAACCATTTCATACATCTCAGAGTGATTGCAGCGGAAAGAAAATTTATTACAAACCATGTTCAGAGTAGCACAGTACTACGGAGTTCCAACTACTCAATTATTTAAGTCTCATGTTCAGCGGAAGCATTAAAAGATAACTAACGAAATAACGTGACGCATCGGTAAAGCCCGTACGAATGCGTCACTCAGCGGGAGGGTGATTAGCACTAGCTGAAGGGCCATCCCACTCAACCGACCAACCCGGAGGCAGAGTACAAGGCCAAGTAAGACTCGCAAACAGATCTTCAAAGTTAGTACCTGAAAAACAGTGCCACAAGCAAGGCTGAGTATACTAATACTCAGCAAGACTGACCCGTCTCCGGATATAACATAGTCCGATAACTAGACATGCAAGGCTTTTTGGTTGGTAGGGTTTGTTTGCCAAAAATGCCGCTAAGTGTTGATCCTTACTTTCAGGTTTTACTTAGCCAGATTCTAGTGGAATTAACCATTCTAAATTTGCAACTAACTCTACTCAAACATGGTAGAGCAACCATTTAATCAACCAGCAGTATTATCATCATCCTGTTCCACTTGTTACTCTATGTGACCGAAATCATTAAGCAATCTCATGCCGTGAGAGGCGGACGATTCCGAATCGAATTTCAACCTGGCCAGGGGAACCTAGACCACACGCATGGGGATTGACTTCGCTCCCGCCCACGCTACTTTTCCCCTTTCTTTCCAGTCCGTGGATCCGGGTCACCCTCCCCGACTACAGAGTCCGACCACTCTGCACCCGTACGTCGCGACAAAAATATAAACCCTACTTCTACCAAGAGGGTGAATGGTCGTTCCACTCGCCGGTCCAATCAGGTACTTAAGCTTACCGATTACCATATTTCTCGGTATGTGGCTAGTACTTTCAAACGCTTAACGAAATGAGCCACACACCACGACCTTAGCCATTTTTGACTATACCAGCGGGGTATCACAACTACACAACCCCGCCCGTTGTCCTTACATTTCAACAGGAATTAAAGTCAGTACAATTCCTATTTGCTCGCGAGAGGCAGGAAACCACTCGACTTCTACCGTACCTATTTAGCCTGGCAACTAGTCGATAAAAAGATCCGGTATCAAACATAGGTTCCTAGGGATCATGCATCTATGGTTTTCGATCAACGCCTAGAAAACTTAAATGCAGAAAAACAAAATATTACAGTACATTAATAAATAGATAGCTGAATGATAATTCGGAAAATAGTGGGATTATGCTCCGGGGCTTGCCTTCTTGGGCACTGTCAGGCAGAAAAGCTTCTGGGGCTTGGCCCAGGTCTTGAGACAAGTTAGTACAGTTCAGATTAATCTCCTGCTCCGCACGAGAGTCCGCGGGCACCAGTTCGTAGTCTCCGTCCGCGAGACTACCCGTTTCTATATGCAATGCAAGATTATGAGTTATTCATGGATAACAATTTCTTTCCTTCACGATAAAGTTGTAGTCCACTTAAGTTATTTTAGTGCCGATTTCACATTTCATTGCATGGGCAATCGTTTATAGAGTAGTAAGCATAACTATGGTTATTCATGAATGAGTGGGGTTTTGGGTTTTCATTTTTAATTTCAACACATAACATGCTTTCATTATTTCTTAACATCACAACTACTAAAGAGCTAGTGATGAACACTAAAGTAACTCAGATTCAAAATAAGTAATTATGGTATAGATTTCAACATTTAACCATAAAGCAAAAACTATAACTAATCATGCAAAAGGATTACTCTAGTTACTTCATATTTTTGTACAGAATGTTCCACATGGATTCTGATGCTACAAATTTTATGCAAGCAACTTCAAAGCATGAACTCAGTACTGCAATTTTTCCAGATTTTATACACTTATATAGCAGAGGTGATAAAAAGATTAAAAACAGCAAGCCATTTACAAAGATTAATTCTACAGAAAGTTTTACTGAGGATTTGTTTCTAAAATTTTTACCAGAGACTATTCATGAGATAAACATACTTCAGAAAATTTTTCAAGATTTAACTCACTATGATAAATTAATTATTCAGTTAACTTAGCATGAGTTTGCATAAATTTATCAAGGTGCATTTGACCAGTATTGCATTTGAACTTTTTATTACAGATATAATATACTCTAAACAAGATCATGCCCAAAAATCATGCCCAGAAACATTGTGGATTACTCAAAACAAAAATAGTAAACCTAACCATAAGATGCTAAGCATGATTATTCGACAAAGCCAAACTCAGTAACTGCAGCTCAAAATTTTTAGACAGGAACACAGAGCTAAAATGAGACTCCAGAAATAAACATGGATTTTTCTGAGCATAACAACTATATATGAGGAATTAAGTTGATTAAACAAGCATAAATCATGGTATATAGCAAATGAACTCTAATAAATCTGAAATTTAGGTATTAGCAGTGTTTTCGTTTTACATGCACGCAGTAAAAATTTCAGAGCAAGTTCATGTGCATATTTTCCAGAATTAAATCGAGAAAGCTAACCACAGATTAGAGAATCTTGATTGTTCTAACATGATAACTGTTGTGGTTTGGTGTCATCTTTTTACTGTGACCTTATCATCCTATTAGTGATAACATATCCAAAAATCAAGGTCATTTGATGAGCATAACTTCATGAACATGCACAAGGTGGTTTTCTTAATCTTTTTCCTAGATTAAATTCGGTTGAGTTTCTGCAAATGTGAATGTTACAAAATTTGTAGATTTTGTTACAAGGATTCCAGATCAGTTGAGTTTGCATTTTTCTGATTTTTCTGTGATTTGTTTCGCATTTTAGAAGTTCACTGGTATACACTGTAAATCTTGCAGAGACACCCTTGAACGAAAAAAACAAATTACAACCGGGTCCTTCGCCGGCCTTCTCCGCCGTGGCATCTTGCCGGTGGTGTTCTGCGGTGCAGGGCTTACCGGGGCTGCCACGGGGAGGCGCGTGGGGGAGAAAGGATCGAGGAACACCTACCCTGGTCGACGTTCGAGCGTTTGGAGCACAGGTTCGAGCTCGTCGGCGTTGATGGCGGGTCGGTTGTTCGGTTCGCCGGCGCCGGAGGCGAAGGAGGGCTTGGGGTAGGGGAACAAGGCGCGCACGAGCACCGCGTGAGCTCGTGGATGCTTCTGGGGTAGCTATCGGGCTCGGTCTTCCCCGGAGCTGGCCGGTCCGCGGTGAGCCCGAGCTCGCCGGCGGCGGCGCAAAAGGGGAACGGCGTCGGGAGGGGGTTTGGGTTCGATTCTGCGCGTGTGGAGCGTAACTGGGAGGTGGCGAAGCTGTTGCGGTGGTCGGAGGGGGCAATGTGGGGCTGGGCTAGCCGGTCCGCGCGAGCTGGATCTCGGCGGCCATGGCGGAGCGGCGGGAGGAGGAAGAAGGGGAGAAGGGGCGCGACTGCGGGGGTTCTGGGGGTCTTTATAGGCCACAGAGCTCCTGGGTGAGGAAAGGAGTGACTGGGGGCGGTCGATTCGGCCTGGGCGAGTCGACGGCGAGCGGGCGGAGGAGGCAGCGGCGCGGCGCATGGCTGGGGGCGTCGTGGCGGCTCGGGAGCGGCCTGGGACGCGTGTGGGCGTGGGAGGGCGCCAAGGGGCAGGCCAGGTGGCGCTAAACGGTTTCCCCGGGTCCATTTGGCCGCGGGCGCGCGGTGGACGAGGTCCACCGGCGGCGTACGGCGGGCGGCGGGAAAACAGAGCACCGGGAGAGAGAGATGGAGATGGGGGCTCTTTTGTGATTTCTGAAATTTCCAGGGACCTCTCGGTAAACTAAAATTATCTCCTATTTGGAGGGCTCAAATGGAAAAGTGTTGAATACCACTTTTGCATAACTTTTCAAGATCTACAACTTTTGTGTTATGCAAATTTTCATTTGAAAAACACATTTTGAACTATTGGCACATTTGCATATTTGCACAAAAGGACTTTAGTTTTATTCAGTTTTTGACTTGATTTTGGCTGAAGTTCAATTGAGCACATGTCAATTGAAACACCTCTCATGAGCCAACAAAAATTTTGTGCACATTTTTGAATTAAATTTTGAGTAGCTTTTCACTCCTTTTTCTTTTTCCTTTAATTTCTTTTGTATGATTTGTCTTTTATTTGATCCTTTCTCTTTAAATTAATTTCTCAAATTTTTCTTTTAACTTTAACTAAGGTACATTGATTGGATTTAAAGGTGCTAACACCTGAGGTGTCACAAGCGCAAGGAGAGCAAGAAGTGCTCCTGACGGTGATCAATGCAAGCACAAGCTTCATATGAGTCAACATCTTCAAGTGATGTTGATCACAAGTGCTTGACTGCCGAAATCGAGAAAGAAGATACCCAAGGAGTTGATCAAGCAATGAGATTCAAAGAAGAGCTTGATAGGCTCAAGGTCACCTATGCCTCCTTGGTAAGAAAATCAGAGAATTTATCTACTAACTCCTTATCTCGTATAGATTCTCTAGAGAAGGAAAATCAAGTGCTCAAAACCAAGTTGGAGAAGCTCACTATTGAGTATGTGGCTTTGCAAGGAACTCATACGGAGCTTGAAAAATCCTATGAGAAGCTTGTGGACTCACATGTCTCACTTGAAGTGGCTCATGAGATTATGGTTACAACGGTAAAATTCTATGAACCTCTAACTCACACTTGCAAATGCTCACAAGTTCAAATTAATTTGACTTGCACTAAACCATGTTGTTCTCAAGCAAGACAATCTAGCATTGAGCAAGTGTTTGTAGAATCTTGTGATGACTTCATTGCACAAGAGAATGAAGAACTTATGCATGAAGTAAAAAGGCTCAAAGAAGGAGTGATCAAGTTGAAGGGCAAGGAGCAAGTGAGACCTTCTCAAGATAACCGCGATTCCATGGTGAAGAAGCTTGAGAAGAGTTCAAACATCACTAGCTCAACTCTTCAATAAGATCAAAAGAACATCAAGCACAATATTCCAAGGAAGAAGTCTCTAGGACACGTCAAGTGCTATAGATGCCTAAAGAAAGGGCATTATGCAAGAAATTGTCAAATCAAGCCCGATGAGGAAGAGCGACTCTCAAGAAATCAAAGAAGACTTCCAGAAAATAGAGTGTGCTTTGGATGCAAGAAAATGGGGCACATAATTCACTGATGTCCTCAGCAGTTCAGGTCTGACCAGACCGGTCAGACCGGTCACCCCAGACCGGTCAGACCGGTCCAGGCCAGTACTGCTGTTGGACCCACCAAAAAGCCCACAAAGCTCGCTCTTTCACTCAAAAAGACTTGTGATGCTCAGAAGAACAAGAATAAAGTCAAGAGCACCTTTGTCAAGATTAAACACCGAATTTGCTACACTTGTCGAGCGAAAGGTCATATGAGCAAGGATTGCCCAAATGGTAATTTGCCTAACTCAAAACTTGTTCAATATGACTTTGCTAAACTTGGGAAAGACAAGATGAGTACTTATGCTACTAAGGTGATCAAGTCACCCAATGTTAGCATAAGGGCAATTTGGGTTTCCAAGTCTATTGTGGATAACATTGTAGGGCCCAACAATATTTGGGCACCAAAGAAAGCTTAAAAGGTTGCAGGTACATGGAGATGCATTGGAGAGCTTGGTTCATTGAAGTTTATTGTGTATTCATGTTATTGACCAAGTTCAAGGAATAATCTTGCATATCTTCATCCAATGTCATCTCGGTAACTCGTTTCTAATTTCAAAATTGCATTAGTCACTTGACTCATGGTGAGTACAAGAGTGTCACTCGTGTTGAGCTTGTGACATTCTAATAAGTGACTAAGGCATTTTCCTTTGAGTTACTCCCCATATGCCGTGAGATGCGTTTAATGGCTCTTGTGTAGAGCAATGTCTTGTTTTAGCACAGATATGCAAATCTATCTAGTAAATTATTCAAGGGTACAAGACGTGGACAAAACGAGGCCTACTGTAGTTCTGCCTGGTGTGACCGGTCTGCCTGACCGGTCTGACCAGTCTGAACCAGAAAAATTGCAGAAGTGGGAAGAAAGGAGAAAGAAGCTATCCACAAAAGTGTCTTCTCAGTGCATGTGGTTAGGAGGCATCTCATGGGGTCATGTACTACAGGCAGTAAGAAATTCTAGCACAATTTCACTTAAACATTCTTTTATGTGCTTTGTGATCAAATTGTCAAAGTAGTCTCTCCTAGTCCCTTAATATGGATAAAGTGCATCTAAAAGAAATTCAAAACTCTTATGCACCTATTTAGGGGGAGATCACTTTACAATTTGTGTCCTTGGGACTAACATTTCCTTCAAGTGAATTTGTAGTCTCTCATAGTTTTGATTATGCTCTTTATGGACCCAATGTGAGTCAATGTGAGTTTATTCATCCATTGGATCAAATATTGATTGATAAAGCATAATCATGAAGTACTTGTGCTATATTGAACACTATGTGTCATCCTTGAGAGTTAGTGTTGGCTTTAAAACTCTTATGCACATGTTTAAGTGGCTAAGAGGCAAATGTATATTTTCTACTCATTATGCTTTACCTTTGAGTATCTAGGCCACATGTTCATGCTAGTGCGTGCGTTTGTGTGCATCAGATTCAAAAAATCATGTCACCTAGATATTTAGCTAAAACCTTCCTAATTGTGACTAAGTGTCAATCTTGCGTAAATTTGTGTAAGATTTGTGCTAAATCCTCTAGTGTGGTGATAGCTTGACTTGTTGCATGCTATGAGTGTTGTAGGATAGATGTTTTTGAAAAACTCAACTAGCATGATAGGTTGTGTGTCAAATTTAAAGTATTTGGATCTTGGTCTTTGTGACCGTATTAATCTACTTGTGGCTATAGTTCTCATTGATTGCTTGATTGCTAGTCACAAGTAGTGAGATGTTCTCAAGTCCATAGATCCCTATCCATTTCACCTCTCTCATCCAAGGACTGGTTATATATTGGAAACATCCTATCTTCCTTGGAAGTAACAAGGAACTCTTGTTCGGAAATTGACATTCATCAAAATGCTCCTTAAGTTAATTCTCTTCTTCCTATCTCTTTTTCATGGTTAGCACATAAGGTCAGAAAAATATGAAATTTTGGAAGTGCTTAACCATTTGATACAAGGAATTATCACTCACAAAATACTCTTGCACAATCTTTCTGCACATTGTCGGATCATCCTGAGTTACCCCGGATGATTCGGCCAAATAGTGAATTTCAGTACTGAGTAAGTCCGGATGATCCGGCCTTGGTTTGGATGATCCGAGGTTCCTCCCTCCGGATGATCTAGGAAGCACCAGAGAACATTTTTTTGCGGCCTGGGGCTGACCGGTCTAACCCGGTAACTTCCCATTTTGCCCCTTCCTCGGGTTAAACTATCAAAACATTTCACTTTTACCATCCTGCCTCCAACAGCCGCTCCCCTTCACCCATGTGCCGCCCTCTCTCACCTTCCCCTCTCCATCTTCACTCCTTTGGAGATTTGAAGCTCTAGCCCATGGATTCACTACTCCATCACGTGCTTTGGGGCTAGAAGGGGAGGATTGACCAGTGGTGCGGCGAATTTGAAGTTCTTCGCGCGTTCATCTCCGCTCCAAGGTACCAAAACTTCAAATCATCCAATCCCTTAGCACCGCGCGTATTCTTTCAATTCCTTCGGTTAAGTAGTTCCTGCTAGGCCTAGGAACCATTCTCTAAGAGATCGAGAAGTTTCATTGACGGCATTGCTTGGAATCAATTTCTAGGGTTCGGGCACATCTCGACCAGTCTGACCAGTCCGCCCGAGCGGTCAGACCGGTTGGTCTGGCCAGAACCAAAAATCTCAGCCAAATGCCTTCATTTGTTCCTAAGAGATGCTAGATGTTATTCATACAGTTCATAATTTTTATCTAGCAATATTCCTGAGCAATGATCATCAAATCCGAGCCCTTTTTCCTTGTTCCTGTCAGGGACCGGTCTGACCGGTCCATCGGGCCGGTCTGACCGGTCTGAGGCTGACAGAACCCTCTTTTCAGTTTCAAGTGCAGCTCTAATCTATTTCTATCCAGATCTTGTGGTTTGCTTCTCATGATCTAATCCCAGTATGAATTCTTTCTATCTCAGGTTGAAGATCATGAATCGATATGTGAGAAATCGTGAGAAGAGGAGCAAACTCAATGAGGATCGAGTTGCACGAGGAGCTGGAGGGGCTTCGAGCAGCGGTGGTACAGAGGCAGATGCTGTTGTGTCAGCTTCCCCGTCTCTTACAGCAGCTCCCAGTCAGCTTGAGTTGAGGCCTAGAAGGGCCAGGACAGATGCACAACTGATGGATGTTGATGAATCGTCTGGAAATGACACAGAGGAGGACGAGCAGTAGCAAAAATGGCCTCTCATGCCATATTTAAATATAATGTTTTGGCGAAAATGGTCATCTTATCACCATGAGCTGAAGTTTAATAAAGGACCAAAAAAATGTTTCAAAAAAAAGAGAAAAAGGGTGAAAGACTAAAGTACCCCTTATCCAAATAACATATCTCCTCTCCTCCCTCTCTGTTTCTGTCCGCGACATTCAACTGCGCCCCGACGCTTCCACTGGCCGGTGCTAGGGTTCATGGTGGGCTGCAGGGCCTCCTGGTGGACGCGGTCGACGGCGGGGTGCATGAGCTCTTTGTCGAGGTGCAGGCGGCCCCAACACTCGACGGGCCCAGCGGTGGGCGGGCACCGATGCGGCGGCAGGCGGGTGGGGGCCGACGCACCTCTGGCAGCTCGGCGCGGCGGCAGGCAGGCGGGGGCCGAGGCGGCTCGAGCTGTTCGGCGCGGCGACAGGCGGGCGGGGCTGAGGTTGCGCGGGCTGATCGGCGCGGTGGCAGGCGGGCGGAGCCGAGGCGGCGCGGGCTGCTCGGCGCGGCGGCAGGCCAGCGGGGACTGGCGCAGCTCGGGCGGCTCGGTGTAGCGAAAATGGCCTCTCATGCCATATTTCAATATAATGTTTTGGTGATTGATATAGACAACACAACACTTGGACTAATATGATTGTTAAGATGACCATTCTCAGGCTTTTAGGTTCAAGTGATGATAAAGAGAAAATAGGCGTAGCTAGGCCCAAATGTTGTCTAGAGAGTTGGTTTTCGGGAACTCTGGGACAGTTACATGCACCGGTTAAACCGGTGATGAAGATGCATTCACCGGTTGATTACATCGGTTGATTAAGGTAGCCGTTGAAGTATAACGGCTAGTTGGAAAAAGGTGCTCACCGGTTAAACCGGTGATGACACAAAGTGGATCATCGGTTTAACCGGTGATAGCACTTTTTGTCAGCCACTTTTCCAACGGCTCTTTTGGGGTGTATGGGCTATATATACCCCCAAGGCCGGTTGCTGCATATGGTTGGACGCTAGAAAAGTTGAAGGAAGTGTTGCCCAAGCAAACTAACATCTCCAACCATCCTAGCAAAGCTTAGTGTCATATCTAGCTTGTGAGAAGCTTTGAGAGAGTGCTTTGTGCACTTGTATAGGGATTAGTTCTTGCGAGAACTCCCTTGAGCAAAGTCTTGCTGCGGCAAGCAACCGTGTACTCGTCGTGTGACCCTCCGACTTGGTGTGGAGTGGCAATGACACTTTGTGCGGGGAAGGAGACCCCTCTTGGTGAGAAGCTCCAATAGTGAAGACGGTGCCGTTGGTGACGCTTTGAGAGAGACGGTGGCGGTGGACTTGTCTTGGTGACTTGGCGCCACTTAGCCTTTGCTTGCCGGAAGCCTTGGTGGCGAATGCAAGACGGTGATCAAGCGAAGAGACTCGGCATCGACTTGTTCGTGTTGGACAAGTGGCCGTCGACATAGGAAGGGACTTGGTGTTCTAATCGAACCACATTAAATTGTGTGTCTTGGTGTCTTCACGGGAGTTTGCATATTCTCTCCCTTACCTCTTTACTTACCGTATTACATTTCCGCATTTGCTCTATCTTGCGTGCCTTTACTTTCCTAGTTAGTTTGATTAGGATTGGCTATAGGTTGCAAGTCTTTTAGGGGTAAGTAGAGAGTAGCATAGATAAACCTTAGTCATAACTAGTATGTGTAGGACGTGTTAGGTTTATCTTATGCAAATAGATTGAGCCCTAGGATAGAAAGTGATTAGCGACCCTATTCACCCCTCCCCCTCTAGGGTCGGACACCCCGTGTGGCAGAACCGCCTAAATTATCCCGGCTCAAGTGCGTAAACCATCACCATAAAGGCAACATTAGCTTAAACGCACTTCAAACGGAACAATTTTTGGTCTGTCGGGTAACGTCCCGATACAACCACCGATTCTCGGATCGAACAAGCATACCTCGCACGAAGGCGAGACCAGAGATATTACAACCACAAATTTTACAACACAGGCAAGTTCAGTAGTGATTACAAAATAGTTCAAACCATTATTACAAAACCCACTTAAGTAATACAGTTATACAAAACATAAGAGTAAGTTCAGAGTTTAAACAGCGAAAGATAAAACACGACGGCTACAACACGTCGCAAAAAGGATACCAGGCTAGCCCAAGCATGGTATCACTCGTCATAGTCATTGCCGGCCGAAGACGTATCCCACTCTACGGACCAGCCAGGAGGCAACGAGCAAGGATAGGTTAAGCTAGCTATCTGATCCTCAAAACTCATACCTGAAAAAGGGTTTCAACAGCAAGGCTGAGTATTCTAATACTCAGCAAGACTTAACCGACAACGGGTATAAGTAGCCCACCTTAGCTAGACTATGCAAGGCTTTGTAAGGCTATGGTTTTCCTTTGCTGAAAAGCAATAAAGAGTAGGTCCTTACTTTCAAGTTTTAGCTTCAAGATTCTAGTTGATTAACCATTCTATGTAAGCATCTACTAACCAAACATGGTGGAACTTCTAAGCAAACATCAAGATTAATAAGAATATTGTTGCTCTTATTACTCTGTGTGGCAAAGAGATCAAGCAGTCTCATTTCATCGTGAGAGGCGGACGATTCTGAATCGAAATTCAACCTTGCAAGGGTAACCTAGCACACACGTCTGGAATACCGTCGGGTCATTCCCAAACAACCGTTAACCTTTCTTTCCGGCTTGTGGATAGTGCCACTCTCCCCGACTACAGGGCTCCAAGGCCGAACCTTGTCCCTAGAAGTCGTAGTGTTGCGCAACATATAATAAAACCTATCCCTACTGAGAGAGTGGGAGGTATATCCACTCCCCGGTCCAATCGGCTACTAGGCTTGCCGCGTACCATATTTACGGCATGTGACTAGTACTTTCAAAAACTTAACCAGCACTACCACACACCGCGACCTTAGCAAGTTCATCAACACAGACGGGGTCTCACATAGGACATGATATCGAACACAACCCCGTCCGTCGTCCTTATATTGATAACAGAAAGTAAACAAGCAATTCCTATAAATCTCGCGAGTGACAGGCAATCACTCGACTTTTACCGTTCCTATAAGCTTAGCAGATAGTCGAACTCAGGTCTAGTGTTCAGTACATAGGTTCCTAGGATCATGCATCTAGGGTTTCAATTCAAATCCTAAGAACTGTAAATGCACAAGTAAGTAATAACAGTAAATGATAATAATTTGAAATATAGGTTATGTCCGGGGCTTGCCTTCTCGGTAATTGCTAACTATTTCAGCGCTAGGCTCTTCCGAACTTTGGTTCGGGGCTTCAGTTAGTTCCGCAGTGTTCACTTGAGCTTCGAGATCACCTCCGTCAGATTCCGGGATCAGCTCGTACGTCCCGTCCGATAAGGCAGTCGTGTCTATATGCAATGCAAGAACAACATTATAAACAAACATGGGCAATCGTTTATAGAGTAGTTAAATAACAAATTTAACTACACAAGGCATCATGATCAACAGCACAAAAGAAGTTAACTAACTTCATAAAATGAGTGGTGGTGATTTACTATACCACTAAGTCATGGTTTGTAAATAAAACAACAACTCAGAGTACAAATAGTAATAAAATCTACCAAAATTACCCTAAACAGAACATTAACATACTAAGCTACCCTGCAAAAATCATGCCAAGACATGAAACCATTTAATCACAATAAATCATTTATGCAGGCAACACCTAGCACAAGCTTGAATTATACAGACTAAAATGGATCAAAACAGAAGCTCAAAATTTAACAGGAGATCTACACAGGGATGATCTATCTACTGTAAATTTTTCATGAGTTTATCTACACAGAATTTATTCTGAGAAAATAAACAAAACAGACATCAGTTTAGAAAGATTCAATTTTAGCTCCTATTCTAGCCATTAACTGATGCTCAAACCTCCTGGACAAGTTAAGATATTCTAGATAAACACTCAGGAAAATTTTCAGGATTTAACAAGAACAGAAACTATTTATCATAAATAAAGTCTATTAAACAAGGATTAAATAAAATAAAAAGCTACAACAAAGAACTGATCATGAAATTTTTATAGCAAAGCTAGTGTAACAAGAGTAAACTACCACCAAAATTTCAGAGCAATATCAGCTTTCAAGTATCACATAAGAAAAAGATTAAAGAACTAGTATTTATACACCTAGTAACACAAAACAACATCTACAGCAAAAACTTGCAACTAAAGCCTAACATATTATAGTTCTACTGTATAGAGCTCTTCAAGAGGATTCCAAAACATCAAGATTTGCTAATTTACGAATTTTCTACGAATTGATATTGAATTTCAAAGATCACTGAAAAACATTGCAAACCAGTCCCTAAGGCACTATTGCAATGAGTCACTGACATCGCAGATAACCCCCTGGGTTTTCTCAAATTCAAGCACGCGGTCCTTGGGTCGGGTCAGAGAGGGGAGGCGAGGTTTGACCGGCCGTTTCCCGGCGAGGGGCTCACCGGCGGCGAGGGTGGAGGGGTGCGTGAGCCTCACGGGTTCAAGGCGCACCTCTGGGTGCTTGGAATCGAGGCTAGGGCGGTCGGAGAGGGGGTGTCGACGGCGAGCAGCGGCTTGCGGGCTCGGAGCACGGCGGCGGGGTGGCTCCGGTGGTGTTCGGGTGAGGGGAAATGGCCTGGGAGCTGTGCGAGGTCGAGGCGGTGCTAATGGTGGGTGATGTAGGGGTGGAGCGGGTCTGGGTTGGCGGCTCCGCGGTGGGGTGAAGCTCGCCGGGGTTCAAGCAGGGCGGCGGCGGCGTTCTGCGGCGTGGGAGTGAGGGGAGAGGAAATGGACGAGCGAAATCGATCTCTGGGGTTTAAGTAGTGCTTAAGCGCTCGCTAGAAGAGGACGGCGGCCACTGCAGCGGGCTCTCCACCGCGACGGCGAGGTGGCGGTGGCGCGGGCGCTTCTGGACTCGGCGGCGCGCGTGGCACGGCCGGGAGGCTCCAGCGCGAAGCAACAGGAGGGGGAGGAGCTCGCCCGCGACGCGTGGGAGCCAGCGCACGGCGAAGTAATGGCCGGGAAAGCCGGGAAGACGCTCCACGGCGGCGCTGTCGGTGGCCGGCGGCGAGAAGCAGAGCAGGGGGTTGAGGTGGAAGAAAAGGGTCGTTTTGCAATTACCAAAAGTTCCAGGGACCCCACTGTAAAACAGCGATAACTTTTAAACCAAAGCTCAAATGAAAAAGTGCCCAACATGAAAGTTGTTCAATTTTTCAAGAGCTACAACTTTGATGTTGTGCAAAAATTTATTTGACCAAAGGATAGAGAGCTAAATTTGAAAACACAAGAGGGATTTTAAATTCTAGGAATTTTGTCTTTTTCAATGCAAAATCACTTCAAATGCAAACTTACAAGCAAAATGATTACCATGCATTAAATGCACTGAAATTTTGCACAAACACCCTCCACTAAAACTATAATTACACAAATAACTTTATAAAGGACCTCGCATAAAATCATAATTACACATATAACCTTTCATAATTACAAAAAGATCCTTTTTACGCATTTCAAGCACAAGATGCATAGCAACAAACACAATTACTGTGCAGACACCTATTTAATTACTGTGTAAACACCCGGGGTGTTACAGCCTTCCCCCCTAAAAGGAATCTCGTCCCGAGATTACAGTAAGAAAAGGGTGCAACGACTTGGTACCTGGACTGGTTCTAAGAAAGTCGGGAAAGTTTCTTTGGAGAAAATTTTCAGTTTCCCAAGTAGCTTCTTCTACGGTATGCTGATTCCACTGGATTTTGTACATTTTAACTTTCTCCCTTCTAGTACTTCTTTCTTTTGTGTCAAGAATCTTGATTGGATACTCCGTATAAGATAGATCGGATTCAATCTCGATATCCTGTGGTTCAAGGATTTCAGTAGGTACCCTGGTGCACTTCCGAAGTTGTGATACATGGAAGACATCATGAACAGCAGCCAACTGAGAAGGAAGACGAAGTCGGTAGGCAACGGGTCCACAAGTTTCGATAATTTCAAATGGTCCGATGTATCGGGGTGCTAATTTCCCTTTTAAGCCAAAGCGTTGAACACCTTTAGTAGGAGATACTCGCAAATATACAAAGTCTCCTACCTTGAATTGTAAAGGATCTCTTCTTTTGTCTGCATAACTTTTCTGTCTTGATTGGGCTGCCTTAAGATTAACCTGGATAACTCTGACTTGCTCCTCTGCCTCAGAGACTAAATCTGGCCCAAAAATTTTGCGTTCCCCTGCTTGGGACCAATTCAAAGGAGTTCGACACCTTCGACCGTATAATGCTTCAAATGGTGCCATTTGCAAGCTGGATTGATAGCTGTTATTGTATGAAAACTCTGCCAGTGCTAGGCACTTAACCCAATTCTTGCCATATTGAATAACACATGCCCTCAACATGTCTTCAAGGATTTGATTGATTCGTTCAGTTTGCCCATCTGTTTGTGGATGATAAGCTGAACTACGAATCAATTTTGTTCCAAGGGATTCCTGCATTTGCTCCCAGAAACGTGCTATAAACTGAGGCCCACGATCAGAAATAATCGTCTTTGGAATGCCATGTAAACGAACAATCTGATCGAGATAAATCTCTGCGTACTTCTTGGCAGAATAAGTGGTGTGTACTGGAATAAAATGAGCGGTCTTGGTGAGTCTATCAACGATTACCCAAACAGAATCATGCTTATGAGGAGTAGTGGGTAAACCAACGATAAAATCCATACTGATGTCCTCCCATTTCCAGGATGGAATAGATAAAGGTTGGAGAGTACCAGCTACTTTCAAATGACTAGCTTTAACTCTTTGACAGACATCACACTCAGAAACATATCTGGCGATCTCTCTTTTCATTCGAGTCCACCAGAAATTTTGTTTGAGATCATGGTACATCTTGGTACCACCGGGATGAATCGAAAACTTCGATAGATGTGCTTCATCAAGGATTTGTTTTCTAAGCTCATGATTCTTGGGTACAGCTAGTCGAGATTCAAACCATAAAACTCCTCTATGATCCACTCTGAAACATTTATACTTTGCTTCACCTTGTGATAACTTTTCCTTGATGACCTTGATACCCTCATCATGTAATTGCCCCATGATGATGCTATCATGAAGTGTAGGCTCAAGGGATATATGGTTCAAACTTCCCTGAGGTACCATTTCTAGGTTTAACTTCATCATTTCCTGGCATAGAGTTTCATTGAATGGTTCTACAGATAGACAATGGCATTGTGACTTGCGGCTGAGTGCATCCGCAACCACATTAGCCTTTCCTGGATGATAGTGCACTTCTAGATCATAATCCTTTATCAACTCTAGCCAGCGTCTCTGCCTCATGTTGAGATCAGCTTGAGTAAAGATATATTTGAGGCTCTTATGGTCAGTGTAAATATTACAGTGAGTTCCCATAAGATGATGTCTCCAAATCTTAAGAGCGTGAATGACAGCTGCTAATTCCAGATCATGGGTTGGATAATTCTTCTCATGATCCCGGAGAGCTCTTGATGCATGAGAGATAACCCGGTTGTCCTGCATAAGCACACAACCAAGTCCCGTACCCGACGCATCACAATAGACATCAAAAGGTTTAGTACTGTCCGGTGTAGACAATACTGGAGCGGTAGTTAATCTTGCTTTGAGAGTTTGGAAAGCTTCTTCACACTTATCATTCCAAACAAACTTCACTCCCTTCTTCAATAACTCCGTCATAGGCTTGGCTATTCTGGAGAAATCAGTAATGAATCGACGATAATATCCAGCTAAACCAAGGAAACTGCGAATTTGATGAACTGAAATAGGAGATTCCCAATCCATCACTTCTTGTACTTTAGTTGGATCAACAGATATACCATCACTGGAGATAGTGTGACCTAAGAATTTCACGCTGTCCAACCAAAATTCACACTTGGAGAATTTGGCATAAAGATGATGATCTCGTAATCGTTGGAGAACGATACGCAAATGTTCAGCATGATCTTCTTCATTCTTGGAGTAGACCAAGATATCGTCAATGAAAACCACGACGAATTTATCCAGCTCCGGCATGAAGACTGAATTCATCAAGTACATAAAATATGCTGGGGCGTTGGTAAGACCAAAAGACATGACCAGATACTCATAGAGTCCATATCTGGTTGAGAAAGCAGTCTTTGGAATATCACAAGGCCTGATCTTTATTTGGTGGTAGCCAGAACGAAGATCGATTTTTGAGAAAACCTTGGCTCCAGCCAACTGATCAAACAGAATATCAATGCGGGGAAGAGGATACTTGTTTTTAATAGTGACCGCATTGAGTGGTCGATAATCAACACATAGCCTCAAGCTGTTGTCCTTTTTCTTCACAAACAAGGCTGGACATCCCCAAGGTGAAGAACTGGGACGTATAAAGCCTTTGTCAAGAAGGTCTTGGAGTTGGACTTTCAATTCTGCTAATTCATTTGGAGGCATTCGGTACGACCTCTTAGAAATAGGGGCGGTACCGGGTTGAAGTTCGATAACAAACTCGATGTCTCTGTCAGGAGGCATTCCAGGTAAATCATCTGGAAATACATCCGCATACTCCCACACAATAGGGATATCTTCAAGTTTAATTTCTTTTGCGGCATAAGCACAAGAGTTAATGTACTCTCGTTGTGGTAGATAGAGTATGGTGGCTCCTTGATGTGGTGAATCTATCTCGATAGCTCGGGAAGAGATATCTAGTAGTACTTTATGTGTAGTCATCCAATTCACACCTAGAATAACATCCATGCCTTCTAAATTCAGCAAGATCAAGTCTGTCTTTATCAATTTGCTACCCAGTTTAATTGGCACACATCTAGTGATTTGATTGGAAGCTATCTTCCCACCAGGGGTTGTTATCATAAAAGATCCCTTAGTATGACAAAAATCCAATCCTAATCTTGCTCCAAATTTGGCACTTATAAAACTATGCGTTGCACCAGAATCAAATAATATGACTGCGGGTTTATTGTGGATAGAGAAAGTACCCGTCATTACTGGTGCTCCTGCTGGAAGGTCTGCAAGAGTAGTGAAATTAACTCGCCCTTGCCGGACTTGCACCATTTGCCTCTTGCCCTTGCCCTTGTTGTTGTTGTTGTTGTTGTTGTTGTTGTTGTTGTTGTTGTTGTTGTTCTGATTAGAGTTTTGCCCTGGATTATTCCTTCTGGGTTGTGGACAATTCTTGGCAAAATGAGAAGCACTGCCGCAGTTGAAACATCGATTATTGCTATTCCCACTATTGAACTGTGGGGCATTCGGCCTTGGGCTAAACTGCTGCTGTTGTTGTTGCTGAGGCACTGGAGGTCTGAATCCTCCTTGTGGCTGAGGCGGCCTAAAGACAAACCTACCCACTGGGGCATTTCTTTGTGGAGGCCTAGGTGGAGTATTTTGCACCAGGCGATACCTCGGTGGCTGGGCACTCGAGGGTCCCGTTGGTGCCTTCCGCTTTTTCTCAGCACGATGTGCAGCAATACAATCTTCCTGTGTAATGGCCATATTAACCAGCTCATTATAGGTATTGGGCTGAACCAAGTTTAAACGTTCTTTGAGCTTAGTATTGAGGCCACGACGGAAACGATCACGTTTCTTGGCATCAGTATCAGCATGATGGCCCGCATATTGGCACAGATGATTGAAGGTTTGTGCATATTGAAGAACAGCGCGGGTTCCCTGATCTAGAGCCAAGAATTCATTCAACTTTCTTTCAATTAGTCCTTCCGGAATATGATGTGATCTGAATGCAGTTCTGAATTCCTCCCAAGATATGATATGTTCAGCAGGCTGCATTTCACAATAATTATCCCACCATATACGTGCAGGACCGCGAAGCTGTTGGGCGGCAAAGGGGGCCTTATTTGCATCAACACACGATACTGCTAACAAAGCAAACTTGGAATTGATTGTACGGAGCCAAGCATCGGCATCCAATGGGTCATCAGCTTTGCTGAAAAGCGGAGGTTGGGTACCAAAGAATTCCTGGTAACCCGCTGGTTGTGCCTCCCTTCCTCCATACTGTTGGCGTGGCTGATTTTGTTGCCCATGGACTAGCTGGCGAAGCAGCTCTGTTTGCATGGCCATTAACTCGGCCAGATTCGACGGGGGTGGCGGTGGTTGCTGAGATCCACTGCCATTTTCACAGCCAAAGCCATCAGGAGTTCCGCGTGTATGACCAACCATCTGTAATCATGGAAGACATCCATTAGATACATATTTCTTGCTTCCAAAATCAATGGTACATGCAATGATCATACATTTGGATAAAACAAAATCAGCAAAAATGTAACTAGATGCGGTGTAGCACAATGTGCACAACACATAAATGTGTAACCCACAAAAATCAAAACTGGTCAGCTGCTAGATAGCTTCATGCTCCATCGTATAGAGACTCAATGCTGAGAGCAAAGGGTAAAGAAAATAATCTATCAATTCGCTCTTCATCGCTATGTGCTATGTTGCTAAACAACAGAGATCATAGAAGGGGTTGGACTAAAATTTAGTCTCACAGATTCAACATGCTAACATTTGATGAGCACATATGCCACAAAAATTTGCAACCTCTTGTATTCACCAAACGGCGTGAAGATGCACAAATAAAGAGATTTGCTAAGTAGAAAGATTATGATTTCCAAACTGGTAGTCGCTACTTATATTACATCCAAAGCAGCCTTGTTCTTACAACCTAACATCGTTTAACCTTACCACATATAATACAACAAGTGGTACTCCTCCCTAAGGCTATTTTACAATAACATCTTCCCTATATACATATGCTACAACAAGAGAACACAACTATCTAGGACAAGTCTAAGACGCCTAGAAGTCGTCGAGGTTGCCCACAGAAGAGGCACTACCAGAAGAAGAGTCGTCCGGCTGAGGGTTAGGCTCAGCAAGTGCGTGCTCTGAATCTAAGTCAGATACTCCCTCAATCTCCTCTGGGTCCTCCTCTGCTGCTGCCGGCTCAGCTGGGGCATCTAGTTGCTCCTGGAGCATACCAACATGTGCTAAAGCATCAGCCCAATCTGCTTGCAGCTCATTCACCTGCGCCTGAAGAAAACCGATAACTGTGTTGCGCTGCTCTATCTCAGCACCATACTCCATAGCCTGATGCTCAAACTGTGCAATAGCAGTGTCCCTCCCAGCAACGGCATCCTGAAGTCCCTCAATCTGAATATCCTTCAGACGAAGGCCTCGCTGAAAACTCTGGGCCAAGTCTATCACCTGGTCCATGTGTCGCTGCTGAAGTATCTGGTAGTGAGACTGGGCATTCATATATCTGACTACTGCCTCGATAGTCTCATCCGCTACATCACCAATCAAGTGCCCAAAGTGTGTGACCCTGAACAGCCACTCTGCATTGCCAGCACTGACTGCTGGAAACAAACCAATAGGATATGCTGCTACCTCCTCGGGATGGTGCTCACAAAAAGTGGTGATAGCGTTGAGAGCTGCTTTCTCAAATGCATCCACAAGACGGTACCCAATCACCTCGATCTCAATCGGTGGCCACTCCAAGGTGGGGTGCTGAGGAATGGTCATTTTAACTCTGTTCTTCTTAATTCCATCCTCCGAAAACTGGCGTCCCGTGTACTGGGGTGGATCTGGGTAGTGGAAGATACGAAGTGAATCCCAAAGAATCCTCGGAAAACCCACCTAGTACAGACAATCGGTATGAGCATTTCCCTCCTCATCCCAAAAGATCTGGGAACAAGTCGCCATCTGAATCAAAAAGGATTCAAATGTGAGTAATACAATTATCTCAAGACTTCTCAAATAAAGCTTTAAGAAGACTGCGGTAAAACAAATGTGATTCTAATTCACAAGATGATATGATTCCAACTCAAAGAATAATAAACCACAATTGGTACTGGTTCATCATTTGAGATTCTAAGGAATGAAAAGATCCTTATAACAACAAGATGGGGCTTAGGAGGAAGGCATGACTCGAAACCATATTTTTCATCTAAGGAAACCTAAGCATTTTACTAATATGCTACTAACATCAGAGTTTCACTCACTCATGTTTTAAGCACACTAACACTTATCTTATAAGGATTCATACTATAAATTCCTTAACAAACTCATGTAGCAACTTCAAGTACTAGAAACAAATCAAACATCAACTAGATATGCATGCACGTTCTGTTCTATCCTCACAAGATAAACAATTGCCAACTATCGTTGGGCTTACGTGGTTAGCACGGTGGCCTACATAAATACGGCTCTCCCTATATAACTAGTCGATACATTCTAACCGTTCTTATCTTATCGAATCGTGGTTAGTGTACCTGCATAAGATTGACAGAACATAAATATATAACCCCAATGAACCTTTCATGCCAGCACTCATGAAAGCGTTCCCAAACATTACCGCTCACTATAGAAGCGGCAGCCATACAATTTCCGCCGTATGGCCAACGTTAGCATACGCTACTCAGAGGCGTATTCACAAGTTTCTTTACTCCCAATATAGTCGACCGAGGTCGGTATATTGGCAGCAGCTCAAGTAGGCCACTGCTTGAGCGCAGCGTTCGGTTCGCATCGCCGACGGGAAGGTCAGACTCCCTCAGCTGACTGAGCACACTTTACTTCCAATATAGTCAACTAATAGTCGATATATTGAAAGCACCTCAAGTAAGCCACTGCTTGAGGGCAGCGTTCGGCTCGCATCACCGACGGGAAGGTCAGACTCCCTCAGCTGACTGAGGATCCTTACCTTCTTACCTCACGTAGGTGCGTCGTTACAAAAATTAAGAGTTGCTTGTGAGTATGGTTTGACAAAATGTAAAGTGCTGGAAGTCAGATAACATAAACCATACAGAAATAACCACCTAGTAATTCCCATAACTTCCCTAGGACTTTACGTTCTAAACACAACTCTTAACGAATCCAACGTAGTTTGCCGAAATTCTTTATGGTTCCAATTTTATATGGAAAGCGATTTTTAAGGTTCCAACACCTCTGGTATACGCTTGTAGCTCTGATGCCAGCTGTGGCAGAACCGCCTAAATTATCCCGGCTCAAGTGCGTAAACCATCACCATAAAGGCAACATTAGCTTAAACGCACTTCAAACGGAACAATTTTTGGTCTGTCGGGTAACGTCCCGATACAACCACCGATTCTCGGATCGAACAAGCATACCTCGCACGAAGGCGAGACCAGAGATATTACAACCACAAATTTTACAACACAGGCAAGTTCAGTAGTGATTACAAAATAGTTCAAACCATTATTACAAAACCCACTTAAGTAATACAGTTATACAAAACATAAGAGTAAGTTCAGAGTTTAAACAGCGGAAGATAAAACACGATGGCTACAACACGTCGCAAAAAGGATACCAGGCTAGCCCAAGCATGGTATCACTCGTCATAGTCATTGCCGGCCGAAGACGTATCCCACTCTACGGACCAGCCAGGAGGCAACGAGCAAGGATAGGTTAAGCTAGCTATCTGATCCTCAAAACTCATACCTGAAAAAGGGTTTCAACAGCAAGGCTGAGTATTCTAATACTCAGCAAGACTTAACCGACAACGGGTATAAGTAGCCCACCTTAGCTAGACTATGCAAGGCTTTGTAAGGCTCTGGTTTTCCTTTGCTGAAAAGCAATAAAGAGTAGGTCCTTACTTTCAAGTTTTAGCTTCAAGATTCTAGTTGATTAACCATTCTATGTAAGCATCTACTAACCAAACATGGTGGAACTTCTAAGCAAACATCAAGATTAATAAGAATATTGTTGCTCTTATTACTCTGTGTGGCAAAGAGATCAAGCAGTCTCATTTCATCGTGAGAGGCGGACGATTCTGAATCGAAATTCAACCTTGCAAGGGTAACCTAGCACACACGTCTGGAATACCGTCGGGTCATTCCCAAACAACCGTTAACCTTTCTTTCCGGCTTGTGGATAGTGCCACTCTCCCCGACTACAGGGCTCCAAGGCCGAACCTTGTCCCTAGAAGTCGTAGTGTTGCGCAACATATAATAAAACCTATCCCTACTGAGAGAGTGGGAGGTATATCCACTCCCCGGTCCAATCGGCTACTAGGCTTGCCGCGTACCATATTTACGGCATGTGACTAGTACTTTCAAAAACTTAACCAGCACTACCACACACCGCGACCTTAGCAAGTTCATCAACACAGACGGGGTCTCACATAGGACATGATATCGAACACAACCCCGTCCGTCGTCCTTATATTGATAACAGAAAGTAAACAAGCAATTCCTATAAATCTCGCGAGTGACAGGCAATCACTCGACTTTTACCGTTCCTATAAGCTTAGCAGATAGTCGAACTCAGGTCTAGTGTTCAGTACATAGGTTCCTAGGATCATGCATCTAGGGTTTCAATTCAAATCCTAAGAACTGTAAATGCACAAGTAAGTAATAACAGTAAATGATAATAATTTGAAATATAGGTTATGTCCGGGGCTTGCCTTCTCGGTAATTGCTAACTATTTCAGCGCTAGGCTCTTCCGAACTTTGGTTCGGGGCTTCAGTTAGTTCCGCAGTGTTCACTTGAGCTTCGAGATCACCTCCGTCAGATTCCGGGATCAGCTCGTACGTCCCGTCCGATAAGGCAGTCGTGTCTATATGCAATGCAAGAACAACATTATAAACAAACATGGGCAATCGTTTATAGAGTAGTTAAATAACAAATTTAACTACACAAGGCATCATGATCAACAGCACAAAAGAAGTTAACTAACTTCATAAAATGAGTGGTGGTGATTTACTATACCACTAAGTCATGGTTTGTAAATAAAACAACAACTCAGAGTACAAATAGTAATAAAATCTACAAAAATTACCCTAAACAGAACATTAACATACTAAGCTACCCTGCAAAAATCATGCCAAGACATGAAACCATTTAATCACAATAAATCATTTATGCAGGCAACACCTAGCACAAGCTTGAATTATACAGACTAAAATGGATCAAAACAGAAGCTCAAAATTTAACAGGAGATCTACACAGGGATGATCTATCTACTGTAAATTTTTCATGAGTTTATCTACACAGAATTTATTCTGAGAAAATAAACAAAACAGACATCAGTTTATAAAGATTCAATTTTAGCTCCTATTCTAGCCATTAACTGATGCTCAAACTTCCTGGACAAGTTAAGATATTCTAGATAAACACTCAGGAAAAGTTTCAGGATTTAACAAGAACAGAAACTATTTATCATAAATAAAGTCTATTAAACAAGGATTAAATCAAATAAAAAGCTACAACAAAGAACTGATCATGAAATTTTTATAGCAAAGCTAGTGTAACAAGAGTAAACTACCACCAAAATTTCAGAGCAATATCAGCTTTCAAGTATCACATAAGAAAAAGATTAAAGAACTAGTATTTATACACCTAGTAACACAAAACAACATCTACAGCAAAAACTTGCAACTAAAGCCTAACATATTATAGTTCTACTGCATAGAGCTCTTCAAGAGGATTCCAAAACATCAAGATTTGCTAATTTACGAATTTTCTACGAATTGATATTGAATTTCAAAGATCACTGAAAAACATTGCAAACCAGTCCCTAAGGCACTATTGCAATGAGTCACTGACATTGCAGATAACCCCCTGGGTTTTCTCAAATTCAAGCACGCGGTCCTTGGGTCGGGTCAGAGAGGGGAGGCGAGGTTTGACCGGCCGTTTCCCGGCGAGGGGCTCACCGGCGGCGAGGGTGGAGGGGGTGCGTGAGCCTCACGGGTTCAAGGCGCACCTCTGGGTGCTTGGAATCGAGGCTAGGGCGGTCGGAGAGGGGGTGTCGACGGCGAGCGGCGGCTTGCGGGCTCGGAGCACGGCGGCGGGGTGGCTCCGGTGGTGTTCGGGTGAGGGGAAATGGCCTGTGAGCTGTGCGAGGTCGAGGCGGTGCTAATGGTGGGTGATGTAGGGGTGGAGCGGGTCTGGGTTGGCGGCTCCGCGGTGGGGTGAAGCTCGCCGGGGTTCAAGCAGGGCGGCGGCGGCGTTCTGCGGCGTGGGAGTGAGGGGAGAGGAAATGGACGAGCGAAATCGATCTCTGGGGTTTAAGTAGTGCTTAAGCGCTCGCTAGAAGAGGACGGCGGCCACTGCAGCGGGCTCTCCACCGCGATGGCGAGGTGGCGGTGGCGCGGGCGCTTCTGGACTCGGCGGCGCGCGTGGCACGGCCGGGAGGCTCCAGCGCGAAGCAACAGGAGGGGGAGGAGCTCGCCCGCGACGCGTGGGAGCCAGCGCACGGCGAAGTAATGGCCGGGAAAGCTGGGAAGACGCTCCACGGCGGCGCTGTCGGTGGCCGGCGGCGAGAAGCAGAGCAGGGGGTTGAGGTGGAAGAAAAGGGTCGTTTTGCAATTACCAAAAGTTCCAGGGACCCCACTGTAAAACAGCGATAACTTTTAAACCAAAGCTCAAATGAAAAAGTGCCCAACATGAAAGTTGTTCAATTTTTCAAGAGCTACAACTTTGATGTTGTGCAAAAATTTATTTGACCAAAGGATAGAGAGCTAAATTTGAAAACACAAGAGGGATTTTAAATTCTAGGAATTTTGTCTTTTTCAATGCAAAATCACTTCAAATGCAAACTTACAAGCAAAATGATTACCATGCATTAAATGCACTGAAATTTTGCACAAACACCCTCCACTAAAACTATAATTACACAAATAACTTTATAAAGGACCTCGCATAAAATCATAATTACACATATAACCTTTCATAATTACAAAAAGATCCTTTTTACGCATTTCAAGCACAAGATGCATAGCAACAAACACAATTACTGTGCAGACACCTATTTAATTACTGTGTAAACACCTGGGGTGTTACACCCCGGTGATCCTTACACGAGCCTTACTTGATGAATCCTAGAGAGGGCAGTGATGATGAGAGGGAGAGAGATGACATGGTTGAGGATGAGGGAGATGGTGATGATGGTGGTGATGGTGACAGTGAGGATAGTGCAGATGAGAGTGATGCTAGCAGCTCAGACTTGGAGGGTCCTCTGGTGACCCCTGCTATTCAGATACCTGTCAGGCATGCGGTGTAGAGATGGTCAGCTACTACAACACCGGGATGATAGTGGCTGCTCATCTGCTGAGGCGTCAGAGTCCTTTGGAGGTCCCAAAGGACACAGTTGACTACAGGTTTCACACTCGCTTCTAGCAGGATTTCTACTAGTCTGTCATCTTAGCGAAGGCAGGCATTGCTTCAGAGGCTCTGTGGGTGGATTGGACTCATATGGCTAATTTGCAAAATGAGATTTGTGATGATGTGGCTCGGATGTGTGAGGACAGGCACATCAAGGACATCATGGGGTTCCAGCATGATTGGAACAATGAGGTGATAGCCCAGTTCTATGCCACAGTCTATTTTGGGCATGATGCACAAAATGACAATGAGAGGACTATCTACTAGATGATAGAGAGACACCGCTACCAGTGTTCCTACACCTCTTTCTGTCAGTACTTGAGACTTGATGCTCAGGACGTGGACCATCCCAAGATTCACTATGACCTACCCTTGATAGCTGATCAGGTGAGATTAATGTATCCGAGGGATAGGATTGGCAGTGCAGGCAAGGTCACAGGGCGTTATACATACTACTCCATCCTGAACAGGTGTTCAGGAAGACACTCACACCCCGGGATGGGAACCCCAGTGACATCTCAGCGCATGCCAAAAATTTGATGAGCAGGATGCAGCCAGATCCTAGAGGCAGTGACTTCAGTGTTGGTGACTTCATTTGGGAGGAGATCAAGCATATTTCTGAGACTCCCATGAAGACATGTGGGTATGCACCGTATATCATGAGGGTGATACTGACGGTCACTAGGAGGAACTTTGGGATGGATGTGAAGCATGAGCCGCTTAGGATCAAGCATCCTAAGCATGTGAGAGTTCAGTCAGATGGGAGATACGACGAGGTTCAGGAGGAGGATCAGGGTCCACTACCTGATCATGATACAGATGCACACCAGCACGTTCAGGACGTGCCTTAGCAGGAGGCGCTAGCTGGAGGCTTTGTGCCTCACGAGGGTAGAGATGCTTTCCCTCCTCGCAGGTCTTCTTCCTCTTCCTTCAGGCGTATGTTCAGGACCTTTGCTGATATGATTAAGAACCAGAGGGACATTCTAGTTAATCAGGAGAGGGAGAGTAAGAACCACAAGAAGATGAGAGATAATCAGAAGAGGATGCACACTACTATGCAGCTCCAACCACCGCTCTCTCCTATCTCTCCAGAGCCCGAGGCAGCTGTGATTCCTTCTGTAGAGTAGATGATAGAGAGCTTCCAGGGGATGGACTTTGAGTAGTATGACTACCCGGGGAGCAGATGTTCTTTGGTCAGGAGAGTCAGCCAGGTGGATCTTCCTCAGCTCCCCATTTTCCTCAGGGACCACCACCACACTTTGCACCGCAGTTCTGTCCTGGTCCATAGCTTTTCACTACAGGCCCACATCAGTTCGCTGGACCATACTCAAGGCCCTAGCCATTCACTTCTAGCTTTGTGGGGCAGATTCCACCGTTCAGTGCAGCAACTCAGTTTGGGACTCACGTCAGTTCGTCGACACTTTGGTTTTGGAGGGACTGCACTTTTGTTTTGGAGGGACTTTGTCTTCAGCAGATACGGGATATGCAGGGACTGCAGCTTCACCTTCTCCAGCTCCTTACTCTGTTGAGGCGACCATGGCCAGCTGGAGTGACTCGATATTTGCTTATCCCGGTAGTTCTGGTGGATTCTCTTCCAGTGGGCAGTGACTTCAGACGGCAGCACACTCTTCTCCTCTTGTACGCTTTTTGTTGATGGATGACAAAGGGGAAGAAGAAAGGAGGATTAAAGCTTATCTAATGTGTGTGTGTGTGCTGTGTTGAGAGCAGATGTGTTGTGTTGAGATCATCTTGTACCATCTAGATCTTATCTTGTTTGGATGTTTTTCACATATGGATGTATAGACATGGATTGAGAGAAGACATGATGTATGGATTTGTGTATGGATATGTTTGGATATTCTTGTCTCATTTTGTAAAAATATATTCATCCCTATCATATTAAGGACTTGCGGACTCGAGATATTTGTAATGTGTGCTACTGGGTGTATTTATCATATTTTTAAATGCATAAGAGACATTTGTGATAGTGTGAAATTCTTTTTATGATGTGATGCTTTTGTTTCAGCCTTGGGCTGTTCTGGCTGTCTCTGACCGGTCTTACCGGTCATAGGGACCGGTCTGACCGGTCTAAGCCTTGTGGCGTGCTGGCTGGTATGGACCGGTTTGACCGGTCTGTGGCAGCAGCACTGAGTAGTTGCTTAATTGTTTGGATAACATGTCATATTGCATCACGGGTTATTTTATGATGTTTTCACATACTTGTTGCACTCCACGGATGCTGAGATTTAGGGGAAGTCTCATTTGTGCACAATATGTGTATTTTGACATGCGAGGCCAATTTGTGATGAATTCCATTCATATACACATATTGAGGGGGGCTCCAACTAAATCTGAGAATTCAAAACCTTTATTGAATATCTTTTTGTAAGCTTTAATCGGGTTGTCATCAATCACTAAAAAGGGTGATTGAAATCATCTAGGCCCCTAGTGGATTTTGGAATATTGATTGACAACACGATTAAAGAACTAACTTGTTTGCATGAGATTATGAGCAGGAATTTAATTGTGATATTGATACTAAATGAGATGGCTCATGTGTTGCAAGCAAGTGTGTTTATCCCATTGGCATAATGTATATGTGACAAGCAAAACAAGAAAAGGAAAAATAGAGCAAGGATTTCATGATGATTACGAAGATTCTAATATTTGCGAAGGCTTGTTTGACTTATGATGGGATTCAAAATGACAAGTAAAGGTCTTGTGAATGAGACGTGATATGCTTATGCATAGTCTCAAATATGGAAGAACTTGTCACTTGTGATAAATGATTGTTAACAAAAGAAGCAAGCAAGGTAAAAAGTGAATGAGACATGAGTCTATGCATATATGATGTCTCAAATTGGAAAGTTTGCATATGTGATTGAATTGAGAATTCAAATTGATAAAGAAGATTTCATGCATGACATAAATCAACATGAGTTCAAGATGGACGGATAGGATAAAGGTAGAGGACCGAGAGGCGTGTTTCAAGAGGCTACGCAAGCGGCGGCTTGGGGGAGCAAGGAAACCGATATGGGTCAAAGGCCGGAGATTCTAGAGTCATGAAGATCTCTATGTTGAAGAGTGTCATTATTCAAGTGAAAAAGGTGACTTGTGAATCAAGATGGATTTCATTCCTATGCAAATCGAAGATTCAAAGTCACTAGCTCAAAGCGGGTATGCTCAAAAGAATGAAGATGTTGATGCCCTCATGGTATTGATCGAAGAAAGGACTGCATGATCATAATGTGAAGCTCAAATTGTGATTGTGGTAATCGTATATTTCTTTTATGCACTTGAGTATAGAAATGTCGTACTATCAAGAGAGATGCCTTGGGCCGATCAAAATGGACATGCACAGTTGCCTCCGTGGCCGTAGGAGCAAAACCAACCGAATTAATTAGGCAAAGGTTATTAGCTTTTGGGCCCATAGTTCAGCACCTGAAGCTTGACCATCTCCGGTTAAGAAAGGATATGGACGTGCACTGACCAGGTCCATCCGGATAAGACTCCATATTCCCCCACGAACCACGTTTCTCTCGGGACGTGCGCGAGGAGTGCGAGCCACGGTGCTGCCTGAGCCGCCAGCTGCCGTTCAAGGGACCTGCTGAAGCAACTAACCGCCTGTACTCCCTGAGCTCTATAAATACAGGGCCATCGCCAACAGATAAAAGCCCCGGCTATTTTCACCATCCAAACACCCATACCATTCATCGATCACCGAGGAGTACCGCCAGGCTGCCCAAAAGCACCGGCGTACTCCCGCTGATCACCGGCGATTCACCACAAGAGCACCGTCAGGCTGCAGAAATTGCACTGACGGGCACTCATCGATCGGCATCAACAAGACAACTCCGTCAAGCTGCCCGGCGTGAAGGCCCGGCAATCAAGTTTCGTCAGCAAGCGCCGAACAAGAAGAGGTAAGGCCGGAAGGTTGTTGTGCTCCCAGCCGGCAAATCGCTTCGCTCGTCATCGACATCAAGAAATCAAGAGCAGCGCCAAACTTCGCTGCGGGAAGGCGAGATACTCCATCAGCGTCTCTCCGGATCTCCCTCTATCTCATCTTTATGATACGATCCTTGCTATCATATTTTGCATGAGTATTGCGGTTTGGTCTAGTTAGTGGATACAAGTCATAAATGTTGGCTTGGTCCCTACGATGGATACAAACTGGGGCTCATGCATTAAATTCATCATCGACGTGTTCGCCGTCATATTTCGCATGAGCATTGCGGTTTGGTCTAGTTAGCGGATACAAGCCATAAATGTTGGTTTGATCCCTGCTTTGATACAAACTGGGGCTCATGTATTAAATTTATCATCAACCCATTCTCCATCAGATTTTGCATAAGCTCTGCAGTTTGGTCTATTTAGTGGATACAAGTCATAAATATTGGTTCGTTCCCTACGATGGATACAAACTGAGGCTATGCACAATGATTTATCTATGTTTGGTTCTATATGTTGGATACAAGCCTAGATAACTAAATTCGTCATCATTGCATTTGCATTATTGATATTGTTATGCCCCTCAATTTGGTCTAGTTAGTGGATACAAGTCATAAATATTGGCTCGGTCCCTACGATGGATACAAATTGAGGTCGTGTATAGCAGCATTGCATAAATCATAAAATGGCCATATTCATTCTTGGGTCTCTCGCTAATGAACCGGATCAAATAAAAATACAAATAAATTCCATCTTAGGCTCTTCATGAGTTATGCTAGCCCCAAACATTGTGAAATCCATAAACTATTGCTCTCTAGTCGCCGGGAGCAATCCTTCATCAAAAAGATAAGTGAAAATGCTGTTCATGCATGTAATTAATGAAACACAGATACATGCTTCAAATAAAAAATCATGCCATGCACTCATACTGATTAGTGTTGGCTCCAGAATTAAATATAAAAAATACCATTTAGGAACATGCTGCATTGTCGCCCAATAGACATGTTCAATTTTGGTCATGTATAAACCAATAAATATATGAAGTGCTATGGATCGGATGAAATAGGCTCCATACATGAACGGAGTAATAATCCTGCTAGCAAAATTATGCATGCCATGATCGAAAAAACAAATATGGATATATAAATAAATATCCTTCTCCAATGTACACTACTCGCATACCTGTTAGAATGCTAGTAGTAAAAAAATAAAAATAAATCATGAGTGTGTCAGCATAAGACTGGGATTGCTATTGCATCTAAACATGTGCAAATTATTGATCATGCTCCATGCATAAATGGTCATTATATCATTAAGTCGTCATCCGGCAAACATTCATCACTACCACGAGAAGATTGAAGACTTTTCTTTTGTAGTCATGTAATAGGCTGCCATATATGATGTAATCTCTCTTTTATGTATTCATGTCGGAATTCTTAATCAGGGGTGTTCTCTACATAGATGTAATTAACATAATTTTTATGCAAATATAAGAATTATGGAAGTATGGACTCGCAATACCTGAATTCATTTACCTTGTTCTATTTAAAGTTACATTTAAATTGACTAAAATTAAACTTGTCTCTGCTGGCGTGGAGACGGGCCATTTCGGCCGCCCGTTTTCCCGGCATCAGAATGTCGTACTATCAAGAGGAATGCAACATCAGTAGGTTTAGATAATACCAAAAGTGCTCAAAGTAGTCCCTAGAGAGATTAGCCTAAGAGAGAGAGAGAGAGCTAAAACTACAAAAACCAGAGAGGGACCGATCTGACCGGTCCAGGCAGGGCAGAGCCTCCAACGGCTATTTTTCAAAAGTGACCGGTCTGACCAGTCTGAGGGACCGGTTTGACTGGTCTAACACAGATAGGGGCAACGGCTAGTTTTTGTGAGTGGGGTATTTATACCCCATGACTTCACCCATTCGTGGGTGGTGATGCCATTCCACTTAGAACACATTTGAGAGCCTTGTGAGCACTTGGAGAGTCCTCCCCAACCTCTCTTTGTGAGAGTTACTTGATTCAAGTTGAATCTTTGAGTTGGGTTGAGTGAATCCATTCCAAGAGACCCATTAGAGCAAGAGAGAAACATCCCAAGCTTTGAGCACTTGAGGTTGCGTCGGCCAACTCGATTGAAGCATTTGTTACTCTTGGAGCATCGGCTCCTAGACGGTTAGGCATCGCCGGCTAGCTCCCAAGGTTGTGGTGAGCAGTGGCAAATTTGTTGCAGCGGCGATCGTGTGCCACGAGGGCGCATGATCATATAGTGGAGAAGAGGAGATAGTTTGACCTTGCGGTCGCCATAAGCTTCCTCAACGGAGAGTAGGATTCACACGTGGGTGCACGGGGTGAATCCGAACTTCGGTCAAACAAACCACCGTGTCTCCTTGCATCATCTTCATTTCGGTTTGATTTACTTACCTTGCATTTATAGTCTTTGAGCTTGAATTGTGCTTCCGCTCGATCTACTTGTGTGTAGGCAACTGATTATATTGCTAGAAATACTCTGCAAAAGCTACACTCCAAGTTTCATGTAGGCTCAAGCTCGAGAAGGGGAGCTTTCCCTGCTGCTGGGCTGTCTACCTGATCAGACTGGTCTGACCGGTCCAGCCAGCTGACAGCAGGGTTAAGTGCTGATTTTTGAAGAAACGCCTATTCACCCCCCCTCTAGGTTACGACATCGTGTGATCAAGGTCCTTTCACCCCCGACGGCAGGCCTTGCGGAGGCGGACGAGTAAGGCCCTACCCCCAACAGCGCTGGCCACTCCCTCCCCACTCCTTCTCCCTTCCCGACGGCGACGTATCGGAGGAGCAGGAGCCCCGGCCGAGCTCTCCTCGGCTCCGTGCCCCTCAAGCTCCGCGGCGGCGACGGCGAGCTGCGACGCCTCCGTCCTCTTCCCTTCTCCGGCGCACCCTCCTCCGACCACGCGCGCCACGGGGCCGCGCCACCATCCCATGCTCCCTCCGCCGCGTGCGCCGCGGGCCCGCGCCGCCTGCATCGTCGGGCGGTGGGTGAGCTCCAGCCCTAGCGTGGGCAGCGCACAGCTTGGCGCAGACCCGAGCGGCTCCTAGAGCTCTGGCAGCACCGCACGGACCCCAGCTGGTGGCCGTGACTCTAGGCTCGGGAGGCGCGGACTCCTCGTTGGACGGCAGCTTCCTCTCCCTTTTTTCTCTCCCTCATGCGCGGCCGTGGCGTCGCGCCGAGCGGCGGGGGAGACCTGCTATGCGCAGGGCCATGGCGGCGAGCCACTATGCGCGGTGGCCATGGCGGCGACGGCTGGATCAGTGCAGGGCCATGGCGGTGGTGGCCGGTTCCGCGCGGGGCCATAGCGGTGCAGCGTGGCGAAGCCGCCATCCCAGCCCCCGCTCGCCTCCCTTGCCGCCTCGCCGCTAGCTGACGACAGGTCAAGGCGTAGCGGCGATGCAGGAGCCGGTGAGGCACACGCAGCGGCCAGCAGCCATGTTGGATTGGACGTGGTGGTCCACGTAGGCGGTCAACGCTGGTCAAAGGCGTTTTGGACCTCAAGTGACACACTTTGAATAGATCGTTGACCTAAAAATGCATTTTCGAAGTTTATGGATCTAAACAGAACATGTCAACTAGTTTAAGGACTCCCAGTGCATTTTACTCTCTTTCCAATGTGAATATGGCTATATTTAATCCTAATGGATTTTGTCCTTTTGCATGACAACAAATAGGAAGTGCCAACTGAGCCCCTCAGGTCAAGTGAACTCTTTTTTTTGTTGATAATAGGTCAAGTGAACTTTTTTTTTGTTGATAATAGGTCAAGTGAACTCTTCAACGTTTTTGTCAAGAACAGAGAGTTCCATTGTGCCAGTCCTACCTTTTGAAACAAGTGTCTGCATGTGACTTGTGTCATGCATCTCAAAACTGTTTTTGTCAAGCTGTGTTTGCCTTTTGAAACTAGTGTACTGGACGTAACAGTGATCTTCTTATGATTTGTCAAGCTGTGATGTAGCCCATGACCATCTATGGCTAAACTGATTGCTAGTTAGTGTTTCTTGGTGATGGTATCATTATTGATTGCAAGAACAAGGTGTGATGTATCCTGTGATGGTGTCATTATGTTGATTGCCAATTAATGTGTTTGAGGGCATGACCAATGTTAAAGGATCACTGGTCCATATGGATGGGACCCACCAGTGGTCACTATAGCTATGGTAAATTCCACAATATATACAGGTAAGGTAGGAAATAAGAGGCCCCACAGGTGACCCTTTCCGTGACCTTTGCTGTGCAAGAGTTGTAGCAAAAAAATGTTTTTTATTGCTTATGGCCAGGCCATATGGCTATGGGTGACTTTTGAAGTTAATGCTATAAAGACTGACTTCACAATGTATATGGGTGTGCTGTAAGAGTGCATTTATTGTCTAAGGACTACTTTTTCACCACATTGTGGATGCCCTCATGGTGAATGTAAGGTATGGGGAATGGTGCACGTGCGGGTGGGAGGGTCTTTCAGACCTGGGTTAGCCTGCCAGTGCTGTGATGTGGAAGTGTTTACCAACTCTTGTTTGCAATAAAAAATGTACGGGCCCTTAGTAATAGGGAACCGAGATTGAAAGTTTTGGTCTAGGACATTGGGTATTTCACCTGGTGTTTAAAATCTCTTTTGGTACCAGTTGGAAAAACCAATTGTTATTAAAGGGGCCACCATGCTGATGTAAGTGGCGGTTTCATTGCTACCGATTGATATTTTCAACCGGTATTAAAGGGTTTTCCTTTTTTCAAATCCTTTTTTATTTTAATTGTTTATTCTTTCAGAATTGCCACGCATACCCGAACTATATCCTACTATACGTCCATTAGTCGTGTTCGAGTTAAAATAATGTATGAAAATAACTAAAAGTCACTGTCAATCATGTTATTTAGCTATAACAATATTTACAAATATACAAATATTGCGATCACAAGTATTAGAAATATAATGAACAATATTTTCTGTCATGATTACAATGCAAGTACTAGGCCCCTCACGATGTGCATGCGGATTGTCTATTGATATAGCTGTCGTGGTAGAACCCGCCTTCATAATGAATTCTATGAGATATTCCGACACGACTCTTATCTTATCCACATCGTAAACTTCATCTCTGAGTTGCATGATCTATCATTTTGAAAAAAAGCTAGATATATAATTCATCGTGTTAGTATAATTAGGAAAACGTAGTTGTGAACGATTTGTACATACTCTTTAGGTCCTCCGTCATGGCCTTCCCGTAATGGGTTAGACTGCGAATGATTCGCATACATAGTACCCACACTATATAAGAAATAAATTAGTTATACAACATCTATCTATGCATATACAGAACAAATGAGATAAGCAAAATGGTAGTGAACCAACACATCGGAAAGTCCATTCTAACGTCCAATACATGAGTCCATTTACCGGCGCCTTTGTTAGTCATCGAAAATCTAAAATTAAACATCTAGTTATCCAAAATCTAAATTATATCAAAAAATGATATATGTATAAATAGAAATAAAATGGTACCCTAATTAAAAGAAAGTTCTATATACATAAATTAGAAATAATACAAGGTTGTAATTAAATCTAATTTCTAAAGAAATAAAATCAAGATCTAAATAGAGGAAAGTTCTATCTATATAAATTATAAACAAGGTTCTAATTGAATCTATTTTCGAATTAAATTAAACTAAATTATTAAAATAAACTAAATTTTATTGTAATTTAGAATCTAAATAAATTCTAAATAACTAAACAAAACAATTAGGAAAAGATGTGTGGCGCCCTTAGGTTAGGACGCCAAGCCGAGAGGCGGCACGGATGTAGATCGGAGAGCTGGCAGCGCTCGGTGGTCGCGTGGTCAAGGCGAGTCGAGGGCGCGTCCGGAGGCAGTATGTGGGAGGCGGTGAGCACTACTACAAAATTGATTTGTAGAAATGCCCCAAATTTTTTTAGGAACAGGTCAAAATTTGACCCGTTGCTATAAATAACGTGAGGTTACTGTAGTAGACGACCCGCCCCTGAAAATACATTTTTAGGGGCGGGTCATCCCATCACTCGCACCTAAAAATGTCTCATTTTTAGGGGCGGGTGATGGGATGACCCGCTTCTAAAAATATCATTTGGGCGGGTTACCCTATCTCCCGCTACTACAAAGTTTGAATAGTGAGCGGGGTTAAAAAATTTGAATTGTGTGAGCGGGCGTTGAAACAAGCGGTGATGCAGAGGCATTGAAGGAGCAGTGGGCGGCTGTGCTTATCCTCTAAGCTCTCTCTCTCATTCTCTCCTCTCCCCTCATCTCTCTCTCACTCCATGGAGAAGGTGGAGCTGGTGTCCGGTAGTAAGGCCATGGAGGAGCTCGGCGAGGCTCCGTCGGTGCAGCTTCGGCGGGTGCGCGGCGCGGCTCCGGCGGGCGCCCGAAGCGGCGGCATCAGCGGGGGCCTACTTTTTTTTTGTTTTTTAATCGGTTTGTAGGAGCGGGTGACGGGTGATCCGCTCCTATAAATGTATTTTTTTTACTGCCTCTCAACTGGGTACAGCTGTAGTATCTGTTCAAGTACTACTACACACCTCACACACGCACACACCCCACACACTACGAGTACTCAAACAAACCTACAACTACACTCAAACTGGACCGCGTCCTTGAAGAGATCACCGGAACCATCCATGGTGCCGTAGACGACGGGCACGTCGTCCTCCCTCTGTGGCTCCACGCGTGTGAGAGGCTGCAGACGATATTTAGGGAAGCTACTGTTCCCGGTGGAAATCACAGCCGAGCAGCGCTCGAACCGTGACCGGCTGCTCCGCATGCGGAGGCACAAGCCGCCCGAGCTAGCCCTCGGATCCTCCTATAAATGTATTTTTAGGGTGTGGGTAACGTACCCGCCCCTGCAAACAGCTATTTTAGCTGCGAAAAGCAGGGGCAGGTAAAACATCCGTCCCTAAAAATAATTTTTTACCCGCTCTTACAAATAATTTATGTAGTAGTGGAGAGGCGCACGTGTGGTCGGGAGAGGCAGGTGGATGTAGGCTGGCAGTGCGGAGTCGAGGTTGGCGCAGCGGAGACCGTGGCTCGAGTCGATGACAACATTAGGGCGCGGGCACGAGGAGGACGATCCAAGTGCGAACTCATTGTTTTGCCATGCGGTTGAGGTTTTCCACTGAGCCAATTCCATGTATACTATTGAAATTTGATCCGTTCCTTTATATGCCATTAAAGTTCTATACTTCCTATATGCCATTGTTTATATACAATTGTTTGAAATTTGCACTCCCCTCAATGCCATTGATGTCGATACCAATGTTCAAAATAGCTCACTAATAATTCATTATAGTCCGCTATTAGATTTTTAGGACATCTACCGATACGCTGTAGAATTTGTCCGCTATATCCGTTAAAGGATTCCAGGATTTAAAGTAATAAATGTCCGCTAAAAAAGTTTTTATGATATTTAGCAATGCTAAATATTAAGTTGAGAGTATATTTTCGTAGGGTTATTCCCTCAAAAATATAGTCAAAAGAATCAATATTACTAGAGTGGATCATAGATAAAGCAACATGTGCACAGTTGGGCATACATGTTGAGTCTATTTTAGAGTGCTAGAACAATGATACTTCTAGCCCTAAAAAAAAAGAACAATAATACTTCTAATTTTGTCTGTAATTATTAATTATTTTATTATTTCGCTATGTTTTAGCTTCCGCTTAGCTCACTGTAGATTTCTATAGCTTTTAGAAAAAACCGTCGCTAAACTTCGTAGCCTGCTATTTTTTTTAAAGAAAGGATAGCTTGCTATTTTTTTACATCGGTCAATACCGCTTTCAAGTAATTTTGAGATGTCATTGTTGCCCCTCCTTACACTGACAAGATTGGCCCACACATCCCCCACCGAGGCACCGAGGTAGCCAGTAGTCATCCAGATCGATTCCCTTTTGACTCTGTTTGGGCCTTCTCCAGTTCTCCCATCCAAATCGAGCACGTCTTGAAACCCTAGCGTGGAGGCAGCCCAAGGCGGCGGTGGGTCTAGGGTTCTAGTCCTGGGTACGCACAGGCACAACATTGGGTCAGTGGCCGCCTAAACCCTACCTGAAGCCGCGCCGTTTGCCGGCTTCCATCGAGGCGATTTCGTGCGATCAATCCTCCGCATTGCCGGTAAATCCACCTTCCTGCAACCTTATTGTACGCATTTTGTGGTAGCATCCCTAGCATATTGTGTTTTTGCCCTTGAAATTTCAACTTCCCCTTTGCGCCGTCGTGTTTCATGTTTATCTTGGAAATTGCTGCACTTGGGAAAATCATCCTTCAGCCTGGTTATTAGAAAGATATTTTTATACCGTATCTGTTTCAGAAGCCCCCATCTTTTCAAGTTTTGGATCTGTGATAAGCTTGCTGAAATCGCATTGTGATAGTCTAGATTTCGTAGTATCCTAGAGCCTTCCAAAAGGGGGGCAATATGTTGCTGCGATGGGCAAAGCACATCTGCTCTTCCAGTTACTTGGGCGCCGGGAAATGCTCTGAACCAGAAACACCTAATTTGGTGATAATAATGCTACAATAATATGAGGTAGTACCAAAGTTCAGTCCTTTATGCAAAGGACCAGCTTGATGTAAAGATAACATGGAACTATCAGAACTGTTGTTATTTCCCTGTGAATCGCTGCTGCATGTATTAATTGTGGAATGCTTGCATGGCAGGTTTGTGGGGATAGAAATCCAAGCTAGGGGGGCTGCTATGGAGTCAGATGGATCCATATGTATCGACTACAGTAAATATGAACACTGGAATTATGAAAAGTTTGCTCGTTTCGTCAACAACATGTTGCTCCGCCGTGATACCTACTTGCATACATTCAAGCTGCACTTTGAGGGCAACCATCCTATAAACTTCAAGGATGTGAGGACGTGGATTGGCTATGCAGTGAAGCATAATGTTAAGGTCCTAGATGTGGACCTTGATCGATAATTCGATATGATAAGACTATTTTACCTCGTTGCATTTTCATTTGTCCCTCACTTCAGGAGCTAAATTTGAGTATGGGAGAAGCTCCTTATGATGATCTTGAGCATGAGGGACTGCTGCTGCCGGACATTATCAAGCTTCCTTCTCTTAAAAAGTTGACTCTCTGTGATGTGGAAGTGCATTCGATAGATCTTGAGCATATGATTCGTCGGAGCCCTGTCCTAGAAGACATGCATTTCGTAAACTGCGCACATCATCTTGAGCTTGTAGAATCAAACATGCTAAAGAGGTTAACTATTGATGGTTTCTTTGATCGAGGGAAAGGACTCACTATTGCTGCTCCTCACCTCATTCACTTTGAGTGCAATGGCTGGCCACTGGAAGAAATTTCTTGGCAAAAGCGACCATCTCTAGAGAGTGCGCACATAGATACTTGGTGTTCTAAACGCACTTTTGATGGCCAATATGATCTTACAGGGATGGTTTTGCATGCCAAGAGACTTGCGTTGTGTGGTTCCGATATAAAGGTATGCTTGACTAAGGACAAGTTCCTCTATTTCATCGTTGCTATAAATATTGTAAATGGAAATTTGGGTGTTCTTTTTTGTATGCTACTATACTTGGTATGTAAAGCTTTTGCACAATTCTCATGTTTGGTGGCTTCTCTTGTGTTCAATCAAAAACAAGAACAGTACCATGTTTCACGAAAAAAAGGAAAGCACATTAATTCAACACTTCAATTGAAACAAGCAGTTCAGCTTCAACAAAAAGGGGGAAAGGTAAACTACTAGCCTACTTAAGAGAACCAGCAGCAAACTAGTCACATTCATAGCAATGAGCAAGAGAGAGGATATGCTTTAAATATTGGACTACCCATTCATTACACTGCTTGAATTTACTGCCTCAGAAACCATGAAGGTTGATCTGTGGAGTTACATATTCCTCAATATTTCGGCAAAACAAACTCTTTTATTCCATGAATTACTTGATTTACTCCATTATTGACATGAAATTGATGCATTTAATACCATTTGTGTTCTCCATAGTGTAGTCATGTATTTTGCCCTTTAAGTTGAATTCATCAGGAATCTTTATTATCCTTTGATGACATTTATCCAAAGTTATTATGTTAGTGCTTAATACGAGGATATTAAGATAATGTAATGGGCACTTTTCACCTATTTTTTCTGTTAAAATGGATTAAAAAATGCAAAAACATAATTCCGGTGTGTACTGGATGTTTAATTAACTTGGAACAGTCTTGATACCGAGACTTGTTCTAGGAAATAAACCACGACTGAAGCTGAGTAGTACTTTGCTATACGCAATTTTAAATACTCCTGCATGCATTCCCTGATTTAATTTCTATCCATCATAAAAATAGTGCTATATACACTGCAACATTTCAAGTGATCAATTAAATTGAAGTGGACCACTGTGCATGAAAGTTTCAGAGTCTGCTATTTCATTTTTCTGGTCAATGTGGATGTTTTTAGAATTTATTGTGTTTAATCAGAATAAAATTTATAATGAATATAGTTTGATGATTTGGAAGGTGCAAAAACTGCACAGAATATTGGGTACATTACTTGTTGATGGTTTAATTAAGATGATTGCTATAAACGTGATTGTCCATTATTTTTGTTGATGGTTTTGTTAAGAAATCACGGTTCTAGTTGTTGTTGTTGTTGTGCTGGAATAAAAGTCTTTATTGTGAACTGTGCTGCTGGTATGAAAAAATTGTTTCTTCTCAAGGTCATAGCAGATCTTATTGCTTCTTTGCAACTTGTGCGACATCTGCAGTATCTCAATCCAGAGTGTTTGTGCTTCAAGAAATAAACTTGTGTAATTTTTTCAGGAGTTCAGTACTTAAAGTTGTGTTCTGGTGCCTTTTTGTATCTGCAAAATAGTTGTGAGATGTGGTATGAAAGCTTAATATCTTTTAGCTTCCATGATATGTTGTGCAGTGATGTCATTTGATATTTTGCAATTATGTTTCTTAACTTATCTATTCGCTATTGCTTGGCATTTCCTGGTTTCTTGTATATCCTATTTATGACTGACCCTGCGTTCTTGAAATTCTAGGCTGTGTTGGAAAAGGAGCTGCGCTCATGCCTGGTTTTTGACAATCTTGTGACTCTAGAAATCGGTGGATGGTGTTTGACCAATGACTTGTATGTTGTAGTTCGCTTCCTCCAGCTTTCGCCGAGATTAGAGAAACTTACGTTGAAGCAAAGAGAGATATGCTGCATTTTTTCTAAGGGAGGTCGCTAGATTGTATTTCTTATTCTTTATTTATCGCTAAATTGTATTTCTTATTCTTTATTTCTCTTGCTGTTTTTAGCTTCAGAAAGTAACAAAAGGAGAAGAAACAAGTTCAATACCAGTTGCTGGAATGGCCTTTAAGTGCCCACTCCTTGAAACAGTCGTAATACAGTGTTCCAAGGATGATGATGAAATTGAGAAGACAGTGAATGCTATGGCAGCACATGGCATTGGCTTGGAGAAGATACAAGTCATCTTTTATGAGGATATTGAAAGAGCAGAGAGATGGGGTAAGAGCCTGGAAGAGATGAAGGAGCATGACATTTTAGAGAAGGCGCGGAAGGAAAATCGAGAGAGGGTAGATGACTGTAATGCAGGGAGTGATAACAATGATGAAGACGACGACGAGATGGAGGAGGAAGACGATGACGAGATGGAGGATGAAGACGATGACGACGATGATTTTTAGAGCTCAGTGAGACAAGCAACTGTTTCCTGACTTATCCGTCCTTTTGCATTGCATGGACCGCCCTTGCATCTTCGCGTCCATTCTCCAGCATTATATTCTGACTTCCTAGTCTTTGGTAAGTCTATAGTAGTGACATGAGGCTACATGCTGGTGACATCAAGTTCAAAGTAGTCTATGTTATATGATCCTGACTTCTGGACCTCGAAGCATTAAGTCTACTATCTGCATGACGATACGACTATTTGCACTGCAGCATTTCATTTTGAGCCTTGCTGCATAGTATTTTATTGGCATATCTTTTAACCGTTCATCTCTGTAATGGCCTTGTGACCGCATGATAGCTCCTTTGTGCTGTACGTCCAGTTCGTTCCTTTGTGCTGTACGTCCAGTTCGTTGTGATAATATGAATGCGCTCTGGCTGTGTCGCCCCTGCCAGAACTGGACGTGTGAATTGGCTCAATCTGAACTGGGGAGTTGCTCATCTCATTCATGTTATGGTGTAGTATGTCATGTTTGCAGGGGAGTTCGTGTCCAGCAGCAAGTCATCCCTTGGTCGAATCTTGTGATTTTATTATACATTTTGAGGATTCTTAGGGGATTATTTGCTAAACTGTGCAAAAATCCCGTGTTGCGCGAGCGAGGCTTGGTTTTGTTCTGCATTTAGATTCAGTTATTAGTCGTGGGTTATTAATCTTCAAAAAAAAGTCGTGGGATTCGCAAATTTTTTTTAAAGTTTCGCAAAAAAAAAAGTTATTAGTCGTGGGTTCCTATGTACTCCCTCTGTCCTAAAATATAAGTTATTCTGGCATTTTATCAGATTCATTGAACATTATTTGAATCTAGGCAAACTGTATATCCAGATTCATTGAACATTATATGAATTTGGACACAGTAAAACACTCTCAGGATAACTTACATTTCAAGACGGATGGAGTAGTTCCTAGGCAAATGGTAGAACACCTCCGCTAATGCGCGCTCTACTCTGCCTCCGGCGGCGGCTCCCTCTGCCCCTCAACGTGCGGCCCTTCTCCTCGTCCGAGCCCCATGAGATCCCACCGTCTATTCCTTCCTCCAGCCCTCCCATCTTAGCGCCGCACTCAGGCCCGCCGCCGCCACCGCCGCCACCCCATGACACCCCTAGGAAGACTCTCCCAGTCGCCGCCGCTGCAGCGCTCGAGTCTGGACTCGCGGCCGTCGCAGAGGGCTGCTCCGACGGCGCCCTGACCTTGCTGCCTGTAATGTTGTCCTTACTGGTTGCTGCCGCAGGCTTCGTTCTGAAAGGATCGAGGCCCAAGAAGGGGGGTTGAATTGAGATTTTTTCAATTTCTATCGAGTCCTTAATTTAGACTAGTGTTGCTCAATCTACAAGTTTGATTCTATCAACTAGAGCACACTAGCATCATCAACCTAGGTAGGATAACACACTAACATGTTCATTATCCTTAAAAAAGATTACACTAACAAATATGCAACCTAGTTAAGAGAGCAAACTAGCAAGTAGAAAATCTAGGCTAGGAGCAACCAAGCAAGCACAAGAACAAGCTCTAGAGATATGAAATGCTAGTAAACCAAATGAGAGGGACACGAGACAACCAGTTTTTTTCCCGTGGCATCGAGGAGTTGACGCTCCCCCCTAATCCACGTTGGAGCACCGACTAAGGGTATCGCTCCCTTGCACCACCAAGAAGTAAGTCTTCACTAAGAATGCTCTTTCTCCATCTCCAAAATGGCGAGCTTCCCACCATATACAATCTTCTTCTCTTGGGGCTCCCACAATCTCCAAGAGCTCACTAAGAGTCACCCGATCACCAAGATCGTCTAGGTGCCATCAAACACCAAGAGTAACAAGCACTCAAGGCTTCACTTGACCCTCACTGAGATGGCCCTAAGCACTATCACACTTGCTACTCAAGGAATGGTTGAATTCTTCTTGTTTGAATCACTTGCAATCACTAGATCTTCATTCAATGGCTCCAAACACTTCTCTTCTCTTCTCTAGGGTGGCCTCAGGTATTCAATGCGTCAAAGGCATCATAAATGAGCCAGGGGGTCGACTTATATAGAGTGGAGAAGCACCCCTAGCCATCAGAAACAAACTGCCCAGAAAGTCATACGCACCGGTTAGACCGCAGGGGTAGCACCAGTGTAACCGGTCATACTAAAATCAAATAGTAGCCGTTGACAATCTGACACTGTGATAGTCTGATAGAATTGCACCGGTGCATGCTCCTAAGAGGCACTGGTGTAACCGGTGCTGAAGGATTTCCTTCAATGCCCATTGCATAGCCTCTGATCAATGCTATGGTGAATGCACCGGTGGTCCAAAATCAAGCCACCGGTGTAACCGGTGCTGAAGAGAACTTCCCACGCCCGAAAACATGCTCACTGAAGGATGACACTGTGAATAGACCGATGCTAATTCATATGGCACCGGTGTAACCGGTGATGCTGTTTTTCCTTAACTTGAACCCTGCTGCATTGTCCGAATAAACCAGAGCTAAGGCACCGGTGTAACCGGCCGCCTTCGGATGCACCGGTGCATGAGCACCGGTGTAACCAGTGCAACTGTTTCTTTCTGTTTCCAGCTGAGTTGATTTGGAATTGATTCTTTCTTCGACCTTTTGTTCTTCCAAGTATTTTTTTGAGTTCTTTTGAGTTGTCTTGGACTGGGTTGAGCAAGTATGCATCGTTTCTAAGGCCAAATCGATTCGAGTCAAGGTACTATCCCGAGAACCCCTCTTAATAGTATGATCACTAACTTAAGTCTATAAAACTCAAACTAAATCAAGTGTCCTTCATCTCCTTATAAAACTTGAATATAGAATAATCCTTGATCTTGAAAAATTGAGTTCATGAATCGTTTGATCACGAATTTTGAGGGACCTCCTTTCACATTTCATATGAGACTTAACTTGTAAAGATTATTTCCTTCAAAACACACGTTAGTTGCATACGGTCGTCATTAATCACCGAAACTTACCGAATGCATCTATGGGCCTAGATGCGCTTCAATCTCCCCCTTTTTGGTGATTGATGACAACACAAAGTAGAGATAACATAATATGAAATTGAAAGTGCTACAACACATGCAAGATACAAGATAAACAAAGAACTAAACAAGTATGCATTAACTGAAACGAAACACATGTAGAGACATGTCAACACAAGAGCATATGCAATATCCAAACGACATGTCTGATACATCAAGATCCATAAAAAGTCCAAATCACGCCACAAACCCCCTGCTCCCCCTATCTCTACTCCCCCTATCTATCTCCCCCTTTGGCAACTATAAGGATCACCGGGGTGTCCGACCCTAGAGGGGGAGGGGGTGAATAGGGTCGCTAATCGCTTTCTATCCTAGGGCTCAATCTATTTGCATGAGATAAATCTAACACATCCTACACATGCTAGTTAAGACTAAGGTTTATCTATGCTACTCTCTACTTACCCCTAAAAGACATGCAACCTATAGCCAATCCTAATCAAACTAACTAGAAAAGTAAAGGCACGCAAGATAGAGTAAATGCAGAAACGTAATACAGTAAGTAAAGAGGTAAGGGAGAGAATATGCAAACTCCCGTGAAGACACCAAGACACATGATTTAACGTGGTTCGGTTAGGACACCAAGTCCCTCCCTACGTCCACGGCCACTTGTCCAACAAGAACAAGTGTGATGCCGAGTCTCTTCGCTTGATCATCGTCTTGCGTTCGCCGCCAAGGCTTCCGGCAAGCAAAGGCTAAGTGGTGCCAAGTCACCAAGACAAGGCCACCACCACCGTCTCTCTCGAAGCGTCACCAACAGCACCATCTTCACTATCGGAGCTTCTCACCAAGAGGGGTCTCCTTCCCCGCACAAAGTGTCGTTGCCTCTCCACACCAAGTCGGAGGGTCATACGACGAGTACACGATTGCTTGCCGTAGCAAGACTTTGCTCAAGGGAGCTCTCGCAAGAACTAATCCCTATACAAGTGCACAAATCACTCTCTCAAAGCTTCTCACAAGCTAGATATGACACTAAGCTTTACTAGGATGGTTGGAGATGTTAGTTTGCTTGGGCAACACTTCCTTCAACTTTTCTGGTATCCAACCATATGCAGCAACCGGCCTTGGGGGGTATATATATAGCCCACACACCCCAAAAGAGCCATTGGAAAAGTGGCTGACAAAAAGCGCTATCACCGGTTAAACCGATGATCCACTTTGTGTCATCACCGGTTTAACCGGTGAGCACCTTTTTCCAACTAGCCGTTATACTTCAACGGCTACCTTAATCAACCGACGTAATCAACCGGTGAATGTATCTTCATCGCCGGTTTAACTGGTGCATGTAACTGTCCCAGAGTTCCCGAAAACCAACTCTCTGGATAACTACACCGATGTTCATTTTGCCTTGATCGCCGGTTTAACCGGTGCTTGTAAAACTCCTGCTGGTTCTTCGGCCTCCAAGTCCATTACACCGGTGAGTGTAAAACACCCAATGCCGGTTAATCCGGTGCCAAACCCTAGCTCGCAGCTTCTGTGTTCATTGCACCGATGAGTGCAATTTGCTCATCATCGGTTTAACCGGTGATAGCAAATTGTCTTCGTTTTGATCTTTTTGAATTGGATTTCTTCACGGTCTCTTCAATTCTTGTTCTTTGGACCGAAGAGGTTTTAGGGCGCTGCCCTGAGACCCGTGAGGGGAGGCTCCCCCTCGACCCCCGTCCGCTAATTGGTTAGCGGAACCACCGTTGGTGTGGCCCTTCGGGCCTAGCTACGCATATCTTCTCTTTATTATCACTTGAACCTAAAAGCCTGAGAATGGTCATCTTAACAATCATATTAGTCCAAGTGTTGTGTTGTCTATATCAATCACCAAAACATTTATATTGAAATATGTCATGAGAGGCCATTTTCGCTATAGCAACAAAGCTACAAAAAGGAAGGCGAACCTACTCCTGGGTGGAGAAGACGCAGTTGACTGGCTGGGTGCGGCGATGAAGCGGTTGTGGTCGTCCGAAGAGTCGTCGGTGGAGACGGTAGGCGTGACTGGAGAAGTTGTCGGAGCAACTGAATAAGTAGTTGGAGCTGAAGACGTGGCTGCCTCCGTGACGACACTGGTGGCCTCCATCAAAGGAGCTGACGAGACGGGAACGGTGTCCGCCGAGGACGGACGGACAACTATCGGACGGATCAGCTCGAAGGTGAGCGTGGTGACCAGAAGAGGCTGAGCAGACGGGTGCTGGAACTTACGAAGCATCTGCTGCTGCTGGAGGAAAAGGGCTCGCTGCTCCTCAGTCATCCCAACTGTCTGAAGAAGTGGTGACATCGGGTACGAGGCCAAGGTTTTCTGCACGAATCCGCCGATCGGAGGAGGAGGGCTAGAGGGGTCGTACTAGAGCTGCGGTGAAGTAGGGAACTGGGGCTCCGGCAGACCCTGGTGGCGGTAAAGGGTCCCGAAATAGCCTGAGAAGAATGTGAACATCTGCTGCTGCTGCTGGGACTGAACAAGGAGCTGCTGCCTCATGGCCTCCTGCTGCTGCCTCAACTCCTGGAAGAGGAGTGTCTGAGCCTCCACCAAGCGAGCCTGCTCAGCTAGTAAACGGTTCTGCATCTCCCTCTGTGAGCACTACTTCTCTGTAAGTGTCTGGAGAAGAGCTGCAAGCGAGTCTAGCTGAGACACCTGAGTGGCGGTAACTGGTGGTGTAGGGACTGGACCATGTGAGGAACCTGCCTTGACGTCGTGAATAGCTCGGGGGGACGAAAATAGTCGGAGTGTAGTCCTCGTCTTCCTCCGAGTCGTCTGTGTCCACAGCCAAGAACCCGGGTAGCTGTGCCTCTGCCTCGTCCAAAGCGGCGTCCTCTGCAGCCCTCTCCTCGTCCCGGACTCTGCCCTCGGCCAACGCACGCTCGTCCAAAGTCCTCTGTGCTAGGCACTGGCCTCTCAGGCCACATCTGCCGTCTCAAGGTGCAGGAGGTGAGTACTCCTTGAAGCTCGACCTCGAGTGCTGCGGTTCATCCATATGGGCATTCTGCCCGAGCTGAGCTAGGATCCAGCTGATCCAGTGCGCGAACGGTTGCTGACGGTGAGCTGTCATCCCGTCAACGATCACCTCCTCTAACTCACAGATAAAAAGGTTGACAATGTCGAACTGTCTGCCTATCAAGATGTGGATCAGAAGCCACTGCTGCAGAGCTGTGAGTCCCTCATTGTACCCCAGCCTATAGAGCAGACTCCACCGAAGAGCTAGGTGAATTGTCTTGGCGAGCGGTGTGAGTCTGTCTGGTAAACTCGGTGTCCCTGGCAGAAATGGCTGAATGAATAGAATGCTGGCCTCCTCATCTGGAGGTGGGTACGACTGGTGAAGGTGACGGGGAGGCTCGACATCACCGTAGGCCAGGTGGTGTAGAGAGTGGGGCTCTGCTGTGTGTGGCACTCCAAGTAAAGCAGCCAGCCTCTCTCGTGTCAGCCTGCAGTGCCTCCCCTGGAACATAAACTCAATGAACTCTCGGTCCTCGTCAACAAATAGAGTGGCGTAGAAGACACGGACCTACTCACGGACATATCTCTCCATGTCACTGAGTAGTGCTCGCAGTCCTGGCTACACCTTAAAGAATGGGAGTATAGGGACTCCCCCTGCTGCCACTCTGAGAGATCCCCAGTGGAGTCTCCTATGCTCGCTGAACCTGATGCCCAACTGACAGTAGGCGTAGTAGAACGCCTTCTGTATCCGAGTGTAGAACCGGCGGTCAATGTTCTGCTCTCTCTACTCCGGAAACCAAGTCTGAGAAGTGACAAGTCGAAATCGCCGGATCTTGTGCGACGGCATCCCTCTGAGATCAATGATATCAAGCATGTAAGACTCTGAGGAACTCTCACCTCTGGGCTGATCTCCAGGCTGAGTGTCACCCTCTGTCTGCTGCTACGGCTGAGCGCGAGTCCCTCACCTCTGAGCTGCACCCCCTCGGGTCCGTGGACCAACGTGAGGAGGCAGTGTGAGCTGAGCTGTCTCTGAGGTGCGTGTACGCGCTGAGCGGCGTAGCTGTGGTATGTCCTCAAGCTCCCCCTACCTCTCGGCCTCTGCCTCTGACTCTCTGATCCGAACTGAGCGCTACGGCTGATCTGCTGCATCTGCTGCTAGTGCTTGGTCCCACTCGCGTTCATCGCGAGATCTCTTCTTCTTCACCACAACAACTGCCTTGCCCTTTCCCTTCTTGTTGCCTGCCATCTATCAGAGAATTGATGGAAGATACTAGAATTAAGGCGAGAAATATTATACAACAATACTAGATTATACTCTAGAGAAAAGAAGCCCTAAGCAAAGCAAGGATTTGATTGAGCCTAAATAAGTGCTTCTAATGGATGAAACGTGTCTCAAATGATTTTGCAATAGAGTAGTAACACGATTATGATTAAATGTGAGTGTGTGAGTCCCTAATGTCTAGTATGTGCTCTAGAGTGAAACATGTGCAGAGATACTCCTAGATGTGAGAGAAGGTGTGCACAAGTGATAGCAAAATGTGACATGTGAGCAAGAAGTGAACTATCATTGAACAAACACATGCCATAGCAAAGGAGCAGCTCATACCGCGAGGAATCAGGAAGAAAAATGGTGTGAAAAATCCTTGAGAATAAACGTCGAGCACTCTGCATGCAGAGCTTGGGGTGGAAGAGAGAGAGAGCCCTTTAGGCTCGAGCTCCGGGCACTAGGGCTACGCTCAGATCTACTACGGCGTGCGTGAAGATGTGGCGGGGGTGTAGGACGGCGGCGGCGCAGGAGTAGAGCGGCGCTAGGGTTTTTCAAATATGGCGGCTAGGCACGGTTGTGGTGGTGCGGCGGCACTGCGTAGGCGCGGAGGAGGTGCGCGGTGGAGGAAGTGGTGCGGCTGCGCGGCGGCGTGGTGGTGAGGCGGCGGCCTGGCAGAGCAAGCGAACGGGCGGCGGCACTCGTGTGGTGGAGAGGAGAAAACAAACGGGTGAAACGTGACTGACATGCGGGCCCCACGGGAAGAATAAGTGAAACTGAACACACGGGCCCGCAAACCCTAACAGCACCGGATGCACCGGTGGTTTGGAGGTGCTAATCACTGGTGCAATTTTGACCCTGTTTGAATTTTTTCGAACGGTGGTCAAACAGAGGCACCAGTTGCACCGGTTAGTGGGCACCGGTGTAACCGGTGGGTGTGAAAGCATCTAGGCCCCTAATTCGAGTTTTGATAATTAATGACAACGGTTTGTAGATTAATGATTTTATTTGAGATAATGAGCATAGTTGATCCACGGTTGAAAAGGATTTGATTGTGATCGTATGGAGTTTTGGAGATGATGTGCAAAGCTTGGGCTCAAGGCAAAGGTATAAAATAGATCTTTTATATTTTACTGGTCATAAGGCGATTAGTGGATGAAAAATGACCGGATTTGTTTGATAAATAGCTGTACTATCAAGAGGGGTCGTGTACTCATGCTTGACGGGTTTTTAGTGCCATTTTGCTCAAAATGTCTAGATGCATGCATGAGGGCTAACGTCGTTTTGAAAAAGTTTGAAAAAGATCTAAAGGTTGAGAGCTGACTGCCTAAGCGCAGACGATCCGCACCTGGGAGGCTCTCTTGTCCATTTGGACTATTTTCTTGACACAATAGAGCTGAACCATCTCTCTCTCACACACATTTGCTTAGAGATTGTATTCTTGAGAATGTGAGAGCATCCTAGTGCATTGCATCAAGAGTTTGAGCTTTGTGGCACTAGGGAGACTTCAAGCAAGCGTCATCAACTTGTTACTCTTGGGAGTTGCCGCTCCCTAGACGGCTTGGAGAAGAGGATTTCATGGAGCTCCTCCAAGGAGATTATTGAGGAGCTCCAATCTCGGTTGTAAGAGGTCTTGTGCTCACCTCACCAGAGTGGTGAAGAGCAACTCTAGTGGAATTGAGGTGTGGAGTGGTTCTTTGATTCAAGCCATCCGTTCTACCCACCGCCACCACCTCCGCCGCCGATGGATTGACCTTCTTGGCAATTGATGCCAAAGGGGGAGATGGACTTTGGAGTGCTTGGATCTAGGGGGAGCTCATGGACTTCATTGGAGATCATTCGCTTTTGGCTTCCGCTTGCTACTCTTGCTATATTTGTGTTGAACTATTTGTCCTGCATTGCATGTCTATTTATTATCTTGCATGGATTTGTGGTTTGGATTTGAACATTTGGTTTATAATGTGTGATGAACTTCGTGGCTTGTAATACTCTTATGGTTTATGTTCATCTTGTGGCTTGTTGAGGTTGTGCTAATATTGTCAAGTTCATTTTATATATATATATATATATATATATATATATATATATATATATATATATATATATATATATATATATATATATATATATCTTGTGTTGTATTGCCTAGATTTCCACTTGTAGGGGAAACTCCGTCAAAATTGTCAAATTTCATATATATATGTGCTCTTGGTATTCATTCAAATTTATAAGCACATATCAAGGGGGAGTTCTCTCTACTCATCGAACTTAGATGAATTTATTCATATCATATTCTGAAATTTTCAAGAAAAATGAGTAAGTTCTTCCAAAGTTCAATTCGAAGTCTACCTTATGCCTAGTGTATAAAGTTGACTTGAACACTTTTATCACTCCAAAATTTAGTGTTGTCATCAATTACCAAAAAGGGGGAGATTGAAAGCATCTAGGCCCCTAATTCGAGTTTTGGTAATTAATGACAATAATTTGTGGATTAACAATTTCATTTGAGATAATGAGCATAGGTTGATCCACGGTTGAAAAGAATTTGATTGTGATCGTATGGAGTTTTGGAGATGATGTGCAAAGCTTGGGTTCAAGACAAAGGTATAAAATAGGGCTTTTGCATTTTATCGGTCATAAGACGATTAGTGGATGAAAAATAACTGGATTTGTTGGATAGATAGCCGTACTATCAAGAGGGGTCGTGTAATCGTGCTTGACGGGTCTTTAGTGCCATTTTTCTCAAAATATCTAGATGCATGCATGAGGGCTAACGTCGTTTTGAAAAAGTTTGAAAAAGATCTAAAGATTGAGAGCTGACTGCCTAAGCGCGGACAGTCCGTACTTGGGGTGCGGACGGTCCGCCCCTGTACCAGAGAGTATGTTCGGGTCTGGTGGGAGTTAAAATTGGCTGGCGGACAGTCCGGCCCAGGTGGGCGGACGGTCCGCCTCAGTAATCAAATTTGCACCAGGGACTTGTGTCGTCTCTGGTGAAAAAGGGAGTTGAACGGCGGACGGTACGCCCCTAGGGCGCGGACGGTCTGCCGCTCATTTAAAGTTTTGTACCAGAGACGTTGCATCTCTGGTTGGGTTGGAGGCTTGAACGGCGGACGGTCTGCCCCTAGGGCGCGGACGGTCCGCCGGTCATTTAACTTTTGTACCAGAGACGTTTTTGGTCTCTAGTGGGTCAGAATCTATAACCGCGGACGGTCCGCCCCTGGGGCGCGGACGGTCCGCCAGGGCTCCAACGGCTAGTTCTGACACACAATCATTGCACTCTGACTCACTGGGTTATAACGGCGGGTAGTCCGGTTTTTGAACCGCGGATGGTCGCGATTTCGCAGAAAAGAGTGTAACGGCTAGTTTTTGAGGGGATGGCTATATATACCCAATGCCCGGCCATTGGGAGGCTCTCTTGGCCATTTGGACTATTTTCTTGACATATTAGAGCTGAGCCATCCCTCTCTCACACACACTTGCTTAGAGATTACATTCTTGAGAGTGTGAGAGCATCCTAATGCATTGCATCAAGAGTTTGAGCTTTGTGGCATTAGGGAGACTTCAAGCAAGCGTCATCGACTTGTTACTCTTGAGAGTTGCCGCTCCCTAGACGGCTTGGAGAAGAGGATTTCGTGGAGCTCCTCTAAGGAGATTGTTGAGGAGCCCCGATCTCGGTTGTGAGAGGTCTTGTGCTCACCTCACCGGAGTGGTAAAGAGCAACTCTAGTGGAATTGAGGTGTGGAGTGGTTCTTTGATTCAAGCCAGCTCAAGATCAAGAGATTCTTGATAGAGGAGTGGTTGATTCTTGGAATCCACCTCAACATGGATTAGGGGTGACTGGCAAGTCATCGACACCACGGGATAAAATCGTGTGTCAAGCTCGGTTATTTCTTTTGCTAATTTCAATTCTTGTATTTACTTTTGAGCTATTTACCTTACTAGAGCTTGAATTGTATCTTGTCACCCTAGGTTGCAAACCCAAATTAGAGATAGTAGTGGCATGACATAGGGCTTTCTTTTGTTACTAATTAAATTTCTCTAGTGTTGGTGCTTTTAGTTTTAAACCGCCTATTCACCCACCCCTCTAGTCGGTGTTCATGATCCTACAGGGTGTTGGTACATACACTAGTGTGGTGTACAGAGAGGATGTTTTGCACGCTGGAATCGCCCAGAGGCACCAGTTAGACCGCTGGTCGGCCGTCGGTTCAACCGAACACCTTCGGATGCACCTGTCGTCGGGCTGCGGTTCAACTGGTGATACAGGAATTGTTTAGCTAAACTAGAAAATCTACTTTTGATCCAATTTCCGAAGAACCAAAGCAAAGACACTTAAATTGGATCATTTTCGAGAGACAACTTCTCCCCTCAAACACTCATACTAATAGTTGCTCGCAAGCTTTTACATAACATAGGCAAATTAAAACCCAAGCGAGGAGAAACACAAGATCCAAGAAATGTATGAGTCATACGGCCTATGAACTTAGAGATTGAAACTTTAAGTTCGCTAGGACATGACTCAATGGTCATGAAAGCGCAACATTGATCTTATCACTCTTATGGAGTTGATATATCATATTTGGCATAAATATCATTCTCGAAGTGTGATTTGCTCCCTTGTGATGCTACTAACGAAATGCAAAGCTTATGCAAAGCGGGAATTTAAACATGAATGCACGCTATATGACAAGAAGAATGCACTGCATAAATTTAAATCTATCTTGTTAAGTTTGAACCCTTGGCAAGTTTCTTCATGATGAACCTTTATAAATGCCATGAGCGAAACAAGGATCCACCGGCTCATGCAAGACCCATGTTCATCACTATCTTGACAAGGTTAGACAAGCCCCTAGTATGTACATATGAAATGCATCTATATGACAAGGCTACTACATGACGTGAGAAGTATCTAACACGTTAAGCTCACTTCGCAACCTATAAAAGGTGTTCTCATCTAGAGGTTTTGTGAAGATATCCGCCAATTGATCTTTGGAACGAACACCACAAAGTGATATATCATTCCTTGCCACGTGATCTCTTAGAAAGTGATGGCGAATATCTATGTGCTTTGTGCGAGAGTGTTGAATCGGGTTATTAGCAATTTTTACGGCACTCTCGTTATAACAAAGGAGCGGGATCCTATCTAATACCACACCATGGTCCAAGAGGCTTTGCTTCATGTAGAGAATTTGAGCACAACAAGCCCCGGCGGCAATGTATTCCGCCTCCACGGTTGACAACGCCACGGAATTTTGTTTCTTTGAAGACCAAGAGACCAAGGAACGCCCTAGCAAGTGGCACCTACCCGATGTGCTCTTGCGATCCACACGGCATCCGAAAAAGTCCGAATCCGAGTATCCCAAGAGTGTAAAACTAGCGCCCTTGGGGTACCACAAGCCTATGCTAGGTGTATGTTTGAGATATCTAAGGATCCGCTTAACGGCACTAAGATGTGATTCCTTAAGATTTGCTTGAAAGCGAGCGCACATACATACACTAAACATGATATCGGGTCTAGATGCGGTTAGGTAAAGAACTGACCCAATCATAGAACGATAAAGAGTTTGGTCAACCGATTTACCTCCCTCATCTAAGTCAAGATGTCCATTAGTTGGCATTGGAGTCTTGATCGGCTTGCAATCATCCATCTTGAATTTCTTGAGGATATCTTTTGTATATTTTTCTTGATGAATGAAAGTCCCTTCTTTTAATTGCTTGATTTGAAACCCAAGGAAGAAGTTGATCTCACTGATCAGGGACATCTCGAATTCCCTAGCCATCATATCTCCAAATTCTTTGCAAAGAGTGGGGTTTGTTGAACCAAAAATGATATCATCAATATAGATTTGACATACGAATAGTTCTTCATTGATGATTCTTGTGAATAATGTAGTATTCACCCTCCCGATCTTGAAGCCCTTGTTGAGGAGGAAGTCACGAAGGCGTTCATACCAAGCCCTAGGCGCTTGCTTGAGCCCGTAGAGCACCTTGTGCAACTTGTAAATATGATTAGGATATATAGGGTCCTCAAACCCGGGAGGTTGTTCAACAAACACCAACTCATTAATAAAGTCATTTAAGAAAGCACTCTTCACATCCATTTGAAATAGTTTCATGTTCAAATTAGCATAATCAAGCTTAAGTTTCTTGTTGCTTGAGACAAGTGACTTATTAAGCACAACTACTTCATCATGTTTAACAACTAATTCATTGTGCATAGTAAGTAACTTGTCATGCTCCTCTCTAAGTTGCTTGCTAGAAACAATGCATGTGTCATGAGTTTCAACTACCTCTTTGTTTCTAATAAGTAACTCTTCATGTGAGGCCTTAAGCTTAGCATATTGAATTTCAAGAACTTTGCATTTAGATTTATACTTCTTGATCACTTGTTGGTGCTCATCTAGGATGGATTGCAAGTCATTAGGATATGGACCATTTTCACCTTCATCACTAGAGGAGTCCTCATCATCGCTCACCTTGTTGTTACCTCTTGCCATTAAGCACATGGGTGGTGGAGGTAGTGATGGCTCATCATCATCATGCACGGCGATTCCCACAATTGTCTTCTTTGACTCATCATCATTTGAGTCATCACTTGAGGTTTCACCATCGGTCCCCCGTTCTCCAAGGAAGGTCTTGATGTTCTCTTTTCTCTTGAAAGACTTCTTGCTTGAGTCTTTCTTCTCATGGCTCTTCCTTGAGTGCTTGTGTTGATTTCTCTCAACTTCTTGCTTTTTGTTGGGCTTGATTGGTTCGGTACAATCATATGAGAGGTGCCCGTACTTCCCACAATTGTAGCACATCTTGTTGGAGTTGTCTTGATTTCTCCGGGTACGAAATTTGTTCTTCTTGGGATCATAGTTGTACCCTTTCTTATTTAACCTTGACATCATTTTGGTGGTCTTCCTGATGAGAAGTGCTAGTTCAATGTCTCTATCCACATCACTTGATTCTTCACTAGTCTCATCATCACTTGAGCTTGGTGAAGGAGCCTTGCCCTTATTCTTTTTCTTTGACTTGTGCTCACTTTTAGCCTTGGGTGCAAGGTCCTTCTTGGCTTGTGGAGGATAAATCTCGCCCAAGAGGAACATCTCATGAGACCGAATCTTTCCAACAACTTCACTCACTTGTAATGTGGAAAGATCCTTCTCATAGAGCAAAGATGTGACAATGTTGTATTTGGGCTTGTGCAATGAGTGGAGGATCTTCCGGATGATGTCACTAGTAGACAAATGAGAAATTTCAAGAGCGTTAATGTCCTCAACAAGTACATTCAACCTAGCATACATTTGTTCAACTAATTCACTAGGAAGCATTTTAAACTCATTGAGTTTTTCTTTTAGCACTTGGTATTTCTCTTCACGGAGCTTCTTAGACTCAACATGGATGGTCTCAAGCTCTTCCCAAACTTCATGGGCGGTTTTCTTGCTATGCACACGAGCAAATATTTCTTCACTAATAGCATCAAACAAAGCATTCTTAGCTCTAGTATTCTATTATGTATGGTCCTCATCCATAACACCAGCAACGGCTTTGTCGGTGACCTCCCAAGCAAGGGGATTAATAGCCTCAAGATAACCTGCCATGCGAGCTTTCCAATAGCTATAGTTTCTTCCATCAAGCTTGGGTGGTCCACTACTCCCCGGGGCCATTCTCTAGGTTTTTAAGCCTATTAAAAGAGAGCCTAAGTTCTGATACATTGAAAGGATCAAGGCCCAAAAAGGGAGGGTTGAATTGGGACTTTTTCAATTTCTATCGAGTCCTTAACCTAGACTAGTGTTGTCCAATCTACAAGTTTGATTCTATCAACTAGAGCACACTAGCATCATCAACCTAGGTCGGATAACACACTAACATGTTCATCATCCTTAAGAAAGATCACACTAACAAAAATGCAACCTAGTTAAGAGAGCAAACTAGCAAGTAGAAAATCTAGGCTAGGAGCAACCAAGCAAGCACAAGAACAAGCTCTAGAGATATGAAATGCTAGGAAAGCAAATGAGAGGGACACGGGACAACCGGGTTTTTTCCCGTGGTATCGAGGAGTTGACGCTCCCCCCTAGTCCATGTTGGAGCACCCACTAAGAGTATCGCTCCGTTGCATCACTAAGAAGCAAGTCTTCACTAAGAATGCTCTTTATCCATCTCCGGAATGGCGAGCTTCACACCATGTACAATCTCCTTCACTTGGGGCTCCCACAATCTCCAAGAGCTCACCAAGAGTCACCCGATCACCAAGATCGTCTAGGTGCCGTCAAACACCAAGAGTAACAAGCTCTCAAGGCTTCACTTGACCCTCACTGAGATGGCCCTAAGCACTATCACACTTGCTACTCAAGGAATGGTTGAATTCTTCTTGTTTGAATCACTTGCAATCACTAGATCTTCATTCAATGGCTCCAAACACTTCTATTCTGTTCTCTAGGGTGGCCTCAAGTATTCAATGTGTCAAAGGCATCATAAATGAGCCAGGGGGTCAACTTATATAGAGTGGAGAAGCACCACTAGCCGTTGGAAACAAACTGCCCAGAAAGTCGTAGGCACCGGTTAGACCACAGGGGTAGCACCGGTGTAACCGGTCACACTAAAACTAAATAGTAGCCGTTGACAATCTGACACTGTGACAGTCTGACAGAATTGCACCGGTGCATGCTCTTAAGAGGCACCGGTGTAACCGGTGCTGAAGGATTTCCTTCAACGCCCATTGCATAGCCTCTGATCAATGCTATGGTGAATGCACCGGTGGTCCAAAATCAAGCCACTGGTGTAACCGGTTTTGAAGAGAACTTCCCACGCCCGAAAACATGCTCACTGAAGGATGACACTGTGAATAGACCGATGCTAATTCATATGGCACCGGTGTAACCGGTGATGCTGTTTTTCCTTAACTTGAACCCTGCTGCATTGTCCGAATAAACCAGAGCTAAGGCACCGGTGTAACCGGCCGCCTTCGGATGCACCGGTGCATGAGCACCGGTGTAACCAGTGCAACTGTTTCTTTCTGTTTCCAGCTGAGTTGATTTGGAATTGATTCTTTCTTCGACCTTTTGTTCTTCCAAGTATTTTTTTGAGTTCTTTTGAGTTGTCTTGGACTGGGTTGAGCAAGTATGCATCGTTTCTAAGGCCAAATCGATTCGAGTCAAGGTACTATCCCGAGAACCCCTCTTAATAGTATGATCACTAACTTAAGTCTATAAAACTCAAACTAAATCAAGTGTCCTTCATCTCCTTATGACACTTGAATCTAGAATAGTCCTTGATCTTTAAAAATTGAGTTCGTGAATCATTTGATCATGAATTTTGAGGGGGTCTCCTTTCACATTTCATATGAGACTTAACTTGTAAAGATTATTTCCTTCAAAACACACGTTATTCGCATACGGTCGTCATTAATCACCGAAACTTACCGAATGCATCTATGGGCCTAGATGCGCTTCAGGTTCGGTGGCTGATGCTGAGAGGGTTTTGGAGTCTCGCGAGACGTAGAGAGCTTCGGGTCCCTTGCCTTCTATGCTTGGAGAGGTGTTCCCAGCCGGATTGATGAGCTAGACACATTGCTTCATGCTATGGGCTTCAGCAACAAGGGACTTTTGAGTTCTGTTTTCTTTTTTTTCCTGGCTATGGCCTTCTAGCGCCGTAGCCTTGTACTTTTCTACTATATCAATGAAACATGCACTATCTTGTGTGGTTCGTTCAAAAAAAAACAACAAGGGACTTTTCAAGAATCTGGTCTATGGGTACCTAAAATGCAGCAACTTCTAGTCGGTTTCATCCCTCATTCTCCCTGCACATACTATGGACAGAAGTAAGGAGGAAGGGGACTGAGTTCAACCACGAGTTGATTGATGCCTTTCTGCATGCTTTGGTGAAAGGAGCGTCCTTTGATATGGCAATGCAGGTGATTGACAAGTCGCAAGAGTTCAGAATATTTATTGATAAATGGAGGTACAAGCAAGCATTCATGGAAACCCACAAGAAACTGAAAGTGGCAAAGCTAAGAAAGCAGAACTTAAGGACAATGGAAGCCCTGATATCTTTGAAAAATTGGGCTGGTCTCAACACATAACAACCAACCTCGATTTATCAACCTATCATGTGTCATGGCTGAATTCATCTTTAGAAAGCTGTAGCAAGCACTATGGACCTTCAGATATGGTCAAGTAAAGCAGCTGTTTGGCTGTGATAAGTCTGTAACAAGGTTAGATAATTTGGTGCTCTTGTGTTCTCTATGGTATTTATAGGAATAGATGTTTACTTCGTACTTTACAGATTTATACTAACCTGTCTATGTACTACTAGTTTTCCATACGTTCCAATTCTGACTCCAGACCGTGTATTACTGAAATGGATCAATAACGAGTTTCTCTTGAAATACTTCGCATGGAGTGTATTTTTTTTAGTTTAGAGATGTCCTGTGATGTGATGTGATGTGATGCTTTGTTCATTTGATCCATTTCTCTATGAGTCCATACTGTTAAATCCTTTCACTCCCCACTTACATTCTGAAATTAGTTTGACTTCCTGCTTGTTACTTACATGGAAAACCAGCTTCATGCATAAGTAGTTCATCTGGAGAAAGATTTAAAAGAAATACGAACTATAGCAGCAACTTCCCTGTGTGAGCTTTCACTTATGGTGGAAAAGTGAAATTAGGAATGACTGAAACAGATGAATCGCACTGTTGTTTTAATTGTAGGTGATCGTAGTCAAGTTGTACAAAACGGGAAAAAAACATGTTAATTCTTCCACTGCAATGATCCAGCACCCCAACTCCATGCGTTCTATATATAGTATTACTAGTGTATAAATATTCCAACATTTGCTCTGTTGCTATCGAACTCGTACATATAAACCGACGGCTAGAGATTTCTCAGTTGCCATTTTGGTGTTTTAGCATACGAGCAGTAACTTATCACATGATACCAAATCAAATAAATTTAAGGTTCTAGCATAGCATGCATACCAAATCAAAGTAACTTAAGGTTCTAGCATAGCGTACCAAATCAAAGTAACTTAATATAGTTTAATTACTTTTCCCTACTGGCGGAATTATGCAGATGAGATTGGTTTGGTTCTTCTTTGTGCTTCAAATAAAATTTAGTATTAGCTAGGTTTTATGTTCAACGACGAATATATTAGTTGATAAGTGAATTAATTAGGGCAGTAGGTAACTAATGTCCTAATTCACTCTTTCTCCGGTGCGATTCATCTGCTTCAGTCATTCCTAATTTCATATGTGCATAGAAATTGAGAAAATACTGCCGGGGTGAAAGAGTTTTGTAATCTATAGCCAATCCTAGCTTGATACTACTCTAAGAAAGTAAAGAAACACAAGTTACAAGTAAATACGTAAACATAAAGAGGAGACGAAGGGAAGCGAACTCTTAACACGATGATATGTCCCGTGGTATCAGTAGGCAAATGCTAACCCTAGTCCACGTTGTTGAATCACTCCATCAAGAGCATTACTTCTCGGCCACCAAGTCTCTTACGGGGACACCTTGACTCGCCACAAAGTCTACGCCACCAAGGCTTGCCAAGTTCCTGGTCACCTTAACCCCGCTTTCCACTAAGGAGCTTCTCCATGAAGAATGGGGTCTCCATATCCCCGGCACAAAACCGTCGTCGCCACTGCATACCAAGCCGGAGGGTCGATGACTTGTCGGCAAGCCACCAAATCTCCAAGGGGACGACGCACCAAGATATAAGCTTGAGCAGCTCTCAAGCAAAGAACACAAGGCACTGCACCTTGCTCTTACACTCAAACTTGAGCTAGCCCAGCACTCTCACTCACAAAGCTTGTGCTAAGTACTAAAGATTTGTTCACTAAGCACTTGAATGGCTTGGAGATGTTCTCTAGTGTAGGTGTGTCTTGCTTGGACTCCAGCAACTCAAAAATGCCCAGGGTGAGGCGAATATATAGACCACCAAGTCCATAGAGTCGTTGTCCCAATGGTTAGCAAAATCCAGCAAAGCATCGGTTGAAGCGACGCCTTAGGATAGGGGGTGTCAGTTCAACCATCACCCACCACAGCTGAAATTATCCACTGCACCTTCTGACACATCTGCAGACATAGGGTACCATCGGTTTAACCGATGCCTTGGTATTGGTTCAACCGGTCTTCATAAATTCTCTATGGCTCCTTGCAGTGTTCTCTGGACAATAGAAGGGTGAATGCACTGATGCCTATTTTTCCACCATCGGTTCATCCGGTGCACAATTTTCACGCAGCATCAACCTATTTAGTCTGTCAATTGCTACTGTGGATCCAATGCACCGATGTCTAAGTCTTTGAGGCATCGGTTAAACCGGTGTTGTAGAGATTCTATCTTTTGATTCCAAATGCACATTTGATTGCGACGGGATAGGGCACTAGTGTAACCGGCGCTGGGTCATCGGTTTAACCGGTGCTACTGATTTGCACTGACCGATTGAGTATGTCAATGTGTTCTCCTTGTTTTGCTTCGTTTCTTCATGAGTCTTTTCATACTTGATCATTTGAATGGCTTACATTGCATTCTTGGAACCTAACAAATACCTTCAAAGTATATCTTGGCAAAATGTTAGTCTCATGATCATGTTGTCACTCAATCACCAAAATCACAAACAATGACCTAATGGGGTCATGTTCCTTACACGGGGGATTTTTCACTCTTTATTAGTCCGGTCGGCTAGATGCGAGTTAGAAGTTTAAGTATTGTCCCTTGGCACAAAATATCTTGTAATTAATCACAAATTGCATAATCTTCTGCACCTGCAACAACAACTGCGACATGTCAATCTACAACCTCCACAGGACCTGCCCGGTCTACGACTACAACCTCTGCATCGCCTTGCTGCCCGGAGCTCCGCAAGTGGAACTTGTGATGGCGGATCTATTTATCTCATGGCTAATTCGTTGCAGAAGAGGATGCACCATTGCTGCAGGTGAGCCTTGGACATTGTTTGTCTTCCTCAAGCTCATCATGGTTAGAGGAGGGGCAACTGCCCTAGTTGTGGTGTCCGCCGGACTTAGAAGAGGGAGGAGGGGCTAGTAGGGAAGACCGTCGGTAGTGGAGGATTGAGGGGTGGCGATGGTCAACGACGGGGACGCCGCCGGTCAGGGGCGGTGCAGGGCAACCGTGATGGGTTAGGGACTGGGTGGGGGTGCTATTCTCTCAAGCGGGGGCGGCACCGAACGGCGGATCCGGGGGCAGGAGCCGCTTGAGACGGGAAGATGACTAGCGGTAGGGACGAGTGGCACCATCCTTCTTCAGGATGGCTCACCTCATACTCGCACGTGCGAGAAATACAGGCCCTCGACATGCGAGGCAACTGCCAGCACATCAGTCACAACGAGTACCCCGACTTGGGGGCAGCGACGCTGCATAGCCTAATGATCCGGCACCGCCGTCGTCAGACTATCGGGACGCTACGATGGTGATGCCTAAGATCCTGCATCTTGTTCAGTTGGCTGGAGCCAGCCACCAGCGTTGGATGGAGCACAGTGCGTGTGTGGCAAACTGACTCGGCTCGCGTCTGTTCTGGCCCCGTTTGGTTGCTTTACGCTACTCGCGCTACAAAAAGAATCTTCCATGCATAGAGTACTAAATGAAGTTTATTTGTAAAACTTTTTCACGGATGGGTGTAACTTTGCGCGACGAATCTAATGGTGGTAATTAATCGATGATTGGCTACAGTAACTATTCTCTAATCGTACAGTCAAATGTCTCATTAGATTCGTCTCGCGAAGTAGCACAGGGGTTGTGGAGTTAGTTTTGTAAACTGTTTTTATTCAGTACCTCTAATTATTGATTAAAGCTTGCTACAATATCGTGCGCTACACAAACCAAATACACAGCACGTGAACGAGCTATTCCAGCCAGCGCTGGCGGCTGGCACCAGCCAACCGAACAGGGCCCTGGACGATTGAGTGATTTTTATGTACATGGACCCAACGCAACGATGTTAGCACAGCAACAAAACAAGCCGAACCAGGACTGGAGGTGCCCTAAACAATGCGATACCATTTGAAAGAAACGCAACACAAAACTAGAAGGAACACTACATTCCATATTCTATATGATTGGCAAATTAACCAGGCATTCGCTGCGCGGACTGAATTACCTTACCTCGTCATCATCTTTTGATCCCCGCAGGAGTTCGTCGCATGCTATCGTTCATCATCCCCAAACTGTTGGGCTGTGGACATTCATCCTGAGTTTTCAAAGCTGAAACTTTTCCTTAATCTAAAATCTAAAAAAAATCATCCCCAAACTGTATCCTGAACCACGATCCATTTGGCTGGGCAGCACGCCAGAGGTCTCTCCCTGAGCCGCCGGTTGCTTGATCCCAGACATACGCTCTTGCCGGTTTCTCGTTGTTTCTTTCCTTGGAAAAACTGAACAATCAAGCCTCCAATTTAAAAAAGCGTAAAATATCCCCAGCTCTGAAATACCCAGAATGCCCTTGCCGGTTAATATCTCGGCTTGATACGGTACGTGTGGCTCAGAGGGCAGAGCCGGTCGCCGATAAATATCTCCGGCACCCTTTTCGCCTTTAACCGCGCCTATCTGGGCATCTGGCATCCCGGCAGGTAATTTTTTGGTCATGGAGTGCAGTGTCGTGCTTCCGCTCCAGACCGGCGCCGGAGGAGCCGTCGTCGGGACCCGCCCGCGCGGCGGCGTCCCCGTGCAGGCGTTCTGGAGGGCTGACCGGCGGCGGCGGTTCGCGAGTGCCGTGGCGCCGGCGAGGTGTAGCAAGATGTATGTTCCGGGTAATCATTCGCCTCCATCTGCTCATCTCTGTTTCTCTACTGTCTGCTCCGATCCCTTGCTGGTCATCGGACAGTCGTCGGTGCCTTGACGAACGTGCAGCTACTAGCTGCTGCGAGCGACTTCACTGCACTGTGTGTAAAGCGAGATCAAAATCCTGTTCGGGACATGGGAAGAACGACACCAAGAATTTCTCATGAAACTGGCCTGGTTCAAGTAGTGTATGTTTTGCTCACTCAGTTTGGGCGTGCTGTGCTTGGCAATGGTTACTCAGGCTTTGGAGAAGGTTCGCCGGAGAGGAAGGCGGCGACTAACCTCCAGCACTTCTTCAACTACGTCGCCGTCAGGGTTGTGCTCGCACAGCTTGAGGTTGCCTTCTTTCGATTATCCTTTTGACGACTGTTCCTTTTTCTTCGACGCAACTCACGTTAGTTTGGACGATAGTCAAGTTATAATCGATGGAAAGTTACTGAATTAGTAGTACACAGCAATGGGAGGTCTAACCATATTGTTATAAACACACATAAAGAACTGCAGAGCAAGCTTGCCTTCAGTTCAGCAAACAAGAAAGAAAATTATTGCCGCATTTAAAAATAGTAATAACCAGACACTATTTCAGCAGCTAATCTGTAATCCTTTTAATTACTTGGTCTGTATGCATATGTACACACCAGACTCTCGACTCTAGGGTGTCAATATCTCAACAGATATCTGATCTTTCCTAGAGATACTTGATGTTGTGCTGGTGATATAACATCTGCTCTTTTTTTTAACCTCCTTTTCCTTTGATTAAACAATTGATAAAGAGTTACAATCGGGAAGCATATTATGAGCTGAAGGAGTTCGTCAGCCGCACCTCTCTGAATGACGCTGAAATTTTCTGCAAAAAGCTGATACGTGAGTCTCCAAGGCTGAAGGGACTAGGTGAGCCTGCTTTATTAGCTGCACGCTGTAGTTTCAATTCGCTTGATTCAACTACGAAATTCAGAACTGATTGTTCATCTCTTGTTTCGCCATGTGGAAACAAACAGCTATGAGGATTCTGGAGGTGAGCATGGAGAACATTCAGATTTGAGAACAGTCATGTTCTAAACTTGGAAACTTTTTACTCACTATTTTTCAAAGAGTTTAAGATCGACTGATGCAATACTGCAGGTCCGATCTGCTTATGTTAAGAGGGATTTCGAGTGGGACAACCTGAAGAAGTTGTCCTTCAAGGTTGGCTCAATCTTCAGTTTCATCTTTTGCTAGACTTCCAATTAATTGGTTAACAAATTATGACATCACTTTTTAATGATGCCTCAATATAACTGTACTACCTGTAATATCATTTTTTTTCTCCACATTCGTTGCTTGAAAAGCTATATTCAGCCCTCCAAGTTAGATCACATTCTTAGAATATCAGAAAAGTAGCACAGTTTCCTCTTTTTGATGCTATTTTGTCTTCCACTGTCTGCAGATGGTTGATGATTCTAATACGAAGCTCATGAGGGACTATGTCCTGGAGGTCAGCCACATCGAAGACGAAAACCATAACATCAAATGATTTTTCTTGAGCCTTGTTATGGTATTCCATACATAGAAGCCTTGTATGTTTAATTGTATATAAATGTGTGTAAGTTATGGAGCACTTGCTCATCAAGTTATGGAGCACTTGTTCATCAAACTTTACTACTGTACAGATACTACGCATAGCGGATCAGCAAGTGGCATGCGTGTACATTACTTGAATAAAAGTCCGCACACATGCACCATGTTACATTGTTACTGTCTCAATCACCCACACTGTTACTATTTGACACCATGAGGCTACCGAATATTTCACTAACATAACAAAAAATAAATAAAGTAACAGAGGAGGGAGAGACATCTATCTGCCTTAGCCCCTCAAGGCTATCCTAAACCTGGATAACAAGGCACACACGCTTTGAAAAAATGTTACTGTGGATCTGCTTGGTTGGATATCAAAATGCTGGCATGCTAAAATATGGGGATGCCAATTTTTTTTATAGCAAAATCGTCTTGGCATGTTTAGAATAGCACTTGATCAGGTGGGCTACTTTTTTAGCCTTCAACCAAACGATGCCGGTGCTCGAGCAATAAGCAATGCTAACTCTGATCAATTTTTTCATTAAAAAAACACATTTTCTCTGACAAATTTACATCATAAACACACTAGCTAAAGACTAGAACAAAATCTACATGCAGCTTCCGATATCGGCCTTTGCAAGCTGAAACGGGTCATCCCCGTTTGGAAACTCTAACCTGCAGCTTTCTACATGAACAAAACAATAGCTAGATTACACGACCAAACAAACAAAAAAAAAAGTTAAATCATTTCCTCTCCTGCACCCCCTCGCTGTGCAACAGCGCGAAGACGCCGACCATGGGCGCGGTGTTGTACGTGCACGCCTCCGTCTGCATGTAGTTGCTCCGGCGGTCGCCGAACCGGTCGTGGCGGTCCGGCCCGCTGACGATCGACCACGTTCGGGTTCGCCGCCGGCCGCCTGAACCAGTGGTCGTAGCCCTGCACGCACCCGACGAACCACCCGTCGGCGCGGCGCGACACGATGGACGCGGTCCGGTGGTGCACCCGCCGCGGGAACCGCCGGCCGTACCCGACCATGTAGCTCAGCCCGGCCGGGTTCGCGCCGAGGACGTAGTCCGCCTGCGCCCGCGCCAGCGCCAGCAGCTCGCCGGCGCCCACCGGCCCGTCGGGGCACCGGAGAACGGCGGGTTCGGCCGCCGCCGCCGCTCCTCTGGAGGCAGTCAGGTAGCGGGAGTAGGCGGCGAGGAGGAAGGCGGCGTTGGTCACGTACTGCATGTTGTTCCACTGCCGGACGTAGAGCATGCCGGCGGCGGTGCGGTTGACGTTGCCGGCGGCGCCGTTCTTGCCGAGGCACGCGCAGAGGTAGTGCTCCGCCTTGGACCTGTACTGCTCCAGCGTCGGCCGGTGCTCCGGCCGGTGTCTCCCTTCCAGTAGCAGCTGGAAACGCAGGGACGCGGTGCACATTAGAACGTGGTCAGGTGTACCATCTCCTACGACGTGCGCGGCGCACGGTCGTAGCAGATTCCTTGTTGTCTGTGATCGATCATCACCGTAGCGTGTACCTTGGCGGCGAGGATCTGGAGGCCGGCGTACTTGACGTCCCAGCTGAACTCGGCGATGGCCCAGCTGGTGCTGCCGAACTCGTCGGCCATGGCGACGGCGTAGTCGAGGTACTCGGCCCTCCCCGTGGCGCGGTGCAGCCACAGCGCCGCCCACAGCATCTCGTCGCCGTACCCGCTCACCGACGCGTAGTAGCGCCAAGCCGCGCCGACGCTGCTGTCGTACTTGCCCCTGTACTTGTCCCCGAACTCGAACAGCTGCTCGGCGTGGTGGAGGAGGAGGTGGGAGTAGTGCGGGTTGGAGCGGCGGAAGATGATGGAGGCGGCGGCCATAGCGGCGGCGGTCTCGCCGGCGAGGTCGGACCCGGGGTTGTCGCGGTCGACCATGTAGGCCTGCCGCGACGTCGTCATGTCCTCGGGCCGCTGCCATCAGTAGTGGTCGGTGTCGCCGTCGCCGACCTCGGCCCAGAGCACGTCCGGCTCGGTGTGCGCCTTGACCAGGTAGTCGGTGCCCCACTTGACGGCCTCCAGCACGTGGCGCCACTCGCTGGCGGCCGCGACCTCGGCCCCGAACTCGATGGCGCTCCACGACAGCATGGTGACCGTGAACGCCATCGGCCGGCCGAACTTGACGTTGTCGCCGGCGTCGTAGTAGCCGCCCACTAGGTCCACCCCCTGCTGCAGTGCAGCCCGTCAGCGAGGCCCGAGTGACCGAGTGGCCGCGCCACCGCACGCGCTGGTTGTAGGGGAGGTGCCCCGACCGCTGCGCCTCGAAGTAGAGGAGGCTGCTGTGGAGCGCCCTCTTGTAGTCGAATGACGGCCGCCGCGCGCCATGGCCGCCGCCGCCGGCGGCCGCCACGAGCTGCAACTGCAGCAGCAACAGCATGAGCACGGAGCAGAGCGACGCGAGCGTCTTGATGCTGCCGCCTCTCGCCATTGTCGCGGAGTCTCAGATAGTTTCTGTGCTCCGGTATAGCTAGCTAGTCCGGTTCGTCTGGTCGATCTGCTCTTCTGTTCTGTACATCTCGATCGTGGTCTCTCGTGCTCCTTTTATGCTGCGCGTCCGCGTCGTCAGCTCTCGATCATGTGCTCTCTCCTCGTTGACTATCGTGGTCAGAGCTCTGATGAGCTCATCTCTAAGTGAGAGAGTGATTTGGTTGCTAATTAAGAGTCTCGCCTGTGCCTGTCTTAATGGCAGGTGCTTATCTAATGCAAAGCATGCAGTGGTGGGGCCCGCAGTGTCAGTGAGTAGTGATGCATGCATCCATCAGCATGACTTGCATTAGCAGTGTAGATGGGAGCTGAGGAAGACAATGACAAGTTTGGGAATAAACTGCCAGCAGTGCTTGGTAGGTGGTAGGGTTGACTTGCATTAGCAGACTATGTGTGTGTGGGTGCCTTGCACATTCTTTAGTTCAGGCAGAAGCAGAATATGTTTGGGTCAAATAGGTTGTTGTGCATATGGGGGTTCATGAACCTAGAGCTAGAGCTGGAGAGTTGAGTTCATCCATTGATCGACACCTGGCTTGTTTAGGGTTAGGGGTTTTACTCGCCACTTCCCATAAAATTTTTTTCTTTTATTCTTAAAGCCTCATACTTTTGCAGAACTGAATCTCAACGGATAGCTCTTTTTTATTCTTAAAGCCTCTTAATTTTAATGGAACTCTTTTTTTTTTTTGCGGAAAATGGCACTCTATACTGAGAAAGTTAAGGACCGTTGCAACCATATACTGATATGGCATCAAACATTATTTTCCACTTTTAGGCATAACTCGTGTTCCACACGTGAAAGAATAGTTATGTTCTGATCTCTCACTTTCTATCGTGCTATTACTAATTGGAAACTCCTTTAATTTTGAGCATCCACATGAAACTACCTAGGATTTTAGGTGGACACTTTAAAAAAAAATAGGAAAATCCTTTACTAGTACTAATTGGAGGCTCCTTTTGAGGCTCCCGTGAAGCCACCTAGGATTTTAGATGGACATGCTAAAAAACTAGAGAAATCCAAGAAATTCTTATAAAAATCAGAAAGTCATCAATTCGACAACTCAAATCATAATAGTCACTGAATCTATTATCTTTCCTAATAAATTATCCACTTTTATAATATTAAAAATAGACTAAAGTAACCTTGCATCTAAATTACCCACCTCTGTAATTATAAAAAATCAAATGTAACCCCCTAATCTTATCCACCTATACCACTATAAAAATAAAGACTCTAAAATAATGCAAATAATCCCCTAAATTTGCATATAAATTTTCCAACTATGTCATTATTAAAAAACCTTAAATCTGAATCTAAATTATACAAAATATTAAAGTGCACCAATATAAAATTCTAAATTATTGTTTCTATTATTATATATTATTTATATAAAAATACTTAGCACGATATGTGTCATCATGTGTTCATGTATGATGTCTTTCATCAATTCACAAATAAATGGTTCAACTAAATATATATCAAACACACATGGAGGTGTGATGCAAAATGAAACCTATTGCAACTAGGTAATGATAAATATGTATTTTATGGTATATGTTAGAATTTAATAGATGAAAGAGTGTGTGAGATAGATAATTATAATTATTAGCTATAAGTTTTATTTTTATATTAATTCTAATTAGCCCGTGTGGGAGCAGGGTTGATAGGCTAGTTTCAATAAATCACCTAGAATTATTCCAGCAATGCTACTAAAGTATCTGTTCCTGCTAGGAATATGCATTGATTAATCCAACAAGCAACACAGATTGATCCGAACGGTGCGCTGTTCCCTTGATGCCAGCAGAGGATACCAAAGCTACAGTTGACAAAAACTGGAAGTTTGTTGGGTTGCTGCGTCTTCATCGTCGTTAGCATATTAACAAAACAAGGGAAATTAACAAAAGGGTCAATTGCAAAACTGCCCTTATTTTGAGCTGTAACTGCACGTTTGCCTCTATTTTTTAACTTTGCATGTTTGCCCCTGTTTTTTGAATCTGAAAGTTCTATTTGCCCCTGTTCCGTGAAGGAGAGTTAACGGTGTTAAGTACAAGCTGAAAAGATAAAAATGCCCTCAACATGTCAATTGCCCCTATTCCGTGAAGGAGAGAAGGGGGGGCTTTTAAATAAAAGAAGGAAAGGGCAGGGGCCTTTGGGCAATTTTGCCCTTCTTCCTCCTCTCTCCCGTGAAACAGAGGAGGGGGGTGGGGTGGGGCAGGGCGCCGCCGGCGGCCGGGGCTTGGGGGGAAACGGAGACGGGGCCGCGGGGAATCGATCCACTCCCTTAATTTGGGCGGAGGCGGCCTGTAGGGGTGGTGCGACAGCGGCGGGCGGAGGTGAGCGGCAGCGGCCATGGTGGCGGAGCTGCAAGGTTGGGGATGGGGCTAGCGGCGGCGGACGAGCTTGAGGAGGTGGAGGGGGTCCTACCCTTGCCTTCACCTCGGGCGGAGAGGCAGCGAGGTGGCCTGACCACGGCGGCGGGCGGCGGTGGCCTCCGCCTCGCTGAGCGGCCTGCCTCCGCACGAGTCCCCGCCCGCCTGCCGCCGCGCCGAGCAGCCCAAGCCGCCCGAGCTGCGCCAGTCCCCGCCGGCCTGCCGCTGCACCGAGCAGCCCGCACCGCCTTGGCCCCACCCGCCTGCCGCCACGCCGAACAGCCCGCGCCGCCTCGGCCCTGCCCGCCTGCCGCCGCGCCGAACAGCCAGAGGTGCGTCGGCCCCCACCCGCCTGCCGTCGCGTCGGTGCCCGCCCGCCGTCGCGTCGGTGCCCGCCCGCCGCTGGGCCCGTCGGGCGCTGGGGCCGCCTGCACCTCGACAAAGAGCTCATGCACCCCGCCGTCGACCGCGTCCACCAGGAGGCCCTACATCCCGCCATGAACCCTAGCACCGGCGAGTGGAAGCGTCGAGGCGCAGTTGAATGTCGTGGAAAGAAATAGAGAGGGAGGAGAGGAGATGTGTTATTTGGATAAGGGGTACTTTAGTCTTTCTCCCTTTTTCTCTTTTTTTGAAACATTTTTTTGGTCCTTTATTAAACTTCAGCTCACGGTGATAAGAAAGAGGGGCAGACGGTGCCTTCGATTTTGAAAAGCAAGGGTAAACGTGCAAAGTTTAAAAAATGAGGGCAAACATGAAATTGAAGTTCAAAACAAGGGCAGTCTTGCAATTGTCCCTTAATAAAAACGGTCAGCACATGTTGCCGCATATATGTACATACGAAGACTAGCTAGGGACGAAGTGGGGGAGCATAACCAGTGCAGATATGTCTACATTATCATTGACCAAAGAGCAATGTATATAATTAGTTTCACATATGAGTTTGCTTTCCAACATGGAATCTTAGCTGGATTATTTGTCAGAGATCTGTGCAAATAATTTTTTCACCAGTATGTGCTTAAATAATATTGTCACTTGCCCGTAAAGAAAATAATGTTATCGCTGGAGGATTATTCCATTCTTATTGATCAATCAAATTTGAAATCACCGGGGTAATAATTTCTCTGTAGCCATATTAGTTCTCGTGAGACAGATTATGTCCAGTTTTTTAGTGACAATGGTTTAATTAGAAAATGTGAAGATGTATCCATACATCATAGGTTAGTTTGCTGTTTTAGTTTAACAGGATGGAAATTTTGTCCTTTTACTTGAATGGCATGTTGATCTGTAAAGTTTTTTTTCTAAAGAATAAATTATGAAGCAATGTTACTACTGGGTTGCAGGATTTGTAGCATTTGAAAGTATAGAACTACATAGATTACAATTTGTTTTAGGATAAATTTTCAGATTAATATTCCTAACATCTAAAATTCTGAAAACAGAAAAAGATTAATATATATACCTGAAAACACCATATATTTTTCCATTTTTCTTGTCGTTTGTGTACATTCCTCGGATGCTAACCAAGATTTAAATTAGTAGATTGAATATGAATATAGTAAAAGTTAGGATTTGTGTAATTACATAAGTTTATTCTAATGATCCACTAATTGTTTTCAATATGCAATATGGTCTAAGCATTCTTATTTTCTCAATCCATTAGTTGTATCGGTAAATTAATTAATATTTTCTAGATCCGCTAATTGTTTGCACTCGGCGTATAGCCGATTTCTGGTAGTGCATCTCAATCATCACTCGCAAATTACAGAAAAGAATTTTCCATTTTCTTCCCTACCATATTTTGCACCTTATCATCTTCGCGAGTCAGCTAAAAAAATGGTGGAGTCCAATGTTGGTGCAACAGAAAAACTTCATTCACTGTAGTAGTATCTGTACTAGATAAGTATCATGGCAGCACCAGATTAAGCAACTAGTTTGATTCAGATTAGCAGCGGGTTAAGAAGAAGTACTTCAGTGTTCACGGGAGCCACAGAGATCCATGAAACATTTGTTAGGCTTGTTGCAAGGAATCTAGACATGTTGCTTATTATGACAACTTTAACATGGTAAGGAATATCTGATCGTGCGTGTTCATTTAAATAATGGTAAGTCAAATAGAATTCTGAGCAAGGCCACGAACCAAATTTATTTCTTTGATCTACTCTTGTGTGTTGTTGACCAGTTGAGCTAAATGTTCCAACTAATTAATTTTCATGCTATACATAGTTCTATACTTTGATTAGCTACAAAATTCTCCGTCTAGCTTAACTTTTCAGTTTCAGTGCCGGTGAGAGAAGTCAAAGCCTGGGAGTTGAGTTTCTTGCATTGATAAGTTGGACAGATGCTAAGTATATAGTTATCATGCTTTTCAACTGCATTGGAATTAAGAAATCTGGTACGTATTAGTGAAATGTGGTCTGAACACTGACCCAGCTAGCTATGCCAACTACGCATTTTGTAACATTTCAAACGATAAACTATGCAAGCGCATATATTTATATCGTGGTATCGATATCACACACAAGAAATAAAAGAAGTGTAACCCGACACCCAGGGGCGGATCCAGCAATCGATGAAGACTAGGGCCAATATTATGTATTGGGTTGTATGCTTAATGTGTTTCCTACGCGCACGGATGGCCGGTCGATCCAGGCCGGAACCCCCGTGACCTGCGGCGGCGCAGCTCGCCGCCGGTGGGATCAGAGCGTCACCTGCGCGTGGCAGAGCTCTCGTGTGCCAGCAACGACGCGCCATGCGGCGACGGCGCGAGAGCACATATGCGCATGCAGCAGGCGCCGTACGTACCCGAGAACCAGTGATAGTAGATGAATTAGCTCATTGTAGTACAATATAATTTTGAGATGTAAAGTTAAAATAATATCTTGGAAATAACTGAAATCATTATGAGATTATTATAAACCTTGAACCTTCCAAGAACAAACAACCATTGCTTGTGCGATGCATTCTGGGCCCAAACGCTTTTCAGCACTGGGCCGAATCCATTCTTTTCTCGATCCTAGCCCGTGTGGGCTCTCTATCTACTCATTCGTTCATTTCTCCAAAATTCCAGAAAAGCCGAATTGAGCCCAGCATCCTTTCTCTTTGAGGCCGCGCCGGAGAAGACGAGGAAAAAATATTGGTTCAATATTTTTGAAATATTAGTTTAATATTTTTTAATAAATGAATTTTAATGGATTTTATAGATAAATTGTTTACACAACGCAAGATATAAAAGAGCCCCTCCCTCCGCACTGTACCCGGGTGCGTCCGCCCACCGTGCCGCCGGCAACCCGTTGAGCCCATCCTCCGGTGAGCCTCGCCTCGCCTCCCCCATCCGCGCTCGTTTTCTAATTGTTTGCGGATGCCGGATCCTGTTCCCATGCGGTGACGGAAATGCTGCTAGATTTTTTTTTCGGTTCCATTTCGTCTGTACGTGGGGGGAACGTGGGGTCTTCGTGGGGCTTGGGGGTGTTGGTGCGTATTTCGCACTGTTGGGCTAGAGCCTCGGTGGGGGGGATTAGTTGGGGGTGTGGATTTAGGGTTTTTGTTGGGGTTCGATTGGGGGAGCCAAAGAAATCATTCCGGTTTGGGGTGTTTGTGTACGTTTATTCCCAGGTGGGGCCGCCATTGGCAAATGCTTCGGTGTTGTATTCGCATAGTTTCCATGTGGAGGGAAGTATTATTTAGATATTTATCAGCTCTCTGCATGCGCTCTTCTAGATTTAGTAACATTATTCATGTGTTGATTAGGCAAAAGGTGAAATCCTGAAGATCAGAGTCATTCGCTCCCGAAGGAAAATGGCTTTTGGATTAAGGGCTTTTTCTCTCAGTCTCAGAGAGAACTATTTATGCTTATAAGTTTCATTCAGAGCTTCCTAACAAGGTACATGGAAGGGATATTAGGTACATGGAAGAAAGAAATTCATTGCTGGCAAAGTGCAGAATATACCATTGTAGGATTTATACTCTATTAAGGCTGATAAAAGAGTAGTCCTATTGTAAGTCCTCACATCATGGGAAGGCAAGATGAGTATATTGTTTCTTGGTTACAAGCAGTTTTCCACAATCGTCTCTGATGATGGGGCAGCAATGCAGCAACTGCATTTAGGGACAGGCTGCTTATGGTCCCCAACCTTCTGATACTTGATGAGGGTCTTACACTTAGAAATCAGGACTGATGTACCGTGAAGTGGTTCTTTCAGCTACACTTTTCCAGAATCACGCCCGAGGAAGTGTTTAGCATCTTGAATCTTTCTTCACCCGAAGTTTCTCAAGATGGAATCATCCCATCATACTGTTACATGGATAATGAGTCAAGTAGTAATGTCAGGTAGAAGATCAAAAGGGATTGCTTACAGTGCATTCACTGAGTCAGTTGAAGAGACCTTGTTGATGTTGAATGATGATAACTTCAAGAGAAAAGCTCATGTTGCAGAATTGCAGTGGACCAATTTAACAACTCAGCATGTGCAAAAGTGATGTTCCGTTCTATTAGGTCATGTGGCAAGGGCATCTCTCTTATCAGCGCATCGAGAGTTTGTTACTTTATATGTTCACATGAACCCATCTGTCATCTGTTCGGTACTGGCCACTGTACTACAGAGGACTTTAATCTTGGTCAAGTTGATATTAATGACTCTAGGGATGAATTGGATCCTAAAGCAATGCGCCAGGATATCAAGGTGCTGTGTTGAAGGTGAACCCTTCCTCTCAATGTCTCGATATTGTTTCCCATACTAGTAGTCTCATCTAGAATTTGTCTTTTTAGGTAGGTAACAAGCTGTGGCCACTGGACACAATGCTGATCTTCCGAGCTGATCTTTGATCTGAAGTAAGCTAATAGTGTTGTTTCTGTTACGAAAATAAAACGATTCAGCATCTGTTTCGACTGCCGCCTCACAAGGATAGTATGGGCAACAGTTCACACAGCATGGGGGCTATGCAAACCTACCAATATAGACATCTATTTAGCGGGTGGCTTAATGGAATACCTAAACCTTATAAACCTCTTATCCTTGTAGGTGCAGCAGCCCTTTGTTGGTCTGTCTGGCTCTACAGAAACGCTGTTGTATTTGAAAAACAAACAATCTTTCTTTTTGCTAGTACTCTACATGACTACGCATTGGCTACGTACTTGGGCTACCCTACAACAACCTACTTCCATGGAGACGCTTGTTGCGGGTTCTCATTTATTGGAGCAAGTGGCCAAGGATGTTTTTATCCAGGCACATGGGTGGCGATATAGTCTAAGGATTGATAGTCACTAGTGTGTCGGTTATCTAAAACTCTTGTAAGGCTGTGTGCATTTGGCAGAGGTCGGGAATATTTTAAAGAGTTGTATCCTCTCGATGTAATGACTTGAAATTAATAAAAATTTTCATTTCCAAAAAAAGTAAGCAGATTTTCCTATAAGAATCACGCTTTACATTACATCATGATAACATTGCTCCCTGTTCTGTTGCACCTTGTAAGAGCCATGTTTTGTCTGCCGGGTGTTACGGTGGCTCCATTGTGGTGACTGGTGACAGACCTGAGTCTGCTCTAAGCTAGGAATTTCTCTACATTATGGAATGGCTCTTTGTAGTATGCGGCAACTTCAGATAGCGACTAGCTGATCCCATTGACACTTGGGTCAAGTTTCTGAGGATTAAAAGCCATTGTTTTCCCTCCTAAATTTTCGCAGGCAACGATAAACAAACTCTTTCGGTGATTGTCTGTGCGCGCTTGAATTGTTTCGTTCTCGAGTGTTGGAGGTTATGCAGCTGTTTTGTTTTGAGGTGTTGGAGCTACAGAGCGCCCTTTTTATGATGCAGGTCTCCTGCTATGAATGCATACAAATGGAAGATCTCTTTTTAATTATCGTTTCCTTTTCTGGGATACGTAAAAGAGATCTACAAGTGTGAGAGAAAGTGGTATGCAGATCTGTCTTTTTCTATGCCATACAGGAAAAAGGTAAAAGCAGGGGAAAAGGAAAGACAGGGGAAAGATGCGGTGCAGTGCATGCAGGTGACTAGGTGAGACCCTCTTTAGTTGCGCGTGCAAATTTTTTGAAATAAAATCTTTTCACATTTGAAATATTAAATATAAATTAATTACAAAAACTAATTATTGAATTTGTCAGTAAATTACGAGTTAAATCTAATGAGCCTAATTACTGTAGCAATTTGGTGTCTAATTATGATCTAATTAGACTCATTAGATTCGTCTCGTAATTTAGAAGCAAACTATGCAATTAGTTTTTTTATTTTATTTAAATTTAATACTCCATACATATAAAATTCTAAAATTCTTTTTTAATGTGATAATTTTAGAATTTTGAATTTTGCAAGGAGAGGTCACGCTCCTCTGTCGGCACGATTAGTACGTACTGGTCGTGTGTTGGCTGACGAGTGACGACCGGTTCCTTCCACCATCTCAACTCTATCGCTTCAGCTCCTGCTCAAACAACCACTTCTGAATTCTGACTCGTGAGAGCTGAAGCCGTGAAGATGTTGGCTTCTGAGTTCAGGTAGGCTGCATGGGTTGGGTACTATTAGCACCAAGCTTGCAACAGTGGTAGGTTGGCAGGCACTCCACTCCGAAGCACGATTGGGGTCGAACCAGCAGCCCTGAACCCGGAAGACCTCACCTCACGTGCCACCATCTTGCATACGACAAACAGTCGCAAGCATCCGTAGCAGTGCCATTTTCTTCGTAGAAACCAAAGGCAGCATTTTTCTGAAATACTAAAACCAAAGGAAGCATGCCACTCCGACTTTTTCCACATTAGATCTGAACTAATCTATTAATAAATACTGAAATCCATCCAGCTGCTGCTGCGGCAACGAGTCCACAGCAACACACGACATCTCACACGGAAACAGGGCGGAGCCTGCGGATCACTGTACTTTCCAGGCCATTGGCACGAGAGTCCTGCACATTTTACCACAAGCATCCAATTTGCACCAAGGCAAATTCAAAGGCCTGGCTCTGAGATAACGAAATAGGCAAATCCCTGATGTATAAGGCTGCGTTTAGTTCCCAAAAAATTTACGCAATACCGGTCATATCGAATTTTTGGACATATACATGGAGCATTAAATACAGTTGAAAAAATAACTAATTACACATGATGAATTTAATGATGCTAATTAATCCATAATTAGTATTAATTATCAAATAACAACAAAATGTGCTACGGTAGCCAAACTCAAATTTTTACACCAACTAAACACCACCTAAGATGAGGAGAAGCAGATCTTTCCAAAAAAAAAGGAGAAGAAGAAACAGGGGAAGCAGCAAGACGAAATACTCAATAGACAAGCATCAAACAGAGATCAGAAACTGAAGAAATGAACTAATTAAGGTATTATATATCGTTGTTCCTTCGCCGTATCAGTTGAATTGAATTCAGATTCACAAGAAAACAAGAGCAGAACTAAACAGGGCAATGGGCGAACCTACTGTTCGCCACACGCCAGCCCCGGGCAACCAACAAAGCTGACCAAAATGAACCTGAAAGGATCCGGTGAAGCCAACCGCCGCATCCTGATCATCCTCATCAGCCTCGCACATCGCAATAATCTATGAAGGCCGCTCCCCTCAGCAGCTCCTCCCGACTGGCCAAGCCCTCCTTTATGTACAGCTCGAGCGTAGGGTTGGGTTTATTTCCACGAGCGCGAACTCTTCTTCGTCGGCAAAATTTCATCCGGGCCCTGGATCAGCAGGCGTCCGGACAGGCGTCGGCGTCGGCCTCCGGCGGCGGGAGGTTCAGGTCGAGGTCGAAGGCGAGGCCCTTGGTGATGGATGCGCGTGTTTCGCTCTGCATACTCGGTCCCTGCACGAAACCATGCAAGGTGGATTTCAGTTAGGATAAGGAAACATACACTCAACCGACTGGAATTCATACAAAGCAGATTCATACAAAGCAGATGCTGAAAAGGAAACATCGCTAGATTTTAATGGAAAATCAATGGCATGGAGGATAAAAGAACAATGAGTTCGTCGTCGTCATCCGACGATGAGAAATCCAACACATATGGCATGGCTGAGCAGGGATAACTTAATTTCTGATTTGATAGAGGAGCACTTTCAGGAAAAAAAGTTAAGTATTTCGGCAATGCTAGAAGCTGAAAAAAATGTCCAACAGCAAGCAAACTATTGCAAAAACAGCAGTCAGCTTGAGCTGGCATTCCATCAAACACCTAAATCTTAGCAGCCCAGGGCAACAAACAGAGCCAAATCACCACCGAGCAAGCAATCATCAAACACCTAAACCTTAGCAGCCCAGGGCAACAAACAGAGCCAAATCACCACCGAGCAAGCAATCGCGGCAACAAACAGAGCCAAATCACCACCAAGCAAGCAATCGCGTCAGGCAGAAACTGCCGGCCAGGTCATGGCCGCCCGACCAGGGATGCTATGGCGACGATGTGCACGGTGTGCGCGTAGCTGCGGCGTTGGGCCGTTCGACCTCCAGCCCCTGCCGCGCCGACGCGCGTGAGGATCGGGACCGGCGCGTGGCAACAGGGAGAAGGGGAAGGTGAACAGCCAGAAATCAAACCCACGGGAGGACAGGAACTGGCTCTTACCGTGGGGATAGGCACCTCGTCGTCGGCCGCCCCCACCCGCGCCCGCTTCGCCGGCGAGCTGCAGCCTTCGTCGTCGTCGGCGCACGATGCGCCGCCGCCAGATCCGCGCGCGCCGGGCGCCCTCCGCTTGGCCCGCGGCAGCGCCGCGTCGTCCGCGCTCGACGACGCGCCGGACGCGCCGGATCCGCCGGCGCCGTAGTCCAGCGGCGTGACGGGACTGGACGCCTTCATGGGCTCCTTCGCCGCCGCCGCCGCCTTACCTTCCGCCGCGTGGCGCGCCGCGCGGCCGGCGGAGCTCGTAGACGGCGAGGCGGATCCGGCCGCCGCCTCCGCCGGCCGGCGCGCCGGCGCGGCGTGCTCCCTTCCCTCCCCGCCGGATCCCCCGGCGGCGGCTGCGGCGAGGTCCATCTCCCGCAGCGCCTTCCTCCACGGAGCCGCCGACCCGCGCCTCCCGCGGCTCCGCGGCCGGCGCACCGCCCACCCCGCCGGCACCGGCGCCGCCGCGGCGGGCGAGGAGGAGGAGGGGGCCTCGGCCGCCGGCGCCTTGAGCCACTCCGGCCGCTCCCGCAGCTCCCGGAGCCGGAGGCTGACGAGAATCTGCGCGGCGCGGACCGCCACCGGATCCCGCTCCGCTTCCACCGCCACCTTCACCGCCGCCGCCATGTGACTGCGAACCCGCCCGCCCGCCCGCCGACCACCAGCCGCCCGCACGCCGACCACCAGCCGCCGCCCCGGTGGCCTTCCTCTCTCTCTGTCCGCCGTTCCTTGGAGAGGTGGAGATGCGTCGGTCTCCAGATGAGAGAGATGAGGCTGCTTTCTTGGACAGGGCGACTAGGCGAGAGAGAGACGGGATCAGGAAGGGGAGGCGGGCGCGGGGGTGGCGTTATAAAGGGAGGTGGGGGTCGGGTCTGAAGCGAAGAGGAGAGAAGGAAACGAGACCGGGGGAAGTCGAGTCGGACTCGCCCAGACAACTTGCTGCGTGGGCCCAGTCATTCTTGCTTCCCGCGCCGGGTGGTTGCGCCGCGCTCTGCGCTGCGCTGCCTGCCCGCCACGCCTCCATGGCCGCCGCCGGCCCCGTCCTCCGATCCGGTGAGCCTCTCCTCTCCGTGAGGCTCGCTTCTGATCGTCAAGCGGATATACGGAGTGCACGGCTACGATTCCTAGTTGTTTTTTTATTAATAATATTGCTGTTTTCGGTTCATTTTATTCGTTTACTGCGGGGGGAACGCGAGATCTTCGGCGCTGTTTGTTTTCGCTTAGCTTATAATCTAAGCGTGGCCGAGAAAATCGAAGATTTTCTCGCTTCTCGATTCTCGCTTCTCGTAGTTCAAATCTCTGAAGCGGATTACCAGAGAAGCGAAAATAATCGAGGCGTTTAGTGGAATTATCGCTTATTTCTACCGATAAGCTGATTATAATCGGAAACAAACAGGGCCTTCGTTGGCTACTGGCATGGGGTGACGATTCAGCGGGGGTGGGGATTAGGGCACTGTTGCGGTTGTCCGATTCATTCCAGTTTGGGGAATTCCGTATGTTCATAGTTGGCTTCGTATGGCCTACATGTGGGTTCGGGTCTAATGCTTTGATAGTTGCGTTGCCGAAAAGGCTTGAGGAGCAGCGTACTCCCTCCATACATATAAATCTTATGTTTTGGACAAGATTTGAGTCAAACATTGAGAATATAAATCATCAATAACTTTTAAGTTGTTGAGTTTGCAAATGTGAAAATTATATGAATAGATTTGTCTTGAAAAATATTTTCATAAAAAGTATATATATACCATTTTTCATAAATATTTTTATAATAAGAAGTGGTCAAAATTGTGTTTTGGAGACCGTGTCGTTATCCTAAACGTCAAGTTTTATGGGTACGGATGGAGTACGCAAGATCTTGTTGGGAGTATGTAATAACTTTCAGTTCCATTTTCCTAAGTGCATGCTCGCATCTAAAAACAATTTCTACGTATTGTGCAACTTCTCTAATCTGCACGGCAAGGTCGATGACTTTGTGTATTCCAACTCTTGAGTCCTGCTTTAATTTTTCATTCTAGGCTGCGTACAAGAGAGAAGAAGCACATGTGTTCCTTTCACTTCCTACGGGGAAAAGCGGAGATCAGACCCCATCCTGCATGTCAGTGAACATGCAAAGCCATTCTATTCAGCTTATCTGCTTTCGGTTTATTTCGTTTTATTTTAGCTTATTCTCTCTCGCAGAGCACTATTCAGTGAGGTGAAATCAGCCTGTTTCGTCTTTCCACCAGCCGAAATTATCCGCTACCACCGCCGCTGGACAAAGAAAAAAGAAACTCTCCGTGAACTTTCCAGCCCATTGCTTAGCTGATGCTGCTGGCACGAGAGTCGTGCACAGTTCACCTGAAGCATCCTATTCGCAGCAGGACAAATTCAAATTCCAAGAGAGAATGAAAACTTGAAAAGTGCCAATCTGGCTGTCTAGCAGGATGCTGCTGAAACAACAAGTGAAACCATCAACAGCGAGAGTTGAACCCACACCAATTCAATTGAACTCAGATTCAACAAAAAATAAAAAGAAGAGCAGAAGTAAACAACAGTGCAAGGAGCGAGGCTACTGCTGGCCACACGCCCCAGCACCGGGCAGCGGACAAAAGCCGGCCAAAACTAACCTGAAGAATCCGACGACACCGCCATCTCCCAAATCCTCCTCATCAGCCTCGTCGCACCTCGTAACAGTGTCTGCGAAGGCTGCTCTTCCCGAACATTTTTCTTAGGGAGGGAAAAAAAACACGAAAACTGGTGATGGCGCGGGGCCCATGACAGGGTGACCCCACTGGCAGGGTCCGGTAGCTGCGAGACCACTGTGACGAGGACAGCACGTGACCCCCGTCGCGCGCTGCGCGACGAGCGATTGTTATAATTTCTTTCTTTGAAAACGATTCGAAAGGCAGATAATGAGCAACGGGCAAGCTGTTTCGGCAGCGGAATAATAAAAAAGAAATTCAGTATAAGCAGGATGACGCGACCAGACCACATCACGCGAAGCCACCAGATGCAAAAAGAGAAAAAGAATCGCAGAAAAAGGAACGACTGAAGCAGCTAGTACGCCGCGGCTGAACGTTGTTAGTGATTATTAGCGTGCACCAAGCGGACACGTACGCAACGTAATCATCGGCGCTCGCCTAACGCAAACCCTCGACGGGTTTGGTGGGTTGGAAGTACAGGGCCTAGGAGGGAAAGCGGTCGTGGCCCTGCACGTGCGCCGCGTGCCGCCACCGGACTCACGGGTCACAGCACGAACCAGGGGAGGCCGTCCGATCGCAACCACGCTTGTGGCCGCCGCTTCCCGCGCCCTCCTCGCGGGTGGGCCCCGCCGGCCCAGAGTCCCAAGCTGACACGCAAAACCGCCTCCATTTTTTTAGGTTCCAAGGCTTGTTTGGTTTCGCAAGATTTCTAGCTCGTATATTTTTTTGAAAAAAGAATCTCGCATGTATAGTATACTAAATGAAGTATATTTGCAAAATCTTTTTAGAAATGGGTATAATTTTTCGCGACGAATCTAATAACAGTAATTAATCGATGATTGGCTACAGTGATGCTACAATAACCATCATTTAATCGTGTGGTCAAAGACCTCATTAGATTCTTTAGAGTCATTAGCACGGGTTCTGAAGTTGATTTTATAAACTGTGTTTGTTTGATACCGTAATTACCGATCAAAATAACACGGGCACAAAACCAAACAAAGCCAAAACCGCCTCCACCGTTTTTTTTAGGTTCAAAACCGCCTCCATTTTTTTTAGGCTATAAAGATCCGTTTTTTACCCAAAGGAATTTTCTAGGTGACCCAACCGTACGCGAGGATTTACGTGAACCCTATGACAGGCGGGCCTGGTGCTTCCTTTGGCAAACCGAGCGGACCGAGTCCAAGGCGGGCCCGCGTCGGACCACAGCAGCAGCGGATCTCGAGGGATGGGAGCGAGGTCAAGGTTCTGGGATTCTTTTTCTAAAAAAATTCGGAGCCCATCGAATTGGACGAAATTCGGAAAATTCGAAAAATTCGGACCGGTATCCGCTCATAATTTGAATGAAATTTGAGCAAATTTGAACAAAATTTCTCTAAACCATCAGGCGTGTAGTGGGCTTACGGAGGATGCACGCGTCGCCGGCGCGGTACATGCAGGGAAGGCAGCGACGACGCGATTGAGGTAGGAGCCTAGCAGGTGGTGCAGATGGCACCAACGATGCCTTCAGATGTGCTCACGGCATGACGGCGGGCGTCGAGGAGCATTCATGGCGCGAGCTCGGACGTCGGGAAGCAACCGCGACTCTCCTGGTGGCCGCAGGGCGCTGGCGCAGGTGGGGAGGAGCAGGAATGCTGCTAGCGGCGGCGGCGGCGGCGGCTTGCAAGAAGGCGTTGCTGGCTAGGGTCCGTGACCGTGAGGAAGTCTTGCAGCGTTAGGGTTGTTTGTGGGCTGTTGTTGGACCCAAAAATGGACTGGAAATTTGAATTGGGCCGAAATTTTTTGACCGGTTTTGTTATATCTCGGGCCGGGCCGGGCCGAATTGGACGAATCCCAAAACCATGAGGGAGGTTCGGGTGACTTGCCAAACAAGTCAAAACTGGGTAAGCGAGACGGGTGAATTTCAACGGCGGCTGTCCTTTCACCACTAACTCCAGGGTGACATTGTGCAAGAAATCTAATGGCGCATGTGTCCCTTCGGATCGAATGGAAGGCTTTCAGGCTCTGATTGCACTAGTACGACAAAACGACATCATTAACAAACTAAGAGAATCTCCAACAGAGTAGCAATAATACTAGTTAAATTTAGAGAAAAAAAACTAGCTAAAAGATAAAAAGCTTTATAAAATAGAGGATAGACTCTTCAAAACCGGACTCTCTAAACCAGCAAAGGCTAGTAGAACCCACATGTCATCCTCTTTCCTCTCCTTCCTCTCCCCATCTCCTCCCGCGCCACCTGCCATCCCCCTCCAGCGACCGAGCGCCGCCGCCCCTGCTCTCCCCCGACTAGAGCAGCGTCGTAGCCCTCTCCGCGCGCCGGGTGCGAGCAGCTCCTCCGCGGTCGGAGGGCGGCGGCCGGAGGAGGCGTCCCCGCGCGAGCTCGGCCGGGTGTGAGCAGCTCCGCTGTCGCGCGAGCTCGGCCGGGCCTCCCGCTCGGCGGGGTCATGGCCGCGACGGCTCGAAGGGGCAGGTGGAGGAGGCACATAATGACTGGCGCGTGGGCGAGCTGCAGGGATCCGGCGAGACGAGGGGGACGCGGAGATATGGAGCCGCGGCCATGGCGCCTCTCCTCTGCCTCGCTCCCAGCCGAGGTCCAACCCCTCATGGCGTGGGATCGACGGTGCCGCTGCCAGGAGCTGCACGGACTCGATGGCGCGAGGGGGCGCCGGGCGCGGAAGCTGCTCGAGCTCGACGGCGCGCTCAGCGGGAGGGGGTGCGGGAGCTGCGGGTCTCGACGGCGCACCGGCGACGGCGGGAGGGAGCGCGCAACACGGGAAAGGAGGCTCTGCGGGAGGAGTAGGCCGAGATGGCGAGTGCTGAGGTCTCGGCTTATATGCCTAGCGAGGGGGGAGCAATTGCGAGCGGGATTGCGAGCGGAGGTTGATGGCGAGCCTGTTGGACGCCGGTTTCTGCTCTCTCTCTTTTTCTTTACCGATCCAAATACATATACCCATTCTGTTGGACATGCTCTAATCCACGAACGGTAAACGAGGTCTTTCGTACCGAATAGTGAAAGTGAAGTAACGATGGTTTCTTTGTGGGCAAAAAAATTAACAATGATTATTGACTCATCACAGACGGACAAAAAAACAGATACGATCAGGTAGCAGCACATTCACACGGAAAGCAGGTACAGAGCCGTCTGTAGGGGTCAGTGGTGGAGGGTGAAGAAAAATGTTGGGAGAGGGGGGGGGGGGGGGGGGGGGGGGTCCTAATTTTCGAGATCACTAGAAAGTGTGGTGCGGCATGAGATGGCCAGTGGAGATTGGTCGTTTTGGGCATTTAATTAGCAAGTAGGGTACTTTTAACATATTAGTAGCGTGAGCTAGCGTATGTCTTGTTTCATTAATTTTATCCTAATGAATTTGGATTCATGTCAGTGTGTCATGGAAGAGATAAAATGCAACGGAGAAATAGGTTTTGTTAATATCTTATAATCAATTTACATATCTGCTCAATTTAGTGCTATCTATGTGGAGAGGAGGGGGGTATGTGTGTGCCATTTTTTTTAAAAAAAGGTTACATTGTGGTTTGTGTATTTTCGTTGCATTTAGTTTATATTCTATTTCCAATTATACAATCATAAATATAAAGTCACGGACTTGAAATGAATCGAGAAAAGTAGGTGAAAGTAAATTAATTATATGTGTCTAGGATAGGATTAGTTGAGTGGGAAAGTAAATTAATTATATGTGTCTAGGATAGGATTAGTTGTTTACCCAATACTCAGTACCTATCACTACTATAAAAAGCATTTGTAGGGGTGGTTAAAATAGAATTTGTAGGAACGGATGCCAGATCTGTTGCTGCTTTTCGCAACTAAAAATAACCATCGTTGGAACATCCAAACGGTCTGTCAATATTTTCCGATGTCCGAATGCGAAATTTTTTATCTCACTTGCGGACTGTCCGCGTATCGTTAGCGGACCATCCGCTTCTCTCTTTTTTTTGCGTAGAACCATTTGTAGAGGCGGATCCACCCATCCGTAAAATGCATTTTTATCTAAAAATGCATTATCACCCGCCCCTAGAAATGCCACTATTTCTTAGAGGCGGGTGATTGAAAATGATGCTTATTTTTAGAGGCGGATGAGGGGGTGACCTGCCACTAAAAATAATTTTCTAGAGGCGGGTCGGATGCCTCTAAAAATAAGTAGCAATGGGTGAAACTTTGATCCATTTCTAAAAAATCATGACGTTGCTACAAATCATTTTTGTAATAGTATATGTATCCATTTAAAATGAGCATATAAAGTTTAATTGGGCTGTACGTAAATTATAACGGGTTCTACAGGCAGGACGCAGCCCGTTCGGATGGGCCAGAATGGCTGAGCTGCTCAGCCCAGCTGAACGGCTGGTCCTGAAACCGCTGGGCCCCATCGGCCACCTGGTGGACAACAGCTACAGTGATTTCCAGCTGGTTCAGCTCCCAGCCCGCAAGGTCGATGGGCAGGGCAGCCAGGCAGCACCTCCTAGGAAGCTTCGCAAGCACACTGCACTATGTAAGGAAGTAACAAAAATGATACTTTTATTAGAGACACTAAATTAATACACGTCTGTAATTTGTTATTAGAGACGTGTTTTAATAGCATGCGTCTGTAATATGATGGTCACCCTTGACCATACACAGAACGTGTCTCTGATATTGAAAAATAGAGACGTGTGCAAAGAAAACGCCTCTGCGATCCTTGGGGAAGTTATTAGAGACGTGGTCATCCGCCCACGTGTATGATACGAACACATGTCACAGACGCGGCCAAGCCAATCCGCGTCACACGAAAAATCTCACGGACCCGAAAAATTTATTAACTGCAGTAAAGACTCATCTGCCCCCGCCGCTACAGAGCGCTACCGTCCTCAGATCGCATCTCGTCCTCTTCTCTCCGGTCTCGTCTCTCTCCACCCCTCCGCTCTCTCAGATCGCATCCTCGAGCGTGGAGGACCATGGCCACCGTCACCACCTGGCCTTATCTCCACCTCCGGTCACAACGCCGTTGCCACCGCCTCGTCCTCCCCGACCGCCGTATACCTCGTCCGTTCAGGCACCTCCACATGCGACTCTCTCCCTCTCTCCTTCTCTTTCTGCTCTGACGGGCAACTCCATTCGCGTCGCTAGGATGAACTCCTCCATGCGAGGTGCTCCAAATTGGGCGTGGGCGGCCAGATCTACGGCAGCACGGTTGAGGAAGGCCAAATCTACGGCAGTTTGGTAGAGGGCGGCGGGATCCATGGCGCCGGCCTCCTGCTCCGATTCTGCTGACTAGGGTTATTGCCACCGCGGATCTCGCTGTCCTCATCATGGAAGCCTCGCCCATGGGCTCCTCCACCGCCGCCGGAGAGGCCCCGACCATCTGATGTTGGTAAGCACATCCGCATCTTATTCCCCCTTTTCCTCTAGGTCAGGTCGTATACTCTCCGGTACAAACCCGTTCGTATTTGCTGCTGTTGTATTGCCCATCCCTGCAAGCTAAGCCTGCTGCTGCTATCTATTCGTGTTCCCCTTGTAGCAAAATAATTAGAGAGTGTGCTGGCTGTATTCCTTTCCTCTCGTAGTATATTCAATCTGCAGCAGGAATCACGTGATCTTCAGTATATTCAATCTGTTATTAGCTTTGTTTGGTGTATCGTTTTATTTATTCATGGTTTGTTGTAACTTCATGTAAATCCTTGTTATCCAGGGTGATGAAACTGCATATATGATTTACAGCAGTGCGCCCCATTTGATTTAGTCCAATTTGATTTAGCTAATAGTTTGTGGTCCTTAATTAAGCCATTTGCCACTAGCTGCAGTTAACTCTAGCTCTGACTCTAACCTTGTGTATACATGTGCATTGTTTTTTTTTTGCCAAACCGATATATTAAGTGTGTTAGATCTGCAATGATGTTTTCCTTGAAAATTTAGATACATGTTTTGCATTCTTCTGGTTCCCCCATTTGAAGCCTCTGTATCATTTAGCTTCTTGGCCATGACATCTACTGTTCTTATTTTCTTTTCTTAGAGGCTCACGAATTACTTTTCATTGGTCTGACACACAACTGTTTGTGTTGGTTGTGCTTGTGGACGTGCTGCATCAGTGATCCGAGACCGGGAAGTGGGCTTTTTCTGTGTGCTTCCTTGCATGTGACATCCAAAATGAACAGGTTCACATGTTTCTCGCTTCTGTATCTAATGTTTCAAACCTCATTTTGGTCTTGCTTGCCAGTTTTGGATTTCCTTTTCCTAGAAATCACATATCTATTCTACATACATACACATGGATGCGGAGTGTTTCTGAAATTATGCATGATAATGTTAGTTCTCTGTTATCTGAATGTCTGTGGGCTTTCAGTTCTCTTCTTTAATTAGGTCATCTTTGGCATTTTCAGAACTAATAAAATTGAGAAATTATCAAGGGCCTGCTATGGAAAGCATTAGAGAATAAACAAATGCTGTCTGTTTATATCTTATATTTAGTGATCTGTTTATATCTTTGTAATATGTGACAAACTGATATCAACTCTTGGTGATTTTTTCGTATCCAATTGATGGTTGTGAGAAGCAGTAGTAGCAGTCGGCACCATTTGTGATATTCTAAACTGAATGCCTCAAGTTAGTTCTAGGAATACTCAAGACTGTTAGGCAAACTGTACTATTAGTCTGGTTAATACTATCTCCTATATTTGAAATTCATGTATTGCTTGCTATATTGCAAGGAAAATCTTGTTCTTAGTCATACCAAACTACTTTTTTTCCCTGCCTGTACCTGTAGTAGTGTTTTTGGATGTTCCATTTTGCTGTAAAAAAATGTGAAGGATCTATCACATTCTTATAATACATGATGTGTTTCTTGAATGGCATTCATACCTTCTGTTACTTTTAAATAACCTAATTCTAAATTTGTACATGCAGTAACAGAGCCTGTAAACATTTAAATTTCATATTCCCTATATTTCTTATTTGTCCAGTAACTAAGCGAATGCATCATTGGCAGCAACTTTGTCAGTCTTGGGAAAACCAGGAGTTGAAACCCAAGTAAATGATCTTAGAAAAGCATCAGTAAAGTTGAATAAATCATGGAACCTGGAAGGGATGAGATTAATGATGACCAAGTGATTCAGAAGAACAACACAGAAAGGTCAAGGTGTGTACCCTCTCTCTTGTGTTGCTATGCACCTCTATACCCAACTCCCTGCTGTTTTGGTGAAATTGAGAAGAATGTACATTTATGTCTTCAATTAACAATATGTTGTTTTGTTGTAGCCTAGGAGCAGTTTGCTGAAGCTGAGAGGAAAGAAAGTAGCTAGGAGGTATTTGTATTGCCATTTATTCTAGAGCAACCATCTCATTTTGATTGGTTAGGTGGATGCTCTATGTAATTGCTTACAATTTAATAGACTAATCAAAATTTTTGTGTACTGTGAACCATTTATCTTATGTATTTTGATCATGAGAAGTCTTACGTAAGTTCAATTTTCAGACCATTTTATTGTTTCTTTAACATCATTGTGCAAAGTCTTTTAATGGTTGAAATGTACCATTTGTGAAATATGGGATTTAGAAATGTACACGGTGGACCTAGATTTTTTTGTTTTTGCAAATTGTTATCAAAGACTCGTTTTAACTAGCTGCGTCTCTGATGTGGTTCATCAGAGAAGCGTTTTAACTAGCCACGTCTCTGATGAACCACATCAGAGATGCGTTTTAACAAGAAGAGTATTTGATGTTGGTCATCAGAGACGCGCCATCCGCGTCTCTGATGTGGTCACATCACAGACGCGGATTTCTGCGTCTGTGATGCGTTGTTATCACAGACGCAAATTTATAGACACGAGATTTTCGTGTCTGTGATGAGGTTTAAGAAGAGTCTCTAATAAGGTGTTTTTACATAGTGCTAGAAGGCACCTGCTGAATTAGGCCCCCTTTGGCACCGCTTCTCCCGCAGGAGCTTCAGCTTCGTGCTACAGTGTTGCGTCACTGTTCGGTACTGCATGGCACTATAGCACGAAGCCAGAACGGGAGTCGAGGGAGCAAAATGAACTAGCACAGTGGTGAAGCCAGAGAAGCTAGGAAACCGGGCTTCGTCAGCTTCAGCTTCACCTCAGTAGTGCTACAATAGTTCTACAGTAAATGAAGCCGAAGTACCCGAAGCGGTGCCAAACGGAGCCTTAGCTAGACTGCAGTAATTACGAGGAAGGAGGAGCCCAGCCAGGTAGGCCAAAAAGTTAGGGCAGCTTAGTTAGACTGACTCCAACAATGTAGCGCAAAATGGGAAGGCATTTGGGAGTTTGCCTCGTCTACAGTACTTGGATGGAGCAGGCAAAAATATCCGGTCTCCAACAGACCCGACGCAAAATGCTGCCCCTCCTGCTGCACCCTGGATCCGGCGAGCCCCTTCCCTCTCCTCACGTTGCCGCCGGCGGCCCGTGGGGCCCTCCCTACCAGATCCGGCGCGGGGCAGTTGCGGGGCCGTGGGACGGGCGGCGAGCGCATGACGCAGCGTCCGCGACGCATGATGGCCTCCTCGTCGTGTGAAAGCATCTAGGCCCCTAATTTGAGTTTTGGTAATTAATGACAACGATTTGTGGATTAACAATTTCATTCGAGATAATGAGCATAGGTTGATCCACAGATGAATGGGATTTGGTTGTGAACGTGTGGAGTTTTTAGATGATATGCAAAGCTCGAGCTCAAGGCAAAGGTATAAAATAGGGTTTTTGTATTTTACCGGTCCCATGGCGTTTAGTGGATGAAAAGTGACAGGATTTGTTGGATAGATAGCCGTACTATCAAGAGGGGTTGTGTACTCGTGCTTGACGGGTCTTTAGTGCCATTTTGCTCAAAATTTCTAGATGCATGCATGAGGGCTAACGACATTTTCAAAAAATTTGAAAAAGATCAAGTTTGAGAGCTGACTGCACAAGTGCGGACAGTCCGCCTCTGTGGAGCGGACGGCCCGCACCCGTACCAGAGATCCTGTTGAACCCGAGTGGGAATTTAAATTGGCTGGCGGACAGTCCGGCCCAGGTGGGCGTACGATCCGCCGCTCTAACTCAAAATGTACCAGAGAGGGTGTTTTCTCTGGTTGGGGCGATGATCTGTGCGGCGGACGGTCCGCCCCTGGGGGGCGGACGGTCCGCCCCTGGGGTGCGGACGGTCTGCCATCTATTTGACAATTTATACCAGAGACATTGTTGTCTCTGGTGGATTTCAAGGATGTACGGCGGACGGTCCGCCCCTGGGGCGCGGACGGTCCGCCGGCTAATTTCAAAGTTGTACCAGAGGCGATGTTCGTCTCTGGTGGTGCGGAACACATAACTGTAGACGGTCCGCCCCTGGGGAGCGGACGGTCCGCCATGGCTATAACGGCTAGTTCTGACACGCATTAAATGCACTCTGACTCACTGGCTTATAACGGCGGACGATCCGGTTTTTGAACCGCAGATGGTCCGCGACTTCGCATAAAAGAGTGTAACGGCTAGTTTTTGAGGGGATGTCTATATATACCCAATGCCCGGCCATTGGGTCACTCTCTTGGCCATTTGGACTGCATACTTGACACTATAGAGGTAAGACATCCCTCTCTCACACACACTTGCTTAGAGATTGCATTTTTGAGAGTGTGAGAGCATCCTAGTGCATTGCATCAAGAGTTTGAGCTTTGTGGCACTAGGAAAACTTCAAGCAAGCATCAATGACTTGTTACTCTTGGGAGTTGCCGCTCCCTAGACGGTTTGGAGAAGTGGATTTCGTGGAGCACCTCTAAGGAGATTGTTGAGGAGCCCCGATTTCGGTTATGAGAGGTTTTGTGCTCACCTCACCAGAGTGGTGAAGAGCAACTCTAGTGGAATCGAGGTGTGGAGCAGTTCCTTCATTCAAGCCGGCTCAAGATCAAGAGAGTTCCTGATAGAGGAGCGGTTGATTCTTGGAATCCACCTCAACGTGAATTAGGGGTGACCGGTAAGTCATCGACACCACAGGATAAATTCGTGTGTCTATCTCGGTTACATCTCTTGCTCATCTTGTTTAGTTCATTTACTTTGAGAAATTTACTTTACTAGAGCTTGATTTGTATCTTGTCACCCTAGGTTGCAAACCCAACTAGAGTTAGTAGTAGCATGATATAGGGTTTTCTTTTGTTACTAATTAAATTTCTCTAATGTTGTTGTTTTTAGATTTTAAACCGCCTATTTACCCCCCTCTAGTCGGTGTTCTTGATCCTACATCGTGCCTCCTCTGTCCTCCGCCGCCAGCCACCTCCGTCCGCGGCGCCCTCCATCCGTCCTCAGCCACCTCCATCCGCGGCGCCCTTTGTCGGATCTCCTCGCGCTCGCCGGCCATGGACACAGTGGATGTGCCGGTCGCGGGATGGAGAAGTGGAGCGCCACTGCCGCAGGCTGGTATAGCATTGGAGGAGGAGCTCGATTCCTCCGCTCCTCTGCTCCTAGCCGATGAGCAGAGGAACGGCAGGTGGGGCCTGATGGTGCCGGCGAGCGGGTAGAAGCGGCAGAATCGGGCGGCGGCGAGACGCAGATCTGGTCGAGCACGCGCACGGCCGGCGGGGACGATGGAGGCGCCATCTGATCTGTGCCGGCCCGGAGAGGGAGGGAGGCGGCGGGAGAAAGAGGCCGGGGCTGCTCGATCCGCGTAGGGGAAGGGGCTGCGCCCGCCGGAGTTGAGCAGGGGGGCCACGCCGGCGGCGCGCACCCGCTGCAGGGCCGCGCGCTCGAGCTCTGCTTCTCGCTGCCGGCCGCGGCCTCGGCGGCCGCCGCGGTGGCGCAGGGGGCGGGACGGAGGAGAGAGGGGAAAGATTTGCCTCGGTGGTGAGAGGTGATGCAGTTATGCGTCGCGGTGGGAGGCAGAGGCAAAATGCCTACCGCGTTTGCGCTGTCTGTTGGAGGATGTTTTTCAACGCAAAAGTACTATGCGTAGCGCATTTTTGCTTTTGCCTTGCTTTGTTGAAGTCGTCTTAGGGGCCTAAAAATATCTGGCGCCAATGTATATGTATACACGCAGATATTTCACCTTAATATCTATCCCAGTATTCCTATCTCTCTACTTCTTCAAGTTAATAATATTTGCCAAACAACCCAGACTCCAAAACACATAGTGTCTTAGTGCCTATATGTTAATTAGCTATTATTCCATTTTCTCGCTTGTTGTTGATTGCACTGTATTTATTCTGCTATATTTTTATTCATCAATATAAAGATCTGTTAATGCTAAAATCAACACGAGGGTTTTATGGACCCGGAATGGTCTGTTTTGTTCTTTTATAATTTCTGTTGTAATATTTGCATTGATCTGATCGAAATATATAAAATTTACATTATACAAGTTGAAAAACGAAGGGTGTGTTTAGTTGGTGAAAATGTTTGAGTTTTGGTACCGTAGCACATTTCGTTGTTATTTGACAAATAATGTATAATTATGAATTAATTAGGATTAAAAGATTCAGCTCGTGCTAATTAGTTAGACTATATAATTAGTTATTTTTTCAACTGCATTTAATACTCTATGTATATGTCCGATACTGTGCAAATTTTTTTTGGGAACTAAAGAAACGGTTGCAGACACGAAATTCGGAGTTATCGGTGAGAGGCCCAGAACCCTGAAATGGCCTCGCGGTCTTGCCTGTGGGCCTTCAAGGCCCTGCTCCTGCTGCAATGGGCCGCGCGGGTCCACCCACAAGGCGGCCCCAGTGCGTATCGCAGCGGGTTTTTTATTTTATATTTTTATATTTTGTTTTTTACAAAAATATATTTTCATTCTCAAAATTTACAGAAATATACCCCGGCCGCCCCATTGCCGGGCGGCCGGCACCTGGTCGCCCCGCTGCCGGGCGGCAGGGGCTTTTCTGCAAAAGTTTTCGCGAAAAATTTGTGCGCGGGCCTCTGGAGGACAGGCCGCCCGGCAGCGGGGCGACCAACTCCCACAAGTTATATATAAGGGTTGGCTGGTCCCCCCACCCCTTATTTGCATCACTAAAATTCCAGAAAAAAAGAAAAGAGAGGGAGAGAGGCGAAGCCCTGCCGGATTTTCAAGCCGGCGATTGCAGGTAACCAAAATTCTTCTACGCTTTACAAATAATTTATATTGTAATTATTTTTATTGACACAATAGATTAGCAATCAGTTTAATACAAGTGTTGATACAGTACATTACGTCCTCAGAATCCACCTACATTCCATGGAGTAACGTGACGGCAACAGTCCACCAAGGAGTCCAGATGCCTATGTGCTTTTGCCTTTTGCGGATCCTTGTGCAAGCTAATGAAATCAAGAATTTTGGGGGACGACTTTGGCATGAGGTTCTTCATGTGCGATAATTACGAGTATGACCCGCCCAAACAATGCGGCAAGGATCGAGCAAAGGTACTACAAAACACTATCAGAGTTTGCCACTTTCAGATCTGGTAATGACTTCTAATATGATTTGGGGAAAGACTCCACCGCCTCTATGTGATTTCGTGCAGTGGTTAGACACCGAGCAATCTCAGCAGGATAAGGACCACGTTGAGCGTCAAGCAAGGTGGGTTGCACAAAGGTGGCAATGAATGCTGCATGAAAAACAGATGGAGGAGAAGCGCAAGAAAGACCAGGAAGAGATTCAAAAGAGGATTGTAGAAGTGGAACGTCAGAAGGCAGAGGAACGTGAAGCTGATAGGGAGAGGAAGCGAGAGAGGGCCCGTTGTGCTAAGGAAGCAGGACCTGAAACTATTAGGAAGGGAAAATATCCCCGGTGCACTCAGTAAAGCACCACTATATAATTCCGGCATTTTACATTTCCTAAGGCATGTTAGGTTTACTCACAACACGAGATTATCGTGTTGCACATGCCACTGCTTTTCATTGTTCAAGTACCTAGTAGTACGAACGTCTTAGGCCTCTGCTTTATAATCGTAGCATTGTTTACAAAATTGTATTGCGAACCAGAAGTTTATGGTTCGTAACTACCCTTCTATTTTCAGTACACTACATTCAGTGAACAAAAATAATTACAACATAAACAGTTTGTAAAGCGTAGAAGAATTTTGGTTACATGCAGTCGCCGGCTTGAAAATCCGGCAGGACTTCGCCTCTCTCCCTCCCTCCCTCTCTTTTATTTTTTTCTGGAATTTTAGTGATGCAAATGAGGGGTGGGGGACCAGCCAACCCTTATATATAACTTGTGGGAGCTGGTCGCCCCGCTGCCGGGCGGCCGGGGGCTGCCGCCCCGCTGCCGGGCTGAGGGGCCGGCCGCCCGGCGGCCTGTCCTCCAGGGGCCCGCGCGTAAATTTTTCGGGAAAACTTTTACAAAAAAGCCCCTGCCGCCCGGCAGCGGGGCGACCAGGTTCTGGCCGCCCGACAGCGGGACGGCCGGGGTATATTTCTGTAAATTTCGAGAACGAAAATATATTTTTATAAAAAATAAAAATATAAAATATAAAAATAAAAAAACCGCGCGTATGGCACCCTGTCTGAATTCAGCCTCTGAGGATTGCAGGTGTTTAGCTCAGTCTAGTCTCAGTGCACATATTGACATATGCCACAATTAACTAGATTGAAAACTAGATAATTGTGTTCGATGAGTTTTATGATGATGAAACTTTTCTTATATCTCATAAATTTTATCTTTCTCTATTCTTGCTATGTCAGCAAAATTAATGATATTTAATATCATGAAACTCTACATAAAACCTCTACTGAGACTGACCTTAAGTGTAATAGTATCTCCCTTTGCTAACTTGCTCCTTAGAGCAAGCACAATGTATATGGACCAAGTAGTTTATATGGACAGCTTTTGTGTCAGTAGTCCATAGTTATTGTTGTCTTCACAATGTATATAGACCGGGTAGTCCATATGTGGGAGGAAAGATAGAGAGAGCCAGTAGAGAGAAAAATTAGTTTTTTATTCTTTATGGGCAGTCCATAGGACTATGGGTAGCTTTAGTTATGGACTGCTCTATGGACTACATCTACAGTGTTTCAGCTAGCTGATACACAATATTAAAATCTCTATAGACTAATTTGCTACAACATGGCGTACGTGCAATGCATCAAAAATGACCTTAAGTGTAATAGAATCTCCCTTTGCTAACTTGCTCCTTAATTTCGGATCTTATTAATTTTTTTGGTGAAAATTTTTGCTAAATGATTCCGGATTCTAGCTTATGTGGCGTACGCGCAGGTGACATCACCATCGTCTTTTCGGAGTTACGAGCACTGACTACTCCCTCCGTCCCAAAATAAATACAATTCTAAAACCAAACATGCAAATTAATACTAGATCTAAAATTACAAAAATACTCTTTTATCTTTTGTGATGAGTAAATGAGGTGTTAGTTATTTTTTGGAAGAATCTTCCAAAAATTATTTTGTCTTTTGTGGTAGGTAGATCAAAGTTAGCAATTTTTTGGGACAAATTTTAAATTCTATAGTTACAATTATTTTGAGACGGAGGGAGTACTAGATTAGCCATCGAACTACTTGGCACTTTCCGCAAAATTAGTGGGTTGAAAACTCAGTTAGTTTTATAGCCTCGATCCTCTGCAGTACTTTTGTCTGCAGTTGAGTCACTGATATATGCATCCGGGTCCACACGTCAGTTACTCAAGTGCAGTAGCAACTACTCCTACATGAGTTGAGTAATTTTAATTTATGCTCCGACTCTCTAAATTCAAGCATGCTGAACTTCCTTGTTTTGTTTGAGGCAATTCATTGAAGCTTATGTGCTTTTGTGACGGAAACCATCCACGTGCTACGACTGATGGATTCGGCTATTCTGGATGTTGATGTCCGGGTGCTCGCAGGGGCGGAGGCAGCACTGGCTCCAGCCCCCCTAGACCCCAAAAAACAATGGAGCCCCCCTTGAGCCATCCCTCAAATTTTTGAGAAGAAAGTATGAGGAAGAAGGAGAGGAAGAAGAAAGGGAGAGAGATGAAGAAGAAATCAGTCCCCCCTTTAACCATTTCTAGATCCGCCACTGGGTGCTCGTCGCCCTGTTCTGAGCGCGGGCACGCCCTGCACGCACGCACCAACGTTTGCAACCAGGATTTAGCCACCTTGATCTCATGGGACCCTGCAACACTAACGTACGGTCTCATCAGGCCCGGTGGCCAGCGATACCCTGTTTGGCTGGGCCAAACAGCCGGCTGGAGCTCGCTGTTCCGTACTATAGCAACAGCATTTTTATGAGGGGAGCGCCCAGCAGCTGCAGCAGCTGGAGCTGGCTGATTAGCCCAGCCGAACGCCTAGGACGAGGGTAGATGATGACTAGCGCCATCTCCGTTCCATCCACCACACCAGTGTGTGCCAGCAGTCAGATCTCCATCAAGCACGCACGCCAAGCTCCTCCTCCCTCCGGCTCCGCCGCCCGCGCTCTACCCATTAAAACTAGGCACACCAGCAGTAGGCCGCGACGCGGATCATATATTCATATCGGTCGAGACACTGGAGGGATGGAATAAAAAAAAGAGACACTGGAGGGATTCACACGCACAAAATTAAATCAGCAACTGATCGATGCCGGGCGAAGCTCGTGTCTGGCTCGCGTCCAAAAAAAGCACGGTGGCTCCACGCAGGCCGCGGCGGCGTCGCCCGTCTGCCACCGCCAGCAGATCGAGACGCTAGCTGCATGCTTGGTTTCTTGCTGGCTGCTTCCTCCAAGACGCGTGCTCGTCGACGTTCTCAGCTACCGGCGGCGTTGCCGTGGTGGGGGCCGGGCTCTCCATGCCTATGCTTGATTGCCTTCCCTGTCCGGTTTTTCCATGCCACGTAACGACGTACGTACTACACGGTCCAGTCCTGCTGGTTGCCTGCGAAGCTCCTCTAATCCAACATCTTCGATCTGAACGGAAACGTCTGGAACAACTGATGAATCCCCCGGCCCGCTGTGGCCATATAGGCGGCCATGCATGTCCTAAAGCTTCGAAGCATCATCCCATTAACGTTAGGGCCAGGGCAGGCCTAGGCGTAAGGGCGTGCAGCACGTGCGACCGTCACTACTACAAAAAATATTTGTAGCAACGTTTTTAGGGGTGGGTCACCCCGACTCGCCCCTAAAGATGTCACACTCACCCCTACAAATAATTTTTAAATTTATTTTAAAAATTCATTTAATTCAAATAAATAGCAAAACACATAAAAAAGTGAAATTTATATCATAAGCCTATTATGATCTGTAGGACTAGAAAAAAACTAAAAGTATACTTCGCTGTACATAGCGATTATAAGTGTGAAAACCACAAAATAAGTCTTAATAGGCCGTTATATAAGTATGAGATAGTAGAGTGAGTGTGTCATATAATATAATTTCACACTCTTAACCGTTATATAACCTGAAATATAGTTTTGATATTTTTGTTAAATTCTACATGTCACAATAGGCTTATATGGAAAAAATTTCATATTTTTTGAAGTGTTTTGCTATTTTTAATAAATTAAACGATTCTACGGAATAAATTAAAAAAACTATTTGTAGGGACGGATGGGGGCCTCACCTGCCCCTACAATCATCTTCAAAGTTAATATAAGAATACCATACCCTATGAAGTGACAAGTAAGTGATTGTGTGGTGTGGTGGTAAGGAAGGAGCGTGCAAGGCATAAAGTAAGTGGTTCGAATCCCAGGTGATGCAAGTATGTATTTTTCATCAAAAAAAATGGTACCTCGACATTACAGGGCGGTGGTGGCTGGTTGCCTGAAATATTTTTTCTTTTTCTATTTTTAATTTTTTTAATTTTTTTGTTTTCAAGATATGGATTTATAGGGGTATGGATTTGTAGGGGTGGGCCATGGCATGGCCCATCTCTAAAAATAATTTTTAGGTTAAAAATGATTTTTAGGGGCGGGTCATGGCATGACCCGCGCCTAAAAATTGATTTCAACCCACCCCTAAAAATCGATTTCTAGGGATGGATCACACCATGACCCGTCCTTAAAAATCATTTTAGGGGCGGGTGTGTTATCCGCCCCTAAAATAGAATTTTTAGCAGTCAAAGCTAAAGACGGGTGTGAAGTCCGCCCCTAAAAATAGATATTTACCCGCCCCTACAACGATCATGTTCATAGCTCAATAATTATTAACTATCTCCCTTTTTCCTCACTGCCCGATCCAAATGTGACCAGAGGTGGTAACGAATCATGTTTGTGATAGTCTCTTCTCAACCAAGTTTGACCCAAATTATTTTTAGTTAAAATTGTATAAGGTTAGAGTTCAGTATTTTTAGTGCCCCGCCCTTAGATTGTCTAGCCGGTCGGTCCAAATGTGACTAGGGCTGGTAATGGATCATGATCATGATCCTGATAGTCTTTTCTCAATCAATTTAGTCCAGATATACTGCAGGGAGATCAAGAAGCTCGAAATCAAGTTTTACGGCCTGGAGTTCCACCACGTCCCCAGAGACGACAACGTGGCGGCCGATGCACTGTCCAAGCTCGGATCTAGGCGATCCATCGTACCACCCGGCGTGTTCGTTCAAGCACTCAACAGCCCTATGGTTAAGATGGAAGAGGAACCTCCCACAAAGCCCGACTTGGTTCCGGCCACGGGGCAAGAGGTCCTAACCCTCTACACCGACTGGCGCTCCCCAATCATTGACTTCATCAAGAACAACAAAAGCTACCCAAAGGGAAAGGAACACGAGAAGCTTGCTCGCCGGTCAAGCAACTACGTCATCATAGGAACCGAGCTGTTCAGGCACTCGGCTTCCTCAGGAACCATGTGCAAATGCATTGCACAGGATGAAGGAGTCCAACTCCTTAGCGATATCCACTCGGGTATCTGCGGCAACCACGCGGGCGCCTCTACCCTCGTGGGGAAAGCCTTTCGATCAGGCTTCTACTGGCCCACGGCTCTGGCCGACGCCCGAAACATCGTCAGGCGATGTCCTGGGTGCCAGTTCTTCTCCAAGCAACAGCACGTCCCGGCTCAGGCCTTACGTACTATACTGCCTTCCTGGCCCTTTGCTTGTTGGGGGCTCGACTCGGTAGGACCCCTAAAGACGACAGTTGGCGGATACAATCACATATTCGTGGCGATCGACAAGTTCACAAAATAGATCGAAGTCAAGCCAGTGACAACCACTACAGCAGCCAAGGCAGCCAAGTTCATTGAGGAGATATCACACTGATTTGGGGTGCATAACCGGATCATCACAGATCTGGGTATCTCATTTACGGGCTCCAAGTTCCGGGACTACTGCCAAGAAAGCTTCATCGACATCTACTATGCCTCCGTGGCGCACCCCAGGTGCATTGGCCAAGTTGAAAGGGCCAACGGCTTGATCCTCCAGGGGCTCAAATCCAGAATTTTTGACCCGATCAAAAAGTACGGTGCAAAGTGGCTCCAAGAACTACCCAGAGTAGTTTGGGGACTCCGCACACAAAGAAGCCGGGCCACCGGCTATTCACCATTCTTCATGGTGCACGGTTCTGAAGCAGTCTTGCCATCGGACATAGCTTTTGGTGCTCCGCGCATCCAGAACTACGACGAGAATGAAGCTGAAACAACTCGATGCACTGACATCGACTCGGCAGAGGAGCACTGCTTGACGGCCTCCATTCAGCACGCGAGATATGAGCAGCAGCTCCGGCGCTATTATGATCGCAACATCCACGAGCGCGACTTCAACGTCGGCGACCTAGTTCTGCGACGAATCCAGTCGACCACCGGCGCTCACAAGTTTTCTTCCCCATGGGAAGGCCCCTTTGTAGTCAGTGGGATAGTGGTTCTAGGAACCTACCACCTACAGAGGCTAGACGGTACAGATGTGGGCAACCCATGGAATATCGAACACCTGCGTTGCTTCTATCCGTAGAAGCGTAGGAAATGCAAATCTATGTACCCATCTACTCATTCAATAAAGTTTGTTATATTTCACATATTGCATTCTGATTACCCTTCGTTCTTTACCGAGTCATTTTCAACACGCTCGGGGGCTGCATCTCGGCCACCCAGCCAACCCCACTCAAAGTCCGACCAGTCGGACAAGAACAATCCGGTTCGTCTTTACTGAACCCAGCCGAGTACGTTCAGGAAACACTCTGTGTCACCCTGACCAAACGTGCACATTGATGATCTGCTCTCAAGCGCTACTCAAAGGGCTCAGATATCGCTTTCCACCTACTCGGCAAATTCAAAAAAGAATTCGGACCGTGGGCATAACATTAACATTAAATAAAATTAAAAGCATTATTTACATTGTTCTTAGTTGGTCCACTCTGACCAACTTCCTTTGCAGCAAAACAAATAAAACAAACTCCTGGAGACCGGCAGTCTACAGCTCGGCGACGATGCGCTCGGCGATCTCCAGGACGGCGGCATGGTTGGCCTCCCATTCTGCGTCAGAGCAATCTTCGGGGATGCCGTCTCCCACCGGGTCCAAATCCTCTTCCGGGAGGTGGGTCTTCACCCCAACGTATGCTGCACTGCATACTTGGCAGCTCCCCTGATGCAGGCCTGTAGCCGGCCGCGGGACGCCTCCAGCCTCTCAGCCAGGCTCTCGGCAGCCGCCACGCCCTCGGGCTCGAAAGCCCCAAGCAGCGCCTCCAACGGCCTGCTCGCCTGGCCTTGCGCCACCTCTTAAATTGTCTAGATTAAATTTTAAGGCCCTTTAGCATACTAAATGTAAAATGCCTGCTAGCTTGCCCGGTTGCTCTTGAGTTTTGGCGGCTGTTGATTCATCTTCACACAATCACGCTGTCACGATTCGCGCTCACAGATTAATCTTTTGTGATATAAAGATCGCTTAAATTTATATCTTCTGCAAATTGATCTAGAAAATATGATGCTGTCAAATGCACTTAATGATTTGGTCATGGTAGCACTTGACATTGAAATGTTGAGAAGATTGATTATGTACCATTGATTATTTTATTTTAAAAAACATGACAAGAACAGAACTGTTCAAGTAAACTCTAAACCCTACACCCTAAGTTTCGTTCTATATATTATATTATATTATATTATATTATATTATATTATATTATATTATATTATATTATATTATATTATATTTCGTTAGTTTTTTAGATTACACAAGTACAACTCGGACACTCACAACACACGCACTCACTCTTATGAACACATGTACGCAAATTTTATATTTATAAGTATCTTCGAGGACTGAACCGGCAAATCCTCGAGATTGATGAAGTCGCTGCATACCTAACTTTAGAATTTTAAATAGATCCCAACTTTATACCGGCACGACGCTGCATAGGGCTGGTAGCATAACTAACACCGTAGGTCCTGTAGGTCCTGCAGCAAACTACACCGTCAATTGCATGCCCACGATCGAGCCCCCTAGTACTAGTAGAAAAGGCAGCTCTACTGTGCGAGCGGAAGGATGCCTCGCAGGTCACACTGTATCAGACTTGAGATCAATCGTCGCTGCCAATGCAGCTCCTATATATGACATGGACAGGCCAACCATGGCATGAGCATGGCTGCATGAGGCTGCTCGCATTGGGTCCGGTAGCTCATCCTATATCGGCTACTGGAGTATACATTTACCGTAAAATCGCCTGCATCGGATACTCTAAAATCATCCGCTACTGTCCCGGACGGTCTCCGGGACTGGATATCCAGCGCGGTACGGCCGAGACGCTAAACCGTCTGTACGCTTCATCCGTCCCGCCCATCCCCAGCCACTGCAACTCCGTACCTCCACCTCGCCACAACTCGGTGCCGCTCTGCCCCGCTGCGCGTTCAGGCGGCCGCTGTGGCATGACGCCGGAGGAGAGCCGCACTAGCCATAGTGTTCCTCCGCTATCGGTACGCGTGGCGCGGGCCCCGTGCTCCCACAGTCTTCGCGCGCCATTCGAGCCGCCAGCCTCGCTCCGGCGCACGCGCGTCGATCCGCCCCGCCCGCGACGCTCCGCCTGTCTGCCCTCGCCCTGCCTATGACGCTCCACCGCCGGCTCGCCCGCTGTAGGCGCGCGGTGGAAGCCAGGTCCGCGGCCGGCGCGGGCAGATGGAGCTGGGACCAGGGCCGCGCCCAGTGTGCCGATGGAGTTAGCAGGGGCCGCGCCCAGCGCGAGCGGAGGGAGCAGGGCCGACGGAGAGGAGGCCGAGAGCAGCTCATCCGCCGCCGGATGGAGGAGGGAGCGGAGGAGAGGGAGAGAGAGCAGAGAGGAGAGGGAGTGGATGGCGAGCAGCTTGTGGCGAGGAGGTGGAGGCAAGTGGAGGGGCGCGGGGAGGAGGGGGCACCGGGGGGTGGGAGGCGAGAGCCAGAGGGAGGTTCGGTGACTGGGGATGGAGGGAGGAAAAAAGAAAAAAAATCTAATATGTGGATCCCAGTAGTTGATATAGAGAAAGATATAGAGTATGGATGTGGCTGCGGAAGAACTGGAGATAGAACAAAGAATCTCGATAACTAGGCAAAAATATTTTTTATGATGGTTTTAGAGTACGACAAGTGCAGACAGGCTCATATCGTGATCCATGCATCATGTCGTATAATATATAATGTGGGTGGCCACGTTGTTAGAGCAAGACTAATAATACAGCCAACAAGCCGGCTGTAAGGATCCTTGCAGCCTTCTCTCAGTCCGTCTGTAAAATAGTCAGTTCTTCACAATTAATACATAGCTCACTTATCTCTCTCACAGATTTTCTTGATTCTTGTGTCCAAATTAATTATAAGCTTACAGTCCGCTTCTCCTCTCTCTCTTTTCCTATCTCCTCCACCTCATCATTTAGTCAGCTTACAGCCAACTATAATACTTGCTCTTATATATAAGGATCCTAGAAAGTGCACACTCGTGAATGATAAACCCTTGAAAGCATCAGACGCCCGGCGTCCGGCGAATCGGGGAGGTGCCTCGACCCAAATACAAGCTAGCTACTGGCTGCTGTATCCACAAGCGATCGATATACACGTGGCGTGCCGTCGACGACGATCGATGAATGTCCGTCCGGTCCCCTCTATGCATCAATGCATGGACGACCATAGCGATCGAGGAAGGCACGCCATGGATCTCCATGAGCAGCTATAGCTAGCTCCTAGCTTCTGACGTGATGGTTGCACAGCGCCCAACCGGGTCCTGGGCTCACACGTGCCCTCCTCCCGGCCTCTTCTTTCGTCGTACAGGAATCATGACATCAGGGACAGATAGATGGAGACCAACACGATGCGATCGATCTGACGTCGGTCGTCCGTACGGGGTGCGTACAATGCATCAAAACGTGGCCACGAAATACATGGCGTGTGACACCGCCACGGCGCCATCGGCCAGCCGAACAGGGTTAGGTTTCACTGATGACGTTCAGCACATATATACGTGGTTTCACTGATGACGTGATCGAGTCTAATGGAGACAGCCAAAGTTTGATGGTGGAAGGTTGAGAGAATGAGAGACCATGCCACACGGTAGTTCCATCATGAATATTTGAGATGCGTCAGACACTATGTGTGCTGGTATTTCTCACTGTAGTTGTAGCAAAGCCGACTACAAATATTTGTGGAAGCCCTCGCCAATTCGTGCTTCTTAAAATGGATCGTTTGCTCGATCATTTGTGCAAGTTCTCCTAATGTTTAGTCTTTTTTATTTGAAGTATTAGATATCCATAGAAAAGTTGCTAGTTCAAGTAGCAACTTGTATAGACATGTCGGTGTCATAAACAAAAGGGAAAAGTCCAGTTCACGCCATCGAACTCCCATGAAAGTCTGATTTTCAACTTTGAACTACAAAACCGCATAACGATGTCGAAATCGGACAAGTTTGGCTCTTAGGTCTTCTCCAACAAAAAAGTCAGCTGTAGCTCATGGCTACAGTATATATCCCGACGACACTGTTCGCTTGTCTGTGGCTGGTGGCTAGTGCTGATTTGTTATGAAAGAAAATTACTGGTAGCTGGTTAGTGAGGAACGAGAGTACTCTATCCTGCCTGTGATGAGTGAATTGTCAACCGTGCGGTGTGATCGTGCGCTTGGTCTTTGGATTGCAGGTACACGGGCGTCGAGTGTCGACGGGGAGCTGCCGTGGAGGTGCTGTGGCCGATGGACCGTGCGGTGGACGGCGGTGAAGGGTAGCGGGGACCGGAGCTCGGACCGGGCGGCAGCTGTGGCGTCCACTCCTGGATCAAGGGTGCAAGCGGCGACGGAAGGCGAGTTTCTTGGTTTGCGCCACAAAACCAAGGAGGCGGGCGGCGGTTGAAGACGCCAAGTCGTGGAGGCACGCGCGTCGGTCTCGGGACTGACGGAGGCGACGGGCGTCGACGGCGTCTAGGGCCTCGCTGCGGGCGAGGAGGTGACGGGTGTCGGGCGGCGTCTAGGGCCGTCAGAAGGCCGAGGCGGGAACGGCGTCTAGGGCCACGGCGTGGAGGCGGGAATCTCCCCGCGCGTGAGGTTTTGACGGTTTTCTCAAAACCGTCCACCTACTTGGGTTTCGCGGACCCTCCAAAACCGCGGACCTGATCTTCATCAAGATGGCGGCATCGCGGAGAACACTTCGTTTCGAAGAAAGAACCTCGGCCGTCGGATGAGATCGTGTACAGTGGGTGCTGCAGGCCAACCATTCTGACCGGCCCCTGGCACCGGTCTGACCGGTCCAGCGTACCGGTCTGATCGGTCCCGCGGGTATAAATACCCCTTCACTTGTGTTAGGTTAATTGCGGCTTTTGTAATCAGTTCGTGAACTCTTCTGTTCTCCAGGTCGCCGCCCCTATGTGTCCCTCCCTCTGTTCTTCTCTTTAGAGTAGATTTGGTTGATGGATTTGAGAGACCTTGTGTGGATTTGATTGGGAAAGGAGGCCCTAACCTCCTCGTGCCCTCTGGGTTTTTTTTTTGAATCAATCACATCTCCTCGTTTTGTGCCTTGTGTGATGGATTTTCGACTTCGTTTTTGACGCACTTGATTGCGAGGAGGCTACGAGTTCTTTGCTGTGATTCCCGTGTTTCTAGCCCCGTTCTAAACCCTCTAGAATCACTAGCTTTTTCGAATTGGAGTTCTTGAGTTTTTGAGAAAACCCCAATCCTTCTTGATTTCTCCTCGAATTCTCAAGATTTGTTGATCTTTAGGACGAGATCTCTTAGGGATATGTTCACGGGGTAGGGGCGAAGCTATCCCCCAAGTTTCATCGATTTTCGTGGTCGTTTGGTTGAGAATCATTATTTGAATCCAAGTTTTCGGGGGTTTTTTGGGTGCCACCGGTCAGACTGGTAGGCAAGACCGGTCAGACCGGTCTGCTAGTTTTTGAACAGCCGCGACCGGTCAGACCGGTCCAGCGCACCGGTCAGACCGGTTCTGGCAGATCAGTTCTGCAGTTTTTTCGATTCGCTTCTGATTTGCTTCGTGGTTTCGCTCGCTTGTTCGAGGTCTTTTGTGTTGGTTTAGTTTTTCAATAGCTACTCCAAACTTTAGTCAGAACGCTTGAGGGCTTTGGTGATTTTAGGACATAGGCCGACGATTCGAATTTCGAAGAAATTTTGATCGGCTCCCATTCACCCCCCCTCTGGTCACCCGCTTCGGTCCCTCAGTTAGTGGCTGGTGGCTGGTGCTAATTTGCTATGAGAGAAACATACTATTAGCTAGTTAGCTGTTAAGCCAAGGGAACAGAGTGTGAGAGGGACAGCAGGAGGCCGTGGACTGGGGGTGAGAGGGAGGGCATCGAGAGCGTGCGAGCTGATCACGCCATTTTCGGCATTGTTATTTTGCCCATTAAAAAACTTATGAGCTGGCATAAGAGTCAGGCGTTGGACACAACCTTATGGTGGTTTCAACTGTGCTTTTGTATTTAAAAAAGTTAAAATAAAATCAAACTAATTCATTTTAAATCAGAAAAATATGAAATATGTATCAATTTTTTCTAAATGTATATCCTATATATTATTGATCTATTTGAAATGTTATTTATTCAAAAAGAATAGGCATCACTACAAGCAAACAAATATTAGGAACATGAAAAAATTGGATCCGAATAATTGAGAAGTAGAGTGTCAAAAATAGATTACATTTTAAGAAAACTTTAATACTACTTTCATATTCTCAATTTTCATTATTTAAAATAAATTACTTATGATTTACCAATTTAAATTTAAATATTCTTAATTTTTATGAAATGAAAAATCGCCTTTGAAACCACGTAAGGTCCAAACTTGTCTAGTTTCGATAATTGGGTGGCCTCAGTTACCCGATTTTATAATTAAAGGTTGAAAAAAGGACATTTATGATAATTTGAGGGTGTAAACTGAACTTTCCCTCAAACAAAAACAGCTTGTATTCTTATCATTACGGTGCCCAACAATGTATCATGATACATGTAAGTTGGGATAGCAGGTTATACACCCATAGATAAAAAAATGATCCAGCCCCTGATTTACATTACGATGCTAATTGCATTACAAATCCAACATGTGGAGCGCACGCTCTCGCTCCTTCATACGCGCCATGGATGCCTTCGAAATTCTGTTCGTGAGCCAACTGACGTATGTACCAACACTGGCATTTTTCCAATGCCCATTCACTGATCAAACCAAATACGCTGACAGTTTCTGTGTAGAACCTCACAGAATTGCCAACTTAACAATATATATGTCAAAACACGATTAGGTCCTAAAATACATGAGCACGCAAGTGAAGTGATGGCAGATTAGTTAGAGGTAGCTGCCCTGCTTCACAAACTTGTCGTCAGCCAAATTGTGAAAGCATGTTGCTAATTGCTATTCAATCATGCCTACTTGCAAGGCCATGGCCCTATATGCTGAAACCTGAGGCCATGAATTGCTGCCCCTGAAAATATCTAGCAGCTTCGTAACCACCAACAGTATGATGCGTGGCTGTTGTTAGTTGACATTGCTGATGCCATAGGGCAGTTAATATTCAGGGCAGTGTTTATCTCTTATCTTCTGAAGTTCTGATTGATCTATATATCTCTGAAAACCAAAGACATCCGACAAGGTCACTCAAGGCCAAGGCTAAGGCTAAGAAACGTCGTCACGGTTTCTGGATACATTTTAAAATGCATTGTCTGATGAGGGCTGACAAGTTCCTAACGCCAGTTGGAGCATTTAAAATCTGAAATATCTGACATTCACTTGTGTCGAGAATACTTCACAACATTATCATTGCATATCCTTTTGGTAGGTCTCTGATGATGATTAAACTTCAGCAGAGAAAATGTGTCTTCAAAATAAATCATGGTAACTAGCGTAAGCAATAAGAAACAAAAATCATCGATTAATCCTCGGATTCCATATCTTCATCAGAGGAGAAGAACAGGAAATTTACATGAATTTTTGCCTGCAGATACAAAAAAAGGCCAAAACAAGAGGCTTTCATCTTCAGGTAAATCATCGAGGGCCTATTTTTGAAAAAGGATTCAAGAAAACAAGGCCTTGTTGTGAACACTCTCTAAAATTTACAGCATCTACCCGCAAAAAAAAAAAATTACAGCATCTCGTTTGTTAATTGTTTCAGAGGACAGAAGCCTGCAGCTTAGTTAACCATGCTTGCTTTCCACCACCTCACACACAGCGTAGAATTCGGCCCTCACCGGCCGGTGATCGGAGAGCCGGTAGCCACCGCACCGCTCGTACCGAATCTGCCTCATCCCCTTGCCTCGCCAAAGGATCCGGTCGCACCTGCAAAAACAATTGGTAGAAGCAAACAGCGTCAGAACGAAACCATATCTCACCAGCAAGATCATCGATTCAGTTGGGCGTGTCAGAGTCAGATCGACCATGCCGGCGCGCGGTGCTGCTTGTCGCGGGCGGCAGCGCCGCCGTCGGCGCACCAGCAGAACTGGTCGGAGTTGCGGTGGTACTTGTAGGTCGGGGCGAAGGTGACGTGGCCCTCGCGCCAGCCGTCGAACTGCCGGCCCCCGGAGAGCTCGAGTAGCAGCTCGTCATTCTCCAGCAGCATGCTCCATTTCCTGGCCCTTACCAGCTGCCGCGCCTCGGCGTCGTCCATGGCGATCCGGTAGTTGAGGTCGCCGAGCAACACCACTCGACTGCGAGAAAGAACACACGACACGAGAACAAAGAGAGGCAAGGCAAGGATTCAATCAGGGAGCTGCCGTCTGTAGCTGCCACTAGGAGGTTCGCTCAGGCGACCTACTCATGGTCAAGAATCTTCTTGGGCAGCTCCTCCGGTGCCGGTGCCCGCCGCGCGCCGGCGGAGTTGAGGAAGCTCGTCCTCGAGAGGATGCCCGCCGCGTTGGCGTTCCGGCGTAGCGCGTCGCCGTCCTCGCCGCCGGAGGCCAGGTGGCAGCAGACGAAGCAGAAGCTCGTGTCGTGCAGCAAGAACCGGACGGACACCGCGCCCTGCGTAGGTAGAAGCGCACGCACGCACGCCGTCATGCCAGTTCTTGCTCTCGTGTACCGTGCGCGCGTGGCGACTCCGCCCGCCGCCTACCTTGTTGCCGAGCCAGCCGAGGACGCCGGCGCCGACGGCGGAGACGCCGGGGTGGCGGAAGTGCCGGCGGAGGCCGCTCCTTGCCCAGACGGAGACGAAGATGCCGACCATCTGCTTGCTCACGACGCACCTGAACACGCCCTGTCCGTGATCCATGGCCGCTCCTTGCGCCGCGTCTTCTCCATCCTGCACGCTCCTCCCGCCGTTCAGTGCGTCCCCGATCAGCCGCTGCCACTTCATGGCTGCCGATCTCTGCTTGGGGCCGAGCACGCTCCTCGCATTCAGTGGCACCATCTCCTGGAACCTGCACCGTGTAAATCAGCGTCACAAATCTTTCTTCACTGCAGCATCTTGACGACGACACTGCTGATACATCATGATGGATCGGCAGGATCACCAATAGCGAACTACCCGAGAACGTAGATGTCGTCGTAGGAGCCGGCCTTGGTGTCCAGCCAATCCTCCAGGTCAAGATCATCCGGCGGCGCCTCGCCGCCGACGTTCCACGTGCCGGCGAACACCCTGCATCAACCGGTCGTGGTAAGATTTCGTATACCATCGCAATTGAATTGACAAGCAAGCTCGATTCATGGAAAAGTGCTGTGCAATGGCCGCCCACACCTGTAGTTGACGGTCTCGCTGTGCCCCTCTTGCATGCTGCTCTTCTCCAAGCCTGCGAACTCGGACTCGGAGACGAGTCGATGAGTAGTACTTCACGTCACTGGGACAAGTCAGCACGTACAGGTTGGTGGCTCTTTCAGTGGGGAGTAGCAGGGAGCCTTGAGGGATTAATGGGAGGGCCTGAGGTTGCAGGGAAGGTTCAGGTATGCAGAAGTAGTCTTGCGTAGAAGATATATAGGTGCGGCAAGTTAGAGCTGGGACAGGGAGAGATCAGGCAAATAAGAATGGGCAGTGGGGCACTAGATTATTAGATAGGATTGTGGCAAGAGCAGGAGGTGCATGTTGAGTATCCACACATTTGGTAAGGAGCTGTCGAAGTCTCCGTGCCAGCAGGTTTTGTTAAGGAACCAAGACCTAACAAAATCTGAAGTTTTTCATTTCCCATAAAAGAATTAACTCTTTTATTACAGGGTCATAATCTCACACGATAGATTTTGGTCGACTAGCGGACTAGGTGTGCAAAAACTTGTCAAATGTGTTTAGATATCACTACCGGAAACCCGACGTTTGCCGCGTGCCGAAGGCTTTGCCGAGTGCAAGATATCGAGCACTCGGCAAAGTTACACTTTGCCGAGTGCCTACCAAAAGGCACTTGGCAAAAAGTCGACACTCGGCAAAGTTTGGCTTTGCTGAGTGCTTGATTACAGACAATCGGCAAACCCACCTTTGCCGAGTGCCACGCGGGCAGCACTCGGCACACAGCCTCACGTGTGCACCGCACACGCCCGCCGAGCCCGTTACCCGTCACGGCCGTTATTGTTTGCGGAGTGCCCGCAAGGGGACACTCGGCAAAGACTATCACGTGCGCCGCACGCGACCGTTACCCCGTTGCCACGAACGTTACACCGTTGCGAAGACCGTTACCGTTATCATTTGTCGAGTGCCAGGTTGGGGCACTTGGCAAAGATTTGTTATTACCGAGTGCAATTATCGTGGCACTCGGCATTCAAACTCTTTGCCGAGTGTCCTCTTTAGCTCTCGGCGAAATAACAAAAAAATTTCTCCAACACAGTCCAAACTTTTTTCTTAGCTACTATACTATACAAAACACTGCATATTAGAATTTCGTACATTTTTTGTTATGTTTACTATATTTAGTTAATTTATTTGATTAAAAGGATATTTTGGGGATAATACAATTTTGAACTGCAAAATATAGTATAAATGAACTATAATGAATGGAAAAATGATTTTTATGTTATTTAGTCTAATTTGAGACATTTTCAAACAATTGAATGGGAAAGTTAAACATCTTTATCCTAAAATGGGACAAAGTGCGCTATGGACAAATTGGTTTTTAATTTATAAAATCAAAAGTAATCAGAAATTCTTGAAATTTGTCATGACATCATGGCTTCATGCAGGGTATCTATGGTAAAAATTTGAAATGGTTTTGGAAAAGTTGTCATGTATGTAGTTTACGAAACGAGGCATCTCCAAAGAAGTTTCAGAGAACTCAGAAGGATTCTTTGAGATTTTGAGTCAGAGTGATGTTCGAGTTGGAGTTTTACTTGCAATTTTTTTTTGTAGTCATAAGATATGAAGAATTGTGTAATGTTAAATTTTGGCGATTTTTTGAATTCACTTGACATTTTTTATTTTTTTTTCCGAACTAGAGTATTTAAATTGAATTTGAACTAAAAGTGCATGAAATAATGAATTTTTTTGTTGTAGCATGCTAATTTTTTTGTTTATGCAATATACTACATAAATTGGTTCATGTTAAATTTCGGTTATTTTTCAAATTTGTTTTGTAATTTTTATTTTTTTTGAAATGTAAAGAATTAGTTCATATAAATTGAAATATATCTAATAATAGTGATTGAAATAATGGAAAAAAGTTTCGGTAAAGCAAGAGTAAGAATTGTTGTGTGAAATGGGCAATGAAATTTTCCATTATTTGAAGAAATTTGTGAAATTTTAAATTGTATTCAAATAAATTTCTGAAAACAAATTCAGAAAGGCCACTTTGCCGAGTGTCCTGTCAGGGCACTCGGCTAAAGTTTAGTATGCCGAGTGTCCGGTCAGGGCACTCGGCAAAATCTGACTTTGCCGAGTGCCCAGATCTGGCACTCGGCGAACTTTCTCTTTGCCGAGTGCCAGATCGGGGCACTCGGCAAAGTCAGCGACACTTAGTCGTGGCGCCCGCACACGCGCTCTCACACACACACACAATAGATGCACGGCCGCCGCACCCCGCCCCCGCCGCCGGAGGATGAGGACCTCGGCCCGGCCCCGGCGCCCCGCCCGGCCCTCGGCGCGCCGCGCCCCCGGAGCGCCGCTGTCGCTAAGCCAGAGGAGGAGGAGCTCGGCCCAGCCCCCGGCGCCCCAGTGCCCGCCCCCGGCGCGAGCCGCCCCCGAGCGCCCAGGTGCCCGTTCCCGGCACGAACCGCCCCCGAGCGCCACCGCCTCGAGGCCGCTGGAGGAGGAGGAGCTCGGCCCGGGCCCCGCGCGCCCCTCCCCGCCCCCGAAGCGCCGCGCGTCGCCCCCGGCGCGCGACCCGCCCCGGTAGCGCCCTGGTGCCCGTCCCCGGCGCGCGTCCCCACCCCCGGAGCGACCGGTCCCCGACCCTACCCCCGGTGCGCCGCGACCCCGCCCCGGTGCGACCGTTCCCTCCCCCGGTGCCGCCCGTGACGTGTTCGGCGAGAAGTCGGAACCGCGAGTCCACTCCACGCCGGTCACAACTACACCGCCGACCCTCGGTAAGCAATGCAACCGCCCCCGTTATTGATAATGTTCGTAGATTATGGAACCGCAACCTAGTTAGGCGTCTCCCGTTCGGAAGAAATACAATTGAGATATGCGGATCTTTGCATATCTATAATTGTATCTATTTCGAATTGTCCACGTTATTTGGACAGCCCGAGGATGCGTAAATACGTTTAGTTTTCATGGTCCACTCCTATCCGAGACAGAGTCTCGGCATCACCTCCCCGTTGTTCTCCGGATACACAATCTCCCTTTCGGGACGTGTATCTGGATAACAGCGGGGAGGTGCTGCCAAAATTTTGTCTCGGATGGTAGTGGACCATGAAAACTGACCGTATGTATGCATCCTCGGGTGGGATTAGGACCTACCTTCACCTATTAGAATGTAGGGACAACACGTAGTTGCATTTGACTTTTATTATCACTCCGGTCTAGAGGATGGATGACCGTCATTGGATGTACACGGGCCGTCCAAGTCAGGCTACCATGACCGATGAATGGATTTGAAAGACCAATGGTTTTTAGGAAGCCACGTGGAGTCAGGCTGAAGGATCGAGTTTCTTGTGGTGTCCGTGCAATAGATGTGGAAATAAGAAATGGAAAACGAAGAAGGTTATGGGCCAACATCTTTGCAAGTATGGATTTACGCCGTACTATACCCAATGGATCTTTCATGGTGAAGGCCACCGTATGAGGGACGAGGTCGTGAGGCAACGCATCGATGATTGTGATGCTGATGGTGGGGTTGGAGACATGTTACATGACTATCATGAAGCACATTTCGGTGAAGGACCGCAGGAGGAGGAGCCAGAGGCATCCGCAAAGGCGTATTTCGAGATGTTGGAGGCTGCACAGAAACCACTTCACGGTCATACAAAGGTTTCACAGCTGGATGGCATCGGACGGCTAATGGCCTTGAAGTCTCAGTTTAGCCTAAGCCGAGACGCCTTCGACAGTCTATTGACCGTGTTTGGAAGCATGCTTCCAGAAAATCACATTCTGCCAAAGTCAATGTATCAGGCACAGAAAATTCTCGGTGCACTTAAGATGCCATATGAGCAGATACATTCTTGTCCAAATGGGTGTATCTTATTTAGGAAGGAGCATGAGAAAGATGCTTACTATCCAAAATGTAAAGCCTCTAGGTTCCTCGAAGTGGACTCTGGTGATGGTCAGCCTAAGAAGCAGCTCACGATTCCCGTGAAAATCCTACGCTACCTTCCTTTCATTCCGAGGATCCAACGACTATTCATGACTGAGGAATCCGCGCAACAGATGACCTAGCACAAGAAAGGTGTTCGATACAACCCTGACAAGATGGTGCATCCATCCGATGGTGAGTCATGGAAGAATTTTGATTGGATTCATCGTGACAAGGCTAATGAAGCTTGTAATGTACGTATTGCGCTTGCAACAGATGGGTTCAATCCTTATGGGATGGTGGCCGCCTCGTACTCATGCTGGCCTGTGTTTGTTATCCCTCTGAATCTCCCTCCAGGGGTCCTATTTCAACGACAGTCCATATTCGTGTCGTTGATTATTCCAGAGCACCCGGGGAATAAAATGAGTGTTTACATGGAGCCTCTGATTGATGATTTGGTCAAGGCATGGGACGAAGGGATGTGGACCTATGATCGAGCAACAAAGACAAATTTTAGAATATATGTTTGGTACCAATTCTCCCTGCGTGACTTACCCGCGTATGGCATATTCTGCGGATGGTGTACTCACGGGAAGTTCCCTTGTCCAACATGCAAGGCAGCTCTGCAGTTCATCTGGTTGAGGAAGGGGGGGGGGGGGGGTAAGTATTCGTCGTTTGACAAACATCGACAATTCCTCCCCGCTGACCATCCTTTTAGACAAGACGTTAAGAGCTTCACGAAAGGTGTAAAAGTTACAGAAATTGCACCGCCGATCATGACGGGTGATGCGATTCATGCTCAGATAGACGCTCTCTGAGTCAACGATGGCGGTGGTTTTGTTGGGTACGGTGAGGAACATGCTTGGACTTAGAAGTCTGGGCTGTGGAGGCTCCCTTATATTGATGATATTCTGCTTCCACACAACATTGATGTGATGCATACTGAAAAGAATTGGGGGAGGCACTTTTTGGAACAGTCATGGACATTTCTGATAAGACGAAGGACAACATAAAGGCAAGAGAGGATCTGGCAATGTTGTGCGATAGACCAAGATACGAAATGAGGACTCCTGGACCCGGGAGGAAATGGAAGAAGACACAGGCCGACTTCGCCCTCACGAGGGCCCAGAAGAAAGAAGCACTAGAGTGGATCCAAAAGTTACAATTTCCCGATGGATATGCAGCGAATCTTAGGAGGGGTATGAACTTGACTACTATGCGAATCAACGGGCTAAAGAGTCATGACTACCATATATGGATTGAGCGGCTTCTTCCGGTGATGGTTTGAGGCTACTTACCTAATAATGTATGGCTCGTGCTACCAGAGTTGAGCAATTTTTTCCATCAGCTTTGTGCTAAGGAGTTATCTCGGGCTGTTATTGCGGACATGGAAAAAATGGCTCCCGTGTTGCTCTGTAAGTTGGAGAAGATCTTTCCACCAGCCTTCTTCAATCCAATGCAGCATTTGCTTCTGCATCTGCCTTATGAGGCAAGAATGGGAGGGCCTGTGCAGTTCCGTTGGTACTATCCAGTTGAAAGATGCCAGAAGGTTCTTCGAACGAAATGTAAGAATAAATGCAAAATTGAGGCTTTGATTGCTGAGGCATATATTTTGGAGGAGGTGTCAAACTTCACGACTAAATACTATGGTGAGAAGCTTCCCAGCGTGCATAATCCACCTCCTCGTTACAATGCTGGCGATAATGAATCGAGTCTCAGCATTTTCCGAGGGCAACTTGGAAGTGCAAGTGATGCGAGGTACAAGACCCTGAACCATGAAGAGTGGTGCCGTATCATACTTTATTTGCTGACCAACCTTTCTGAGGTGGAGCCGTACATAGGGTAAGTTCTCATTTTAACGTGTTCACGATGTTCCATGATTCAACATCTCATTTAACATCTTCTTGCATTTGCACTAAGCAGCATCCAACCCCTTGATCATATTTCACACAGGCAATTTCTTCGTCAATTCTGGCGTCGCTCAAGGTCTCCGACCCAGAACGAATCGGAGTCTCTTCTTAAAAATGGCGTCAGAAATTCTCAGCCCGATTTCATTTATTGGTTGCAACAAAAGGTAAACTCCGATTCACAGGATCTTTGCTGTAGCTATAGGTTCAAATCATTTAACGTTTCGAACAATATGACGAACTTTGTCCCTTTCGCTTTCAGGGGCAAACCGATTCGTCCATGAGTGCCGAGTTGAGACAAGTGGCTGATGGATTTAGCTATAGGGTTAAGTCATTTAATGTTTATGATGTGAATGGATATCGCTTTCACACAACAGGATACGAGCAAAGTCGGCCCAATCGAAAAACCACTAATACTGGAGTCTTTACGCCAGGCCAAGATGGGGTCGAGTATTATGAAAGACTTGAAGAAATATACGAACTCAAGTTTCAAGGTTCCGTACCACTGACTCCCGTTATTTTCAAATGCCATTGGTTTGATCCTACATTAACCAGGCGGACCCCAAATGTTGGCCTAGTCGAAATTCGTCAGGATTCAAAGTTACCAGGCGACGATGTCTACATTGTGGCTCAACAGGCCACACAAGTTTATTATCTCTCATATCCGTGCCAAACTGACAAATGTTTTCAGGGTTGGGATGTTGTGTATAAGGTATCGCCACACGGCAAACTTCCTGTCCCAAACAATGAAGACTACAACAATGGCAGAGAGTTCTTTCAAGAAGAAGGACTAGAAGGGAGTTTCGAGATAGACTTAAGTGACGTGATGGGAATGGAAGTGGACAATGAAAGGATTGCTGACGAGGAAGTTGGAGACGAGGTTGAAAATGCTCATGACTTAGAATTACTCGAGCGGCTGCGTTTGGGCAGAGACAGTGAAGATGACATTCCTCCTTCGAATAATGCTGATTACGTCGAGGAGCCTAATAGTGATGATGAGGATTATGATCCAGCTAATCCCGATCATGATGACTATTTCTAGTACATGTATGAACTGAATTATTTAATTCTATGTATATATATTATTTTATTTTGCTTAATTTGCTATGAACCGAATTGTTTAATTCTATGAACTGATTTTGTATATTTGTAGATATATTTATTGTTTATTTTGCATAATTTGGTAAGTACATATTGTTCATTTTTGCTGATTCGTTTACAATTATTCATTGCAGGTTATTGATTCGAAATGCCAGGCGGGGGCAAGATTGGTTTCCTGAGCGCCTTGTACAGGAGTAGTGGTGGAGAGCAAGAGGCTCCTGAGGGGTCCAGTGCAGCAGGGGGGTCCAATGCCTCAGAGGGGTCCAGGAGGCGTTGGGGACAAGGGCCAGGGAGAACGAGAGGAGGTAAGACAGGTGGTGGAGGCTAGGGGAGGATGAGAAGGAGCAGGAGGGAGAGGACACCTCCAGATTTGACGACGACGGCGGCGGCGGAGGAGGAGGAGGAGGAGGATGAGGAGGAGGAGCGGGAGCAGGAGGAGCAGGAGCGGGAGCAGGAGGAGCCGAGACAGGAGGAGGAGGACCAGGAGGAGGACCAGGAGGAGGAGGAGGAGGCAGCAGGAGATATGAGGGCGGTGTGGTTGCGAGGACTGTCGCAACTGCCGCAGCGGCCGATACCTCTTGCGAGACGCCCGATGATTCGACCGGTACCGGACATGTAATACTTTATGTTATGCACAATGGCATTTATTTTTCAATTCATATGTTCAAAATGAAAAGACACTAATACTTTATGTTATACACTTTTACAGGTATTGGATGCGCGTGCAGGCGGGTGCCCACAAAAGGAAGCCCAACGGCATCCTGGGAACCCTATGCAAGGAGCTCTTCCCTGGGCTAGTGATGCATGCCGGGATCCTGGAGTCGGCATACACGTGGGACCACTACATCGCCGTCTCAGATGCAGAAGATCGGGAAGGGAGGTCCTTCGGCAACAAGGCGAGACGGGTGGTGGGAGAATTCTGGGTAAGTCGTCGCACTATATTGGTGAATAGTTACCATATATTTGAAACTCTTTAAATATTGACTGCAATTATCGAGTCTATATGCAGGATTTCTACAGGTGCGAGCCAGGATATGAGGCCATAGCGGCTCAGGTGGCTGACACAGCATGTCGCAAACTAGTGAAGGACATGCACTACGAGACGCGTGTTCAGACGGTAATTACCTACTGCGCCGATGTGGAAAAAAGAAAGGTCGGCAAGGATGTAGCAAGAAATATGTTCCTCACGCGGGAACAATACTTGAGGGTAAATGACGAAATCACTACTCATTTCTTTTGAATTTCGTTTTCGGAAATGTCATCCACTTTGCTTCCATTACGTGTAGGTGCCTCCGAACTGGTGCGTCGGCAAGGGCGCGTGCTGGGAAATGATGGTGGACATGTGGCTTAGCGAGGAGTGGATTCAGCGGCACAACTTATGCCGGGAGCGCCTCTTGTTGATGCAAGGTGTGCCACACCATCAAGGCAGCCGAGGCCTTCTCGAGTACAGGGATGTTTGGGTAAGTCATTACACTTTTTGGTACTTTCAAACTCTAAATTCTGCATTCTCACTAATCATTGTATTCTTTCGCTTTGCTTGCAGTCGGAGTCACATGAAGACCAGGAATGCAACGACTTCCAGGCATACTGTATGGCGCACAAGGGCAGGGCGACGTCCGACGTCTCCTACAACCCGGCGGATCCTCCCGAGGCATACAGCAACCCGAGCGTCCACACGCGCATCACTGAGTACACGGAGATGGGAAAGGCGCTCCATGGGGACACATGGGATCCGGCCACCCAGCCCCTTTCTGGAGAAACCATCATGAAGGCAGGAGGAGGGAAGAAGCACAGCCGTCACTGGATCGCCAACAGCCTTGTCGACACAGCCAGTACGCCGACTCTCTCCTAGCTTCGGGCAAGGACCACCGACTCGACCCCGCCAATACGCCCATCGCCAGCGTGCATGCAATCCATGTTTTTTCTGCTCCATTTGTCGTTCGTTGCTTTTAGTTATCTTTTGTTCGCATTGTAACATTTGGGTGAAATCTTATAGGCCCGGATGGGCGAAGAGACGAAGACGCGGGAGGAGATCGAGGCGAGGCTGGAGGAGGAGCGGACGCTAAGGCAGGAGCGAGAGCGCAGGTGGCAGGAAGAGCGGATGCAGGAGCGGCAGAGGATGGAGCAGGCGCTTCTTGCTGAGTGACAGTCCGCGCAACAACAGATGCAGACCATGTTCTCATACCTCCAAGGCCTTGGCGCGACAATCAACTATCAACCGCCGCCAACGATGCCCTGGCCTCCACCACCGCTGCCACCGCTAGGCCTTCCTTCTATCTTTCCTCCATCTGGCGCTACAGGCACTCATGTGAGTATGATATATAGATTTACTTTGCTTGCACATACTGTCACAAAACAGTCCAAATAATACCGATCAAGTGCACTAATTAACCTTTTAACTTAAACCTCCGCTACTGCACTTCACCAGTACACCCAGACTGCCTGCTTTAACCAGGATCGATTGCATAGGAACTCTCGCCAAAAGACGAGCACAGGTGATTACAAGCAACAACAGTTTTCAAAATTAACTTACAACCATAGTTAAACAAAAGTCTTCAAAAATTAATTTACAAAAAAATTTTACAAGCCAGGGTTACATATCACAAACAGAGTTCACACGCAGCGGAAAGTACAACTAGTTTGAAACAAGCTTCAAAATACAGTACGATAAATAACGTCGATGACCAAAAGACGAACTTCACATCTTGCCCACTGATGTGAGGCTCACCTGCCTGCACTTCACGGAGAAGACGGAACCCACTCGACTGTCCAACCTGGAGGAAGAGGCTGACCACTCCAGGACGCACTGATTTCCTCGAAGTCTTCCGGAATATAGCCTGCTAAAAAGGGTTACAACCAAACCCTGAGTATTCTAATACTCAGCAAGGCTTACCCGTCTATGGGTATACTTAGCCCATTACCTAGACATGCATAGCTCTTTGGCTCTGGGTTATTTTGCTGAAAAGCTACTAACACTGGATCCTTACTTTCAATATTTTACCTCCAATTGTGTTGATAGCTAGAAACTAGGTTTGCCTAATTCTCTATAGCACAAATGGTTAATCATATTATCTTTTCGAGAACATCAACAAAAGTCCAATTTTTCTCTTTCTGTCCATTCAATCCTTACTACGATGCGACGCATTGACCAAGGCTCTCATATCCGCGAGTCACGGCGAATCGATCCGATTTAACCTTGCAAGGTGGACCTAACCAACACGGCACATATATGCCCCGTCGGGCTATACACACCAACCCTTCACATATGCACACCGAATAGGCGAACTGCCCTGCGACCCGGGACTGCTAGCCCCACCGATACCAACGAAGGGTCAGCCATGAGTTTCTGTACTAGCTCCACTGGTGAAGACAGTATCAAGTCCGCCTACCAGTGCGCATATGGTACTGAGCTTACCGGTTTCGACTACCTCCTACTTCCGGCATGCGGTTAGTACTGTTCAATCCTCAGTCAAAGGGCCAACAACAGAACGGTCCTCAATCGACACAGGCGGAGGCTTACTTTCCATAACTTCCATATCCATAACCAATCCATCTCCGCCCGGTCTCCATGTTTCCTTTCTTTTTCTCAAAGATTCATGCTCCAGTAACTTTTTCATAAGTAAGAAGACCTAATTCTCGCGAGTGACAGGAATCACTCGTCTTCTACCGAATCCTAATTAAGCATTGCAGTACTAACGACCTGTATACTAGCAGAGACACTGAGGAACCCTAGGGATCATGCATCTAAGGTTTCAATCAACTCCTAGAAACTTAAATGCACAATAATTATATAACAAAAATTGAATACTGAAATTAAGGGTTATGCACCGGGGCTTGCCTTGCAGGTCAGCAGGGTTAGTGGTTTCTCCGGGAGCTTGATTAACGACTTCTCCTGGCTGCGGTTCTCCTGCGAAAGGCTCCTGGACCGGCCCGGCAATCAGCTCGTAGACGACGTCGGTTTCAGCGTCTACACGAATAAAATATGCCATGCATGAAACTCATGAAAAGGTACAATGAAATGCAACACACACAGTTAAGGGCATAGGCAAGACTGGTAAACAACATTCCAAAACTATGGTTCAAAGGAAAGGTGCCGTGCTGAAATGGGGTTTCGGTTGCTAATTCCTTTTAGCCCGAAGTGTTTTCCTTCGAAACAACCACTATTAAACTCGCTTAGAGCAGCAGGGATCAAAATAGAAACTTGCTTTGATGAGGTTACACATGCATGAAAATTAAATTAGCTAACATCATTTATTGACGATCGAGAGCATTCATTTTAACCCTAGAAAAGAAATTAAACAGCAACAGATCCACGAACATGCACATAGGTTATGCACCTGCAAATTTTTCAGTGGACCACACGTGCAAAGAGTAAGATAACATAAAATTTTCATGATTTATAGACAAACCAACAACCGATACAAAATAACCTAGCTTAAACGCAAACCCTAAATTTAGCAGGGGTAAAAGTGACATTTCACCTGCACAAGTATTTTTCATATGAAGATCTTGATTTTAGAAACCTAACAAAATTTGGATTGCATTTTTAGGATTTTTCCTTGATTTATTAAGCAATTACAAAGTTTCAGCCGAAAATAACAAAGAAATAAATAACCCCACCCCTAATCCTCTGACCCGTGGGCCCCACTTGTCATTGGAACAGAGGGAGCAAAAGGGGGCGCTCCCCTGCTTTGCCTCGCACGCGCGCCAGGGCCGTGGCCACAGCCAGGCTCGGCGGTGGTGCGGCTCCCGCCCGACGGCGGCGGCCGGGCAGCGGCGCGGCCTGGCCGGGCCGCGGTCAGGGCGGGCCAGCGGAGCGAGGGCGCCCGCGGGGCGGCGCAGGGGCGAGCGCGCAGGCGGCCCGCGGCGGCGCCAAGGCCAGGGGCGATGGCAGCTCGCGGCGGCGCGCGGTGGCCGGGCCGTTCCGGCCATGGCGAAGCAAGGCGCCAGCGGGAGGGGGCGGCGCAACGACGAGGGGTGCTCGGCGACCTCGGGGCGCTCGGCGGCAACGAGCAGGCCCACGCAGGGGTGGCGCGCGGCGTGCGCCGGCGGTGCGGGATTCAAGCGGGGATGGGGTTGGGAAGGGAGAGGAGAGCACGGAGAAGCTCACCGGCGACTCGATTTGAGCGGAAGGAGGCCGGAGAGGGGAGTTCGACGGCGAGGGCGAAGTTCGGCGGGCTCGGTGATGACGGCCGGCGGTTGGAAGGCCGATTCGGCCGCGGAGCGGGTCGGTCGGCTCGGGGAAGAGGCGTTGGAGGTGCGGGGTGAGGCGAAGAGGGTTGGGGTGTGGGGAATCGAGAAGGGGCGCGAAGAACAGCGGCGCAGGACGGCCGGAGGACGCCGGCGACGACACTGAGCTCGAGCTCAGCTCGGCGTGCACGCGAGGAAGGTTGGAGAAGGGAATGGTTCGGATAGGGACGGGCACTGGAAGTGGATAAGACGGCTCATGGGGAACGAGGTTTGCCGCGACGGCCGACGCGTGGCGACGCCAACGTCGAGGGCCGGCGGTGCACTGAGCACAAACAGGGGAGTCCCAGTTGACCGAGATTGAGTGATTTTTAGCCGACTTTGACCATCCAAATCTCGAAATTTGATATAAGAACTTGAAATTTGGCCAAAATAGAAGTTGTAGAGAACGATAAGAGCTACAACTTTTGTTTTGGGCGAAAGTTGCTTCGAAGCTCGGATCAGAGACAAAAATGCGATCGAACACTGCTAAATCGATGTTTACCGCGCGAACACGATTTACGCTAACGACAAGATTAACTCCTAATTAGCGAATCTAAGCTCATGATTAGCGCTCAGTAACACTGGGGTGTTACAGCCTTCCCCCCTTAAAGGAATCTCGTCCCGAGATTCACGCGCGTAAGTGACAGATAATGAGGGAAGATATTCGTTAACCAAGGATATTAGCACTATCCTAATCTTACCTTCCCCAAACTGACTTACCTTCGGAAACTTTCTTAGGGGTAGCGCATTCAGCGTGAACCATCCCTTCTCGATGGTACCATGTGCCGGACTTGTTTCTATCGCATTGCTTATTTGACCTCTGACCTTGTGTAGATGGTTCATACTGTGCAGCTAACATCCGAAGCAGATTGCTTGAGTCGCCTCCTGACATACGAACACTGGATAGTATCTTTGCCCAGTTCAGATTATTAGAGGTGCTAACCGAATTCAGTGGATCTTTCCAAGTGGATGAACGGCAGTCCCGGATAAAATGGCCGTATTCGCCACACTTGAAACAAGGTTGACACCCGGTGCAACGACATTTCTTCTTTGATCTCATTGAACTCCGAACCGGTGAACGAGTTCTTGCTCTTATAGCTAGGTCGACATCAGTAGTACTCCTAACTTGCCTTCTACCACGTGGAGAGAAGTCTGTGCATGTAATTTCCCATCCACTCAAGTCTATACTGCCTGCGCTGAGCTTGGGAGTCCGACAATTTACCTGGTGATCTTTAAATCCCATCGGAAGTCGCGATGGTGGCATTAAGGAGTCCGAATAAACATTCTGCGTCTTTTCTTGCTTCCAATTTATTTCCGGTCTGGGGTGAGTATATTCTTCAAGTTCTTCGCTGTGCTCACTTTTCTTTTCTTTGGAGCTGCTTCGTAGACAAGGGCGGTCGTACATCTTGCAACAGTGGCAAGGCTCAAATTGCCTCATTGGTGCTTCGGTTATCACGACTTCGGAGGGTAGAAGGTTGATGTGCCCCTGACCAGGGTCCTTCCTACTACTTCCCGCTGCATACTCCATTATTCACTTGAGAAACAGAATAAAGTGGAGGCATCTTTAGCAGTAGGACAACTTCTATTTCGGGAGGACCCACACAACCTCATACACATAAATAGCTATACACAACATTGCATACACGAGTTTCTAGCCCAAGTAAGCAAGGTCGTTTAGGGAACTCAAGATTACACATGCAGTCCAAAACCAGAATTTCCTACTAAGGTGAAAGGAACTTTCTCTAGCCAGAATTCGCACTTGCTGAGTTTAGCATATAGCTGATGTTCCCTAAGACGCTGGAGTACTATATGAAGATACTGAGCATGTCCTTCTTCTGTCTTGGAATAGATTAAGATATCATCAATGAATACTACGACGAATTTATCCAACTCTGGCATGAACACCGAATTTATGAGATACAGGAAGTAGGCTGGAGCATTGGTTAATCCAAGGGACATGACCATATACTCATAAAGACCATAACGAGTGGAGAATGCTGTTTTTTTTGGAATATCCACCGGTCCGATTTTTATTTGATGATAACCAGATCGTAGATCTATTTTTGAGAATATATTAGCTCCAGCTAGTTGATCATCTCGGTAAATTAACCAAGGTCCTTTGTCTACCACATCTTGTAGTCTTCTAGCATTTTCGTCCATTAGTAGTTCTTTGAAAGATCAAACCCCTTGGTAACTTCGGAAGAAAGACTCACTAGATTTAGGTCCGGTATAGAGATTTTTAGGCAAAACGGCGAACGATAGATGCGGGAAATGCCCATGAGGAAATATCACACCAACACAGTGGTATAAGGGATCATAATCAGCAATCTCCATACCAGCGTGTGTCGAGTAGTATAAGCATGTGTTGATTGCTCAGAGTAGGCTCTTGGTTTCATTGTGGCGCCGTCAGGCATACTTTCAACGAGCATCTCTTGTAGAACATATAGATCGTGCATGTATAAGCATTACAAGATGGAGGGATAGCAAGGAGGTGATCCAAAAACGGGGCATAACAAGAGAGCAACAGGGATTAGCTGCCACAGACTGCAGAGAATAAGATTCTTGCTTAAGCGTCACATACAGCTTGCGTCCACCGATGAGATTACCTGATTACCGATCAACAGGGGATTCGGTCTGGTTGGACAGTAACATGAGATCAAGTCCGCTAACCATTCAGGAACCTACGGAAACTATAAACGAAACCAGCAGACACCTGGAACAAAACTGATGTACCTTCCAGAGACTTACCTGATAAAGCAAAGGCGTGATTTACCACGGAACGATTTTGACGCTAAAGGAGAAAAGGAGATTAGCATTACACAAAACCATTCTTTACATGCAGTCAGGGACGCCTCCTGATGACGACAAAGATTTTAAGAAACAACCGGACTCAATTTCTGCGAGACTCTTCGAGTAGAATAGATAATTGAGTGATGTAAGATTTTCTGTTCAAGAAGAAAAGGTCAAACAAAGCAAGGAATGATGCTGAGACAAGGTAATCAAGCCATCGTAGCGCAGAGATCGCAACACGAGGAGAGCAAATGTCATTGAGATTCATCACAAGGCTCATGAATAACAAGTGAGGGTAAAACGGAAGGATGGCTTAGGAGGTGTTTTCGGAATATCCTTGCTCAGGATTATATTATCTGATGAATTACACAAAACATGCTCCTTTATGCCAGTACAATGCCACCATACCAAGGAATAAAGATAAAATGTTTCACCCATAGTGCAAGGCTTGATGGCTCGGATAATGATGCACTTTGGAATGCATGATTGCAATGCTGGTGCAACACGAGGATAAAATGTTCCATGCACAATGGAATGGTGTATATGAATTGATGCATTAGTTATGATGCTGGCCCAATGATGCATATACCATGGTGCAAAGACGATGATGCCCATGTTTTATGCATATAGAGGTGCATAAAATATGATGCATACACGCATGAGTTTGCGATGCACACAATACAACACGCGTCTTAGGACCGTTCTCTTGCGCGAAACTAACCTCTCGTTAACCCTATACCCTTGAGAGGGATTAGAAGTTAGGACACTAGTAAGGTTGCATAAAAGGGGATTGCAGTGAGTTATGTCACATATACCTTGGCACCAGCGCGCTCCTAGTGGTTCAATCATGTGGCTGCAGCACACATGAGACCCTAGGTTCCGTCGTGGCATCAGGGTTATGTAACTAAACACAACTGCAAGAGAAATCGATAGTAGCAACCCAACAGTGCCAACAGCAAGATAAATTAACGAAACCGAAGACACCCGAAGTGTACTCGGACGCATATCCATTAATCAGCCTACGCATTCCCGATCATGATGCAACACAATGCACTGACCAATGAGGTGATGCAGGATGTTACAATGACTCTACCCAAGAGTTATCATTGTCATAAATCTTTGTAATTTCTCCAAAAATTAACTGAGCAAGAACGAAGGTACACGATTTCAAATGTTGGAATCAAAATGCCCAACATTGAGAGATACTAAAAGATCCATTGGAACATGGATCGAAAGGTTTTGTTGACCGACATCAAAGTTTAGACAGCCAAAAGAGAAAGCAACAACACTTTTGCTGGAATAGATTCAAGGTACAGATCCAGAGTTTGGATTTGAACGACAAGCTAGACTACTGGTAAGGTTCTCACAAAAACTCGAATCCCCTAACTTACAAAAGACCTTCCCAACTCAAGATTAAACTAGCAGATTACGTTGGCCTACTACCACAACACGAACCTAGGAAGACATTCAAGTAAAAACAACACATTTTAGTAAAACAATGTAACAAGCAAGGTGATCAACCAACCAAAGATGAGATGATGCATGCACGTGCTATCGTTTCTCACCCAAGCAAGTACCAAATATGGTATACGAATACGACTAGTGGCACGAATACGTACTCTCCTTATATATACTAGTCGTTCCTACGATCAAGGATTTCATAACACGCTTAACGAAGTTAGTGTTCCTGCAGACAAACCAAAACAACAAGAGAGATATAAATATCCATTTCTGGACCCTTCGTGCCAGCACACACGAACGGCCCCCATGTGTTCTACGCCACACGGGTAACGCATATGCAGTTTCCCACATATTCACCCATACATTACCGTCCACTATAGAGACGGCACCCAAACGTTCGACGCTGAATGGGCAGCGCTGCATACGTCATAACAACGTATTCACTTCCCGTACACTCGCCTTACGGGACATCCAAGGGTAGACGTGTCCCAAGGGTCACGGTCATGGCCAACCGCATGACAGGTTTACATCTCGTAACATTGCCTTACGAAATGGCCGTGATTACAATCACACGATAAGAAATCCGCACTCCATATCAGGCGGCAGATAGCGACAGGCTCGTTTGAATTGAGCCTTATCACCTCCTCGTATGCTCATCATACGGGACCCGCGCACGTATGAAACACGTGGGCTATTCTAAGGACTACCAGAATGCTTACATTGCTTACCTCAGCGTAGGTGCGTCGTTACAATATAGTAGTTGTGCACAAAAGTAAAGTTTAACGGGAAGTAATTGCTGGAAGTGCTGGAATAAATAGATACTTAGATGCCACCTAATTTACAACACATAATTAGGGCATACGAACTATCTATCCTATTCCTTAGCGCATCTAGCGTCAACTTTTCGAAAAAAACCCAAAAGTTTTGTAGTTAAGCACTCAAGTAATCACCCCCCAGTGCAATTAGCTCTGATGCCAGCTGTCACAAAACAGTCCAAATAATACCGATCAAGTGCACTAATTAACCTTTTAACTTAAACCTCCGCTACTGCACTTCACCAGTACACCCAGACTGCCTGCTTTAACCAGGATCGATTGCACAGGAACTCTCGCCAAAAGACGAGCACAGGTGATTACAAGCAACAACAGTTTTCAAAATTAACTTACAACCATAGTTAAACAAAAGTCTTCAAAAATTAATTTACAAAAAAATTTTACAAGCCAGGGTTACATATCACAAACAGAGTTCACACGCAGCGGAAAGTACAACTAGTTTGAAACAAGCTTCAAAATACAGTACGATAAATAACGTCGATGACCAAAAGACGAACTTCACATCTTGCCCACTGATGTGAGGCTCACCTGCCTGCACTTCACGGAGAAGACGGAACCCACTCGACTGTCCAACCTGGAGGAAGAGGCTGACCACTCCAGGACGCACTGATTTCCTCGAAGTCTTCCGGAATATAGCCCGCTAAAAAGGGTTACAACCAAACCCTGAGTATTCTAATACTCAGCAAGGCTTACCCGTCTATGGGTATACTTAGCCCATTACCTAGACATGCATAGCTCTTTGGCTCTGGGTTATTTTGCTGAAAAGCTACTAACACTGGATCCTTACTTTCAATATTTTACCTCCAATTGTGTTGATAGCTAGAAACTAGGTTTGCCTAATTCTCTATAGCACAAATGGTTAATCATATTATCTTTTCGAGAACATCAACAAAAGTCCAATTTTTCTCTTTCTGTCCATTCAATCCTTACTACGATGCGACGCATTGACCAAGGCTCTCATATCCGCGAGTCACGGCGAATCGATCCGATTTAACCTTGCAAGGTGGACCTAACCAACACGGCACATATATGCCCCGTCGGGCTATACACACCAACCCTTCACATATGCACACCGAATAGGCGAACTGCCCTGCGACCCGGGACTGCTAGCCCCACCGATACCAACGAAGGGTCAGCCATGAGTTTCTGTACTAGCTCCACTGGTGAAGACAGTATCAAGTCCGCCTACCAGTGCGCATATGGTACTGAGCTTACCGGTTTCGACTACCTCCTACTTCCGGCATGCGGTTAGTACTGTTCAATCCTCAGTCAAAGGGCCAACAACAGAACGGTCCTCAATCGACACAGGCGGAGGCTTACTTTCCATAACTTCCATATCCATAACCAATCCATCTCCGCCCGGTCTCCATGTTTCCTTTCTTTTTCTCAAAGATTCATGCTCCAGTAACTTTTTCATAAGTAAGAAGACCTAATTCTCGCGAGTGACAGGAATCACTCGTCTTCTACCGAATCCTAATTAAGCATTGCAGTACTAACGACCTGTATACTAGCAGAGACACTGAGGAACCCTAGGGATCATGCATCTAAGGTTTCAATCAACTCCTAGAAACTTAAATGCACAATAATTATATAACAAAAATTGAATACTGAAATTAAGGGTTATGCACCGGGGCTTGCCTTGCAGGTCAGCAGGGTTAGTGGTTTCTCCGGGAGCTTGATTAACGACTTCTCCTGGCTGCGGTTCTCCTGCGAAAGGCTCCTGGACCGGCCCGGCAATCAGCTCGTAGACGACGTCGGTTTCAGCGTCTACACGAATAAAATATGCCATGCATGAAACTCATGAAAAGGTACAATGAAATGCAACACACACAGTTAAGGGCATAGGCAAGACTGGTAAACAACATTCCAAAACTATGGTTCAAAGGAAAGGTGCCGTGCTGAAATGGGGTTTCGGTTGCTAATTCCTTTTAGCCCGAAGTGTTTTCCTTCGAAACAACCACTATTAAACTCGCTTAGAGCAGCAGGGATTAAAATAGAAACTTGCTTTGATGAGGTTACACATGCATGAAAATTAAATTAGCTAACATCATTTATTGACGATCGAGAGCATTCATTTTAACCCTAGAAAAGAAATTAAACAGCAACAGATCCACGAACATGCACATAGGTTATGCACCTGCAAATTTTTCAGTGGACCACACGTGCAAAGAGTAAGATAACATAAAATTTTCATGATTTATAGACAAACCAACAACCGATACAAAATAACCTAGCTTAAACGCAAACCCTAAATTTAGCAGGGGTAAAAGTGACATTTCACCTGCACAAGTATTTTTCATATGAAGATCTTGATTTTAGAAACCTAACAAAATTTGGATTGCATTTTTAGGATTTTTCCTTGATTTATTAAGCAATTACAAAGTTTCAGCCGAAAATAACAAAGAAATAAATAACCCCACCCCTAATCCTCTGACCCGTGGGCCCCACTTGTCATTGGAACAGAGGGAGCAAAAGGGGGCGCTCCCCTGCTTTGCCTCGCACGCGCGCCAGGGCCGTGGCCACAGCCAGGCTCGGCGGTGGTGCGGCTCCCGCCCGACGGCGGCGGCCGGGCAGCGGCGCGGCCTGGCCGGGCCGCGGTCAGGGCGGGCCAGCGGAGCGAGGGCGCCCGCGGGGCGGCGCAGGGGCGAGCGCGCAGGCGGCCCGCGGCGGTGCCAAGGCCAGGGGCGACGGCGGCTCGCGGCGGCGCGCGGTGGCCGGGCCGTTCCGGCCATGGCGAAGCAAGGCGCCAGCGGGAGGGGGCGGCGCAACGACGAGGGGTGCTCGGCGACCTCGGGGCGCTCGGCGGCAACGAGCAGGCCCACGCAGGGGTGGCGCGCGGCGTGCGCCGGCGGTGCGGGATTCAAGCGGGGATGGGGTTGGGAAGGGAGAGGAGAGCACGGAGAAGCTCACCGGCGACTCGATTTGAGCGGAAGGAGGCCGGAGAGGGGAGTTCGACGGCGAGGGCGAAGTTCGGCGGGCTCGGTGATGACGGCCGGCGGTTGGAAGGCCGATTCAGCCGCGGAGCGGGTCGGTCGGCTCGGGGAAGAGGCGTTGGAGGTGCGGGGTGAGGCGAAGAGGGTTGGGGTGTGGGGAATCGAGAAGGGGCGCGAAGAACAGCGGCGCAGGACGGCCGGAGGACGCCGGCGACGACACTGAGCTCGAGCTCAGCTCGGCGTGCACGCGAGGAAGGTTGGAGAAGGGAATGGTTCGGATAGGGACGGGCACTGGAAGTGGATAAGACGGCTCATGGGGAACGAGGTTTGCCGCGACGGCCGACGCGTGGCGACGCCAACGTCGAGGGCCGGCGGTGCACTGAGCACAAACAGGGGAGTCCCAGTTGACCGAGATTGAGTGATTTTTAGCCGACTTTGACCATCCAAATCTCGAAATTTGATATAAGAACTTGAAATTTGGCCAAAATAGAAGTTGTAGAGAACGATAAGAGCTACAACTTTTGTTTTGGGCGAAAGTTGCTTCGAAGCTCGGATCAGAGACAAAAATGCGATCGAACACTGCTAAATCGATGTTTACCGCGCGAACACGATTTACGCTAACGACAAGATTAACTCCTAATTAGCGAATCTAAGCTCATGATTAGCGCTCAGTAACACTGGGGTGTTACACATACATATTCAAATTTTGAGATACTTTATGTCAATATATCATGTGCTATATCTGAAAGAACATCTAGACTCACTTAGTGGTTGGTTGATTAATGACATATGCTTTAATAAGAATGATTAGAAGGTATCACAGCTGATATATACATGAGCTAAGTCAAGGATATGAAAGTTGAAAAGCGGCTATTCATTTAATATTTTATCTTTTCAAATTGAGTTTAGGAATGTCATACTATCAAGAGGGATATGAACTCTTACAATTTTCTCAAGATGTAATCCTATGTCCATTTTTTTTTTGCAGAATCAATCGATTGGGGGTCAAATGAGCCTCCGGACGAGAATTCACCAGCACCGGCGGCGTCGCAGTGGCCACCTAGCTGATTTAGAGTTGTTCATGATATTTGTTCTACAGACTTGTGCTTGTTGGACTAGACTTGTTTAATTTGTTGGACTTGTGCTTGTTGAATGTTAAAATTATGGCATCGATGTTGGACTTGTGCTATTTGTGATATTCGTGCGATGTAGCGTGAGATATTTGTGTTATTATGTGATATTTGTGGTGGACGTGCCTTATATATGCTGTATTAAATGTCCGGAATGTACATATGTTGTATTTGTGATGATGAATGTGGTTATTACACAATAAACAAAATAAATAAAAAAACAGCAAGCTTTGCCGAGTGTGTTTTTACCCAGACACTCGGCAAAGCAACTATTTTTCTATTTACTAGAAAAAGGGTTCGCCGAGTGCATTTACTTAGGCACTCGGCGAAGTTTGAAACTTTGCCGAGTGCCAGAAGCGTGGCACTCCGCCAAGAGCCAAACTTCGCCGAGTGCCAGTGTGGCAGCACTTGGCAAAGCTCGAAACTTCGCCGAGTGCTGCTAGCTTGGCACTCGGCGAAGTTTGAATCTTTGCCGAGTGCCACGCGTCTGGCACTCGGCAAAGTTTTCGACCCCGTCCCGTTCGTCCCGTTCGCCCGTTCCATTCGCCAGTTTGCCTGTTCGTCCGTCCCGTTTTAACTTTTTTTGCCGAGTGCGGCTTGGCACACGGCAAAGGTTTGCCGAGTGCCTTTCCGGCTTCGCCGGTAGAAGAAATGCCGTGTGCGCTTCGACGAGTGCTACACTCGGCAAAGAAGTTGCCGAGTGTTTTTCGGCCTTTGCCGAGTGTCTGACACTTGGCAAAGTACGCGAGTCCGGTAGTGTATGGTCACAAATACTCCACATGGATGTATATATTTTGCCACATTGGCACATGGTGTGGACGGTTTTATCCATGTAACTCCCTATCCTCTTCACTCTCATCTAAATTTTAGCCATGCATTTCCTGTATCTTTGACATCAATGAAAATATTTAAAAACTTTAACAATGGGTGACAAAGTGTATCAGTTTCTTAAGCCAAGTTATGTGCTAATCTAACTTTGACGAGTGAATTATATGTGCATAATAACAGTAAAGTCTAAAATTTTTGCAATTTCTCTGGCTTTACATATGGTTGATTACGGTAATTAGATAAACCTAGTACTAGTATATTAATACTATTTTTACTTTTTTTTCATTTCTAGTGTTGTTGATATTTTTTTTTCTTGAAGTGCATAGTAAATCATTGGAAAGTACCAAGCAAAGCCGCAAATGTTTCTTTTAATCCTTTTACTTCCAAAACCAGAACTAATGAAGTGTGTATAGTAGAAACAACGACTCTAGCATGATCTTGTCGCCAAACTTTGATTAAAAAAATATATACTTAGTTCATTAAGCTTTTATAATCTTCTCATTGATATTAAAGAATTAAAAGTTGCACGCTGGTGAAGACTTACATGGGCCGTGTTTGGATCGCACTAGGATCCTAGCGCGCACGTTTTCCGAAAAGGGAATCTTGCTTGAATTGGAGTACTAAATGAAGGCTATTTGCAAAAAATTTTCAGAGATGGATGTAACTTTTCGCGACGAATCTAATGATGGTAATTAATTGGTGATTGACTACAGTGATGCTACAGTAATCATCCTCTAATCACGCGGCCAAAGGCCTCATTAATTTCTTCAAGGTTCCTATAGCGCAGGGGTTCTGGAGTTGGTTCTACAAACTGACTTTGTTTGACACCGTAATTAGCGGTCAAAGTTACTACATTTCCTAGTATAGTCCAAACCAAACAACAAGGCCATGAGAAGGGGGGTAAACATAGAGGGTTACGTGCATAAAACCATCCACATCACTTGCTAAGTTGGCAAAATACATCTACGCAGAGTACATGTGACCTTATATGCACACATTTGACATGGTTGGGTAACAGTATGCACGTTTTTCTACTTGTTGGACCAAAGTGATTCATGCATACAAATTATTGTATTGTAGGTGTAATTTACTCTAATTTCTAGTACATAAGAGTGAATGAGGTGGCTTCTTCTTTATTAACATTGATTCGATTTTTTTCATTTTTTTTGATTTTTTGCTCCCAGTCAGCTATATTTTACATGGACTACTCTTAAGTATTCCTTTCCCAATGCATAGGGAGTCAAATTTATTATTTATTGAAAACTTAGTTATATAATTTGTACTTGACCTACAGACTCCTTATTTTGGTACTTCACTTTTCACGATCATACGAAGATGGAATGGCAATTTTTCTTTATTTTAATTCCAAATTTGGGTATGAAGGTAATATCTAGAACTTGAGAGCAAAATTTTTCAATTGGTAATTTTAAATTTAGGTTCTAATTAACTGTATTTCACACATACCCCTTTTTTAGTATTTTAGTGTCTAATGCATATAGAAGTCAAAGTATTATTATTATTATTATTATTATTATTATTATTATTATTATTATTATTAATTCCAAATGTTCCTATTTCATAGGTGTATTTAACTGGACCCTATATTTACATACTTTACTTCCAAGTTCGTTTGGAACCAAACTGCTAATTTTCTTTTATTTGAAGTCTAAATTTAGTAATAGTTATCAATAGTGTTCACATGTGAGGATCCTCAGAGTTGACAGAAACCTGCAACTTGTAGGCTTGAATTTTGCCAGAAGCCCAGAACTTGGTTGACCCTTGCGCACGGATGTCTTAGCATGCTACCGCTGACAGTTTTATTTTTTTCATTACTACAAATATTTTTCCTTTCCATGGTCTTCTTCAGAAACATGATTGGCAATGGTACTACTTAATTCTCCAGTCAATAGTAGCTCATCTAGTGATCTTTCGACCTTTTTTTTAAATCTTTGCTTCAGTCCCCTGTCGTCTCCCCCCGCACGCACTAGGTTCTGGAGCTAGCCCAGCGGGGGCACCGGCCATGCATGCAGCCGTGGGTCTGTGGCTGGGGTGGGGCGGTGGACGGTGGTTGTTGCTCAAAGCTAGCTCACCTAAGATCCTGTCTGGTATACATCGATCGTACCTCCACTGTGATTCGGTTGCAAAGCTCTCTTCCACCGGAATGCATGCATATGGAAGCGTCTAGAACCGAGACCCGATCGACGGGGTGATCATGGCGGCCGGCGGCCCCAACCTAGGTACCTCAGCTCCGAATTGTTTCTTCAAGCCGCACCATCGTTCTGCTAACCTACCGTAAGGGGACCCGGCCTCCTAGGACCATGGGTGCTGGGTGGTAGTGGTAGGGTACCTAGGCATCGCATCAGGCAGCACCCATCTTGTGCACGACGCGTGTGCGCACTGGATCTCAGCAGGGATTCGCCACGCGTGTCCTCCCGGGATCTATCGCTGCCGATTCAGCTACTCGGGCTGATGAAAGCTACCAGGCAACATGGATGAGGATGACACGGATCATCGGAGCCTCGGAGGTCGCCGCCCATGATGATTTGTGCGTTGATGGTCATGGTAGCAGCAGTGACACGTTGCTAATTGCTTGGGCAGTTGCTTCCAATGCGCAGATGGCGTCGCCGTCGTCTGTGGGACGTGTTCTGCTGAACATTCGATCCGGCCGCTGAAGCAGTGATTGCGAACTCTGCAAGGTCGTGGTGCCGCCTGCCTTAATTACAAAATTCACGTAGGAGTGGTAAAGGACTTTAATTTTTAGTTTAAATAATCTAAAGGCCGGGCTTTAAAAAGGTCGGGCTCTAATTTTATTATAATTTTAAGCTAAAAATTTAAGGGTCAAGTTGGATTGTTGTGAAGAGAGCGTTAGAGCTATGATCCATTACCAACCCTAAATCCAGGAGGCAAAGTAGGAGAACCTAGGGGTTGGCTAGTTTACAGTCGACTGTAGTGAGAGGTTCCCTACGGTCAATTTTCAAACTTTTTTTTCATTTTTGGTAACTTTTTGTCGTTTTTTGTTTAAAAAAAAGTTTAACAAAAATTTCATTTTTTTTTGGAGAGATATAAAATAATTTCAAGAAAAAAATTGGGAGAGATGGAAAAAAATTTAAGAAAATTTTTGAAGAGAGACAAAAAGAAAAAATAATGAGAAAAAATTGATAAAAAAGTTTTGCGAAACGAATTGAAAAGATTTGAAGAAAAAAAATTACATCAAAAAAATTGAGCTAGAAAACTTTTTGTTCAGATTGTAAAAAATAAAGAAAAAAACAACCGGCACCGCCGCCGCCTCCCCGCCATCGGCCTCGCCGCGCCGCTTCGCCTCCGGTCATCGCCACCACCGCCGTCGCCGGCCCTCGCCGTGCCTCTTCCCCAGCGCCGCCGCCGTGCCGCTCGCCCTGGGGGACGGAGCTCCCCTAGCGCCGCCGCCGCACCGCTCGTCTGGGGGACGGAGCTCCCCAAGCGCCGCCGCCGCGCCGGTTGCCCTGGGGGCCACACACTAGTAGGGAATCTCACAAATATGACAATTCATTTTTGTCACAGTAGGCTATCGAAACATCACTGAAGATGTTTTGTGACGAATTAGTGACGAAAACTCATTCGTCATGCATATGCCGTCACATTTATCCCACCGTGACGAAATTGACAAATTCGTCATAGAAGTGAACTTTTTAATGACGAAACGGCCTTTGTCATCGAACAGACGATCTTCAGTGACAAAATATTTACGTAATAGTTGATGACCAGATCCGTCATTAAAGGCTATGCCACGTGGCATGGCCACGCCTGCAGCTGAGGTGGCATGTGATGACACGCTGGCGGGTGACGTGGCGCCACCTTGGATGCTGACATGGCACCACCATGGATGCTGATGTGGCACCACACTGTTCAGCCACATGTCACATTTTTATTGGGCCACGTGTCTTTTTTTTATAATTATATTGGGAAATGTATTGCTTTTCATTATTATACCACGTGTCACTTTTTCTTCATCACAGAGGGCATTGCAAAAACGTCACCGAAGGCAATGCAAATTCGTCATAGAAGCCACAACCAATTCATCACAAATTTTGTCAAATCACTTATTAGCATAGATCTCAGATTTCAACACCTCCGGTACATCACAATGAGCTACAAAAGTACAACTTCACATAACTTTGTTCATCATACATAATTGACTCATCATAAATCAAGTTCACTAGAAACAGCTTGTGCACTAGATCTTGGTGCCTCACCATCAGCTACAGTTGCAGCTTTCAAAGTCTCCATATTAGACTGAAAAAATACAAGGAATATTAGGTGTGATATAGAGTAGCAAGTGGATGTGCTATACAGGCTGTGAGATGTGCAACAATAATATAATGCATACATTTCTGATGACCACATCTGATTATCAATACAACACTCGAGTACAACTATTAGTTTGATCAGATATATGAAGAGGAAACTAATGGAAAAATAGTACATATTTGCTAAGCAATGCTCATGCAGTTAAATTACAGAGCCCATTGCATAGATAAATTTTTTTACAAGATGGATTAGAGCAAGATCTAATTTATACCAGTACCAAATAACTGGTGGCGTTGACACAGCTTGACAGAAAAGTAAGGCACAACCCCAACTCACATTTACAATTTCAGGCATTTTGATTACGACTATCCACAAGTCCAGTATAAAGTGTTGCAAGATAGTACAGTTAATACTAGAAAAGTTTTCCCAAGCCTAGGAAAGTGCCTACAGGAAAGACAGGGAACACTAGATTTAAGGAACAAAACTTTCATGTGCACACAACATAACATACAAATTGTCCTATGTTACTTGTTGGAACTAGTTATTAGGGTCCAAACAAAGGCAATAGATATGGCCAACTAATCCCAATATAAGTTGTGGAAGGAAACTTCTTAACACCAAAAATTTCAATGATTAAAATGTTGACATGTGGTGATAACTACTAACCCATGTGCACAGATGAACTATAGATAAAACATGGTTCATGTGCATAGCAGAAATAAAAAAATGGTCATACCATTCCATTCCAGAATGCATTGAAGGTGGAACTCATGTTTGCATACAGTCAACTAGATAGAAAAAGAACAACAAAATGGTTAAGAAGAATATCCACAAAATAGAAGGGTCACTCTCATAGAAAGCTTGAAGGCGAATGTTACATGCATCCTAAATGCCACCCTCCACAAAAATAGCACATACCTAATGCTCTGCCATGAAACCATAGCACTTTAGCTTAGCCTGCAATCACAACAAAACCACAGCTCCTAACTGAATTCTTGCAGACTTGCAATAAAACCAACTTTGCACACGAGCTATTTCTGCAAATGTTCTGCAACCTAATGCTCTGTCACGTTCTTATGTGCATATATACCGAAATTAGTATCATGAATCAGGGGGGAGGTTGATGAGTTAATTAGTGAGCTTACCTGATTAGAGATTCTGCCATGGCTCGTGTTGTCTCTGCAGCAGTACAATGGTCAGCTCAGCAACAGCAAGCATGACATTGACCTAGCAGCAGTTGAGCACAAATTAGAATAGAAAGCCGAGAGGGAGAGAAGGGGATTAGAGAGAGGAAGTAACCTAGAAATCTAGAAAGATGGGATGCAGTGTGATCCATCCCGGAGGAGAGCGCCTCCTGGAGCTCCTCGACGAAGGGCCCGAGGAGCCGAATTCGGCGCGACTTGCGCAGGCACGAGCGGAGCCCGGCCGCGGGGCCAGCTACAGCAGCACGGTCGGCGGCAAAGTGCGACCCGAGGAAGGGCCGGTGGCAGAGGAGGAGGCGCGAGGTGGACGAGGTGGAGAGGACTGCGCCGCATTGAGAGCCACCACACGGAGCCTCCTCCGGAGCAGAAATGGAAAACGAAGAAGGTTATGGGCCAACATCTTTGCAAGTATGGATTTACGCCGTACTATACCCAATGGATCTTTCATGGTGAAGGCCACCGTATGAGGGACGAGGTCGTGAGGCAACGCATCGATGATTGTGATGCTGATGGTGGGGTTGGAGACATGTTACATGACTATCATGAAGCACATTTCGGTGAAGGACCGCAGGAGGAGGAGCCAGAGGCATCCGCAAAGGCGTATTTCGAGATGTTGGAGGCTGCACAGAAACCACTTCACGGTCATACAAAGGTTTCACAGCTGGATGGCATCGGACGGCTAATGGCCTTGAAGTCTCAGTTTAGCCTAAGCCGAGACGCCTTCGACAGTCTATTGACCGTGTTTGGAAGCATGCTTCCAGAAAATCACATTCTGCCAAAGTCAATGTATCAGGCACAGAAAATTCTCGGTGCACTTAAGATGCCATATGAGCAGATACATTCTTGTCCAAATGGGTGTATCTTATTTAGGAAGGAGCATGAGAAAGATGCTTACTATCCAAAATGTAAAGCCTCTAGGTTCCTCGAAGTGGACTCTGGTGATGGTCAGCCTAAGAAGCAGCTCACGATTCCCGTGAAAATCCTACGCTACCTTCCTTTCATTCCGAGGATCCAACGACTATTCATGACTGAGGAATCCGCGCAACAGATGACCTAGCACAAGAAAGGTGTTCGATACAACCCTGACAAGATGGTGCATCCATCCGATGGTGAGTCATGGAAGAATTTTGATTGGATTCATCGTGACAAGGCTAATGAAGCTTGTAATGTACGTATTGCGCTTGCAACAGATGGGTTCAATCCTTATGGGATGGTGGCCGCCTCGTACTCATGCTGGCCTGTGTTGTTATCCCTCTGAATCTCCTCCAGGGGTCCTATTTCAACGACAGTCCATATTCGTGTCGTTGATTATTCCAGAGCACCCGGGGAATAAAATGAGTGTTTACATGGAGCCTCTGATTGATGATTTGGTCAAGGCATGGGACGAAGGGATGTGGACCTATGATCGAGCAACAAAGACAAATTTTAGAATATGTTTGGTACCAATTCTCCCTGCGTGACTTACCCGCGTATGGCATATTCTGCGGATGGTGTACTCACGGGAAGTTCCCTTGTCCAACATGCAAGGCAGCTCTGCAGTTCATCTGGTTGAGGAAGGGGGGGGGGGGGGGTAAGTATTCGTCGTTTGACAAACATCGACAATTCCTCCCCGCTGACCATCCTTTTAGACAAGACGTTAAGAGCTTCACGAAAGGTGTAAAAGTTACAGAAATTGCACCGCCGATCATGACGGGTGATGCGATTCATGCTCAGATAGACGCTCTCTGAGTCAACGATGGCGGTGGTTTTGTTGGGTACGGTGAGGAACATGCTTGGACTTAGAAGTCTGGGCTGTGGAGGCTCCCTTATATTGATGATATTCTGCTTCCACACAACATTGATGTGATGCATACTGAAAAGAATTGGGGGAGGCACTTTTTGGAACAGTCATGGACATTTCTGATAAGACGAAGGACAACATAAAGGCAAGAGAGGATCTGGCAATGTTGTGCGATAGACCAAGATACGAAATGAGGACTCCTGGACCCGGGAGGAAATGGAAGAAGACACAGGCCGACTTCGCCCTCACGAGGGCCCAGAAGAAAGAAGCACTAGAGTGGATCCAAAAGTTACAATTTCCCGATGGATATGCAGCGAATCTTAGGAGGGGTATGAACTTGACTACTATGCGAATCAACGGGCTAAAGAGTCATGACTACCATATATGGATTGAGCGGCTTCTTTCTTCCGGTGATGGTTTGAGGCTACTTACCTAATAATGTATGGCTCGTGCTACCAGAGTTGAGCAATTTTTTCCATCAGCTTTGTGCTAAGGAGTTATCTCGGGCTGTTATTGCGGACATGGAAAAAATGGCTCCCGTGTTGCTCTGTAAGTTGGAGAAGATCTTTCCACCAGCCTTCTTCAGCCATTTAAGAAAGATCTTGCTGCAGTAAGATTTTGTTTAAGTTGAAACAGAAACTGAATTGCAGAGCATGAGTCAGCTTGGTTTCTGTAATTAATGGCACGTGATTATCCTGAAATACAGTAGTTGTTTAAGAATATTACCCTTCCAGAAGAACCATTTTGTTTATGAATATTTCTAGCTAGCAAGGAGCTACTTGTTCAGGCTACTCTAGGTAGCATGTTCAAGAAGGCAGAATATTAAAAAAATTAAGATGCAAAACAAAGACAAAGTAATCTTTTCTCTGACTTTGATTGGATACAAAGATAAATTACAAAATCAACTTTTACATCTTGCAGACACACATTGACATGAACAAATGTAAGAAGAGAAGAAGGGGGAAATGAAATGAAGCAAGCTGCTTTCGATCTCCCTGACGGCAAAAGGAGTGAGCAGCCGCTTGCTGCTACCTGGAGTAGTGGTCACTGAACCGCTTCCTCATGGATCTCTGCAATGAATATCTGTGTTCTTTACATTTCTCTATTTTTTTGTCTTTCCAGATTGGTTTACCAGATTAAGTGTTTGTCACTATGTAATTTGATCAGAAGAAGAAATTCATGTCATCTTGAGTAGAGCAGTGGTGTTACATGACCTGTTTCTCTTTTTTTTGGTTTTCTAAATCATCATCAGAGATGTGTCTGACTGATATGCGTCACTTTGACGGTGCTGTACTGCAATAAAAAAAGATCATTTGCTGTGATGTTAGGGTCCACGTACTCATGCTTTTGTTCACAAGCTAAATGGCTCGTATGATCTATGACGAATGAATTCGTTGTTTTGTGACGATGCGTTGCCTTTCGTCATAATTTTTTAGTGCCTGAGCTCCGTCACCAATGATTTATGACAAACTCTAAAATTTCATCATTGATAGACTATGTTTCATGACAAAATATGTGAACGTCACGAGGTAATCGTCATAGATAAGCAGATTTCTACTAGTGACAGCTCTCCAGCGCCGCCGTCGCGGTGCTCGCCCTGGGGGCGGAGCTCCCCCAGCGATGCCGCCGCGTCAGTCGCCCCTGGGTGGCGCCGCCCGCCCCTGCCCGAGAAGGTGCGCTAGATCCAGAGAAGAAGAAAGTGAAAAGAGATAGAGAGGAAAGGGAATGGAGAAAGAGGCGGTCCGCTGTCGGCAGAGGAATTGATAACATCATGTGGTTGTGGGGTCCACCGCATTGATGAAAATTGACTGTGCCTCTCCAAACTTGCGGTCACCCGCAAAAACAGCTTTGGGGAGAACCTCGTTGACTCCATTGCATGTTATTATATTTCTGACTTCTGATGGCCGTTTGGAACTTTGGATGTGGACTACTCTGAACTGTTTGTCCGGTTGTTTGTTCACGTCAATCTTTTTTTTTTTTGGTCACGTCAAATTACATAGCTCGGCAGAGGCGGAGCTCCCCATTAGTCACGGTGGGGCAGCTGCCCCACCTATCGCAGGCGGGAAGCCCCTAGTACACCTCTCTTGTTTCTCAGGTATGTGGTCGCGAGGAGCAGAGACACTGCATCCCAGCCTCTGGCGGCACTACATCCAACATCGTTTTTGGGAGATGGATGTGCGTGCGAAGGCCAATGGCCCGGTAGGAGAGAGCTCACCAGCCCAACAAATGCCCACGGCATCTGGGAATAATCACTGGCCGATCTAACTCTTGATCCCTAATTTGTCTTGCGGCTGTCTAAGCTATGCGGGTGACGGACAACAGCGAACACGACCCTGTCACCGTCACCGCGTCGCACATCACGGCATCAAGCTACAGCCCTACGCCTGTGTGCCCCTAGAGCGTCGTCGCCGCCGCCATCCTAGCTGCAGCATGCCGAAGCCCGTTGCTGCCGCCCACTGGTACCCTTTGCTAGCTGCACCTCTTTCTGCCGGCTGCCTGGTGCCGCCAACGCGCCAGGCGCCTGCAGCGCCGGCTACTGCAGGCCGGTGCTCTATGGCTGTTCGATCTGTCGGAACTTGTGCTAGTCCATAATCGTCCTAGACATGATGGTCCTAGAACAATCAAGGCACTGTCGCCGATCTCATCACCGGCCCGTCCAGTGACCTGTGAGGAGCCAAATATTTTTAGAGGTATCTTGTGCCCCACCTAAATTTTTGGGCGAGCTCCGCCACTGTAGCTCGGCATACAAATATACAATTGAATCGAATTTGCAGTTTCCCGTTGCTTTTAGTCTCATTGAAAAAGAAGTCTGTAAGGTTCCAATAGCCCTGCTCACTCTCTGACTTGGCTTGTGCTATAGTATGGCTTATTTAGGGAACGGTATAAGATTAGCGAGGTCGAAACTGGATTTACGAGTCCAAAAAAAATACACCGCGGAATTAAACTATGATAGAAATTTGTTAAGTTGGTTTAGGTAAAATTGCCAGCAAACATGAAGTCATGGTGAGTGCTACCTGACATGCCTAATTGACCTTCTTGGCCCCATGCTAAAGCCAGAGGTTGAGAGTAGCTACAATTATTGCAAAATATCTCTCAGCTTCATAATCACTCTCAATCTGATTGGTGAATAGTTACCATATATTTGAAACTCTTTAAATATTGACTGCAATTATCGAGTCTATATGCAGGATTTCTACAGGTGCGAGCCAGGATATGAGGCCATAGCGGCTCAGGTGGCTGACACAGCATGTCGCAAACTAGTGAAGGACATGCACTACGAGACGCGTGTTCAGACGGTAATTACCTACTGCGCCGATGTGGAAAAAAGAAAGGTCGGCAAGGATGTAGCAAGAAATATGTTCCTCACGCGGGAACAATACTTGAGGGTAAATGACGAAATCACTACTCATTTCTTTTGAATTTCGTTTTCGGAAATGTCATCCACTTTGCTTCCATTACGTGTAGGTGCCTCCGAACTGGTGCGTCGGCAAGGGCGCGTGCTGGGAAATGATGGTGGACATGTGGCTTAGCGAGGAGTGGATTCAGCGGCACAACTTATGCCGGGAGCGCCTCTTGTTGATGCAAGGTGTGCCACACCATCAAGGCAGCCGAGGCCTTCTCGAGTACAGGGATGTTTGGGTAAGTCATTACACTTTTTGGTACTTTCAAACTCTAAATTCTGCATTCTCACTAATCATTGTATTCTTTCGCTTTGCTTGCAGTCGGAGTCACATGAAGACCAGGAATGCAACGACTTCCAGGCATACTGTATGGCGCACAAGGGCAGGGCGACGTCCGACGTCTCCTACAACCCGGCGGATCCTCCCGAGGCATACAGCAACCCGAGCGTCCACACGCGCATCACTGAGTACACGGAGATGGGAAAGGCGCTCCATGGGGACACATGGGATCCGGCCACCCAGCCCCTTTCTGGAGAAACCATCATGAAGGCAGGAGGAGGGAAGAAGCACAGCCGTCACTGGATCGCCAACAGCCTTGTCGACACAGCCAGTACGCCGACTCTCTCCTAGCTTCGGGCAAGGACCACCGACTCGACCCCGCCAATACGCCCATCGCCAGCGTGCGTGCAATCCATGTTTTTTCTGCTCCATTTGTCGTTCGTTGCTTTTAGTTATCTTTTGTTCGCATTGTAACATTTGGGTGAAATCTTATAGGCCCGGATGGGCGAAGAGACGAAGACGCGGGAGGAGATCGAGGCGAGGCTGGAGGAGGAGCGGACGCTAAGGCAGGAGCGAGAGCGCAGGTGGCAGGAAGAGCGGATGCAGGAGCGGCAGAGGATGGAGCAGGCGCTTCTTGCTGAGTGACAGTCCGCGCAACAACAGATGCAGACCATGTTCTCATACCTCCAAGGCCTTGGCGCGACAATCAACTATCAACCGCCGCCAACGATGCCCTGGCCTCCACCACCGCTGCCACCGCTAGGCCTTCCTTCTATCTTTCCTCCATCTGGCGCTACAGGCACTCATGTGAGTATGATATATAGATTTACTTTGCTTGCACATACTGTCACAAAACAGTCCAAATAATACCGATCAAGTGCACTAATTAACCTTTTAACTTAAACCTCCGCTACTGCACTTCACCAGTACACCCAGACTGCCTGCTTTAACCAGGATCGATTGCATAGGAACTCTCGCCAAAAGACGAGCACAGGTGATTACAAGCAACAACAGTTTTCAAAATTAACTTACAACCATAGTTAAACAAAAGTCTTCAAAAATTAATTTACAAAAAAATTTTACAAGCCAGGGTTACATATCACAAACAGAGTTCACACGCAGCGGAAAGTACAACTAGTTTGAAACAAGCTTCAAAATACAGTACGATAAATAACGTCGATGACCAAAAGACGAACTTCACATCTTGCCCACTGATGTGAGGCTCACCTGCCTGCACTTCACGGAGAAGACGGAACCCACTCGACTGTCCAACCTGGAGGAAGAGGCTGACCACTCCAGGACGCACTGATTTCCTCGAAGTCTTCCGGAATATAGCCTGCTAAAAAGGGTTACAACCAAACCCTGAGTATTCTAATACTCAGCAAGGCTTACCCGTCTATGGGTATACTTAGCCCATTACCTAGACATGCATAGCTCTTTGGCTCTGGGTTATTTTGCTGAAAAGCTACTAACACTGGATCCTTACTTTCAATATTTTACCTCCAATTGTGTTGATAGCTAGAAACTAGGTTTGCCTAATTCTCTATAGCACAAATGGTTAATCATATTATCTTTTCGAGAACATCAACAAAAGTCCAATTTTTCTCTTTCTGTCCATTCAATCCTTACTACGATGCGACGCATTGACCAAGGCTCTCATATCCGCGAGTCACGGCGAATCGATCCGATTTAACCTTGCAAGGTGGACCTAACCAACACGGCACATATATGCCCCGTCGGGCTATACACACCAACCCTTCACATATGCACACCGAATAGGCGAACTGCCCTGCGACCCGGGACTGCTAGCCCCACCGATACCAACGAAGGGTCAGCCATGAGTTTCTGTACTAGCTCCACTGGTGAAGACAGTATCAAGTCCGCCTACCAGTGCGCATATGGTACTGAGCTTACCGGTTTCGACTACCTCCTACTTCCGGCATGCGGTTAGTACTGTTCAATCCTCAGTCAAAGGGCCAACAACAGAACGGTCCTCAATCGACACAGGCGGAGGCTTACTTTCCATAACTTCCATATCCATAACCAATCCATCTCCGCCCGGTCTCCATGTTTCCTTTCTTTTTCTCAAAGATTCATGCTCCAGTAACTTTTTCATAAGTAAGAAGACCTAATTCTCGCGAGTGACAGGAATCACTCGTCTTCTACCGAATCCTAATTAAGCATTGCAGTACTAACGACCTGTATACTAGCAGAGACACTGAGGAACCCTAGGGATCATGCATCTAAGGTTTCAATCAACTCCTAGAAACTTAAATGCACAATAATTATATAACAAAAATTGAATACTGAAATTAAGGGTTATGCACCGGGGCTTGCCTTGCAGGTCAGCAGGGTTAGTGGTTTCTCCGGGAGCTTGATTAACGACTTCTCCTGGCTGCGGTTCTCCTGCGAAAGGCTCCTGGACCGGCCCGGCAATCAGCTCGTAGACGACGTCGGTTTCAGCGTCTACACGAATAAAATATGCCATGCATGAAACTCATGAAAAGGTACAATGAAATGCAACACACACAGTTAAGGGCATAGGCAAGACTGGTAAACAACATTCCAAAACTATGGTTCAAAGGAAAGGTGCCGTGCTGAAATGGGGTTTCGGTTGCTAATTCCTTTTAGCCCGAAGTGTTTTCCTTCGAAACAACCACTATTAAACTCGCTTAGAGCAGCAGGGATTAAAATAGAAACTTGCTTTGATGAGGTTACACATGCATGAAAATTAAATTAGCTAACATCATTTATTGACGATCGAGAGCATTCATTTTAACCCTAGAAAAGAAATTAAACAGCAACAGATCCACGAACATGCACATAGGTTATGCACCTGCAAATTTTTCAGTGGACCACACGTGCAAAGAGTAAGATAACATAAAATTTTCATGATTTATAGACAAACCAACAACCGATACAAAATAACCTAGCTTAAACGCAAACCCTAAATTTAGCAGGGGTAAAAGTGACATTTCACCTGCACAAGTATTTTTCATATGAAGATCTTGATTTTAGAAACCTAACAAAATTTGGATTGCATTTTTAGGATTTTTCCTTGATTTATTAAGCAATTACAAAGTTTCAGCCGAAAATAACAAAGAAATAAATAACCCCACCCCTAATCCTCTGACCCGTGGGCCCCACTTGTCATTGGAACAGAGGGAGCAAAAGGGGGCGCTCCCCTGCTTTGCCTCGCACGCGCGCCAGGGCCGTGGCCACAGCCAGGCTCGGCGGTGGTGCGGCTCCCGCCCGACGGCGGCGGCCGGGCAGCGGCGCGGCCTGGCCGGGCCGCGGTCAGGGCGGGCCAGCGGAGCGAGGGCGCCCGCGGGGCGGCGCAGGGGCGAGCGCGCAGGCGGCCCGCGGCGGCGCCAAGGCCAGGGGCGATGGCAGCTCGCGGCGGCGCGCGGTGGCCGGGCCGTTCCGGCCATGGCGAAGCAAGGCGCCAGCGGGAGGGGGCGGCGCAACGACGAGGGGTGCTCGGCGACCTCGGGGCGCTCGGCGGCAACGAGCAGGCCCACGCAGGGGTGGCGCGCGGCGTGCGCCGGCGGTGCGGGATTCAAGCGGGGATGGGGTTGGGAAGGGAGAGGAGAGCACGGAGAAGCTCACCGGCGACTCGATTTGAGCGGAAGGAGGCCGGAGAGGGGAGTTCGACGGCGAGGGCGAAGTTCGGCGGGCTCGGTGATGACGGCCGGCGGTTGGAAGGCCGATTCGGCCGCGGAGCGGGTCGGTCGGCTCGGGGAAGAGGCGTTGGAGGTGCGGGGTGAGGCGAAGAGGGTTGGGGTGTGGGGAATCGAGAAGGGGCGCGAAGAACAGCGGCGCAGGACGGCCGGAGGACGCCGGCGACGACACTGAGCTCGAGCTCAGCTCGGCGTGCACGCGAGGAAGGTTGGAGAAGGGAATGGTTCGGATAGGGACGGGCACTGGAAGTGGATAAGACGGCTCATGGGGAACGAGGTTTGCCGCGACGGCCGACGCGTGGCGACGCCAACGTCGAGGGCCGGCGGTGCACTGAGCACAAACAGGGGAGTCCCAGTTGACCGAGATTGAGTGATTTTTAGCCGACTTTGACCATCCAAATCTCGAAATTTGATATAAGAACTTGAAATTTGGCCAAAATAGAAGTTGTAGAGAACGATAAGAGCTACAACTTTTGTTTTGGGCGAAAGTTGCTTCGAAGCTCGGATCAGAGACAAAAATGCGATCGAACACTGCTAAATCGATGTTTACCGCGCGAACACGATTTACGCTAACGACAAGATTAACTCCTAATTAGCGAATCTAAGCTCATGATTAGCGCTCAGTAACACTGGGGTGTTACAGCCTTCCCCCCTTAAAGGAATCTCGTCCCGAGATTCACGCGCGTAAGTGACAGATAATGAGGGAAGATATTCGTTAACCAAGGATATTAGCACTATCCTAATCTTACCTTCCCCAAACTGACTTACCTTCGGAAACTTTCTTAGGGGTAGCGCATTCAGCGTGAACCATCCCTTCTCGATGGTACCATGTGCCGGACTTGTTTCTATCGCATTGCTTATTTGACCTCTGACCTTGTGTAGATGGTTCATACTGTGCAGCTAACATCCGAAGCAGATTGCTTGAGTCGCCTCCTGACATACGAACACTGGATAGTATCTTTGCCCAGTTCAGATTATTAGAGGTGCTAACCGAATTCAGTGGATCTTTCCAAGTGGATGAACGGCAGTCCCGGATAAAATGGCCGTATTCGCCACACTTGAAACAAGGTTGACACCCGGTGCAACGACATTTCTTCTTTGATCTCATTGAACTCCGAACCGGTGAACGAGTTCTTGCTCTTATAGCTAGGTCGACATCAGTAGTACTCCTAACTTGCCTTCTACCACGTGGAGAGAAGTCTGTGCATGTAATTTCCCATCCACTCAAGTCTATACTGCCTGCGCTGAGCTTGGGAGTCCGACAATTTACCTGGTGATCTTTAAATCCCATCGGAAGTCGCGATGGTGGCATTAAGGAGTCCGAATAAACATTCTGCGTCTTTTCTTGCTTCCAATTTATTTCCGGTCTGGGGTGAGTATATTCTTCAAGTTCTTCGCTGTGCTCACTTTTCTTTTCTTTGGAGCTGCTTCGTAGACAAGGGCGGTCGTACATCTTGCAACAGTGGCAAGGCTCAAATTGCCTCATTGGTGCTTCGGTTATCACGACTTCGGAGGGTAGAAGGTTGATGTGCCCCTGACCAGGGTCCTTCCTACTACTTCCCGCTGCATACTCCATTATTCACTTGAGAAACAGAATAAAGTGGAGGCATCTTTAGCAGTAGGACAACTTCTATTTCGGGAGGACCCACACAACCTCATACACATAAATAGCTATACACAACATTGCATACACGAGTTTCTAGCCCAAGTAAGCAAGGTCGTTTAGGGAACTCAAGATTACACATGCAGTCCAAAACCAGAATTTCCTACTAAGGTGAAAGGAACTTTCTCTAGCCAGAATTCGCACTTGCTGAGTTTAGCATATAGCTGATGTTCCCTAAGACGCTGGAGTACTATATGAAGATACTGAGCATGTCCTTCTTCTGTCTTGGAATAGATTAAGATATCATCAATGAATACTACGACGAATTTATCCAACTCTGGCATGAACACCGAATTTATGAGATACAGGAAGTAGGCTGGAGCATTGGTTAATCCAAGGGACATGACCATATACTCATAAAGACCATAACGAGTGGAGAATGCTGTTTTTTTTGGAATATCCACCGGTCCGATTTTTATTTGATGATAACCAGATCGTAGATCTATTTTTGAGAATATATTAGCTCCAGCTAGTTGATCATCTCGGTAAATTAACCAAGGTCCTTTGTCTACCACATCTTGTAGTCTTCTAGCATTTTCGTCCATTAGTAGTTCTTTGAAAGATCAAACCCCTTGGTAACTTCGGAAGAAAGACTCACTAGATTTAGGTCCGGTATAGAGATTTTTAGGCAAAACGGCGAACGATAGATGCGGGAAATGCCCATGAGGAAATATCACACCAACACAGTGGTATAAGGGATCATAATCAGCAATCTCCATACCAGCGTGTGTCGAGTAGTATAAGCATGTGTTGATTGCTCAGAGTAGGCTCTTGGTTTCATTGTGGCGCCGTCAGGCATACTTTCAACGAGCATCTCTTGTAGAACATATAGATCGTGCATGTATAAGCATTACAAGATGGAGGGATAGCAAGGAGGTGATCCAAAAACGGGGCATAACAAGAGAGCAACAGGGATTAGCTGCCACAGACTGCAGAGAATAAGATTCTTGCTTAAGCGTCACATACAGCTTGCGTCCACCGATGAGATTACCTGATTACCGATCAACAGGGGATTCGGTCTGGTTGGACAGTAACATGAGATCAAGTCCGCTAACCATTCAGGAACCTACGGAAACTATAAACGAAACCAGCAGACACCTGGAACAAAACTGATGTACCTTCCAGAGACTTACCTGATAAAGCAAAGGCGTGATTTACCACGGAACGATTTTGACGCTAAAGGAGAAAAGGAGATTAGCATTACACAAAACCATTCTTTACATGCAGTCAGGGACGCCTCCTGATGACGACAAAGATTTTAAGAAACAACCGGACTCAATTTCTGCGAGACTCTTCGAGTAGAATAGATAATTGAGTGATGTAAGATTTTCTGTTCAAGAAGAAAAGGTCAAACAAAGCAAGGAATGATGCTGAGACAAGGTAATCAAGCCATCGTAGCGCAGAGATCGCAACACGAGGAGAGCAAATGTCATTGAGATTCATCACAAGGCTCATGAATAACAAGTGAGGGTAAAACGGAAGGATGGCTTAGGAGGTGTTTTCGGAATATCCTTGCTCAGGATTATATTATCTGATGAATTACACAAAACATGCTCCTTTATGCCAGTACAATGCCACCATACCAAGGAATAAAGATAAAATGTTTCACCCATAGTGCAAGGCTTGATGGCTCGGATAATGATGCACTTTGGAATGCATGATTGCAATGCTGGTGCAACACGAGGATAAAATGTTCCATGCACAATGGAATGGTGTATATGAATTGATGCATTAGTTATGATGCTGGCCCAATGATGCATATACCATGGTGCAAAGACGATGATGCCCATGTTTTATGCATATAGAGGTGCATAAAATATGATGCATACACGCATGAGTTTGCGATGCACACAATACAACACGCGTCTTAGGACCGTTCTCTTGCGCGAAACTAACCTCTCGTTAACCCTATACCCTTGAGAGGGATTAGAAGTTAGGACACTAGTAAGGTTGCATAAAAGGGGATTGCAGTGAGTTATGTCACATATACCTTGGCACCAGCGCGCTCCTAGTGGTTCAATCATGTGGCTGCAGCACACATGAGACCCTAGGTTCCGTCGTGGCATCAGGGTTATGTAACTAAACACAACTGCAAGAGAAATCGATAGTAGCAACCCAACAGTGCCAACAGCAAGATAAATTAACGAAACCGAAGACACCCGAAGTGTACTCGGACGCATATCCATTAATCAGCCTACGCATTCCCGATCATGATGCAACACAATGCACTGACCAATGAGGTGATGCAGGATGTTACAATGACTCTACCCAAGAGTTATCATTGTCATAAATCTTTGTAATTTCTCCAAAAATTAACTGAGCAAGAACGAAGGTACACGATTTCAAATGTTGGAATCAAAATGCCCAACATTGAGAGATACTAAAAGATCCATTGGAACATGGATCGAAAGGTTTTGTTGACCGACATCAAAGTTTAGACAGCCAAAAGAGAAAGCAACAACACTTTTGCTGGAATAGATTCAAGGTACAGATCCAGAGTTTGGATTTGAACGACAAGCTAGACTACTGGTAAGGTTCTCACAAAAACTCGAATCCCCTAACTTACAAAAGACCTTCCCAACTCAAGATTAAACTAGCAGATTACGTTGGCCTACTACCACAACACGAACCTAGGAAGACATTCAAGTAAAAACAACACATTTTAGTAAAACAATGTAACAAGCAAGGTGATCAACCAACCAAAGATGAGATGATGCATGCACGTGCTATCGTTTCTCACCCAAGCAAGTACCAAATATGGTATACGAATACGACTAGTGGCACGAATACGTACTCTCCTTATATATACTAGTCGTTCCTACGATCAAGGATTTCATAACACGCTTAACGAAGTTAGTGTTCCTGCAGACAAACCAAAACAACAAGAGAGATATAAATATCCATTTCTGGACCCTTCGTGCCAGCACACACGAACGGCCCCCATGTGTTCTACGCCACACGGGTAACGCATATGCAGTTTCCCACATATTCACCCATACATTACCGTCCACTATAGAGACGGCACCCAAACGTTCGACGCTGAATGGGCAGCGCTGCATACGTCATAACAACGTATTCACTTCCCGTACACTCGCCTTACGGGACATCCAAGGGTAGACGTGTCCCAAGGGTCACGGTCATGGCCAACCGCATGACAGGTTTACATCTCGTAACATTGCCTTACGAAATGGCCGTGATTACAATCACACGATAAGAAATCCGCACTCCATATCAGGCGGCAGATAGCGACAGGCTCGTTTGAATTGAGCCTTATCACCTCCTCGTATGCTCATCATACGGGACCCGCGCACGTATGAAACACGTGGGCTATTCTAAGGACTACCAGAATGCTTACATTGCTTACCTCAGCGTAGGTGCGTCGTTACAATATAGTAGTTGTGCACAAAAGTAAAGTTTAACGGGAAGTAATTGCTGGAAGTGCTGGAATAAATAGATACTTAGATGCCACCTAATTTACAACACATAATTAGGGCATACGAACTATCTATCCTATTCCTTAGCGCATCTAGCGTCAACTTTTCGAAAAAAACCCAAAAGTTTTGTAGTTAAGCACTCAAGTAATCACCCCCCAGTGCAATTAGCTCTGATGCCAGCTGTCACAAAACAGTCCAAATAATACCGATCAAGTGCACTAATTAACCTTTTAACTTAAACCTCCGCTACTGCACTTCACCAGTACACCCAGACTGCCTGCTTTAACCAGGATCGATTGCACAGGAACTCTCGCCAAAAGACGAGCACAGGTGATTACAAGCAACAACAGTTTTCAAAATTAACTTACAACCATAGTTAAACAAAAGTCTTCAAAAATTAATTTACAAAAAAATTTTACAAGCCAGGGTTACATATCACAAACAGAGTTCACACGCAGCGGAAAGTACAACTAGTTTGAAACAAGCTTCAAAATACAGTACGATAAATAACGTCGATGACCAAAAGACGAACTTCACATCTTGCCCACTGATGTGAGGCTCACCTGCCTGCACTTCACGGAGAAGACGGAACCCACTCGACTGTCCAACCTGGAGGAAGAGGCTGACCACTCCAGGACGCACTGATTTCCTCGAAGTCTTCCGGAATATAGCCCGCTAAAAAGGGTTACAACCAAACCCTGAGTATTCTAATACTCAGCAAGGCTTACCCGTCTATGGGTATACTTAGCCCATTACCTAGACATGCATAGCTCTTTGGCTCTGGGTTATTTTGCTGAAAAGCTACTAACACTGGATCCTTACTTTCAATATTTTACCTCCAATTGTGTTGATAGCTAGAAACTAGGTTTGCCTAATTCTCTATAGCACAAATGGTTAATCATATTATCTTTTCGAGAACATCAACAAAAGTCCAATTTTTCTCTTTCTGTCCATTCAATCCTTACTACGATGCGACGCATTGACCAAGGCTCTCATATCCGCGAGTCACGGCGAATCGATCCGATTTAACCTTGCAAGGTGGACCTAACCAACACGGCACATATATGCCCCGTCGGGCTATACACACCAACCCTTCACATATGCACACCGAATAGGCGAACTGCCCTGCGACCCGGGACTGCTAGCCCCACCGATACCAACGAAGGGTCAGCCATGAGTTTCTGTACTAGCTCCACTGGTGAAGACAGTATCAAGTCCGCCTACCAGTGCGCATATGGTACTGAGCTTACCGGTTTCGACTACCTCCTACTTCCGGCATGCGGTTAGTACTGTTCAATCCTCAGTCAAAGGGCCAACAACAGAACGGTCCTCAATCGACACAGGCGGAGGCTTACTTTCCATAACTTCCATATCCATAACCAATCCATCTCCGCCCGGTCTCCATGTTTCCTTTCTTTTTCTCAAAGATTCATGCTCCAGTAACTTTTTCATAAGTAAGAAGACCTAATTCTCGCGAGTGACAGGAATCACTCGTCTTCTACCGAATCCTAATTAAGCATTGCAGTACTAACGACCTGTATACTAGCAGAGACACTGAGGAACCCTAGGGATCATGCATCTAAGGTTTCAATCAACTCCTAGAAACTTAAATGCACAATAATTATATAACAAAAATTGAATACTGAAATTAAGGGTTATGCACCGGGGCTTGCCTTGCAGGTCAGCAGGGTTAGTGGTTTCTCCGGGAGCTTGATTAACGACTTCTCCTGGCTGCGGTTCTCCTGCGAAAGGCTCCTGGACCGGCCCGGCAATCAGCTCGTAGACGACGTCGGTTTCAGCGTCTACACGAATAAAATATGCCATGCATGAAACTCATGAAAAGGTACAATGAAATGCAACACACACAGTTAAGGGCATAGGCAAGACTGGTAAACAACATTCCAAAACTATGGTTCAAAGGAAAGGTGCCGTGCTGAAATGGGGTTTCGGTTGCTAATTCCTTTTAGCCCGAAGTGTTTTCCTTCGAAACAACCACTATTAAACTCGCTTAGAGCAGCAGGGATTAAAATAGAAACTTGCTTTGATGAGGTTACACATGCATGAAAATTAAATTAGCTAACATCATTTATTGACGATCGAGAGCATTCATTTTAACCCTAGAAAAGAAATTAAACAGCAACAGATCCACGAACATGCACATAGGTTATGCACCTGCAAATTTTTCAGTGGACCACACGTGCAAAGAGTAAGATAACATAAAATTTTCATGATTTATAGACAAACCAACAACCGATACAAAATAACCTAGCTTAAACGCAAACCCTAAATTTAGCAGGGGTAAAAGTGACATTTCACCTGCACAAGTATTTTTCATATGAAGATCTTGATTTTAGAAACCTAACAAAATTTGGATTGCATTTTTAGGATTTTTCCTTGATTTATTAAGCAATTACAAAGTTTCAGCCGAAAATAACAAAGAAATAAATAACCCCACCCCTAATCCTCTGACCCGTGGGCCCCACTTGTCATTGGAACAGAGGGAGCAAAAGGGGGCGCTCCCCTGCTTTGCCTCGCACGTGCGCCAGGGCCGTGGCCACAGCCAGGCTCGGCGGTGGTGCGGCTCCCGCCCGACGGCGGCGGCCGGGCAGCGGCGCGGCCTGGCCGGGCCGCGGTCAGGGCGGGCCAGCGGAGCGAGGGCGCCCGCGGGGCGGCGCAGGGGCGAGCGCACAGGCGGCCCGCGGCGGCGCCAAGGCCAGGGGCGACGGCGGCTCGCGGCGGCGCGCGGTGGCCGGGCCGTTCCGGCCATGGCGAAGCAAGGCGCCAGCGGGAGGGGGCGGCGCAACGACGAGGGGTGCTCGGCGACCTCGGGGCGCTCGGCGGCAACGAGCAGGCCCACGCAGGGGTGGCGCGCGGCGTGCGCCGGCGGTGCGGGATTCAAGCGGGGATGGGGTTGGGAAGGGAGAGGAGAGCACGGAGAAGCTCACCGGCGACTCGATTTGAGCGGAAGGAGGCCGGAGAGGGGAGTTCGACGGCGAGGGCGAAGTTCGGCGGGCTCGGTGATGACGGCCGGCGGTTGGAAGGCCGATTCAGCCGCGGAGCGGGTCGGTCGGCTCGGGGAAGAGGCGTTGGAGGTGCGGGGTGAGGCGAAGAGGGTTGGGGTGTGGGGAATCGAGAAGGGGCGCGAAGAACAGCGGCGCAGGACGGCCGGAGGACGCCGGCGACGACACTGAGCTCGAGCTCAGCTCGGCGTGCACGCGAGGAAGGTTGGAGAAGGGAATGGTTCGGATAGGGACGGGCACTGGAAGTGGATAAGACGGCTCATGGGGAACGAGGTTTGCCGCGACGGCCGACGCGTGGCGACGCCAACGTCGAGGGCCGGCGGTGCACTGAGCACAAACAGGGGAGTCCCAGTTGACCGAGATTGAGTGATTTTTAGCCGACTTTGACCATCCAAATCTCGAAATTTGATATAAGAACTTGAAATTTGGCCAAAATAGAAGTTGTAGAGAACGATAAGAGCTACAACTTTTGTTTTGGGCGAAAGTTGCTTCGAAGCTCGGATCAGAGACAAAAATGCGATCGAACACTGCTAAATCGATGTTTACCGCGCGAACACGATTTACGCTAACGACAAGATTAACTCCTAATTAGCGAATCTAAGCTCATGATTAGCGCTCAGTAACACTGGGGTGTTACACATACATATTCAAATTTTGAGATACTTTATGTCAATATATCATGTGCTATATCTGAAAGAACATCTAGACTCACTTAGTGGTTGGTTGATTAATGACATATGCTTTAATAAGAATGATTAGAAGGTATCACAGCTGATATATACATGAGCTAAGTCAAGGATATGAAAGTTGAAAAGCGGCTATTCATTTAATATTTTATCTTTTCAAATTGAGTTTAGGAATGTCATACTATCAAGAGGGATATGAACTCTTACAATTTTCTCAAGATGTAATCCTATGTCCATTTTTTTTTTGCAGAATCAATCGATTGGGGGTCAAATGAGCCTCCGGACGAGAATTCACCAGCACCGGCGGCGTCGCAGTGGCCACCTAGCTGATTTAGAGTTGTTCATGATATTTGTTCTACAGACTTGTGCTTGTTGGACTAGACTTGTTTAATTTGTTGGACTTGTGCTTGTTGAATGTTAAAATTATGGCATCGATGTTGGACTTGTGCTATTTGTGATATTCGTGCGATGTAGCGTGAGATATTTGTGTTATTATGTGATATTTGTGGTGGACGTGCCTTATATATGCTGTATTAAATGTCCGGAATGTACATATGTTGTATTTGTGATGATGAATGTGGTTATTACACAATAAACAAAATAAATAAAAAAACAGCAAGCTTTGCCGAGTGTGTTTTTACCCAGACACTCGGCAAAGCAACTATTTTTCTATTTACTAGAAAAAGGGTTCGCCGAGTGCATTTACTTAGGCACTCGGCGAAGTTTGAAACTTTGCCGAGTGCCAGAAGCGTGGCACTCCGCCAAGAGCCAAACTTCGCCGAGTGCCAGTGTGGCAGCACTTGGCAAAGCTCGAAACTTCGCCGAGTGCTGCTAGCTTGGCACTCGGCGAAGTTTGAATCTTTGCCGAGTGCCACGCGTCTGGCACTCGGCAAAGTTTTCGACCCCGTCCCGTTCGTCCCGTTCGCCCGTTCCATTCGCCAGTTTGCCTGTTCGTCCGTCCCGTTTTAACTTTTTTTGCCGAGTGCGGCTTGGCACACGGCAAAGGTTTGCCGAGTGCCTTTCCGGCTTCGCCGGTAGAAGAAATGCCGTGTGCGCTTCGACGAGTGCTACACTCGGCAAAGAAGTTGCCGAGTGTTTTTCGGCCTTTGCCGAGTGTCTGACACTTGGCAAAGTACGCGAGTCCGGTAGTGTATGGTCACAAATACTCCACATGGATGTATATATTTTGCCACATTGGCACATGGTGTGGACGGTTTTATCCATGTAACTCCCTATCCTCTTCACTCTCATCTAAATTTTAGCCATGCATTTCCTGTATCTTTGACATCAATGAAAATATTTAAAAACTTTAACAATGGGTGACAAAGTGTATCAGTTTCTTAAGCCAAGTTATGTGCTAATCTAACTTTGACGAGTGAATTATATGTGCATAATAACAGTAAAGTCTAAAATTTTTGCAATTTCTCTGGCTTTACATATGGTTGATTACGGTAATTAGATAAACCTAGTACTAGTATATTAATACTATTTTTACTTTTTTTTCATTTCTAGTGTTGTTGATATTTTTTTTTCTTGAAGTGCATAGTAAATCATTGGAAAGTACCAAGCAAAGCCGCAAATGTTTCTTTTAATCCTTTTACTTCCAAAACCAGAACTAATGAAGTGTGTATAGTAGAAACAACGACTCTAGCATGATCTTGTCGCCAAACTTTGATTAAAAAAATATATACTTAGTTCATTAAGCTTTTATAATCTTCTCATTGATATTAAAGAATTAAAAGTTGCACGCTGGTGAAGACTTACATGGGCCGTGTTTGGATCGCACTAGGATCCTAGCGCGCACGTTTTCCGAAAAGGGAATCTTGCTTGAATTGGAGTACTAAATGAAGGCTATTTGCAAAAAATTTTCAGAGATGGATGTAACTTTTCGCGACGAATCTAATGATGGTAATTAATTGGTGATTGACTACAGTGATGCTACAGTAATCATCCTCTAATCACGCGGCCAAAGGCCTCATTAATTTCTTCAAGGTTCCTATAGCGCAGGGGTTCTGGAGTTGGTTCTACAAACTGACTTTGTTTGACACCGTAATTAGCGGTCAAAGTTACTACATTTCCTAGTATAGTCCAAACCAAACAACAAGGCCATGAGAAGGGGGGTAAACATAGAGGGTTACGTGCATAAAACCATCCACATCACTTGCTAAGTTGGCAAAATACATCTACGCAGAGTACATGTGACCTTATATGCACACATTTGACATGGTTGGGTAACAGTATGCACGTTTTTCTACTTGTTGGACCAAAGTGATTCATGCATACAAATTATTGTATTGTAGGTGTAATTTACTCTAATTTCTAGTACATAAGAGTGAATGAGGTGGCTTCTTCTTTATTAACATTGATTCGATTTTTTTCATTTTTTTTGATTTTTTGCTCCCAGTCAGCTATATTTTACATGGACTACTCTTAAGTATTCCTTTCCCAATGCATAGGGAGTCAAATTTATTATTTATTGAAAACTTAGTTATATAATTTGTACTTGACCTACAGACTCCTTATTTTGGTACTTCACTTTTCACGATCATACGAAGATGGAATGGCAATTTTTCTTTATTTTAATTCCAAATTTGGGTATGAAGGTAATATCTAGAACTTGAGAGCAAAATTTTTCAATTGGTAATTTTAAATTTAGGTTCTAATTAACTGTATTTCACACATACCCCTTTTTTAGTATTTTAGTGTCTAATGCATATAGAAGTCAAAGTATTATTATTATTATTATTATTATTATTATTATTATTATTATTATTATTATTATTATTAATTCCAAATGTTCCTATTTCATAGGTGTATTTAACTGGACCCTATATTTACATACTTTACTTCCAAGTTCGTTTGGAACCAAACTGCTAATTTTCTTTTATTTGAAGTCTAAATTTAGTAATAGTTATCAATAGTGTTCACATGTGAGGATCCTCAGAGTTGACAGAAACCTGCAACTTGTAGGCTTGAATTTTGCCAGAAGCCCAGAACTTGGTTGACCCTTGCGCACGGATGTCTTAGCATGCTACCGCTGACAGTTTTATTTTTTTCATTACTACAAATATTTTTCCTTTCCATGGTCTTCTTCAGAAACATGATTGGCAATGGTACTACTTAATTCTCCAGTCAATAGTAGCTCATCTAGTGATCTTTCGACCTTTTTTTTAAATCTTTGCTTCAGTCCCCTGTCGTCTCCCCCCGCACGCACTAGGTTCTGGAGCTAGCCCAGCGGGGGCACCGGCCATGCATGCAGCCGTGGGTCTGTGGCTGGGGTGGGGCGGTGGACGGTGGTTGTTGCTCAAAGCTAGCTCACCTAAGATCCTGTCTGGTATACATCGATCGTACCTCCACTGTGATTCGGTTGCAAAGCTCTCTTCCACCGGAATGCATGCATATGGAAGCGTCTAGAACCGAGACCCGATCGACGGGGTGATCATGGCGGCCGGCGGCCCCAACCTAGGTACCTCAGCTCCGAATTGTTTCTTCAAGCCGCACCATCGTTCTGCTAACCTACCGTAAGGGGACCCGGCCTCCTAGGACCATGGGTGCTGGGTGGTAGTGGTAGGGTACCTAGGCATCGCATCAGGCAGCACCCATCTTGTGCACGACGCGTGTGCGCACTGGATCTCAGCAGGGATTCGCCACGCGTGTCCTCCCGGGATCTATCGCTGCCGATTCAGCTACTCGGGCTGATGAAAGCTACCAGGCAACATGGATGAGGATGACACGGATCATCGGAGCCTCGGAGGTCGCCGCCCATGATGATTTGTGCGTTGATGGTCATGGTAGCAGCAGTGACACGTTGCTAATTGCTTGGGCAGTTGCTTCCAATGCGCAGATGGCGTCGCCGTCGTCTGTGGGACGTGTTCTGCTGAACATTCGATCCGGCCGCTGAAGCAGTGATTGCGAACTCTGCAAGGTCGTGGTGCCGCCTGCCTTAATTACAAAATTCACGTAGGAGTGGTAAAGGACTTTAATTTTTAGTTTAAATAATCTAAAGGCCGGGCTTTAAAAAGGTCGGGCTCTAATTTTATTATAATTTTAAGCTAAAAATTTAAGGGTCAAGTTGGATTGTTGTGAAGAGAGCGTTAGAGCTATGATCCATTACCAACCCTAAATCCAGGAGGCAAAGTAGGAGAACCTAGGGGTTGGCTAGTTTACAGTCGACTGTAGTGAGAGGTTCCCTACGGTCAATTTTCAAACTTTTTTTTCATTTTTGGTAACTTTTTGTCGTTTTTTGTTTAAAAAAAAGTTTAACAAAAATTTCATTTTTTTTTGGAGAGATATAAAATAATTTCAAGAAAAAAATTGGGAGAGATGGAAAAAAATTTAAGAAAATTTTTGAAGAGAGACAAAAAGAAAAAATAATGAGAAAAAATTGATAAAAAAGTTTTGCGAAACGAATTGAAAAGATTTGAAGAAAAAAAATTACATCAAAAAAATTGAGCTAGAAAACTTTTTGTTCAGATTGTAAAAAATAAAGAAAAAAACAACCGGCACCGCCGCCGCCTCCCCGCCATCGGCCTCGCCGCGCCGCTTCGCCTCCGGTCATCGCCACCACCGCCGTCGCCGGCCCTCGCCGTGCCTCTTCCCCAGCGCCGCCGCCGTGCCGCTCGCCCTGGGGGACGGAGCTCCCCTAGCGCCGCCGCCGCACCGCTCGTCTGGGGGACGGAGCTCCCCAAGCGCCGCCGCCGCGCCGGTTGCCCTGGGGGCCACACACTAGTAGGGAATCTCACAAATATGACAATTCATTTTTGTCACAGTAGGCTATCGAAACATCACTGAAGATGTTTTGTGACGAATTAGTGACGAAAACTCATTCGTCATGCATATGCCGTCACATTTATCCCACCGTGACGAAATTGACAAATTCGTCATAGAAGTGAACTTTTTAATGACGAAACGGCCTTTGTCATCGAACAGACGATCTTCAGTGACAAAATATTTACGTAATAGTTGATGACCAGATCCGTCATTAAAGGCTATGCCACGTGGCATGGCCACGCCTGCAGCTGAGGTGGCATGTGATGACACGCTGGCGGGTGACGTGGCGCCACCTTGGATGCTGACATGGCACCACCATGGATGCTGATGTGGCACCACACTGTTCAGCCACATGTCACATTTTTATTGGGCCACGTGTCTTTTTTTTATAATTATATTGGGAAATGTATTGCTTTTCATTATTATACCACGTGTCACTTTTTCTTCATCACAGAGGGCATTGCAAAAACGTCACCGAAGGCAATGCAAATTCGTCATAGAAGCCACAACCAATTCATCACAAATTTTGTCAAATCACTTATTAGCATAGATCTCAGATTTCAACACCTCCGGTACATCACAATGAGCTACAAAAGTACAACTTCACATAACTTTGTTCATCATACATAATTGACTCATCATAAATCAAGTTCACTAGAAACAGCTTGTGCACTAGATCTTGGTGCCTCACCATCAGCTACAGTTGCAGCTTTCAAAGTCTCCATATTAGACTGAAAAAATACAAGGAATATTAGGTGTGATATAGAGTAGCAAGTGGATGTGCTATACAGGCTGTGAGATGTGCAACAATAATATAATGCATACATTTCTGATGACCACATCTGATTATCAATACAACACTCGAGTACAACTATTAGTTTGATCAGATATATGAAGAGGAAACTAATGGAAAAATAGTACATATTTGCTAAGCAATGCTCATGCAGTTAAATTACAGAGCCCATTGCATAGATAAATTTTTTTACAAGATGGATTAGAGCAAGATCTAATTTATACCAGTACCAAATAACTGGTGGCGTTGACACAGCTTGACAGAAAAGTAAGGCACAACCCCAACTCACATTTACAATTTCAGGCATTTTGATTACGACTATCCACAAGTCCAGTATAAAGTGTTGCAAGATAGTACAGTTAATACTAGAAAAGTTTTCCCAAGCCTAGGAAAGTGCCTACAGGAAAGACAGGGAACACTAGATTTAAGGAACAAAACTTTCATGTGCACACAACATAACATACAAATTGTCCTATGTTACTTGTTGGAACTAGTTATTAGGGTCCAAACAAAGGCAATAGATATGGCCAACTAATCCCAATATAAGTTGTGGAAGGAAACTTCTTAACACCAAAAATTTCAATGATTAAAATGTTGACATGTGGTGATAACTACTAACCCATGTGCACAGATGAACTATAGATAAAACATGGTTCATGTGCATAGCAGAAATAAAAAAATGGTCATACCATTCCATTCCAGAATGCATTGAAGGTGGAACTCATGTTTGCATACAGTCAACTAGATAGAAAAAGAACAACAAAATGGTTAAGAAGAATATCCACAAAATAGAAGGGTCACTCTCATAGAAAGCTTGAAGGCGAATGTTACATGCATCCTAAATGCCACCCTCCACAAAAATAGCACATACCTAATGCTCTGCCATGAAACCATAGCACTTTAGCTTAGCCTGCAATCACAACAAAACCACAGCTCCTAACTGAATTCTTGCAGACTTGCAATAAAACCAACTTTGCACACGAGCTATTTCTGCAAATGTTCTGCAACCTAATGCTCTGTCACGTTCTTATGTGCATATATACCGAAATTAGTATCATGAATCAGGGGGGAGGTTGATGAGTTAATTAGTGAGCTTACCTGATTAGAGATTCTGCCATGGCTCGTGTTGTCTCTGCAGCAGTACAATGGTCAGCTCAGCAACAGCAAGCATGACATTGACCTAGCAGCAGTTGAGCACAAATTAGAATAGAAAGCCGAGAGGGAGAGAAGGGGATTAGAGAGAGGAAGTAACCTAGAAATCTAGAAAGATGGGATGCAGTGTGATCCATCCCGGAGGAGAGCGCCTCCTGGAGCTCCTCGACGAAGGGCCCGAGGAGCCGAATTCGGCGCGACTTGCGCAGGCACGAGCGGAGCCCGGCCGCGGGGCCAGCTACAGCAGCACGGTCGGCGGCAAAGTGCGACCCGAGGAAGGGCCGGTGGCAGAGGAGGAGGCGCGAGGTGGACGAGGTGGAGAGGACTGCGCCGCATTGAGAGCCACCACACGGAGCCTCCGCACGGAGGCGCCACCGCACGGAGAGTCTGGGAGGGGCAAGGGCGCAGCGGGGTGAGGCGAGGACGGTGATGGATCTAAGGCGGAGAGGAGGTGCTGGTGCTGGATCTGAGCAGGAAAAGAGGGGATGCGGCGGCTGATCTGGGAACGAATGGGATAAAGGAGGTAGGGTTTCTGGCTGGCTAGGTCTTTTATACATCCAACTATCAATACGAATCGTTGGTTCGGAGATGGACGATCAAGATGAGTTGGGCCTTAGCAGAAAACGGCCCAGGAATGTTTTTTTTGACCCGTTAAACTAAATCGTTAATTATTTTTAATGCTAATCTATGTTTAAAATGATCTAAATGTACACCTTATAAGATTCAAAAATTTTGAAAAAATTTATATTTAGGCTCATATGTTTCCCTGCAGCCCATGTTCTAAAGATAGATGAAAAATTCAATTGTTTGTTATTGGTAATTCAATCATCAATCTCCAAATTATCATAGGATAATTGTAATAATATCTAAATTTGTTCAAAATATTCTACAAATTGACATGGAAACATATTTTAAGTCTATAATCTTGCTATAAAAAAAGATGGTTTTGACAAAGTAAGATTATAGATTGTTCACAAATTGGTACATCTCTCACATAGTTTCTTATAACTTAAGTCAAACTTTGAGATTTGAATACTTCACAATACTTTTAAACTCGTGGGAACTTGAAATTTGAACACAACCTTACCTTAACCTTACTAATCATAAGTGTGATTTTACTTTGCCAGTTGTGATGTAGAAAAGTTGGTTTTCTATTTCTACTTTAGAGGAACAAATCAAGCCATATGCAAAAGAATCATGAAATAGCAATTAACATACAAATAAATAGATTTAAATGAAGGGTCATAATTTTAGAAGAAAGTAGGAACAAAAACCATCAAATTTAGAGTTACTATGAGGCAGAAATACTAGTTAGAAATTGTAATTTCGGATTAAAATGAGAAATACGAACTATTTGTGTGTTCTTCATCTTAGATCTGCCATGTGGCATAGCCTGATTGGTCTAACCGGCCGCACGCGGATCACCCCCGGCGGGTTCGATTCCTTCCATCGTTAATTTTTTTTTCTCATTTTAACTCATGGCCCCCGGGCCCCTGCCTCCTCCGCACCCGTGCCTCCCCCGCCGCCGCGCCACTAGGCCACACCAGACCAAACCCACCCCGCCCCCGCCGCCGCTGTGCGCCTCGTGGTCTTCCTTTTCGCCGCCCGCGTCGTGCTCGTGGCCCTCGCCACCGCGGTTCTCGCTGTCGAGATCACCGTGGATGGCTCCACCCCCGCCTCCTCCCCGCTCCGCCGCTTCAGGACACAGCTCCACGGACGCCACGCACCAGCCGGGGACTCCTCCACAGGCGCCGACCTCGGCCTCTCCAGATTCGGCGTGTTCCCCACTGGCGCTGCCTCGATCTGGCCAGGCCCGGCCCTCGCCTAGCTCTGGCCTGGCCGGGCCCTCCCACGACGACGCACGCCGCACCGGCCCTCCTTTAACGCCAGGGACATGGCGCCGTCGATGTTGCCGGTGTCGGCCAGGTCGTCCTCCTCCTCCGTTCAATGGGCCACCCCGTCCATGGGCGACGGTCTAGGCTGGGCAGAGGCGATCTCAGAGTGCACGTCCACGCCATGCCTCGCCGCCACCTCCCTCGGGCCAGGACGACTTTAAGTTCGCCGCCACCGCACTCCAGACACACAGCCATCCAGCCCTCCGGTCATGCTACCGTGGATTGGAGTGTGATGCTGCAAATTGATTTGTTGCAGTCCATGTATTAGAAAGAAAAAAGATTGCAGGTTGATCATTTTCTTTGTTGGCTATCGTCGGATTGCGTTTGCTGGATGTCCAGCTCATTGGGAGACAGTCAAGTTGATCATGGCAGATCGCTCATTCACAACAAAAAAGGACCTCTGCAACTGGTGCCCTGAGGTATAATGGCGAATGGCTTCTAAATTGTTCAGAATCATTCTTGCTGTTAGATTAATATTGATGAATTACATCCCATTGTCCATATGTTGTATGCACAATACACGTAGTTTCCTCATTTTCTTCTCAGTTAATGACCGCGCTGCAGGAGAGATCTCAAACTGTACTACTAACTATCTTCTGCCATTTAAGAAAGATCTTGCTGCAGTAAGATTTTGTTTAAGTTGAAACAGAACTGAATTGCAGAGCATGAGTTCAGCTTGGTTTCTGTAATTAATGGCACGTGATTATCCTGAAATACAGTAGTTGTTTAAGAATATTACCCTTCCAGAAGAACCATTTTGTTTATGAATATTTCTAGCTAGCAAGGAGCTACTTGTTCAGGCTACTCTAGGTAGCATGTTCAAGAAGGCAGAATATTAAAAAAATTAAGATGCAAAACAAAGACAAAGTAATCTTTTCTCTGACTTTGATTGGATACAAAGATAAATTACAAAATCAACTTTTACATCTTGCAGACACACATTGACATGAACAAATGTAAGAAGAGAAGAAGGGGGAAATGAAATGAAGCAAGCTGCTTTCGATCTCCCTGACGGCAAAAGGAGTGAGCAGCCGCTTGCTGCTACCTGGAGTAGTGGTCACTGAACCGCTTCCTCATGGATCTCTGCAATGAATATCTGTGTTCTTTACATTTCTCTATTTTTTTGTCTTTCCAGATTGGTTTACCAGATTAAGTGTTTGTCACTATGTAATTTGATCAGAAGAAGAAATTCATGTCATCTTGAGTAGAGCAGTGGTGTTACATGACCTGTTTCTCTTTTTTTTGGTTTTCTAAATCATCATCAGAGATGTGTCTGACTGATATGCGTCACTTTGACGGTGCTGTACTGCAATAAAAAAAGATCATTTGCTGTGATGTTAGGGTCCACGTACTCATGCTTTTGTTCACAAGCTAAATGGCTCGTATGATCTATGACGAATGAATTCGTTGTTTTGTGACGATGCGTTGCCTTTCGTCATAATTTTTTAGTGCCTGAGCTCCGTCACCAATGATTTATGACAAACTCTAAAATTTCATCATTGATAGACTATGTTTCATGACAAAATATGTGAACGTCACGAGGTAATCGTCATAGATAAGCAGATTTCTACTAGTGACAGCTCTCCAGCGCCGCCGTCGCGGTGCTCGCCCTGGGGGCGGAGCTCCCCCAGCGATGCCGCCGCGTCAGTCGCCCCTGGGTGGCGCCGCCCGCCCCTGCCCGAGAAGGTGCGCTAGATCCAGAGAAGAAGAAAGTGAAAAGAGATAGAGAGGAAAGGGAATGGAGAAAGAGGCGGTCCGCTGTCGGCAGAGGAATTGATAACATCATGTGGTTGTGGGGTCCACCGCATTGATGAAAATTGACTGTGCCTCTCCAAACTTGCGGTCACCCGCAAAAACAGCTTTGGGGAGAACCTCGTTGACTCCATTGCATGTTATTATATTTCTGACTTCTGATGGCCGTTTGGAACTTTGGATGTGGACTACTCTGAACTGTTTGTCCGGTTGTTTGTTCACGTCAATCTTTTTTTTTTTTTGGTCACGTCAAATTACATAGCTCGGCAGAGGCGGAGCTCCCCATTAGTCACGGTGGGGCAGCTGCCCCACCTATCGCAGGCGGGAAGCCCCTAGTACACCTCTCTTGTTTCTCAGGTATGTGGTCGCGAGGAGCAGAGACACTGCATCCCAGCCTCTGGCGGCACTACATCCAACATCGTTTTTGGGAGATGGATGTGCGTGCGAAGGCCAATGGCCCGGTAGGAGAGAGCTCACCAGCCCAACAAATGCCCACGGCATCTGGGAATAATCACTGGCCGATCTAACTCTTGATCCCTAATTTGTCTTGCGGCTGTCTAAGCTATGCGGGTGACGGACAACAGCGAACACGACCCTGTCACCGTCACCGCGTCGCACATCACGGCATCAAGCTACAGCCCTACGCCTGTGTGCCCCTAGAGCGTCGTCGCCGCCGCCATCCTAGCTGCAGCATGCCGAAGCCCGTTGCTGCCGCCCACTGGTACCCTTTGCTAGCTGCACCTCTTTCTGCCGGCTGCCTGGTGCCGCCAACGCGCCAGGCGCCTGCAGCGCCGGCTACTGCAGGCCGGTGCTCTATGGCTGTTCGATCTGTCGGAACTTGTGCTAGTCCATAATCGTCCTAGACATGATGGTCCTAGAACAATCAAGGCACTGTCGCCGATCTCATCACCGGCCCGTCCAGTGACCTGTGAGGAGCCAAATATTTTTAGAGGTATCTTGTGCCCCACCTAAATTTTTGGGCGAGCTCCGCCACTGTAGCTCGGCATACAAATATACAATTGAATCGAATTTGCAGTTTCCCGTTGCTTTTAGTCTCATTGAAAAAGAAGTCTGTAAGGTTCCAATAGCCCTGCTCACTCTCTGACTTGGCTTGTGCTATAGTATGGCTTATTTAGGGAACGGTATAAGATTAGCGAGGTCGAAACTGGATTTACGAGTCCAAAAAAAATACACCGCGGAATTAAACTATGATAGAAATTTGTTAAGTTGGTTTAGGTAAAATTGCCAGCAAACATGAAGTCATGGTGAGTGCTACCTGACATGCCTAATTGACCTTCTTGGCCCCATGCTAAAGCCAGAGGTTGAGAGTAGCTACAATTATTGCAAAATATCTCTCAGCTTCATAATCACTCTCAATCTGATATGTGGCTGATGTTTTTTGTGGGCAGAGCTGATGTCATCATGCTTTAGGGAAGGTTGTATTTGGAGTGTATTTTAATGTCATAATGGTTTTTTTAGTTCTTCAGCACATTTACATGGTTTTGTAGCTCATGGAATCTAAGCAATAAGTTGAGGGCATCAATGGCTAAAAGGATAATCTCTTAATGCATCATTCAACCTTGTTTTAGCCAAAGAGTACAGGTAGTTTTTTTTTTTAAGAAAGCAGGAGGGGCGAGCCCCAGATAGGTTGGAAGGAAAAAAAAAGGAAGAAGTCCATTTCACTGTGCGGAACAATATACTTTGCATGTTTTACCCCCCTATAAACAAAAAATTGGCTCAGTTCACGGTTCCAAATAACCGTAATTGATCAAATGTAGTCCCCAATGAGACTTGTCTTGAAGTTAACTATCAAGTTTAAATTCTTGGGATGGCGGAGTATACCAACTTACAACGAGTTCTCAAGCATTTAATATCAAATCATCCCTAGAGATACAAAGTTGCATGGAAATGATGATGGCAATGTTCTTAAAAAAAAAAAATTCGAACATATGCTACATGCCCTGTAGGGCTGTATCAGCCCGAATTTACCGACTAAGTTAGCAGGCCATCGTGGTCATTTGAACCTTCGCCTTCATTGGTAACTGAGATACGGAGAAAGTGTTTGTTGTTAGACGGATTTAAAAATAATTAAAATTTTAAGTCCACATATTTTGCCCACTCGTACTGGCTTCTGTAGAGCAGTTTACTAACCTCTTTACCACTAAATCTATACATGTAATCTGTGCAGATCAAACCATGGACAAAAATTGAATGTACAAAGCAGTTCTCGATGTCAAGGAAATCTACCCTGTGTATGAGACATGAACTAAAATGCACACTAAGCAATACACAGAAATGAAGACGAAATTTGAGAAATATTGGAAAATATCATACTCAAATTGCATACTAGTTATACTTGATCCTCGATTCAAGTTTGGAATTGTTGAGTTTCGATTAAACAAGGCTTTTGGAGACATAGCTAGTTTTCATATTGATTAAGTAGGTACAACTATAAGAAGTTTGTACAACGGATACTCATCTCATTTGAAATGGGAGAGTCTTTTAATTCTTTTGCTCAAGAAGGTGAGATTGCAAGTTGAGAAAAAGTTCACTCGTATGGCAATTTATTCCTGTGTGATAATGATAACTTTGACATTTTACACTGGTAGAAGATGCATGCACTAAAATATCCAATTCTAGCTGGTATGGCCCGTGATGTATTGCCTGTAACAGCATCTACTGTTGCAGCCGAGTCTGCATTCAGTACGGGTGGGCGAATCATCACTGACCATTAGTTGAGTCGCGCCACGCCGCACGGCGCGACTCCCTGGAGAGTCGCGCCACGCCAGACGGCACGACTCCTTCAAGAGTTGCGCCACGCCGCATGGCACGACTCGCTGAAGAGTCACGCCAAAGCATGTGGCACGACTCAGCCTTGCCAGGTCAGCTGAGCTGCCAGCGTGGCAGGTTGGTCGACCCATCAGCGAGTCGCGCCATGAGTTTTGGCATGACCAAAAGGGTTAGTTTTTGAAAATTTAGATCCAGACAGATTATTATTAAAATTTTAGATTAAAAAGAATTAAAATTAAAAAAAATCCCTTACCTAGTGAAAAAAAGACGTCTGCTGGGGATACTAACTTACTAGGACTGCATAAAGGGAAGCTATACAGAGCTCAAGAGAGCGTCCAAAATTGAAATGAAAACATCTTCAGTCCTTTGTCGCCTGGCTTCAAACGAGAAATGTTGTACCCAATCCCTTATACGCCTTTTGGTCACCTCCATCTTCTTACGATCGCCTTCCAGTAGCAATATCCCTCATCTCTGCCTTCAGCTAGCAGTATCCCTCATTTCGGCAACAACATATCGATTTGGTACAGCATATTAATAGGAGATGTAGGAAATTTGTGTTTGATTGTAATTTTATTCCTGTTGGTCCAAAACCCCCCAGCAACAATTGCAAAATGAGACATCTTCAAATCAAAATCCGGATAGTGCAAAGGAATCCAGCCCACAAGGAAGTCATACACATTATTTGGCGCCCTTTCCCACCCAAAGGCTTCTTTAAAATGCCCCCACACAAATTTAGCCATCACGCATTCAAACAAAATGTGGTCAACCGTTTCTAGACGCCCACAAATGAAACATCTGTCATCTCCATTCCATTGTCTCTTTTTTTAGAGCCTCCCCAGTTTGCAGTCTGTTTGAAATGCTAACTAGAGAAGAAAAAAAATTCAGTGGCATTTTATTTCTCCAGAGTTTTTCAATCTCTCGCTGTTAATCCACATAACGGAGGGTAGTCTGTACATTGATTTTGTAGAGGATGTTAGAAGCGACGGCGAGAAAATGACGAAGAACAGAAAGATCAAACCACAGAACACACGAGGATTTAACGTGGAAAACCACTCCAATGCGAAGGGTAAAAACCACGGACGCCAGCCAGCAAGAACTTCACTGTATCGGGTGTTTGTGTACAACGCCTAGCAGCGGCTTACAAGAGGAATCAATGAACTGTGGAGCAAACCGTCGGAAGTTGTCCTTTTTCTTATACAAAATTTGGATCACATATAACATACTCCACCTTGAGATAAATTTCTTCTTGTAGCATATCAAATCATCACCTGAACACAACAAAGAACAAAACTCCTGGCGCCAAATAGCCTCTTAGGCTAAGCTGTCAAACCAACTAAGCTTGAGCAAAGCTCAAACTTAGCTACATGAACTGGTTTAGTCATTAAATCAGCTGGATTATCATGAGTACTAATCTTGCCTACCTTCAGTTTACCTTGTGAAATAACATCACGAACATAATGGTACTTGACATCAATATGCTTTGTCCTCTCATGAAACATCTGATCTTTGGTGAGGCATATAGCACTTTGATTGTCACAGAATTGATCAATGCAAGAATCAACTCCACACAGCTCAACAAACAAATCTTTCAGCCAAACTGACTCCTTGCACGCTTCAGCAATAGCCATATATTCTGCTTCTGTGGTAGACATAGCAACAACAGGCTGCAAAATAGCCTTCTAACTCACAGCACAACTGCCAACAGTGAACATATATCATGTGAGTGACCTACGCCTATCCAAATTAGCAGCATAATCTGAATCCACATAACCAATGAGTTCCTGATCAGTTCTCCCAAACTTCAAACAAGAATCTGCTGTCCGTCTGAGGTATCTGAAAGTCCAGTGTTCTTTACCAGAATTAGACATGTATCTGCTAACCAAACTCATAGCATATGATAAATCTGGGCGAGAGCAAACCATGGCATACATCAAAGACCAACAGTACTAGAATATGAGACTTTTGACATGTGTTCAACATCCTCATCAGAACTAGGACACTGAGCGACTGACAATTTTAAGTGAGGTGCAATAGGAGTACTAACTGGCTTTGCATCATGCATATTGAAACGATGAAGAACCTTGTTAATGTAATTATGCTGACTAAGAAATAATAAACCAGATTTTTTGTCTCTAGTAATCTCCATACCTAGAATTTTCTTAGCAGCACCAAGATCCTTCATATCAAACTCACTACTCAACAATTTCTTTAATGTAGTGATTTCTTTTCTGCTCTTGGCAGCAATAAGCATGTCATCAACATATAGCAGCAAGTATATAGGTGATCCATCAACAATTTTAATGTAAACACAACTATCATATTCAGATCTTTTAAAGCTATGTAACAACATAAATGAATCAAACCTCTTATACCACTGACGAGGAGATTGTTTCAAACCATACAAGGACTTCTTTAATTTGCAAACATAATTCTCCTTGCCTGGCACTATGAATCCTTCTGGCTGATCCTTATAAATTTCCTCATCAAGCTCTCTATGCAAAAATCCAGTCTTCACATCTAACTGCTCAAGCTCAAGATCATGCATAGCAATAATACTAAAGAAAGTCCGAATTGAACTATGCTTCACAACTGGATAGAACACATCATTATAATCAACACCAAAAATCTAACTGAAGTCTTTTACAACTAACCTTGCCTTAAATCTTGGAGGCTCACTAGGAGACAAATCCTCCTTTCTTTTGAAGACCATTTGCAGCGAACAGACTTCTTTTGCTTAGGCAAGCTCACAATCTCACATGTGTCATTCTTCTCAAGAGACTGCATCTCCTCCTGCATAGCTGAGATCAACTTCTCCTTATCAACAGAATCAATGGCTTCAGAATATGTTGCTGGCTCACTAGCATCCTCCACCTATTCAGCACAACTCAAAGCATAATAAGTCAGATTACACTCCTCAATTAAACGGTTTGAAGGTCCACAACTCCTCTTTGATCTGCGAAGAGCAATAGTTAAATCTAGATCCTCCTTTTGCTGCAAAACAGACTGTGAAACTGGAGGTGAGTGCTGAACAGTATCAGGAACACTATCTGGAACATCATTACCAACAACTTCATTTTCCTGATCATCCATAAGCTCCACCTGCACACTAACTTGTGGTTGCAATTTCTCAACTAAAGCATCATCTGTGGACAAACTGTTAGTAAATATCACAGACTCATTGAAGACAACACTTCTGCTCATGAAAGTCTTTCTAGTTTCAGAATTCCACAATTTATAATCTTTGATTCCGGAACCATAACCAAGAAACAGACATTTAATAGCTCTAGGCTCTAATTTTCCATTATCAACATGATCATAAGCAGTGCAGCCAAAAACTCTTAAGTGTAAATAATCTGCAGGTGTACCAGACCATACCTCAATAGGAGTCTTCTTGTTGAGTGGAATAGAAGGCGACCTGTTGATCAAATAGCATGCAGTATTAGCAGCCTTAGCCCAAAAATGTTTGTTCATATGGGCATTGGACAGCATGCAATGAGCCTTCGAGATGATGGTCCTATTCATGCGCTCGCCCACACCATTCTGTTGCGGAGTGTATGGGATGGTGTGATGCCTAACAATGCCTTCTTTTATGCAATAATCATCAAAAGCATCCGAACAGAACTCTCCACCATTATCAGTCCGAAGCACTTTGACCTTCTTCTCAGTTTGTCTTTCTATCATGACTTTCCACTCTGTAAAAGCAGCAAAAGTATCATCTTTGTTTTTCAGAAAATAAGGACAGACTCTTCTAGAGTAATCATCAATAATGGTAAGCATATAACGAGCACCACCATATGAAGGCTTACGAGAAGGACCCCATAAATCAGCATGAACATAATCAAGTGTACCTTTTGTGGTATGAACAGAGGTATTGAATTTGACCCTCTTGTGCTTACCAAATACACAATGCTCACAGAACTTCTTGCCACTCAGAATGCAGCCATCCAGCAGGTTTCTCTTCATCAATTCTGCCATACCGAGTTCACTCATGTGTCCAAGACGCATATACCAAAGGTCAGTCTTACTAGGTCCAGCATTAGTAATAGTAGCAGCAGCAGAAACAGAACCATGTAAAGTACAACCTCTGAGAACATATAAATTTGAAAGATTTGAGATTACCCAGCAAACATACAAGAGAACCTTTAGATACCTTCACGACTCCACCTGAACCGGTGTATTTGAGTCTTTCTTTATCAAGTGTACTCAACGAGATAAGATTTCTTTTCATCCCTAGTATGTGCCTCACATTCTTCAGTGTGCGAATCATGCCATCATGGGTCTTGATCTGAACAAAGCCGATGCCAACAATCTCACACGGGTTATCATCTCCAATGCGCACAAAATCACCGTTCTGCAAAGACTCATAGGAACTGAACCAATCTCTGTTAGTGCAGATATGAAAGGAACATGCAGAATCAAGTATCCACTCATCATGACCAGCAACACAACCAGCAAAGACAACCAAATAATCTGACTCAGAGTTTTCACCAGCCCAAGCCTCCTGGCGACGGGCCTCCGCTCTGCTCTGTCGGAAGTTGGCCTTTTTCTTGTACAAAATTTGGATCATAATATAACAGAGGAGAGCCTAGACTGCTCCAATTTCCATTTCACCACATTTTTTTTCTGAACCCAACAAAGACTGACCATGATTTCCTAATGGAATCGGTCATGTTCTGATAACCAAGCTAAGGATCCCATCAATCACAATACCAGAAAATAAGAATGCCCATGCTTATAATTGTTGGCGCCAAATTAGGGCCAACACATGATTGCGCTCGAACACATGGCGTCAGGAGGAGCTCGATGCAGCTCTCCTACGTAGGGCGGTCAGACCGGTTGAGGGGACCGGTTAGACCAGTCGCCGGTGAGAATCAGCGATGACCAACGAATGCTCGCCCGGGAGGGACCCCGTCAGGGCAAGCGCGCACAGGATTGTTCTAGGGTCGGCAGGCCACCTAGAACGCCTTCAGACATCGCGGATACAAAGAAAGAATAGCAGATGGAGGTTGGAAGAGCTAGGGTTTGAAGAAGACGAAAAGTAATGCAAAGTAAAGAAAAGTAATGTATTAATATGTTTTTTATCGATTGGATTCACCTCAATCGGCTGTGGCTCTTTATATTTATAGGGAGGGATAGTCTTATCGCATTAGGAGTCAAAACCCTAATAAATTTCATGCTAAAATACAACTCTTAACTCGGTCTGGACTATCTGGACCGGTCTGACCGCCCCTGTAAACCGGTCTAACCAGTCTGCTCGGGGTGCAGAACTTTCCGAAGTCATATCTCTCTCATCCGGAGTCCAAATTGGATGTTCTACATATGCATTTCAATCGTCTCGACGAGATCTATGCAATGGTGAAGTCCATTTTGTTTTTTGAGCAACTTGACCAGACCGATCTGGCTGGTTTGGAGAAGAGGTCTGACCAGTTCCCCTTGCTGTGCCAATTTTGGTCATCAACAATAACCTCAAACTAGACGCTGGCAGGCAGTAGTTGCAAATTGTTCCCTCCGTCCTAAATTATTAGTTATTTTAGTTTTTTCTAGATGCATAGTGGTAGATTTTACTATACACCTAGATATATATTATATCTAGAGGCATAGCAAAATCTATGTATCTAGAAAATGAAAAATAACTAATAATTTGGAACAGAAGGAGTAGATACTAGCAGGCAGTAGTTGCAAACTAAATAGAGCAAGAGCTCATGTTTTCTTGCTCCTGGTCTTACTTTGATAGTTTTTCCTCCTTCCCAACAGATTAGTCTCACTTTCAAGTACTGAAGGCCATTATGAAGGTTGAAATAACTCAGCAGTAGTGCTCAAGGAGTACAGAGCTCATCATAACAGCACGCAAGATTGGGCAGAAGAATCACCTGAGAACGTTGACTGACAGCCGAAGAGTTGTTGCCCTAGTTCTACATGTCCAAATCAGACTTGAACTGCAGCTCGATGCTGCTTGCTGATCGTGCGGTGGTAATCTCTGCACGCTGTTTCTCCTCCTGCGCGTGGAATCCGAAGGGAGCTGACGTCAGATTGGAAGCATCGAGAATGACATGCATCAGTCTGGAACAGCTTCCTTTTGGACTCCAGATCAGCATTGAGCAACTGGAATCTGATAGTCAGTTACAGAAGTCGCAGATTCTATTCATCGACCTAACTGAGGACGGTGAGATTCGGGGTCCATGGGAATTATGAAGGCCGAAATTGTTGACGAGACTAATGAGTCCATTGGCTTCGAAACTGCAGAACACGTGAAACAAAAATGAACAACAACAAATCTTATAAAGATCCAAAACAATTGAAAATATTTGTTATTTGGATTAGACTCACCGTACCACTCACACTGAATCCGCATGTCAGGGTCGAGGGAGGTGGGAAAAGTGTAGACCCATAGAAATCACGAGTTGCAAAATATTTCTCAAAAAAATAATTTATTTTATCACGCTTGTTTGCTTACCCGCCCGCAGCCCGCATACCTGCTCATCAACTCCCCGTCAATCTTGCCCACTGCTCATGTCTCCTTTGAAGCAGATGCAATGGTGGCCCCATCCGTAGTCGGAGGAGGCGCTTGCCAGCTTCGGCGGCAGCAGATCTGGGCACGTCTCGATCACAAGACGCAAGCTTTGCTTGGCGCGAGCAATACTCGGATGGAATCATGGCCGCGCGGCTCCAAGCTCCGTCAAGCGAGCACCAACCGAAAGGGAAAGGAGATGCTCCGGATAAGGACGCATCAATCTTCCCCGGCGATTCCGTGACGGTGGCGTGGGGGCGTCCACCACCCGCGTCGATCGGACGCCATGGATGTCATGTCCCCCAACTCCACATCGGTGATCGCCGCTTTAAAAAGCCCTGCCCCCCGCGCGACGAGGGAGATCACCGGAGACGGCGGCGCCGCTGATCGCCCCCGCACCCGTGGGAGCCGAGCACGAGCCCACCACCACGACACGCTCGAGCAGGATGGCGAGCCTGACCGTGCCGCCGGTGCCGACGAGCCCCCGGCAGGACGCCATCGACCTCCACAGGGCGTTCAAAGGTCGCCGTCGCCGGCTCTAATCTGGCCGCCAGCCCGCCACGGCGGCTCGGCACCACCACCAGCTCTGATTCTGAACAAGAACAACACTGAACTGAGCTGCAGTTGCTGCTGCTGCGATGCAGGGTTCGGGTGCGACAGCACGACGGTGATCAGCATCCTGGCGCACCGCGACGCGGCGCAGCGCGCGCTCATCCAGCAGGAGTACCGCGCCGCGTTCCACCAGGACCTCGCCCGGCGCATCGCCGCTGAGCTCAGCGGCCACCACAAGCGCGCCATGCTGCTGTGGATCCTGGACCCGGCCGCCCGCGACGCGACGATCCTGAAGCAGGCGCTGACGGGGGACATCACCGACCTCCGCGCCGCCACCGAGGTCATCTGCTCCCGAACCCCGCCGCAGCTCCAGACCCTGCGGCAGGCCTACCGCGCCCGGTTCGGCTGCCACGTCGAGCACGACGTCGCCGAGCGCGCCTCCGGCGACCACCAGCGGCTGCTGCTGGCGTACCTGGCGGCCCCGCGGTGCGAGGGGCCCCGGCCCGCGGCGGCGGCGGAGGACCCGGAGCTGGACGCGCGGGACCTGTACCGCGCCGGCGAGCGGCGGCTGGGCACCGACGAGCGCGCCTTCATCCGCGTGTTCACCGAGCGCCGGCGGGCGCACCTGACCGCCGTGGCGCGCGCGTACCGCCACATGTACGACCGGCCCCTGGAGGCGGCGGTGAAGAGCGAGACGTCGGGCAGCTTCCGCTTCGGCCTCCTCACCATCCTCCGCTGCGCCGACAGCCCGGCGAGGTACTTCGCCAAGGTACGGCGCCGGCGCGGCGTCCATGGGCATGGGCTGGCTGCTTGTACCTGCTTCTGACCAACGGCGGTGGTGGCGCAGGTGCTGCGCAAGGCGATGAAGGGGCTGGGCACGAGCGACTCGGCGCTGATCCGGGTGGTGGTGACGCGCGCGGAGATGGACATGCAGCACATCAAGGCGGAGTACCACAAGATGTACGGGCGCTCGCTCGCCGACGCCATCCACTACGAGACCTCCGGCAACTACCGCACCTTCCTCCTCTCGCTCGTCGGCCGCGACCGCGCCTACTACTGATCACCGCCGTGTCGCAGCTCGCAGGACGGTGTGCCCGGTGCTGCCTCCATGGCTCTGGCTCCAGGCTATGATCTCGTACGTGTATCTGCACACGCCGTAATTGATCAGTGATCAATCTTCGCGCACACTGTGCTCACTGAATTGGTTTCTTCCTTCCGTCCTCAGTTTCAGCATCCTCATGCAGACCAAAAAACGGATCCATTTATTATTCATTTCCGATGCTATGGTCATATGTACATACAACAAGGCCCAATTTCACAGCGTAAAATAAAAACATAGAGCTGTATGCACAAGCAGCGCTGACTATTCACCACAAGTTCATCCGTTCACATGCCATACACAGAAGAACAACGTGTATCGGCTAACATCGCAGAGCTATTATATTATACACCGAGTCACCGAGACAAACCAAAGCTGCCGCAGCAGGCGTGCCGTCCTCTACACCTCTTACAAACCGGCAATCCTTGTAATTCACATAGATCAAAGGCTCCACACAAAGGATGTAACCAAAGCCGGAACTAGCCTCAGCCTCAGTCTACAGGCTTCTGGTTCACGTGCCGCGACGCGGAGTAGGACTGGATCGCCGAGCTCGTGACGCCGATGGAGTGCTTCGTCAGGTCCATGCTCTTCCTCGCGGCGAACCAGATCACCCAGAAGAACCCGACCCAGCCTGCATAGCACGCATTTTTTCCCCAACATTAGCACACGTGATCCAACAAGTTCTTGGGAGATGAAGATCTGCTTTCGGACCTAACAAATCTGAGAAAAAGATAATTCTAGTGGCAAGGAAACTGCTTTGTCAAAACAGATCAGTCCGTGTTTAAATTTCTGCATCACGACCTCCATGGCATTTCTGAAGCGAATCATAACTGTAGCTATTTTTTCTAAAGTTGTTCCACTTTATTCCCCATTATCCCGATCTAGTTTCGAGCTTTCGTGCCTACTTATTCTCCACGAATTTATGCAAGTAGTGCCATGCTGAATCATTCCCAAAAGTAAAACTAGAAATTGACAAGAGATTCTAGACTATTGGTCAGTTTCAACTTTACCTTTCAAAAAGGCTCTAACATGAAGTAATGTCTAGGAGAAGAAACTTTTTCTTTTTGATGGCTCTAAGAGATGTAAGATGATAATCACTGTTATGGCTCTGAATTGATATCATTAACCTACTTGATCACACAATTTAAACTGCGGCTGTTGCACTCGTAGTTTCCAGTACTTCAGTTCTACAACTTTCTTCTGTTATCGAAATTCTTTTATCTTGCAAGTTCATACTATTCACATCTTAAAGGTTGACTATGCATTAAAGCAGGACCCAGTGTAAGAATTTGCATTTCACCGTGAAATTTCCTGAACTTTAAACTACCTAGCTCCCACTCGTTTTTCAAACATACTGTGAAGAAGTTTCTCAACTTTGCAAGGACTAATTCAAACCCTCTAAATGGTTCTCCTAGAAAACAGATTGACAAAGAGAACACTACAACCTGCTAATAATTTGTTAAAATTACATAGTAGATGTCTAGATGATTCGCCTGACTAGAAAACATCACAATCAATCAGTACTAACTATCCAACAAATTATATATTATAGATGCCCCCACATGATTGTCCTAACTAATTAGGAAACAATGCCAAAGTAAACTCTGCAATATGTATCAAATGATTCAGTGCAATGTTATGGCACAATATGCATAGTTTTCCTTTCTGTGTTCCTCCAGTATTAATAGTTATTCTTCAAAAATATTCAAATATAACACTATTAAAAGTTACTTTTACAAGTGTATTAGTGAGTAAGCAACACATGGTTCCGCTAATTCAATTTAGTGCACGATCATATTGCTCCCTAGAAGAGCACAGAGAGGCAGCACGAACAGGCAAACCAGTTTCTAATATAATTTCATTTTACAGGCAAGAATAAGAATTTGAGATAATTCAGTTGAAACAATAAAGGTTTATCATATATTCAACATTACTGTCTAAATTTACTTACGATGCCGAAGCGCATAACGGCTTGAATACTGGTTGGCACTATGCAGTTAAAGTCTTAAGGCTGTTACGCCTGAAGGTGGTTCGTGAATTAACAGATCTATAACACCTCAATCTTTTTTACAGGGAAAGAGATATGACTTACCAGTAGCAATCATTACTCCAACAATTGCTGAGATAACCGTGGCAGAAATGGCAAAGACAGCAACTGACACTGCTCCAACATACACTGCAACTACGCAAGCAAAGAAGATAGCCAAGAACCCCCCGGCAGCTGCCAATGACATCAGGACCGAGACAATGACGGCATTAGCAGTCGCAACCAGCAGGAAGAACATGAAAATGAGGAGGCCAGTCAATGTGATAAGCGTGATGGTCCCGACCTGCCACATCAGGAGCAGATGAAGTGAGGATAATTAAATCCCTGAGAAATTTCAGCTATTCCTAAAGATGGTGCAACCGAGGAAGCATGTAAGAGCATCTCCAAGAGTGTCCAAAACTCATTCCTAATAATTTGATTTTGGATGTGATTAAAAAAAAAATCAAGCTCCAACAGTTACCAAAACAAACTCCCAATATTTCCGCCTAGCCAAAACAGGCGACATCAGTGGCCAAATTTCCACGTACCATCCGAACTCCTAATCGGTGATTCCATGCTAGCCTAGGTCCAAAATCAAGCTCACATGTCATCGCCCATTCATCCGGCTGGAAAACAGATTCTTCGAGGCACCATCAGCACCGGCCACTGCACGCCAAGCCACTGCATTCCTTCGTCCGGGCGGCTCGGATTGGGCATTCGGGATCGGTTCCCACAGAACTTCGGTTCCTAGATAATAGGTACCGATCGGTTCTTTCTATAGACAGGAACCGAGCAACTTCGGTTTGGGTTAGTTCTGTTCGGTACCGGTACTAACCGAAGGAACCGAACTTTCAGGATGAAAAAAAAACAGAGGCACTGGGGAGGATGGCCGGAGCACTGGGCGGCCAGGCACGCCGGAGCAGGCTTGGCCGGGGCACTAGGTGGGCGCCGGCGGCCGGCGGTGGGGGAGGGGACAGCCTCGCGAGCGCTCGGTGGGTGGTGGCGGCCGCCGGCCTGGCGAGGTAGCCGGGCAGGGCTCGAACGGCGTGGGGTGGCAGGGAGCCGAAGGCTTGACGCCAGGCGACGGGCGGGGACCAGCGGGCGGCGGCGGGCGCTCGCGCCAGGTTAGTGACGCCGGGCAACGGGCGGGGCTGCGCTTGGGGGCGGGGACCAGCGAGCGGCGGCGGGCGCTCACGCCAGGTGAGGAGCGCGGCTCGGGGGGCGGATGTGGTGACGGACTGATGGTGGGTGACTGGGAATCGGTGGGGGGATGGGGTGAAAAGAAGGATTAGGTTTTCTACTTGGGCTTGGGCTGGTTAGATTGGGCCTTATTGGGCTAAATTTCGGTTCCTCGGTTAACCGAGCCCAAGAACCGAATTAACTGATAAACTTCGGTTCCGCTCAACTGGGAACCGAAGCAGAACCGAACTTCCTCGGTTCCGGTACTTTCGGTACCGGTTCTCGGTAAGTTCGGTTCGGTTCTCGGTAAATTTTGCCCAGCCCTGCGGACGGCGGTCTCATGCAAGCGATGTTTGGCATGGGGAGGACTCCTACTTCCCAGCCACGAAGGGGTGCACATTGTTTGATCTCAACTCCTTCTACAGCTCCAATCAGCTTCAGCGGCAGGGCCGTGGCAGCGGCAACTATCGAGAGAAAGAGACGAGGTAGGAAGAGACTGCTCTTTTGTGGTGGGAGAGAAGAATGAGAGAGAAGAGGTTTCCCTAGGAATATACAGGTTGCAGCTAGCTTCTTTTTTTTAAAAAAAGTTAAGTTTCACTGTCGTATAATGTGAATCAAACCAGATTGGAAGCAAATGAAAATAAATATGCATAGATAATACACATAATAATACAGATAACAAGGATACATAAGTATCAAATATTTACTAGTATAATCTGGAATGATACACCGAAATTATACTCACAAGCTTGGTCGGTAGGACGGAGGTCCATCTTTGATTACATGGTGCTTTTAACATTTTTGGGAACTAAAAATAGGGTCACTGTTGGAAGGATGAGTGGTTTTTGTGCCTAAAATATTTTGGCAAGGTCCCAGTATAGAATTATTGGGAGTAAAACATATTAGAAACTCTTCCTCTAAGGAGTACAAATAAGTGCCACCTCAAATTATGGTCACCACGCACAAGTTAGGCTCTGATGGGTTCAGCTAACAATGAGATCTCCATACACTTTGACTTGGAAATTAGAATCCAGCCGATTCTTCATTTCTCTCCACAGAACTTCCATGATAACAGAATTTAGCATTGCAAAAGGGCAAGTTGACAACTGTGGCATCAAAGGCTACAGATCTAGAGCAAGATCGGTTACTACTAGGCAACCGTCTGTATTTAAGTTGCGCACACCAATTACAAAACCCAGTCAAACAAATTTAGCGAACAAGGCTGGAAAACCTATGCTCAATGGACGGATCAGGAAACGCCGCCAGCGAACGGGGGGGCGCACGCGGGGGGTGGGGGTGCTCACCGAGATGACGAGGATGGCGCGGAGGCCGCTGCCCCGCCTGGTCCACTCGAGCAGGTCCCGAGCCGAGTTCCGCGACGCCCCCGGCAGCCGCGGGGCCGCCTCGCGGGACGCCGACCGCAGCCGCCCGAGCAGCGGCTCGCCCCCGCCGGGGGACGACCAGACGCCGTCGAGGAAGCCGCGGACCACCCCGGGGAGCGTGTCCGTGCCCTCCCCCTCCTCGCCGCCGCCGGAGGCGGCGACGTCCACGGGGCGCGCGGCGGAGGCCGCCTCGCCGTTGGCGGCGGGCTCGGCGGGCCCGTACACATCCATCTGGTTGGGCGGTGAGGGTGGACGGTGGAGACAATGCCACTGCTGGGTCGGCGGCGTCGGATTGGCAGATGCGCTGGGGATTTAACTGGAAGAAGGGGGGGGGTTTTAATTTAAAAAGAAAAAGAAGGGGGTTTTGGAGGGACACGTGGCGGAAGGAGTGGCGCGGCCACGCGCCACGTCGGCTGTCGGGTGGGGCCCGCCTGGTTCGCGTCCCGCATTGGAGGCGAGGGCTGGAGAAGCTGGAGCTGGACTGGGCCGGGTGGGACGTTGCTACTGGCGCCTGGCGGAAGGAGCGCGCTTCGACGTGTGGCCGCCGCTTCCGTCAGTTCGGAATTTCGGATCAGGTCGAGCTGAATTATTCGGCGGGGAGGTTTTGTGAGTGGTCAGGTTACGAGTGAATGAGGCCAGGCGAGAAATGTCGGCAGCTTCTTCAATAATGTCCGCGACATTTTTAGGCCTCGAGAGTTTGTACTTAATTAATTTACTTCCTCTGTCCTAAATAGACCTGGGCATCCTCCGGGCCGGGTCGGGTTCGGGTCGGGCCAAAAAAAGCCCGGTGTTTTTTCTAGCGGCCCGTGCCCGACCCGACCCGGTGGCCGGGCCGTAAAATTGAGCCCGCACCCGACCCGACAGCCAGTCGGGTCGGGTCGGGTTCGGGTCGGGTCGGGCCGGACCTATGTAAAATGTCGGGTTCCTTCGGGTTTTTTCGGGTTTCGGGTCAAAATTTTTAGCCCATGCCCGGCCCGTCAGTCATACCGGGTCAAAAATTTTGACCCGAGCCCGCCCATCAAACTCTTCGGGTCGGGTCGGGTCGGGCTATTTTCGGGCGGGTTGGGTCGGGTCCGTCGGGTCGGGCAGCCCATGCCCAGGTCTAGTCCTAAAATATAAGATATTAGAAAATTTAAAATCTATACCCAAAAAGTCTTTTAGGTCCAATCTCTCAACTAACCAGAAAGTAATAAAAGGATTGAAAAACTCCTAGATTTCCGTTCAACAACCAATAGCTAGCTGATAATCTTGCAATTAAAACCAAAGAGAGAGCTAATGAAGGATACATACGTCTTTATCCCTATCTCTTTATTTTGTTAGCAAAAAGCTACAATGCTCTACATTTCAGGATGGAGGAAGTATGTATTATACTCCTCAATTTTCATTTAACGTATTTGTTTGTCATATGTTGAAGTTAACAAAGTTTGATCAAATCTATAAAAAAAATACAGCAACAACTATACTACATGATATATGCACTATCAACATAGGGATAGGGTCGCTTATGTGTATTCATAGGGGTGAGAGTGCGTGCGTTTTTGAGTTTCTACGTATGTACTATGTTTTTTTTAAAAAATACGTATTTCATAGTGGATTCCATAAAATAAATTTGGTATTCTAAATGGTATTATTTTCTCTACAAATTTTCTCGAATTTGCCTAAGTTTTACTTATTACAAACCTAATATAACATGCAAATAAAAAATAGAGGGGTATTATTTTCTCTACAAATTTGCTCGAATTTGACTAAGTTTTTTTTATTCCTCGTCTTGATCCATAGCTGAAAAATGTTTTCTTTGGGGAGGGGGGCTTTGGGGGCTCCATAGGATGCACGGGGTAGGGCTAACCTCCTTGCCCGACCCAGTCCAGATCTGCTCCTAGTTTTCTATATATTTAATAAATGCAAATGCAAATGCATTGGAATTAGAAAATTAACATCCTTTTAAGTACTTGATTGACTCCATATACTTCTTTATACCATATATATTTTCTTGTTATTTAATATTGCAAATAATTAGATAGATTTACTATAATCTAACATGACACTCTTTATAGAAATTTGCAGGCTAAACGAACACTTATTTTAGAATAGAAAAGTAAGTTTGGAATGTAGTACTAAATCTTACTTCATCTCATTTCTTTTGTTGAGGGTAGGGATGTAAATGGTACGGATATTTTCTAACCGTATTCGATTTGATCCGGTTTGGAAGGGTTTTTATCCGTTCGTATCTGATTTCGGATATTCAATATTTGTAACCGATCAGTATTCAGATACTAAAAATTACATTTTAATGATGTCGATATCCATTACAATCATATTTGGCAAAAACTAATACTATCCTATCCGATCCATATTCGAATAAAATATAGAAACAAATACAATATCAGCAATATCTATTGGTATTCGATCTGTTTACATCCCGAATCGAGGGGTTCAATACTTCATCGCATAAAATCAAAAGAACGCAACTTGGGCCGGCCTCCTCGAGGAACAAAAGGATTGCGGACCTTCGGCCTGCATATAATGTATCTTCCTTGGGCCATCTCGACTCTCGAGGTCTACTGAGGCAGATGGGCCTCCAAATTTATGGTCCAGATGCGTCCTCAGATTCTGTCTTTCTTGCAGATTCGCGCGCGTGGGAGACTGGCATCTGCACGAGCGTGTAGCATCCATCGGTCGTGACACCCTACGTGCAGCAGAGTACGTATACGCACGGGTTATCCGAAGGAATCACATGGCATCCGTAAATTAAACAAACAAATACGCACGCTCGCACACTGCTACTGTGCATCTTTAGCTTGCTTCTCACCAAAACCTGTACGGGTTGGTCAGCACGCCCAAGTGTATCCCGTAGGGATTTCAAATGATAATGAGTGAAAGTGCTAAATTCTAGTATTAGTGTAATCAAACAGAAGTGTTAATTGGTTCGGTTAAAGTTTAGGTATGATTGAAAAACTTTAATAAAGATATGAGTGTTAATAGGTTATAAATTTTAGCCCTCTCCTTCAAAATAGCCCTAACTGCTGCTGGGGATTCATTCCACGGATTCGAATTCTTTCCTTTAATTTCCTTTAATTTCTACCCACGAACGATTGTCTTCCTTAATTTTCCTTTTTAAAAAAAAATCTTTCTTTATTTGTTCACCAATGTCGCTGCCGGGTTTACACGGCTGAGCCATGTCGCCGGCCGGCGGCCCTGGAGCCCTGCTGCCGGAGGCCGGAAGGTGACTGGTCCCCGTCACGACGCGCGCGCGTCCAATGTGTCCCCGGCCGGTGACGATCAGTGCCGGAGTCATTCTAGTATTAGTGTACCCAACGGAACTCCTCCCCTCTGATCAGAAAGGACTCCCGATTCAATTCAAGACAGCTAAGCTAGCAGCAGGGCAACCGTACGTCATGCTGCTCATCAATAGCTCGATGACGATGGATTCCTTCCTATAATTAAGCAGACACCTGATCTCATTACTGCCCTAATCACGCCAGGTGGATCCACTAGTACTGCGCTTGCTTTCTCATCGACCATCGGTTGCCAGGTCGGCCATGCAGCGCGGCCATAGCAAATGAACACCGGAGCACATGGTCCGACTAGATGACTCTGCGGTCTCGGCCTACCATGGCCGTGTTTGGTTTGGCTCGAAAAAAATTTCGCCAAAACTTTTTACATCTTTGACCACTAATTTAGAGTATCAAATAAAGTCTAATTACAAAACCACCTCCACAACCCCGTGAAAATCGCGAGGCGAATCTAATGAGGCATTTGACCGCGTGATTAGAAGATGGTACTGTAGCATCACTGTAGCAAATCATCAATTGATTACCGTAATTAGATTCATCTCAAAAAGTTACATCCGTCCCTGAAAAGGTTTTGCAAATATACTACATTTAGTACTCCATGCGGAAGTTCGTCTTTTTGTGAAATTTTAACGCGACGTTTTGCGAATAGACACAGTACAGTAGTTGTCAGTTCGATTCAGGCCCGTAGCTGTCTCAGATAATGTATGATAGAATTCATCAGAGGACGATGGAGTGTACATACCAAATGGTGTGTAATCCTCATCCCCCACATGCATTTGGTAGCATACAATCAGCGAGTCAAGTACTACCAACCTGAAGAAACATCAGCCAGCCAAGGAGACAGAGAGAGCATCACATCAGGATGCAAGTCTGACACCACACCTCATCTGAAGATGATGATGATGATGATGATGATAAGCACCACTCACTACTAATTGTGCTTACTGTGCACGTAGAAATTGTTGGCACCACCACAGTGCGCCCTGGTCCTGGACCCCAACTTGAAGACGTAGGAATCTAGGCAGAAGTGTTTGTCCAAGACGGCAAAAAGACCAGGAATCTAGGCAAAGGACGGGGGGTTGCAAAGCATTACAAAAGCAGCAGAAGAGGGCCGCAGAGGCATGGCCTATCATAAGGCCATCATGGCCAATGTTTTTTTGTCAGCGTCAAGAAAAGAGCTGAAAGGGGGCAGATGGAGTGGTCTTGGTAGGCCACGATGCATTCATCAATTCATGCATGTAGAGAGAAAAAGCTCAATCGTAGAGCAATGGATTGCGGAATCATTTGAACTTTTGAAGGCACTGCAGCCTTTTTTTTACTCTCTCTCTCTCTCTCTCTCTCTCTCTCTCTCTCTCTCTCTTTCTCTCTCTCTCTCTCTCTCTCTCTCTCTCTCTCTCTCTCCCCGTGTGTGTGTGTGAGTGTGTGTGTGTGTGTTAAATGTCGATCAGGGATCTTGCTCTCTTTACTCCCTGCGGCTGCGGGCTGTGGCCTCACCTCACCATTAGGAGAGCTGGAGAGGCCCAGCTTGTACGGTTCAAGCATGATGCATCTCTATCATCCATGGTGCTTGTTTACATCTCCTCTGCAAACCTTGCTGACAAAAGCGAGAGCTCATGGCCGGCAGAGGACAGCAGCAGAATGCCCTTCAAAATTCATTCAGCCGGCAGAAACTTTACGCCACATGACCCCGGTCATTTTTCTTTTCATTTTTTTGTGCTATCTACTACGGATGAAATGCAACTCTCTTCCGTGCTTGAAAAGTATGTGCCGCATTCGGATCGTGTCAATGCTTTACCAAATTAATTATTTTTATTGCAAGTGCATGTGGTGCCGTTTTTTCGCCTAAGCAAACTGAAAATGCATGACAACATTTGGGAAAAGTGACTCGTCACCAATGACAGGGCCTTGCACTATCACAGAACAGAAAGTCCAGAAACTAGCTAGATATCACCTGGCGATCCTGTTGGCACCTTTTTTTTTGCACGTGTCAATCTTTTGGGCAGATGGCTGATAAGAACGGGATGACGCTGGAGTAAAGAGAGGCTGAAGCAAATTTGGCTTTTGAGACAGAAAAAGGCGTCGCAGTTAATGGAGCTAAGGAAAGAGCTGGCGGTTAAAGTCAACAAATTATCTTTTAGATTTTTGTATCATTCGGTTAGGCAAAATTTGTTTCGTGTTTCACAAGTTATGATCTCGCCATATTGGCAAAGGGGTCTAGATTTAGGCTATAAATAGCAGACCCCGGCATTTGTAAAATTTGGTCAACCACATTCAAACAAAACCTAGTGGCATGGGCAACCTAGCTAGATGACATGAAGATGAGAGAAGAAAACAAAAATTATTCTATACTCTCGTCCTTACAATCTTAGAGGTTCCATCTGTCATCCTCTCATTTCCTCGAACTACAAGAAATTAATTAGCGATATGTTGATCGCTAGCGACCATTCTCTCTCCTTGCTTTATCCCTCCACCTCAAACAAGGCTAACGACTTAGCTCACCACTTGAGCCGCCCTAACATCATCATTGTTCTTCTATCCTAATTTTAGCTCCGTTGTCCATTCCATTTTCATTATTTCATTTCCAAATTTAATTCTTTATCTATTATATTTGACACATAATTTTTAGCTTCTTTTCTCAAAATTCCTATAAAAATTAACTACCAATTTTATTAGCCTTAATCTTAGATTTAGCTATTTATTAATCATGTTTGGCATGAAGTGTTTGTAAACTCATCTTACCTCAAATTTGGTTATTTATTATTTGTATTTGACCAATACTATTTATTTAAATTCTTTTCTTCCTAATTTTCTCCTTAATTGGTATACAACCAATTACTTTTTTTCATTTTTAATTCTTGAATTTATCTATATATTAATCATATTGATGTGTACTCTTTGGTCAACAACTAATTTCATTATGCTTTTAGTCTTATATTTATTCACTAATAGTAAAATATTTTTATTAAGTGCTAATTTTCTTATTTTTAAAATCTCAAATTTAGCTATTTATTAACCCCATTCTATTTACTAATCATATTGGAAATGGCTCTTTTGTCATGTCCTTTCTTTTAAAAATAATTAATTCAAAATTAGCTATTTATTAATCACATTTGGTATGGACTCTCGATTGAGTTTCCTCCTTATTTTTTAGTTCCAACTTTATTTGTTTACTAATCGTATTCGGTATGGAATCTTTTGTGATATACTAGTTCTTCTTATATTTTTAATTTTTAAATTAGCTATTTATTAATTATATTTTATATGGACTCTTGATTTAGTTTAGGCCGTTAGATTTTTATAAAATCTAATGGCATAAATTTTTCTCTTTTTAGATTAACGTAGAAATTTCTAGACCCTCTCTTCGATAGTGGTGACTTTTTTAACACTCTCTTATTAAAATAATAGATAGATACATATATCAATATGAAACAGCAACAACTGTGACATGGCAGATCTCCTGCCGTTTCACATTAGGAAAACGGTATATGAATAGGATGCATAAACTATTCAGCAGACAAGGCACTGCAAATCTTAACAACACACCATGCTGTCATGTTCTAGTACATCTGTCGATTATATACGCAGCAAGAAACAGATCGATGTACAGATGTGTCCGTCGATGTCGTCGAGTCCAGTACCGCTTAGATCTTCTTCATAAAAAAAAGGTCGTACAGAGACATGACATTACCAAATTATTTAATGAGTGGTGCGATCAGTCGCCAATATATATATATGCACATTCTTACAGCTAACTGGGGTACCTTTTCAATAACTTCGGCAATGGCTTCTATCTGACAATCTGTACCGGAGCCTCAAGTTATTGTTTGATCTGCAAGATGAAACTTAACCAATAATTTCTATAAAAATGCATTTTAATAAAAAGGTAAATAAATAATTTTAAAAACTTTTTAAGATGAATCTAGCTAAGTTTACTCCGATCTTACATTGCCAATCTATTATTTCATATATTAATGGTTGAAGTTAAAAGAAGACAATTGGCAAGCAAGAGTTGTCTAAAACAACATGTATATATTTTGAACCGATTTGGAGCACAATAGCAGAATAGCTAAAAGCATTACTTTTATTGGATAAAGAGTAAAGTGGTGGTATAAAGGGTCTCAAAATTTAGTCCAGATAATCTAATGATCGGGTTCTTATCTTATACAATTTTAAGCTAAAAATATCACTATAAGAAAAACAACTTTTTGTCTCTCCATGTTAGTACCAGTCATAATTTGGTCTAGTACTAAAGCTAGCACGAAGCCATTTTAGTACTAGGTCTAATTTGAAAACACATCGAGCCATTTCAGTACCAGGTCAAAATACCGACCAGTACTAAATGTCATCTTTTAGTACCGGTCGGTGTCTTGGTCCGGTACTAAATGATCATCCATGGGTTACTTCAAATGGAAAGCATATCTACCTACATCACATGTGTTGTGTAGGTGAGATTGTAAGGAAGGGTTGTGCGAGGCTTGAGATCATAAGTTCGAATCTCAGGGTCTGCGCATGTGCACATTACACATGAAATTCGCGTGACTTGTGACGATGGTATGCGGGCCCTCCTGGATGTTTTACCAATTTTCTTATTTTTTTGGGCACAAAATTATTTAGTACCAGCATTTAGTACTGCTCGGTAAAAGGAGGGTTGTTGGGTGTACTAATGCTAGATTTTCTAGTAGTGTATATAAGTGCTAAGATTGTGAAGAGAGCACTAGAGACTAGAGACATGATCCATTACCACCCACAATAAAGGACTCACGCTTCTTAGTATGTACTATATACTACATTATTGGGTATTAAAGGTAAGGGAAACATCACGTGTTTTGGTCCCTCCACCACCTGAGGGTTTGTTACGTTTATATACCCTGGTTGCAATAATTAGCATTTTGGAGTTGTAAATGTAGTTTTTTTTTCAAGTAACTTTGCTGTAAAAAAAAGAAGAAACAACTCAGGCGTTTGAGTCATCACATCATCAACCACACACATGCATGATTGGGTGTTCACACATGCGCATGAACGTACCCGGCCGGAGCAGTTAGCTCGGGGCCGGGGCCTCTGGCCCTATGGTACCTGGAGTCTCCATCGATCGGACAAAGCCACTCTACGGCCAGCAGGCCACAGACCCAGCTCCGGAGAGTCCCAGAAGGGCAACAGTTTGTCTGAATCGATCAAGCGTAGCCATCTGCATGACTGCATCTACACAAATAAACGACGACCATGCATGCACGATCGAACGAAGCAGCAGCAGCAGCAGCACAGCAAGGCTCCAGGTGACATCTTTGAACAGGACCGGGCAGTACACGGGTACTCGGGTAGTACTACGGCTACTACTGTGTGTTTCACACTGTGGCAGAGAGCTACAGAGCAGAGGCAGAGAGCTAGGGACGATGACACACACCATCCAGCATGGCAATCAAAAGCACATGGTGTGGTCCGCCCACCAGCATCGACCACACCGGCCGGGAGCAGACGTCCAATAATGATGTGCTCGCCGGAGCCGCCGGCCGCAGCTGAGTTGTGGCCGGGCCGGCACTACTGCAGAAAAGCTTTTTAGGGGCGGGTAGAATAGGATTTGTAAGGGCGGGGGCGCCACCCGCCACAGTCTGACGCGGCTAAAAATCAAGTTTTACAGGGGCAGGTACAAGACCCGCCCTTGAAGATCAATTTCCAGGGGCGGGCCATGGCACTAACCGCACCTAGAAACTCTTTTTTAGGGGCGGCCCACCGCATGAGCCACCCCTGAAAATGATCTTTCCAGGGGCGGCTGACGCCATCACCCACCCTTGGAAAACATTTTACAGGGGTGGCTCAAAGTATGAGCCGTCTCTGAAATTCATTTCCCGCCAAGTCAAAATTTGAAATTCCATTCAAATTTATGTTTCCCGCCAATTTATTATAATACGTTTCCCTCTGTATTTAATTATTCTATTTTTTATTTCCCTCCCATTTTCACCTATAAAGCAATTGCACCATTCGATTTAGGTTTTCAAAATTCTATTTCTGTTTTATTTAAATTTGTGTTTCCCGCCAATTCTATTTTGATTCCGGAATTTTTTGATCGATGATGAATATATTTTCTAAACATTACTAATTACAAATTCAACATAAAATCATATAAAAGTATCATTACATGCATCATTAGATTACATCCATCATAAAAGTGCGTAGAGTACAGACATCATTTACATTGAGAAACGCTAGTAGAGCCGGCCCGAAGTTTTTGATTTTCCCACTGACGGAGGCTTGCATATTTTGGGTCGAGTGATAATTCATGCTCAGGGTGAACAAATTCTCCACCTATATGGACCACTTAATGCAAAATGAAGTGACATAAATCGTCGACTATAAAAAGAAGTTGTTGCTCATGGAGTGGACCATTGTGGAGTGTCCATTGATCCTGAAAATAAGAAATCCATTCCAAAATTACAATATGCAAACATTTACAATATGCAGTTATGCATCTATCCTAGCAAAGAGTAGATGCTTACCAGTTCGGGATCTTTTATGTACCTCCCGAACTCCCTCACGTGCTCGCACACGTAGTATCCACAGTACACGGAACCTGCAGGTTGCTTGTGGCATGGATTGTGTGTGCGCATCACCATATTTTTTTCCCTATTGGGGGGTGTTCTCCTCCTTTGAGCACGTAGTGCCTGTAAGACCTGTTTTTTAAGAAAAACAAAAGGAATAATTAGTTATTTATGTATTCAAGATTCAGCATGAAGTCGAAGTATAGGATAACGATTTTGCAACATGTTGAGGATGCCCTCGAATTCCTTATAAGTATTCGGATCGATATCAGCGGAGTCAAATACTAGCATACGCCCATGCTTTGGCTTGATCATAAATACAATCCAATGATTTCTGCAAAAATATCATATATGATTTCTTAGTCAGATATTCGAAGGAAGTGCATGTTATACCAAATCATTGAGACTACACATACCGAAAGTTATATGGTGCCCATATGACATCCCTGTCTTGCCACTCTTGAAACTGATGCGATATGTACGTAGCAACTATCGTAATGGTTTTTCTATGTTCCTGCTTCCGCACTTCATTAATTTCCTTGTGCGATTTACAGTTTTTGAATTCATCGTGGTTGTCGTTCCACAACATTAGCCCTTTATTTCGCTTCTCAGCAATAGCTAACGGGTCAAGGAATGCGACCTTCATACCTGCCTTATCCGCTTGTCGTTGCATCATCATGTAGAACGAAATATCACAACTAATTAGATATGTATGTATATATAAGTATAGACCATTGCATATAAGATATGAATTTGGATGCGACACTTACATGCACCAGAGTCTGATCATTTCTATGTTAATTTCTTTGAGGTGGAACATTTCTTGGATGTCTTCGAAATCAAACATGATATCAGTGATACCCTCAGTTCGTAATTTGAAAATTTCCGGAGGGTACCTAGCCCAAAGGCTTGTGAGGTGAAGTCTACATGCCATTCTGTACCAAGTGTGCATCCTTTTCATAAAACCTGGACAGTCTTGCAACAAAAAGTGGAGTAGAAAATCTTTACCATACTCGAATTTTTTCGGGCAATCCGGTAAATCTGCTATGTCATCAACCCCAATTTTCCTAATAAAGTCGTGGTCAGTGCTGGGCTCGGAAATGCCCGGTCGTCTGGTGGCACTAGAATTTGAAACATTTTTTGACTTTTCCCGTACCTTATCCGTTGACTTTTCCTTTAACCTCTGCTTGGTGTTTGCGGCGTGCCATTTATTTACAATATCTGAGTCCTCCTTCTGGTATGACCGTATAACTCGATGGACAGGGAACCCAAGTAGTAGTAGTAGTAGTAGTAGTAGTAGTAGTAGTAGTAGTAGTAGTAGTAGTAGTAGTTGTTGTTGTTGTTGTTGTTGTTGTTGTTGTTGTTGTTGTTGTTGTTGTTGTTGTTGTTGTTGTTGTTGTTGTTGTTGTTGTTGTTGTTGTTGTTGTTGTTGTTGTTGTTGTTGTTGTTGTTGTTGTTGTTGTTGTTGTTGTTGTTGTTGTTGTTGTTGTTGTTGTTGTTGTTGTTGTTGTTGTTGTTGTTGTTGTTGTTGTTGTTGTTGTTGTTGTTGTTGTTGTTGTTGTTGTTGTTGTTGTTGTTGTTGTTGTTGTTGTTGTTGTTGTTGTTGTTGTTGTTGTTGTTGTTGTTGTTGTTGTTGTTGTTGTTGTTGTTGTTGTTGTTGTTGTTGTTGAGCCGGTGCCGTGTGCGCTCGTGGTGGTGATGCTTGAGCTACTGGGGCCGGTGAAGGTGGAGCTGCTGGTGGCGGTGAAGCTTGAGCTGCTGGGGACGGTGATGCTGGAGCCGGTGGCGGTGATGCTGGAGCCGGTGGCGGTGATGCTGGAGCTGGTTGCGGCGATGCTAGAGCTCGTGGTGATGGGGCCGCCGGTACATAATTTGCAGCCGGTCGAGTCTGATGTGCCGGCCCTTCTGGTGAAACAAGCAGTACGATATTACGTTTGTGCCACAGAATGGTGATGCCAATGCACTCTCCAAGTGTGGTCCTCCCATCCAAAGTAGGGATGTCTATCTCGTTGTCCTCGTAGCTTGTTTTCAGTAGCTCATGCACTCGCACACATGCATATAGGGGCAGGATTGGTTTTCCATCAAATAAACCCGCCATAGGATCCACGTGCACTTTGGCAACTTCCCTCGTCTTTCCAGCTCTGCCTATTGGATAGAGCAGCATGCATGGAGTAGTATTTGTGATGCAATCCACCGGATATGGTTGTACTGTGGTTGAGGCAACACTGCTCTGAGCACAGGTCGTATTCGCTGGGGCTAATACCGGAGGGGGCATCGTCACCATCTGGCCGGATTGTTGCTGCCCCAATTGCAACGGATTCATCCATATTTGCCCTGATTGCTGCTCTGCTAATTGTGCAAACATTTCCTTAAACTTTAATTTCGCTGCTTTCTCGGCCGCTTGTATCATCTCTTCCTTGTAGCGGTCATGCCTCTTGTAGGTAGAGCGGTCCTCCTCGAATCCATCCCTAAAGGTCAACTTTGAGGACACGCCTCTGATGCGGCCTCCATGCTCTTTGGTCCCAATGGCTGTACTAAGCACGTCCTTGTCCCTCTTGACGCTGAACTTTCCTTATTTCTGAAGCTCGGTAAGTTCGTACATTTTTTGTGCGACGGCTTCAGTCTCGGGTTTGTCAAAATGTGGCTTGCCTTCCACTATCTTAGGCTTCCTGGCTTGAAGCCAGAACATGGCATGCTCAGTAAGGCCTTCAAAAGGGTCTGGTTTCCCTGCGGCTATTGCAGCCTCTCTTTCACGGCGCCATTGATCGGCCTTCCTTTGGTATCCACCTGGGCCAAGATGGACTTTATGTACATTGCTCGTTGCCTGCTCAGTATTTTTCTTGCTTAGCGCTAGAGATTGTTCGGTGCTCTTTTGCCGAACAAACTCTTCCCATTGTGCTTCAGTGATTTCCTAATAATCCGCAAATGGTGTTCGGCCCTTTTTGACATACTTAGTGTTGAGTTCGCTCTTCCACCGGCAGAAACTCTCACCCAGCATCTTCTTAGCATAATGCCTCACCCTATCTTGATTTCTCTTGGCAAAATAAATGTTTGCCTCAACATCTGCCACATCGCCTCCTTCCTTCCCTCAGGAACTGTTGGCCAATCGGGGATCGTTGGATCCAAAATCATCTTTGTCCTTATTATTGAACCGATTGCGTTCCTAAACTTTGCGCAGACCTCTGGAGGCTCTATGGGCTCGCCTGCAGCACTAATTACGTTGACCACCCATTGGCCTTCGGGGTATTTGTTTCTTCCCCGCTGACCCTGTTTCCTTTTATTCTGGCTGCCAGAGGAAGTTGTTTGAGGTTCCGGACCAGAGCTTTCATTGCCTTCAAGTTCTTCCTCTGTTGCGTTTGCACGTTGGCCTCGACGTCTACTTCTTCCTGTCGCAGCATCCTAAATGGAACATACCCGAATTCATCAACTTATTACGCGTCTTTCTTGAAAGTGTACAATAAATGCTTGATTGTAAGTCTTTACCCGTGCTGGACTCGGAACGTAATCTGGATCAAAATCCGACAATGAAAACCTTTGTCTTGGAGGGATCAGATGTGGATCTATAGGTTCCAACCACTGTCCTGCTACGAATGCCCCTTGTCCATCCCGGTCAACTTTGTCATCCCCACTTTGAACTCCGGCATCGTCGTCCCAATCCATCTGAGAGGCGAGTTGTTCAATTTCCTCCTCTTGCGTCATTGGCGTTTCCCTTGGCGGGGAAGATGGTGACGGATTAGACATTTACAACTTCTACATTAAACGAGGATGGCCAAACGAGTTTAGTCGTGTCATACGATGGCCGGCATGCGACAAGGGAGACGTGAATGGAATGCGACATTAAACGAGTTGTGTCATGCGAGGATTTATATATACATACAAGAATATTGCAATAAAATCATATACACAATAAAGTCCTCGCAACAAATAATAAAGTCAATAATTTATATATATACACAATAATAGATTATTCAAGTCAATAATGCTAAAATCCTTAATTCCACCACTTATATATAGGGGTACAACAATAACGTCCTTTAAGTCCACAATTAATATATATACACAATTTGTAAGACTAATAAATAACTATAGAAATTATTTCTAGAAATTCTAGAATACATTTATCAACATATATAGAAATTATTTCTTAGACTAATAAATAACTATAGGAATTATTTCTAGAAATTCTAAGGTATATATATCAACATATACAAAAATTATTTCTAAGACAAATAAATAACTCTAGGAATTATTTCTAGAAATTCTAAGATATATTTATCAACATATATAGAAATTATTTCTTAGCCTAATAAATAACTATATGAATTATTTCTAGAAATTCTAAGATATATATATCAAAATATATAGAAATTATTTCTAAGACAAATAAATAACTCTAGGAATTATTTCTAAAAATTCTAGGATACATTTATAAACATATATATAGAAATTATTTCTTAGAGTAATAAATAACTATATTGTTCTAGGTTGTATTAAATTTGAAAAAATAACGAAACTCTTTCAAAAAAACAGGGGGGAATAATACATCAACCAATAGTTGATTAATAGGTCTGATATTCAGAATACAAGAGAAAAAATACGATTACATGCAATCCGATTTGAAATAACTACTGATTTAACCGGTTACAATTCTCTTTTCTTGCGTGCCCATGGCTTGTCATCTTTTCTTAAGTTTGCTTCTATAATCTTCATCTTTTGGGGTAGGTCTGTGAAGAGGTTCATTTCATTGTACTGATTATAATCTTCCACATCGTTGATACCATTAACCCCTATGATATCTTGTTTTTCTGGGACAACAACATGCTTTGCTTTCTTTGCAGGGTCAGTTACGTACAGAACCTGTGCGACCTGTGAAGCAAGTACCCATGGGTCATCTTTGTAACCAACATTATTGAGGTCAACAATCATGAGTCCGTAGCCATCCACCTCAACACCTCTAGGGTGTTTGACCCAACGACACCGAAAAACCGAAATTTGTATATTGTAACCATAGTGCACTTCCCATATATCATCTATGACGCCATAGTAAGTTATACTTTGGTCTGTTATCTCGTCCAAGGCTTCAATGCGGACACCACTGTTTTGGGATACAATTTTCTTGTCCTTTGCGGTAGTATAAAATAAATATCCATTAATATCATACCCTTGCCACGATGTGACCTGGCTTGATGGGCCTGCTGCTAATCTTTTAATCGTTTGTTCTTCCACGATCTCCCCATCTGGTAGATCCAGGTCCTTCAACCATGCAGTCAATCGACGCTTGTGCTCTCTCATGATCCAATCATCCGAGCGGCCATTTGATTCGGCACGAATTATGCTCAAGTGTTCATTGAGTAAAGGTGTCATTATCGCGAGATGCTGCAAGATGCTATAATGTGCTTGTTGCGCTCCTTTAAAATTCTTGTCAATAAATGTTTTCCTCTCAACTGTTCCAACCCCTTCCAACCTCCCAAAAAAGCGTGGAATGGGCAAACCAATGGCTACTTTATCATTTAGGTAACCAAGGCAACACTCGATTACTTCCTCAGTACTGTATCCCTCGATCATGGAACCCTCAGGGTAAGCATGATTTAGTACGTATCGGTTTAGAATGGACATGAAACGCTCGTACGTCCACATTTCGTGAAGGTAAAGTGGGCCAAGTGCACATATCTGGTCGACCATGTGAATCATTAAGTGCTCCGTTATATCAAAAAAAAACCGGGAGGGAAACACATCTCGAGTTGTGCCATAGTCTCCCCAATAAATTCTTGGAGATCATTCAATTCATCTTCGTTGATCACCTTTTGAGAAATTTTGTTGAAGAAATAACACATCCGAGTGATTACCATCTTCACGAATACTGGCTTGATCGCTCTTATTGCAATAGGGAGGAACACCGTCAGCAAAACATGACAATCGTGACAATTATAGCCGCATAGCGATAGATCTTTCATGGAGACTAGTTTCTTTATGTTGGATGAAAAATGACTTGGGACTCTGACCCCCCGTAAGCTCTCGCACATTGCCTTCTTCTTATCATGTGTCAAGTTGTAGGAAGCCAGGGGAAGTTCATATCTTCCATTTTCTTTATCTATAGGGTGAAGATCCTCCCTTATCTTCATGACTACTAAGTCTTGACGTGACTTTAAGGCATCCTTTGTCTTTGCTGATGTCTCCAGAAGGAGCCCAATCGTGTTACCAAACACATTCATCTTCAGGTGCATACCATCGATTGCATGGCAGACTTCAAGATCACTCCGATACGACAAGTACTTGTATAAGATGGATTGTTTCTTGAATGGTATGCCTTCGATTGGTGCCTTATCTATATTTTTCTTCTTTCCATCTTTTGTCACCTTCCCATAGCTAACCTGGATGGTCCTCACCATTCTGAAAATATAGTGCCCGTCTCTTTTTACTGGAGCAGAATATAATTCAGCCTTGCCATCAAAAAATGTGTACAACTTCTTACTTCGGTATCGATGTCCTTCCACCAAGAAGTGTTTGTGGCCAAGGTAAACTAACTTTCTAGAACCTTCCAGGAAAGATGATATGGTCTCATCCACGCAGACCGTGCATCCCGTCCTACCTTTGACCTATCCCGAAAGGACAAATAGAGCCTGGTAATCATGGATGGTGGTGAAGATAATAGCTCTTATATTAAAGGTCTGTCGTGTAAAGCCGTCAAACATATTGATACCCTCCTTCCAAAGAGTTTCCATCTCTTGCATCAAAGGCTCAAGGAAAACATCAATATCGATGCCAGGACGCTTGGGTCCTTGTATAAGGATGGACAATAGAAGATATTTCCTCTTCTGGCACAACCATGTAGGCAGGTTGTACATCGTCAAGATCACCGCCCAAGTGCTGTGAGTGCTAGTCCTATCACCAAACGGATTCATTCCGTCCGTACTCAACGCAAATCTAACGTTCCTTGGGTCCTTTCCAAATTCCAGATAATACTGCTCATCGAATTTCTTCCACTGCCGAGCATCAGCTGGATGTTGAAGCTTTCCATCGCCCTTCTTGCGCTTATCTGAATCCCACCAGTTCATCAGCTCAGCATCCTTTGGGTTGGAGAAGAAACATCTTAGGCGGTTGGCAACCAGGAGGTACCACATAACCATCGCCGGAATTCGCCTCTGCTTCTCAGAGATGACTAAAGTACTATCTGGTGCCTCTGCAACACTATTCGCTGCACCCTTCCTCTTCCTTTTGTTTCTGTCTCCTAGACCTTGATTATCGCCGCCACAATAACCAGCATTATTTTTGTACCTATTTGCAGAACATACAGGGCATTTGTCCAAGCCTTTGAAAGGATCCCCATGATATAAAATACAATGATTCGAGCATGCATGAATTTTTTCCACACCCATTATCAACGGGCTGACAAGCTTCTTTGCTCGATATGTGTTCGCAGGCACTTTATTTGGCTTCGAAAGCAATCATGCCAACAAACCCAGGAGATCATTGAAACTACTATCTGACCAGCTGTGCTTAGCCTTTAGGGTCAACAGCTCAAGTACAAAACGAAGAATGGTCTAGTGTTTCGGACATCCTTTAGACCGCTCATATATATTTTCCTCTGCTGATTTCTTCACAATTTCGAAGTTTTCTAACCCCTTAGCACTACCAACCAACAGCTCCGCTTTAGTATGATGCAAAACTGGCTCAGAAAATCACCATCATCAAGTTCATTGCTATCATTATCACTGCCAAGATCTATTGGACTCTCGTCGACACCATCAAAATGACCACCACCAACACCTTCATCCTCACAGCCAGCATCATCAAAGGCATCAAATAATATATTAAACTCGGGCTCTTGCATTATTTCATCGATTGAATTCTCTCTCCGAGGTTGTTTTTCTTCACCATGCTTATTCCAGATCATGTAGTTGTCTACAAAACCACTAATCAACACATGCGATCTAATTATAGTTGTGTTGCTGAATACTCTCAGATTTTTGCAGGTTCTGCAATGGCAATGTATCATCTGTGTCTTCTCAATTCTTGCATGGTTTTTCACAGCTTGAATGAATTTATCTACTTCTCCACAGAAATATGCATCCGTCCATCGTGCTTTGTACATCCAAGTTCTATCCATCTCTAAACACCAACAATAGAAAAACAATACATGATTCAAACGAATTAAAACAAGCTCTTAAAAATTTACGAAATATATGCCATAATTCTAGGGTTAAAGTCTTGCGTTTTCTGAAAGTATTTTGTTATTCTTTCGAATTTCACATAATTTCAAATAAGAAAAATAATAATTCGGGTGAAAACATAGGATGGAAAAAATATCTTGCATGTGTAAAAATATATGAGGGAAATCATATAATTTTCTCTCTCCTCTAGAATTTTTGGAAATATGTTCACATCTAAATGAGGCTAAAACTTAAAGATTGGGCCCAAATAATTACCTAGTCATGTGCTCCAACTAAAATAGCGTAGATTTATCCAAAAAGTTAAAGCAATTCGTGGCTCAATTGTTAAATCCACCTAATTTAGATCTACGTCTAGCTAGAGGAATGAGAGCACAATTTGACCATTAAAATTAACCCAAAAGCTTAGAAAAAAACATAGAATTAGGTGCTACTTACCTCCTAGAGCCTCCAACTTCAAGGAAATCGAGTTTAAAACCTCTCCCCCCTGTATTTATGATGCATGAAAAATTCGGACAACACCTCCCCCGAGAGAGCATTGTCCTGTCGGGAGGAGGAAGAAGGTGGGCAGCCAGATATTTATGGCACTTTTCAGGGGTGGATGGCATTACCAGCCGCCCCTGAAAATAGGGCGCATTTCCAGGGGTGGCTGATGGCACCGGCCGCCCCTGGAAATCTGATCTTCAAGGGCGGGTGACGGCACCACCCGCACTTGAAAATGAGCCCTGTTTTAAGGGGCGGGTGGTGCCGTCACCCGACCCTGAAGAGTCATATCCAGGGGCGGACGAAATGCTACAATACCCAGCTCCTGTTATAGGAGCGGGGTACATTTGCACCCGCCCCTGGAAAAAAAAACGGGGCGTCCCTGAAAATCATTTCTGTAGTAGTGCGGGCCGCCGGATCGGAGGAGCATGCATGGGTACATGGACAAGTCGCCGCCGCCGCTGCACTTGTATGTGCTAGCACTGTTCATCATTTTTCCATGTCTATTTCTCTCTCATACAGTCAGGAAAGAAATACTGTTAATTAATTTGTGGGGGCGAAGCAGATGTCGATCGCGATCGATTCGCCATTTATCTGACTGCTGCTTTGTGTCCATAGAGAAAAGAAAAGAGAATAAAGTGATCATCCAGCAAGCGCAAACGACCCATAGGCCATAGCCAAAAAAAAAAGTAGCACCCAGGACCAATTAAGACAGAAGCGACCTTAACAAAATGCATGTTCGATCCGGCCACTTTTTTTGGTTGTCCGATTTTTTTTTCCTTTTTAGTCCTGCTGATGGCTTTTGTAAATCATCCTGAGCAAGTACATTTCTATACGTTAATACGTCAGTGGTCTTATAGATCGTCTCATGCAAGTGTATGTAGGATTTTTAATTAGGTGGCGGGGAAGAGCGGGAGGAGAGAGAACATTAATGTGGTTATTTCGTAAGACAACCACCTCAAGGCAAGTACATTGCTACAACTCAGCATTCTCATATGTTGTCTCATGCAGATCCATTTAAGATTTTAATTTGATGATGTGGAGAAGAGATGGGGAGGATAGAGAATGAGGTGGTTGCTTCGTGAAACAACCGCCTCATAGGCTAAAATTAAGGACTTTAAGACAGCTTACTCATTATTGTACGAGTAATTGTTGTCATACTACTCATAATATTCATTCTTTTCATTCCACAAACATAGAGATATAGTACTACTATGAGACAACGAAAACGACAACCTATTGTAGAGATTGTCTGTTTAATCTTCTTAATATGACATGTAACTGCATGAGACCGCCTATTCGACAGGTTCAATGTACTTGCTCTCATAGGCTAAAATTTAAGACTATGAGATCACTTTCTCACCATTGTATGAGTTTTTGTTTGCCATACAACTCACAACATTTCTTCTTTCTGTGCACAAATTATGGAATTATATATATACCATGAGATAGCTTATAAGAAAATCCATTGTATGTATTGCCTGTTACATCATCCCAAGATGCCGTGGCAATATATTAAACCATCTATTAGACTAGACCAATGTACCCCATAAACCTCGTTTGTGGTTTGTAGTGTAATCGTTGAGCCATAATATAACAAAATGCAAGAAAAGTCAGTACATACTGCTTGAGAATTGAGACGGGATGAATAGACGAAGAAAATGGCATCCTCCTCCCACAGGATTAAAATTAACCGACAGAGATAGATAGACATCTCCATCACTTGACTAGCTAGATTTTTTTTCATGTTCCTGCAAAAAAAAAGGAGTAACAAAACCATGTGACAGGAGTCAGAAGCCCTTCATGCATGCAGTTTGTCCCGTGAAGGCATGATGCCGGCCGCGGGCAGCAGGCCGGCCCGGTGGTCTCTCTGGCCCGGCCACCGTGCATGTGGCCGCCGACGCCAGGCCATCCGGGCGCTAGCTCTCGTCTCACGTGAGCGCGCGCGGTGCCCCCCCCCCCCCCCCCCCCCCCCCCGTCAACCAGCCGGCCGGGGATCGGATCTCCTCGCCGCCGTACCTGCCGGGTGCCGGCCGATCCTCTTTGCTCCGCGTGGAAGCCCGGCCGAGTCCTCATCAGGCGTCCGGCCGGGGTCGTCGCCGATCTCCATCGTGGTGGAATTCTCTCGTGCTTCTCCTTCCTCCGACCTCCCCGTACTCCGTGCAGTGTCACGTAGCACCGTACCGTTGCCCCGTGGGGCTGCCGCGGTGGGGCCGGGCCAGGAGGAGATTTGCCCCGGCCCCTAGGAGGCTAGGACCATGGGGACCGGAAATTTGAAGAAATAATATATATGTATGACGCACATACAAATTAAATTAGCAGCCTAAGATTATACAATCTTACCGTTCAACCCACGCATACTTCGTTGTTGGTAATCATGGGAGTTGTTATTCCTTTTGGTAGTCATTGTTGTAAAAATATACAACTGTAAGTTTAAATTCCGAACTAGATTTAACATGACGAGAATTAAACCTAACATGTAAAATACGTACATCATAAACATGGTCTCAGAAAATATGATTATGAAATGGATCTGATCTCGAAATACGTACTGAGCGGGAGCCGACGGGAAGACGAACGACGCAGACGGGACGAAGACGGTCCTCCGAACTGAGCGCAGCAACTGGCGTTGCAGACGACGGTACACCGCAACTCCTGACTTGGACGGAGGACGAGCCGTGGCGAAGAAGACGAGCAGTCACGCTTGTCGCTTCCCAAAAACCTGATTTGCTCTCTCCCGGTGCAGGATCACACGAGCGAACGGTTCCGGAGACCTGCTCTTCTGTTCGCCGGTGCACGCCGGCGCTCGGGATGGAGCAACTACGAAGGTGGCGCAGCAATGAGGAGAGGCAAAAACCCTAACTCGATTAGATGCGTTTTGGTAGAGGCCAACAGGTCAGATATATAGATGAGCCCACAACATCGCGGCGTGATCGGTTCCAAAAAATCAGGAACCAATTAGGACTCCATATCTCAGTAGACCTAAAGGCCAAGTAACCAAAAACAAAAACAACAAAAGGAAGCAGTGCCGCCGCAAGGCGAGGGGCCGGATTTCGGCAGACAATTCACGCGTCACGCGTAAGTCGTGCGCCCGCGTATTTCGCCGCGCCACCCCGGCGAGGCGAGGCGAGCGCGCGTGTGGAGATCTTCTCTCCCCACACACATAGCTTGGAGAGGTGAGTACAACCTCCATATTTAAGTTGGTCATACTCCACTTCAACTAGCAAGGTGGGACTAAAGGATTGCACACTAGCTCACTTCCTCATGCACCATGGGCCTTTGAGATTTATTTGGAATTTCTGAATTTGTTCATGGGCCAAAGCCCAAATTCCATCAATCCCCCACCAGATCTCAAATACCCATAAGAGATTTTACCTATTTCTCACTACTGTTTATATACCAGTGTTTCAGCAAGTACTGTTAAGTTGAACTCTCGCTTAGAGCTTCAAGCTACACTCATTTACAACTTGAACAATGGACTAAGCCTTGAATTGAAAGTTTTGTGCGAACAAGATTCACTCAAAGCCTGAACCAGTACACGGCAGCCAGTAAACTGCTCCGTGGGTGTAGCATATACGTCGTACTCCCTGGTCTCTTCATGAGTTTACTAGAGATTATCCAAATCTCACAGACTGCGATGTTAGACAGTCAGACTCATATAGGTGTGTTCTTTCAAGAATGCTCTGTAGGACAGCACCTTTGCTCATCAGAGCCAACAGAAACATATTAATGCAAATAGCCAACCTGCCTTACAGCAACTGAGAGTATGCATCTTCACTCAGAGAGGGTTTAATCATTACTCTCCTCAGTTCACCGACAGCTTGTTCTTCCCAAATCATAATTCACGGGATCTCCGATCACATAGGTTGGGTTACCACTGTGGCAACTTACACGGGTCTCATACCCATCTCCCTTAATGCACTATCTATCACATTCCGTGATAATCCTTTTGTAAAGGGATCTGCTAGGTTTTTGTCTGTTTGAATATAAGTCATACTTATCACTCCGGAGTTTCTCAAATTCCTGACAGACTTCATTCATCTTTTAACATGTCTTGATGACTTTGCATTATCCTTAGCACTGTTCACTTTGACTATCACCGTTTGATTGTCACAGTTCATAAGAATAGCCGGCACTGGTTTCTCAACCACAGGCAAGTCCATCAAGAGCTCACGCAGCCACTCTGCCTCAACAGTGGTTGTATCCAAAGCAGTAAGTTCTGCTTCCATAGTTGATTGCGTCAAAATAGTCTGTTTGCAAGACCTCCATGATATCGCACCACCTCCAAGGGTAAACACATACCCACTCGTGGCATATAACTCATCAGCGTCAGAAATCCAGTTCGAATCACTATATCCCTCAAGCACAACAGGGTGCCCAGAATAGTGAATCCCATAACTCATTGTACCTACTAGATAGCGCATAACCCTTTTCAAGTGCATGCTAATGATCAGTACCCGTGAGCACTTAATCCAAATCATTCTACCAATCAATACTGTAAACTCAATATCTCCTTCATATCAACTCCTTTTCACGTAACTCTTTTTCCTTAACTCTCCTCGAATCATATACTATCTATTCCTCCTATTTTCATCTCCATTTGAGCTTATTTTATTGCTTGCTTGTGTTTGTTTGCCGGTTGTGCCGTTTTCGCTCGTAGATCACGGAGTGACCGAGGAGGAGCCTGCCAAGGAGCCAGAAGACCCGTACCACGAGCAGGAAGCCGCCGCCACCGATGCATACGCAAGCGAAGGCAAGTTTCATCGACCCCTACATGAGCGGTTGCATCCATGTGAGGACGTTTAGCTGTAGCCTGGGTCTAGGACCGATTACATATACAAGTACTTGAGTGATTGAGTGTGCTCATGCATGCATCTGAGTAGTCATGCATATCCAGAGCTGAGAACAGGATACGAAGGGATCTGGCTGAGACCATGGCAGCTGGGTATGCTGGAGCCGGCGCTACCGTGGTGGTAGACTGGCAGGTGAGTGCTACCGTGGTGGTAGGCTCGAGTTGACATGTTGAGGGATGGTTGCTGCCCTGGTGAACCATAAGGACCGAGTTGTTTTGACATCTCACCTAGCTTACTTTAGTACAACCACAGGTTCCGGTATGGGCCGGACTTAGCCTAATCCCACTGGTTAGCCTGACAGTCGCGGGGATGGTTTACGGGTATAGACCATTGGGGTTAGGGCCTGAGGGTTTGTGCGGCCGGGCTGGGGCGTGACCACGGCTGGGTGTCGGTTATGTCGGTTGTCCGTTCGGGCAGCCAAGCGTGTGGGTACAGTGTACGACCTCTGCAAAGTGTATAATCCATTCGAATGGTCCGTGTCCATGGTATGGACAGGCTACGGTGTGGTCCAGACAACTAGTGAGCTACCTATTGTGGGTTGTGTCGAGAAGGGGTTGCATACCATTAGTTGCATTGCTAATGCATTGTGCCCAATGTGTATCATGAATGTCATTCCCCTCCCGTAGGCCGAGGTGGAGCTTGCTGAGTACTTTTGTACTCACCCCTATTGATTTTTCTCCAGAGGATCCTGACTTTGTGCCAGAAGACTACAAGTAGATCGTGTCCACACCCAAGCTGATCGAGTGGAGCCGTGATGGATGAAGAGCTAGTTCTCCATGCCGTCATGCTAGTCGTTATCATATGGTTGTTCTGTGTAGCGTTGTGTTGTCACTTCACCCCTCGTGTACATGTTGAATAAAGCTCTGTATGACTCTGGACTCCACTTGATGTAACATGTATTATACCGGAGACCTTATTCGGTAATTAATACATGGTTTAGCCTTGATCTACGGGTCAGGGCGCTTCAGCCGGCGTCACCTCCAATGCTAGTGTGGACTGCCCTCTCCTCCTCCCTCCCCCTTCCGTCCGCCACTCCCCTCTGCCTCGACCATATGCCCCCGCTACTAGCAACGTACAACCAGCCTCCCCCCACCCGCCTGGCGGCATCATCGCCGCCGGCCTCACCACACACAACCCATCACTACTGCTGGTCCGACAGCCTCCCCGACCATCCCTTTATACCCGCTGGCCACGGAATCCCCAACCTGCTCCCATAAACCTACCCCAAATCCCTAACCCCGCCGGCCTCCGCTGCTGCTCACGGCCAGCAGCGTTCCGCCGCCGATCGCTCCGACCACCTTCTACCCTCGTTGAAACACAAATCCTCTCGTCAGAGTTGGTGATTCAATTTTGTTACTTCTTCAATCGATTTATTACTTCTCTTTTGTGTTTCCTTTTCTGGATTTCTCCCCCTTCCGACCGTTTCTTCCTCTTCCAAATCGGGAGGCACTACGGGACGCAGGGCATTTGCCGTGTGCCAAAGGCACACGGCAAAATCCGGTTTACACACGGCAAATAATTTACCGTGTGTAACACAAGGCAAAGAGCCCACGGCATAGATCGGCCGGCAAAGAGCAACTTTGCTGTGAGCTAGATCTTGGGCACACGGCAATCACTTTGCCATGTGCAATACTCGACACTCGGCAAAGATTTTCGAAGAAACTATAAAAAAACACCACCACCACCACCACCATGCCGCCGCCGCCACGCCCTGCCCTGACTGCCGCCGCCACCACGCCACCGCGGCCACGACGGAGCTCGTGCCTAGATCCACCGTCGTGCCGTCACCCGGAGATGGCGGAGGAGGGGCGGGGCCCCGCGCCGTGCCGCGCCGCTGGAGGAGGGGCAGGCCTCCGCGTCGCGCCGCACCACAGTAGGAGGGGCGGGAGCCCAACATCGCATCGCCGGAGGAGGGCCGGGCCCGTGCCGTTGCACTCCCTCATGCCCCACCCTCGTGTCGCCGGAGGAGGGGCGGGCGCTGCTGAGGATGGCGTTGGGGTCGCGGGCAGCGAAGGCGAGGACATCCGCGCAGGCTTGGCCGCGTCGACCACCACGAAGCCGCGCAGGACGCCGGCGAACCCGCAGCCGGATCCGCCCTCACCGGAGCCGCGGAGGGAAGGGAGAAGGCGGCTGCGGAGGGAGGGGATGACTCCGCCGCCGCCTGATCCACCCGCTCCGCCGGGATCCTTCGCTTGCCGTGGCCGTGGAGGGAGGGAGGGAGGGGAGGACGCGGCGTGGATGTGGTGCGAAGAGGCATGGACGAGGCAGCGCTGGGCTGGCCCGGCGTTGCTGTGGAGGTGGCGATGCGGCGGGCCAGCGGTGGAGAGGTGGCAGCGGAGGGCCCGCCGGTGCGCCGGGGCCAGCTCGTCGGGGTGGCCGCCGCGGTGCTGTGCCCCCCGCGCCCGTCCGGAGCTATAGCTCGTGGGGGACGGCGAGGAGTGGGCAGCCGTCCGGCCTGGCGTTGATGTGCCCCCCATGGCTCTAGGCGTCGGGGTGCCCAACACCTCACGGCGGGGGACGGCACAGACATAATATAAGTGTGGGTGGGAGACACTTTGCCGTGTGCCCAGATCTGGGACTCACAACAAAGATGAATTGTTTGCCGTGTGTTCTGTTCCAGGGCACATGGCAAACACCTTCTTTGTCGTGTGCCACACGCACGGCACACGGCAAATGTCTTTTCTAGAAAAATTCAAATTGCATGAACTAATTCGATTTCAAAAGTTGTTTTCCAATCCTCCCTCAAATCAACATTGAAAATACATTGCCAAAGACACTGAAAATTCATGTTTTATGATTCTTTGAAAAAATCCATTATTTCATTTAGTTGTAGATCAATTTAAATGCATATCACGTGATATGGATTAACTGCAAAATAAATTTAAAATTAATAGATGGCTATGAAAATTTACCAAATTTGGCTTTAAGGAATCTAAGTTGGGTAGTGCATATACAAAAAGTTGTAAAGTGAAAACTCAATGTGACTGTTAATTTGACTTGAAATCTTAACGATTCCTTCTCGATTCAATAGATCTTTTCCAGATATGTTTCGATCTGTATGGAGCGTATGTCAAACTTGTGCGAAACCATCTCAATTTTTTACTATAGCCTCAGCACATGAAATTATGATATCATGATAAATTCAAAAAAAATTAAACTTCATATGTTATTTATAGAAAATTTAAATGTTTCTGCCACATGTTCCTGGTGATGATTCGGGAACAAGATGTTCTAACTAGCTTCCCATTTCATGGTTGCGGCCTCAAATTGGACTCAATAATATGAATATGATTTTTGGATGAATTTTACTTCGTTATTTAAATCAATTGCAGTTCAAAATGGACTTAATTAAAATAAATGTGTTTAATGAAATTAAATGATTATATATAGCAAAGAGACAAAAAAATTACCATATGTCAACATAAGGTAACATGAACAATACGTGTATACCAAAAAAAAGTTAGGTGTGTTGAATCACTTTTTTAAAAAAAATGTTTGCCGTGTGCTGAGGATCAGACACACGGCAAAGTAAAAAAACACACGATAAAATTACTTAATTGCCGAGTGCCCAGACGTGGCACACGGATATTTGCCGTGTGCTTCTCTTTGCCGTGAGCTTTATCCTGTGGCACACGGCAAATAACGTGTTTGCCATGTGCCTTTATTTTGCCGGGTGTTGTTTTTCCTGCACTCGGCAAATGTCTTCTTTGTCGTGTGCCTGAGAATGGGCTCACGGCAAAGTCAGGGCTCACGGCATTTACACAGTTTCCGGTTGTGAGGGCTCTCGATTAAAGGTAGATAGAGAGTTCTAATGCCCTATCGTTGTAGGAAATAGGTTAATTTGTTATGGGATTTATCTTCACCTGGCTGAGATTTTGTAAAAAAAAATAAGAATTTGTAAATAAAAATAAGAGATGAGATACCTACGAATAATGAGTTGCGCTGCGGTGATATATATATATTCCTACTATTATTGCCGCCAGTTCTTGACTCAAGACGATAGCGATAAAGGTACCATATCACTGCCCGTTGGCGACGTACGTAAATCAGCAGTACCGTACCACTGCTTGATATAAACAACAGTAATTAGCAATATATCGGGTAATACATGCGATAGCTAGCAGTGATCTGAAGAACGAGGTAAAGGCCACCAGGTGATTCTTTTTTCGGGCAGAGTAGACACCCATGCTCGTGTCGAGCCAACTCGCTCCGGATCGATCGGTCACATCGTCGCAGCTAGCTAGCACTGCACGAATCAATCAACCAAATGCTTTCACGTACGACATGGTCCTCAGCTCCTTTGCCTTTCCATAAAACCCTTCGTCCTTTTTTGTCCATAGAGAATAAAACCTCTTCGTCCTTTATTATCCTGTCGTTCATCACGTACATACACACAAATGCATGCAATCAACAGGGTGTACGTACGTACACTTGCATGATACGCAGGTACGCTAGCTCGATCATCAGTAGACACTACGAGACAGGGGCGGAACTAGGATTGAGACGAACCCCGGGCCAAGTTTTAAGTATAGACGTCCACAAACTCACAATTCAAAAGATACATGAAAATATATACGGAAAGATAGATAATATACATGAAAAATTTGGGCCGAACCCCGGGCCATGGCCCGGGTGGCCCGGGGTCTGCCTCCGCCCCTGCTACGAGATCTAGGGTAGGGTGCAGCGTCGTCTATGCCAAGGAGGCAAGGAGTAATAGCTAAAAAGGCAATCACCGTCACTACTACAAAAATGATTTATAACGTTTCATTTTTTTAAGGCGGGTTAAAATGTAACCCATTACTACAAATGAAGCGGAGTTACTATAACGACCGATCCATCTCTGCAAATGCATTTTTAGAGGCGGGGAACGACACCACCTGCCCTTGGAAATAGTGGTCATTTTTTAGGGCGGGTAATGCATTTCTAGGGGCAGTTGATGGCCTGACCCGCTCCTAGAATGTTTTCACGCAAACATGTTCATAACTTTTTCATATGATCTTGGATCAAGACAAACTCTATACCCCAATTGTAGATCTTGACGAGTTACAATTTTGTAGGTGACAACTTTTCATTAAGGTCATTTAATAGTCAAAAAATTATTGTAACTTCTCTAGTTTTAAAATCTACAAGTTTTGATTTGTTTTCAAACAACATCGGATGTAGAATGTAGAGTAGTTCCATATCATAGTTTTAGTGGTAAGGTTTAAAATTTTATAGTTTATGCATTATTCATTTAAGAACGTTTAGTACCACAAGATCATTTACTAGTTGTGCCCTACAAATGTCAATGACTATATAGTAGTATCTTATACAACTTAAGTCATATTTCAAGTTTCCACGATCTTAATATTTATATACACAAAAATATGTTTAGCATATTTTTTTCTGTATCTATAGTTCACAATAACATAGTATAGAAGTTTCACTTTTTATTTATTTATTTTGTTATATTTAAAGATTTAAATGAATTTTCAGAATAAACAATAAAAATATTTTTAGGGGCGGGTGATGGGCTACCCGCCCCTATAAATTGATTTCAGAGTTAATATAAAAGGATAGTATATCTCATAAATATGTGACTGTGTAGTGTGGTGAAGAGCAGGGTACACGCGAGGCTTGAGGTAAGCGGTTTGAACCTTGGTTTACACAAGAGTGCATATTTCATCAAAAAAAGTTGTACCTTGATAGTAGATGGGCTTGTGGTGATGGCTGGTTTGCTGGGATATTTTTTTATTTTGCTATTTTTGAGTTTTTTTTCAAATTTTTCATTTTGTGAATGATTTCTAGTGAGCCTATGACCCATCCCAACAAATTGATTTTTAGCTACGAGAACTAAGGGCGGGTATCACATCTGCCCCTAAAAATACATTTTTAACGGTCCCTAAAAATTCTTTTCGTGGTAGTGAGTTACTGTAACACCCGGTGTTAATTTTTGGTGCTAATCATGTGTTTAGTCGCTAATCGAGGTTAATCACCGTCATTAGCGCTAATCGAGTACGCATAGTAAACATTGTTTTAGCCGTGTTCGTCTACGTTTTTCTCCTTGATCCGAGCCTCAACTCAACTTTCGCCCAAAAGCAAAGTTGTAGATCTTTTCTTTCTCTACAACTTTTATTTTGGCCAAATTTCAAGTTCCTATACGGAAATTTGAGTTTCAATTGGTCAAAGTCCGGTCAAAATTAGTCAAAACGACCACTGTTTCTTCCTGTTTTCCCCTGTGCCCGTGCCGAGCCCATGCCGTGACCGACCGCCGGCGATCCTCGCTCTTCGCGCTACGCTGTTCTTATCCCGCGCGTGAGCCTCATCCATTTTCCCTCCCCTCTTCTCCTTCCTCGCGCTCACACCGAGCCAAACCGAGCAGAGCTCGTCGCCGGGCCTTGCGCCGGCCATAGCTCGCCGCTCCGCTTCGATTCCTCGCGCCCCAAGCTGAATAACCTCGCCCTCCACCTCCACCGCCCCTCTCTGAGCCCGTTCGTGCCGTTTCCCTGGCCGAATCGGCCCTGCGCCGGCCGGCCGCCATTGTTGGCCGCCGGAGCTCCGCCCCCTCCCATTGAACTTCCTCTCCCGGCCCTCCTTAGCTCGATTCGAGCGCACGGTGAGGTTCCTCGTGACCTCCTCCTCCTCCCTGACCTTTTCCCCCTTGGATTCTGCGGCTGCCGGCGCCAGTGCGCCGCCGCACCGCCGTGGCCGCCTTGCGCCGCCGCCTGTGCCGCCGCGAGCCACCCTAACGCGGGCTCGCGCAGCGCCGCCGCGCGCCCCAGGGCCGCCTGGGCTCCCTGGGCGTGAGTTCGCCCCGCACCTCCGCCGGTCTGGGCCGCCGCCGCAGGAACGCCGTGCGCCGCCACCGCCCCTGTTCTTGCGCGCCGCTGCCGCCCCACGTGCGCCTTCGCCCCACCCCGCGCGCGCCCCTCTGCCGCTCAGCCGCCCTGGCCGCGGCCCGGCCAAGCAGCGCCGCCGGCCGGCCACCGCCGGTGCGGGGAGTGCCGCCGCGAGCCGCCTGGCCGCGCGCCGGCCGTGGCGCGAGCAAAACAGGGGAGGGGGGCGGGCTGGGCTCCCTGACGGGTGGGGCCCAGTTGTCAGCCCCCCTCTTTTAAATTTTTGTTTTCCATATTTATTTATTTATTCGGCTGAAAACTTTGAAAATATATAGAAAAATATAGAAAAACTTGAAAAATGCAAACTAAATTTTGTTGGGTTTCTTAGATCAATATCTTCAGAGGAAAAATACTCATGCTTGTGAAATGTCAATTTTGCCCCTGCTAAAATTTTGGGTTGTGCGTAAGCTAGTTTAAATTGTCCCTGCTGTTTGGGTGCTCTAAAAATTATGAAATTTATTCAGTAAACTACTTTTTGTATGTGTAGTTCACTGAAAAATTTTCAGGTGCATAGCCTATGTGCATATTTGTGGATCTATTGTTGTTCAGTTTATTTTGCTAGGGCAAAAATGAATGTTTTCTTTTTTGCAATAAAAGTTTATAAATTTTTCTTGCATGTGATATCAATGTATTTTCATGCTAGTAAAATTTTTGTTGATTTATTCATGTCGGCAAGTTGAGTTCCTGCACGTGTTTCGCTCCTAGCCGCAGTTTTCCTTTTTGCGCTGCCAAATAATCTTCTTTCGGTGTTATCATTGCATCATGAACACTTGTGTCATTTCAGTGCACCATTTTAATTATTGCATGGCATCCTTTTTCATACGTGTAGACGTCACGAGCGAAGCCGTCTACGAGTTGGTCGCCGAGCCGATCCAGGAGCCGCAAGCAGGGGAACCACGAGTCGAAGCAGTTGTCGAGCCAGATCCAGAAGTCACTAACCCCGCTGACTGGCAAGGCAAGCCCCGGAGCATGACCCTTATTTTAATTACTCCAAGTTATATTTAAAGTATTGTGCATTTACGTTCAAGGAATTGATTGGAACCATAGATGCATAATCTTGGATACCCAGTGTCTTTACTAGTTCTGTTATCGCTAGCACTGCTATGCTTAAGTAAACTCGTAGAAGACGGGCGATTTCCTGTCACCCGCGAGATATAGGGTTGTTACTTCAGGCAGTTATTTTGAGAAATAATGCTATGAGAATGGAAATGGAGACCGGGCGGAGAGAAAGTTGGACATGACCATGGAATAAAGGAAAGTTGAGTCTCCGCCTGTGTCGATTGAGGACCGTACCGTTGCTGGTCGTGCTGACCAAGTTTGAACAGTACTAACCACATGCCGGGAGTAGGAGGTAGTCGAAACCGGTAAGCTCAGTACCATATGTGCACCGGTAGGTGGACTTGATACTATCTTCACCAGTGGAGCTAGTATACAAACTCATGGCTGACCCATCGTTGGTATCGGTGGGGCTGGCAGTCCCGGGTCGCAGGGCAGTTCGGCTGTTCGGTGTGCATATGTGAAGGGTTGCCACGTAGGGTCCGACGGGGCCTATATGTGACGTGTGTGTTAGGTCCACCTTGCAAGGTTAAATCGGATCGATTCGCCGTGACTCGCGGTTATGAGAACATTGGTCATCGTAGTAAAGAAGTGGAATGAGACTGGAATGGAAGAATGGAGTTGTATGTTACTAAAGATTAATGTGTTCAATCATGTATGCTCTAGAGAACTAGGCAAACCTAAGTTATAATGGTCAACTCAATTGACGCTAAAATATTGAAAGTAAGGATTCAATATTAACAGCTTTTCAGCAAAATAACTCCAGAGCCAAACAGCTTTGCATGTCTAGATAATGGGCTAAGTATACCCATGGACGGGTAAGTCTTGCTGAGTATTAGAATACTCAGGCTTGTCGTAATATATTTTTAGCAGGATGCATTCCGGAGGACTTCGAGGAGATCTGCGCCTCGTGGATCGGTCAACCACTTCCTCCGGGTTGGTCGGTCATGTGGGTCCCGTCTTCTCCGTGAAGTTCGGGCAGGTGAGCCTCACATCAGTGGGCAAGATGTGAAGCTCGTCTTCTGTCGTCGACGTTATCTATCGTATTGTATTTTGATATTATGTTTTAAACTCCAAATTACTTTCCGCTGCGTTTGAACTCTGAGATTTGAATTGTAAAACTAGCTTGTAAACACTTACTGTAGATTAAGTTGGTACTTCTGTAAACTCGGGTTGTAAATGGCTTTAAACGCTTTTATTGCCGGTAATCATCTGTGCTCGTCTTTTGGCGAGAGTTCCTGTGTAATCGATCCTGGTTACAGCAGGCGGTCTGAGTGTACTGGTTGAGTGCAGTAATTCTGGTTTGAGGTTAAGTGGCAATTATTGCATTTGATTGGTATTATTTGGACTGTTATGTGACAGTTACAGAGCAAACTGATAAAAGGATCTCTCTCGTTGCACACTATGGGAGGATTTATTATTAATTGTGGATGACATGTCGTTCATGGTCACGAACAGTAGTCTACGACGTACGTCGATGTCGACGGCAGGTGCCTACGTACGTAGTACTACGCCGGTTTTGTACCTGTGGGCACTTACGTGAGATACACGATGCATGCATTATTTAGCTCGTGCGAAGAGAGTAGTGGGCAATTTAGGAATGTTCATCTAAGAGCATCTCCAGCAGGGTGACTAAATGGGCTACCATATCCATATTTACACGGTGAATGTAAAAATTTGATCTCCAGCAGGCCTTCTAAATACACTTCTATTTTGGTAGGGCTTCCAAATTTCTCCCCCACCCCCCAATTTGGTGGCCATCTATTTAGGCCGCCAACAATGAGCCCCACTATTTTTTTCTTTCTTTCCTCCGTTCCCGACCTGTGCTGCAGCTTCCCTGACCTCGCGGCGCTCGATCCCGCCGCCGCCGGCGGCCGGTGCGGCACCCGCTCCGGCTCGCCGCACCAGCAGCGGGCATCCGCAAGCCCACCCCCACCCCGCACCGCCCCTGGAACTGCAAAACGGACACAGCAAGATCAAGAAGAAAAGGGGCAGCCTTTCTGCTGCTTGCACTCCCTGCGTCAAGGCACAAGCGCAGCTGCTGCTTGGCCCTGTGCTTCGTGTTGTTGCTGCTGCGCGCTGCTGGCTGACTCGCTCGCCCCCTTTGTGCTGCTCCCTGCTGCCTGCCGGATCTGAGGGAGCAAGCCGGCGCCTGCCTCGCCTGCAGGGTTCGGGTGGGGCGTCGGCGCTGGGAGACGGCGCCGGCAGGTGGAGCGGGGGCGGCGTCGGCAGGCGCGCGGTCAAGAGCAAGAGCATGGGCGCGGAGGGGCGAGCGGAGTTTGTTCGACGTTTCTATGACAGGGTGGACCCACATGTCAGGATGAATAATAGGGAGTGAGTTGATCACTCCTGTTAGAGTTGGGAACAAATAATAGGTGACTAAAAGTTAGGGGTGGATGACTTAAATAGGATTTAGTCACCCAAATTTAATCACCCTGCTGGAGATGCTCTTATGTTATATATATCATACATGCCGCCTAGCTTGGCTCGCTATTGCCAACGTCCGGGTATGTCGCCAAAAGCCCGGCCGGCTACGAAGATGGTGGTGGTCTCTCCCGGGCTCACTCCCATGCATGAAATTTTTTATTAAATCTCATGATAATGAGCTTTTGCCATGTCAGGAAATTTGCTAATGTGACATAATATTTAGTGCCCATGAAACTTCTTATGAAACCCCACTGAAACTAGTCTCATGCATTGTATTTTCCTTTAGTTTTATAGGCTGGCTATCACATTTAACACAAAATGCGTCGGATAGGAGGATAAAACTTGACCCCAATGCAAGTTTGGAGCAGTTTACAAGTTTTGTAAACATAGTACACCCCAAGTTTTATCTAGATGAAACATTGTTCTTTCTCTACTCTAGTGACATGTTATCAAACTTTGCTAGATTTTGTCCCATGTTGAAAACTGATGGTAGATGAGTGCAACATATAAGGTAGGGTGTACTCACCCACCAAGCAAGTCTTTTGGATTGAGTTAGTCCCAATATCTTTGTTAGTTGGGCTGTCATGGATCTAGATCTAGTAGGGCGCTGGCTCGTGGGCCCACTTGCACTTTTGTTTGCAAAACACAGAAATCTGACCAGTTGATCTACACTTGCAAACATAGGACGGAACTAACGGGTATCCCGTTATCAGTTCAACTGTAACGAACAGGCCGGATCGAGGGTGTGGCACTACCGCACTAGCTACCAGCTATAGGGGATCGAAGGACGACGCCCAACCCAATCCACGAGGTTCAATTTCCAATGCGTGAGGAAGACATGCACTGGCCGTGATGTAACCTTGGGGTCTGCACTTCAATCACAGACCATACGGGCTCACATGCCACCTTCAAGCATGTGGAAGCCGGAAGGCATAGGGGATCGGAGTCAAACTAGCTGGGCTTGTCGCCGAGTCATCCATATGCCTCCGTTTTCTATGCGAAATGGGCACGCGGGGCCGGCAGACAGCAAGGTCGCTGGGCCGGCGCCGGCGCAGCAGGATGGGTCGTCGGAATCTCTGGGGATCCAGGCACGACCGGAGCTTGCAGCTTCTGGACGCAAAGGGTCTCTGGGGATCATTTTCCATTCAGTTTAACTAATCTGTTCTGCGTATCTTTCTTTAATTAATTCTGCTGGTTGCTGCTGCTGATCGTCGTACTAACCAATTTGTACTAGCATGATGAGGAACACATTGTCAAAGAGTGAATAAGCTGAAAGCGAGCAGACATTCGGACGATCGGCGCCAGGGTACAGGAGGACGACAGTTTCCATCAGCAGCCAGGTTGTGCAAGCAAGGGCGGCTACTCCTTGACGTCAATGTATCACCATATCATGCTGCCCCACTGCCACAAACGAGACTGAGTTTCAGATTATTCAGATACAATTTAATGTGAATTTTATTAATCCCTGATACTACTATTGTTGGGAATACGGTATGAAAAATCTGATTAACCGCGGTACTTGCTGGTTTGACAACGTGTGAAAAATAATATATCATTTTCGTTTAACTGAAGCCCTAACAGGTACAATCAATTTGCATTGGTGCATTTTCTTCAACCAGGGCGCCATGGTATCCACATCCATCGATCAATCAAACCGTATAGACATCGGCACAATCTTAATTTGTAGGGGGGCCACTAGATCGACCCCACACTCATCTAGTAATCCCAAAACCCCGGCCCATTCAAGAGATATAGGGTACATTCTTTTGAGACTGATTGCATGGATGATGTGTACATACACGCACCACGCAATTGCGCACTACACTCACGCACACCCACCCGTGCGAGTGCATATATACCGTCGCATTCCGACAATCCTCCATCCCTCCTTGGGGAACTTAGATGGAGAAGGAGATGATACTCGGGCCAGGAATAGCGCAAATCCTTAGGGCTTGATAGGGAAATGATCGAATCACAAGTTTTTTTATAGTCAACCTAATGCTACCTAGAGTAACAAGGAAGAAGGGGCACTTTATTTTGGATGGAGAAAGGTAGCCAATACCATATAGTACTATATATTACATGAAGATAGAATTATGGAACTTTATATTTGAACTATTCAAATTGCTAGATAAAACAAAATTTTGTCCTAATCATAAATAAAAGGGAAAAGTCCAGTTTACATCATTGTATTATAGAAAAAGTCTGATCTTCAACCTTCAACTACAAAACCAGATAGCATAGGACATTCAGTTGCCAAAATCGGACAATTTTGACGCTTTGGGTGGTTTCAAAGGCAGTTTTTCATTTTTTGAAAATTGTAAATATTTGGGTAATTTATAAGTAATTCATTTTCAAATAAAATAAAAATATGAAATAGGTGCCAATATTTTTCTAAAATAGTATCTATCTATTGGTACTCTAGTTATTTAGATCTATTTTTATTATATTCATAATATTTATTAGCTTATATTTATACCTATTATTTTTTAATAAACAATATTGAATACTACAACAATAGATAGTTTTCATTTTTAGAATTTTTTTATTAGTTTCGTATTTTTCTGATTTGAAATGAGTTAGTTTTGATTTTCTAGATCTAACTAGAATTTATTTTCTAAAAAATAAAAATAAAACCTACCTTTGAAACCACCTAAAGAGCCAAACTTGTCCAGTTTCGTCAGTTGGATAACCCTTTTTTCTGGTTTTGTTGTTGAAGGTTGAATCAGACTTTTTTGATAGCTCAAGGGTGTAAACTAAAATTTTTTTCTAAATAAAATAAACAATAATATAGTTTGGACACTACACCAGAACGGAATTACTTTGGCGGTCGAAAACCGCCAAGGAAAATACAAAAACCGCCAAGGAAATGATCCTTGGCGGCCGGCCGCCAAGGATCATTTCCTTGGCGGTTTGTCCGCCAAGCAAATGTGATTGACGGCAAAACTTTCATCTTGCCAAGAAAATGTTATGACCGCCAAGGATATAATTTTCCATGGCGGCTATAAACCGACAAGTAAATGACATTCCTTGGCGGTCAAAAACCGCCAAGTAAATTGCTTTTCTTGGCGAATGCTTTTCGCCAAGTGAATATCTTTCCTTGGCTGACATTAGCCGCAAGGTTATTTGATTTTCTTGGCGGCCGCTAATAGCCAAGGAATTATGGTTTAACTTGGCGTTGTAGCCGCCAAGTTTATTGTAATTTCTTGGCTCCCTGCCACCGCCAAGTTAATTCTGTTTCACCTATTGTTACATTGGCCAAGAAAATGTTTTCAAAGAATCAAAATAATATAACAAAATAATGGGTTGACAGCCACAATTCAATAGGTCCAATTTTGATTATATGATATTAGAAGCGACATACAGATCATATTGGAACATCCATTTGTTCATCACAAGTCCATCTTGCATAGGTAAGGCAAACATGCAAACATGCATGTGTGCCATATGCATCATGCAGCCTACATATAATCTAAGTGGCTATACTGTTTGATGCATACATGTCATCACCATATGCACAAAATACACACCTCCTGCAGTCAGTAGCTAGGAGTCATATGTTACTCTACCAAAATAGACAAAAGTCAACACCACATCCTGCAGTCAGTAGCTAGGAGCTGCTGGCTTCAGTTGGGGACTTGATATCACAGTCAATGTCAATGCAATGCTTATCATGGATCGCCTTCGACGGCTTCTTCATCATCAGCATTTCCTTCCATGATTTGCCTACCATCAACATCTCCTTTCATGTAATCTGAGTAGGCATCAACATTTCCTTCAAAGTACGCATCATCTTCATCATCATCGTCGTCGTCGTCTTCGCTGCTTTCATGGTAGCTGTCGTCATCGTCGTCACTCTCATCACGCCTGTCATCAACTGAGTGGGAGGCTCCATGTGACGATCCAGCAGTCTGCAAAATTTTTATTTCATGCAAAATAAGTGCGTATCATGTGAGAGCCAACATGTATCAGGTGCAGAGCCAAATTCCAAGCCAAACAAGGAGCAGCAACTAAAGGACCACTGTCCAAAACAGCAAAAATAGATAGAATAGAGATGTTTTTTTTCTATTGATTGAAAATGGTTGCTTTTTTCTATTGACTCAAAATAGTTGGATCAATCAATGAAAAGATAACAACTAAAATTGAGGGGCCTAGCAATAGATCTCAGCTATAATCGATTTGAACACAAGAGTTGAAGTTTAAGGAGACGGGAACAAGAATTATAATGTATTTGCCAACCAAAACTAAGGGGAATTAACCAAGTCGAACTGATCATAGCTACCTTACCATGGAATTAATCTAAGACTGGCATTTCTAATCAACAGGAATCCACCTTTTCACTGCTGCAACTCATATTGGCATTCTGCCACCAAACAATATTAATTCCTAGAAATGTCCTCCATATGCAAAATATGAATTGGGCAGACAAATATTTAGTTAAATTTCGAACCTGGTGACGACGTGCATCAATACTTGCTAGACGGGACAACAGCTCTGCAGGTGGTTCTTTTCCAAAATCAGCATACATTGTCTGCAATTGAAAAGCATATAAATCAAGATTCATGCATAGGACACATAATTTGCTGCAAGCAGTGGAAGAAATAATACCATGATCAATGCACGATTGACACTATTTTCATCAAGGAGTATCTCATTAGTCTGTTTCAGCTGCTCATTTTCTTTGAGCACCCTTTCATAATCATTAGGATTGATTGGCTTAAAAGGCACCGACTTTCGATGTACTAGAACAGTTTCCTTATCCACAGCACCATCACCAATTGGAACACGCCCATGCTTCATGCCACCTCCCATGGTGTATAGTGCCTTTCCATCCAAATCTCGAGAGTTCTCGTCTACAGCTAGTTCTTTGTAGTCATCCTAAAATAAAAGGTACATATTGTCATGATCAAGCTACAATATTTGTATGCAAGTCTTGAAGTACCAGAATGTAAGATGATTTTCTAAGAAATAAAACTGATCATGACATGGTCTTCTATATACTAGAGATAAACTGACAACAATGTTAGAAATGAAGTCAAGGTAATCACATAAATAAAACAAAACATACCAAGCATCTTTGCGCTTTCTGGCTGGGTATTGGAACACTCCTACCAGTGCTGTCTACAGTTTTGTATCCAGATTTCATCACAGCATATGTGTTTAGAGTGCCACCCTTCTTAGGACCGAAATTGTGTTCCTACAAGATCAGAAACCAGAAATTGTGCTTGAGAAACTTTGTAGAGCTCAATGGCTTACGAGAGATAAGGATTTCTTGTACCAGGAGTTGTTGTGTCTCAGAAAAATTCTGTGAACCTCCTCTATTTTGAGCAATATCTTCAGAATTCATGCATGACTCTTGGGCTTTCAGTCTCTTTCTCTTGTACTCACCACTAACCTAGTATTTTGAGAACCATGCCCAAGTTGCCTTATTACACCACTCCACCTGAGAGGCCAAGTATTGTTCTTCTGTTAGTTCAATGGTGCGTGCTCGTATGTCATCACATTCCTCTTTCCTTTTGTTAAAGTACACCTTCACCGCATCCAAACGAAGTTGGTACACCATATTAGTTACTCTTTTCACTAGATAGGCCTCTAATATTCTTGCAGCAGCAGCCCTATGTTTCAGATTAACTGTAAACAAACTCTGCACACCGAGGACAAGGCTAAGTTTGACAAACAGATAAGATATGTGAACAAAAAATTAGAGCTAGATAGTATACTTACCTAGAACTCCTGCTGGCTGATGTTTAACAACTGTGCCATGATCATCATAGACCTTTATCATACCTGGGTACTCGCGTTTGAGAATGGCTCCCAATTGTGAGGGGTACTTGAGGCCTTTAGGGTTATATTAACATATTTGAACTGACTGTTACAAATAAGTTCACAAGTTAATAAGACTTTTATGTTTACAATTACTAGCAGAGTAAAAAAACTATGGTACTATACAGATATGAGCTCATATTATACACTTACCGATCACCTCTGGGTTCTAGCTCCACCTTCCCACTGCGTGGAGCCATTTTCAATTCTGTACGGGACATCTTTGCCCTCCCTCTCTTTGGTGCATCCTCACGGCTCCGCTTGGATCCAATATTCATTTCAGAGTTACCACCCTCACTAGCACTATTCAGCTGGGAATTAACACCATTAGCAACCCTTTGACCACCCTCACTAGCACTATTCAGCTGGGAATTAACACCATTAGCAACCCTTTCACAGTTAATACCATTTGCACTGGTCCTTTCAGAGTGGTCACCATCAACTACTACCATTGTGGAGTTAACACCATTACTGCCACCCAAGCTGGCATCACCTGCAGCTGTCTTCGAGTTACCACCACTGGTCCTTTCAGAGCTTGTAGCAAGGGCTGCAGCCCTTCTGGTGTTAACTCTGTTGGATTTAGTACCATCAGCACTTCCCTTTTTAGATGTCCCAGCATGATCTTCCTTGCTTCTGTTGGACTGAAAACCATCATTGCTGAATCATGTTTGTTTGCTCCCACCCCTTCGTGCACCCTGCGTACCCATAAGCTTTTTGTGTCGAAGGCCATGCATCTCCTGCATTATTAGCAAATCAGTTAGTATATTTTATATATTAATTACAAAAACATGGAGCATGGAGATGTAAACAACATCCACTTTAATTTCTGGACATAACATGACCATGCAACAACACATGTAATGGACATTCCAGCACAAATAGTGTTCAGTTACTGAAGGTACACAAGTCTGAGCATACAAAAAGTGGGTACAACAACTAAAGTAAAGAAAAAATGGTCAATAATCATTAGGATGATAAGATGGATCTGCAGGCAGGTCATCCTGGCACTCCTCGTCTATTGGGCATGTGGTATTTCACCATTCATACCATCAACTATACAAATTTTAACTACTGACAGTGCTGCTTTAAATTTGAGAACAACATCTGAGTAAAACTAGTCTTCTGGGATACCAGAACCAAATAATAATATAACAGTCAAGGGTGAATCCCAAAATCTGACTACTACATTTCAAAAGATTCAATTTTGGGTTGCAAATAGATCGACAAAAATGACAATATTACAAGGATTTGGATAAACCTGAAAGTTTTGCTACAGGTTCACTGCTACAAAGATGACATCACGACACATCTATTGTTTTTTCTAATTGAACATTTTTCCCTCAACTTCAATCACGAGTAATATACATATTGACCCTTTAATCCATTTGCATTGAACTTCAATCACAACATTTTAATCTACTTGAGGATAGTTGGGAGGTTACCAGAGTAGTAGAAGCCACGCGAATGAGCAATCCTGCAATTTGTCAATTGGGGGAAAACTTGATTGAACTGCAGAGAGGAGGAATAGAGAGGGGGGATGTTACTTTCAGATCTTGGGCACAATACAGACCTCGTAGATCCAAGAAACAGCTCGATTAAAGAGAGGAAAAGGATGTGATTCGAGACATGGTGGAAAATGCAACACATCTTACCAGCAGCAAACAATCCTACCCATTCCAGGGTTGGATTACAGCAAAGGGGCGAACAGGAATTGGGGGCAGCAGCACTTGGGCGCAGAACTCCCGTCACCACGACGCCGGAGAAGGCCCCCCCCATCCTGCAACTCCACATCACCGGCCAGATGGGGAGGGGGGTTGGGGATTGAGGACTTGAGGAGGAGAAGGGGTGACGAGCAGCAGGGGGCTCGTGGGAGGAGAAGGGGGTGACGAGCAGCAGGGGGTTCGTGGGAGGAGAAGGGGCTGGTTCTGGCTTTTGGATCCCGCGTGAGAAGAAGCAGTGGGCGGCCGCGCGCGCGGGGGGGGGGGGTCTGATGTAGTTAGGGTTTTTTCGCTGCGCGGGACTTGGCAATTTGGGGTTGCGCTTCCACGCGCTAGCCCGCGCATTGGTGCGCCACGAGCGGGAATCTAAGTTGGGCTATTTTTTCCTCATGTGCGCCAAGGTTTTTTTTCTTATTTTTATTTATTAGTGATGTTGCTAAAAATTAACATTAATAAAGAGATATTAGTACATATTAATATTAGCCCAAATAATAACTGAATATATACAAAACAATCTTAGACATGATCACTAACATCGGCAACTCCTCGTTTGTGAAAAGTTGCATTATTCATGTATAGTTAAATAAATGTGCCTCTTGATGTGAGCACGGGATGATTAGAATGCAAACTTTGCTTGATGTGAGTATGGTGTAAAACATGGTTGCATGTGTACCTATAATATAAGGACTAAAACAACTCTTATGTGCACTCATTCCATGGTTGCATGTGTATTTTATCCTTGTATTAACACTAAGAACAGGATGACGTATGTTGTGCAAAAATCATCTGCACATGCCATCATGATATTTGTACATCATATGTAATTTTTTTAAATAATTGCAGAACTTTAGAGGTCTGTTTGAATCCAGTACTAAACTTTAGGCCTAAAGTTTAGTCCATTACATGATCCAAACAAGTGGACTAATATGTAGACTAAAGTTTAGTTCTCCCTAACTAACTAAAGTTTAGTCTATTAGTCCTCAAATACATCTAATTTGGACTAAACCAATATGCGAACTGCGAAAAAGACCAAACTACTACTCACAATCATAGGCACATCAATAACCCAACGGTAAAAAGATATTACTTAATTGTGTCCCACCTAAAGTTTAATCCTTGGATCTAAATAGTATGGATTAAAGTTTAGTGCCAGATGATCAAAACAGTATCTAAGGTGTGCTTCAATTTGATAAAAACTAATTATTAAAATGTAATATAACACTAGCAAAAATATATTAGCGCACTTTCCTTGGCGGTTCAACAAAAAAGCGCCAAGGAAATTGTAATTTTTCTTGGCGGTTTACAAAAACCGCCAAGGTAATTATAAATTTCCTTGGACGCTTCCAAAATCCGCCATGGAATTATATTTCCTTGGCCATTATTAGAAACAGCCAAGGAAACAATATATTCCTTGGCGGCTAAAACTCGGTCGCCAAGGTAATCCGTGGCCGCCAAGCCAATTCCATTCTAGTGTAGAACTTGTTTTGATACTGCTAGGGCCTAGGGCTGTCACTTTCTCATGTGTTTGCACAAGCAAACCTAGCCTTTCTCATAGTAGTCACATTCCCTACACCCCTAGCTGAATCTATCTCTGGTTTCTCATCTGCCTCAAGACTTAATATCAAACCTAACCATGGCAAGTTGAAAACACACTACTAGAAAAGAGGCCATCGGTCCACCTCAAAAGTGCCAGGATCAAGATGACCCGGTACTTATTCTAGCATTAGTATTGGGTCAGCTTTGTTCTTGTACTTTTGAGGTGCATGTCCAAATATCCTTTAGCACCACCCGGTACCAAATACTAGACATTAGTGCCGGGTGAAAACACCACCCGTACCTATGTCTAGCCTTTGGTACCGGGTGGTGTTTACCACCCGGTACTAAAAGTGCTCCACAAGTTACTTCAAAAGAAAAATATCTTCCCCTCAATCGCAACAGTTGTGTACATGAGATAGTAAGGGAGCTACATGTGAGGCAAGAGGTCACGGGTTCCAATCCTAGCCACAGTAATGCGCCCTATTTTCTTTTGACGCAGTGCAAAGATCCTTTTAGTACCGGGTCATCCACCCGGTACTAGGCTAGTACCGATTGTAACCGGTGCTATAGGCACTTTTTCTAGTAGTGGACACACACAAAAAAAACAATTGAATTTACCCCCAACATGTATCTTGCCACCTTGAGAGAAGAGGGCAAAAGAAGACAGACAAAAATGGTGGCCCTAGTTTCAGTGGCGGATCCACGATTTGCCCTTGGGGGGCTCATCTCCCTTCTTCTTCCTCCTTTCTTTCCCCTTCTTCTCCCTCCTCCTTGCCTCTACTTTCCATGGAGTTTCTGGGTGTAGGGGGACTTGAGCCCCCCTTGCCCCCACGCTAGATCCGCTCCTGCCTAGTTTGGTACTAGAAAACAACATAAAATAGCTAGTGGCATAACGAAAATGTACAAGTACGTCCAATCATGTTTCATGGTACTTTTCCACCATTTGGAACGGGTTAATCGTACTCCTATATTCTTTTTTTCTCAAATACACAGGAGGGGCACGTATTATTTATAGTTAAAAATGCATATTAATAGCCATAGGGTATATCGTTGTAACCTAGTTCTTTGGTACACCATGGAAAAGCAAAATGTTGTCCTTCTCTCCCCACTCTTCCAACCACATATAAAATGGTTATAAAAAATTACATATAAAATGACTAATATTAGGGAAACCCTACTGTGAAAAAGGTGTCTTTCGTAGACGTAGTTTCATGATAGCTATTTTTGACAGAATGTGTAGCTTTGGTGATTTTACTCATGAATACACTCGATCTTGACTTGCAGTGGTCCCGCCGCTAGGGTTGTCATCTTCTCGTGTGCCTGCGCACAAGCGACCCTGACATACTCTCTCTCTCTCCTCACTGTTGGTATTTATACTCATCTGATCAGTCTCTTTCCCACATGTCTCCGGCCCTTTAATACCATAACCTAACGAAGACAAGTTGACAACACAAGAAACCAATTGAATTCAGCTGCCCTAAAATCTCATCTTCCTTGACATCTCAAGAGGATCGGAAGATAGAGGTACGAACAGCAGAGAGAAAGCCCTGGCTCTAAGCTAGCCGCTACTGTGATACTGATAGCAACACACACAGAAAAAAGGAGAGGAAAAAAAAAAGAGGCACCATACACACACCACAAAGACGCAAGCAGAAACAAACATCTCCCAAGAACACCACCAAGAAACTTAGTCATTTGCCTTTCTTCCATCCCTTACGCTAACTCGCTAACTCTAGCCGCCGCCAAGCTAGGGATCGGAGAGGCTAGCTGCATCTATGGAGGCGCGGGCAGCGTCGGCGCCGGACCTGTCGCTGCACATCAGCCTGCCGAGCAGCGCCGCGTCGCCGCCGCCCGCGCCGGGGCGGCTGGGCGCCGCTGTTGGGGGGCGAGGTGCGCAGCCGGCCGCGGGAGGGGACCCGTGGCGCCGGCTGAACGGATCCACGGCGTCCACAGAGCTGTCGCTGTCGCCGCCGCCGCGGCAGGAGCCGGCCGGGGACGTCCTGCCGTGGCGGTTGCGCCCGCCGGCGGCAAATTACTCCTCGTCGTCGTCCCCCTCCTCCGCAGCCACGGCGGAGGCGGCGTCGTTCGTGCCGGTGACCGTGCCGCGGCTCTCGCTTGACGCCGCGGCGGAGGCGGCGCGGGCGCGTCCAATCAACGGGGTGCCCGTCTACAACAGCCCGCGGGCCGCCGGCCATCCGTTTCTAGGCGCCGCCGGCGACTACCGCCAGGGCCACCCAAAGGTCGGGCTCTACAACCCCTACCACGCCTCGTCGTGGCCCTCATCCCTGCGCTCCACGACGACGCCCCCTGCCGTGGCGCCCTCGGCGTCCGACCCCGCGGCGGCGTTCCTCTCGCCGTCGGCGTACCACCGGATGCTGTCGGGCACCGGCCGCCTCCACCTCCACGGCGTGCTCGCCGACACGTTCCGCGGCTACGGCGGGCACCACCACCGCCAGCAGCAGCAGCACTTTGGCAGCCTGGCCTCGGCCCGCTACATGCCCAAGTTCCCGGCCTCCCGGCGCGGCATGCGCGCACCGCGGATGCGGTGGACGAGCAGCCTCCACGCGCGCTTCGTCCACGCCGTCGAGCTTCTCGGAGGCCACGAGCGTGAGTCTCTTCCCCGGATTACTCATCAAGTCATCAGCTCCAACAATAATCCAAAACAATTTCTTTCTTGGCCGTATAATCTCGGATCATTTCATGCGGGATTCATCAATCTCCTCCCATGGCCTGGCCTCTCTCCGGCACGCAGGGGCGACGCCGAAGTCGGTGCTGGAGCTGATGGACGTGAAGGATCTGACGCTAGCGCATGTGAAGAGCCATTTGCAGGTTGAGTTGCGAGCTCTGTTGGGGCGCTCCTCTTTCAATTCTTCAATTTTGTGTTCTTCATCTGTTCTTGCATTGGTTCTTGTTGGGGGCTCGGGTCATGTACAAGCTAGGAGGTCAAATCTTGAGCTGCCTGGGCACAGACTCCGATGGATGTGTTCAGTGACTGAGACTGAATGAGAGAGAGTCCAGATGTGATTGTGCAGATCAGCCATGAAACTGCCATCCCTAGAGAGAGAAGGGGAGCTAGTAGGTAGTAGCTAGAGCCTAGAGAGAGAGAGTCTAGAGAGAGATGAGATGTGTGGGCGTGTGTGCGAGAAAAAGGTACCATCATTGCACAATAATACATTGCGTGTCTGCTCCTGCAAGCCGCCCAATCCCCAAAGCTGTAAGCTAGCCCTCAGCTAGCAGCCAGGCGACATGGGGGAGAGAGAGAGGCCATAGCAATTTCCTTTGGACATTTCTTGGTGCTCTGTTTCGCGCTGCCATGCATTTCTTGGTCATTCTTTTGTTGATGCTTCTTTTACAGATGTATAGGACCGTGAAGAGCACTGACAAGCCTGAAACCTCCTCAGGTACGGTAATAATAAGTAGAGGTGCAAATGAGTGGCCCTTAGGTATCCCTTGCCCCGGGCCTTTTTAGTTCAAAAAATTGTACTAATTTTTTAAATTGTGCTCTCAGAAAAATTAGTACAAACTTTTGAATAAAAGAGGAGCGGTGGATATCTTTAGGTGCACCTCTTTGCACCCTTAATAATAAGCAAATTAAGCCACCTCCATTGTACATTCTCCATTGATCAAAGGCTTAATTATCACGTGTTCTTCCTCCGGCAAAAATTCTGTGTCAAGCCATCTTTGTGATTCCTTAACATCAATTAGGTCCAGTGGACTGCGGCGGCGGCTGCGGCTCCGGCGACGACGACCTCCCTGATGCCGGCCAGGCTCCGTCAGCCGGCGAGGATGCCAGCCCGCAGCCGTTCACCACACACCAATCCGCCTCCTCGGAGGGCGCAGCGAGCCATGCCGGCGGCGAAGTTGAGTGCTCCTCGGCTGAGGATTCTGACGGCGGCCGGGCACGCAGCGGCGCTTCGTCAAGGTATGAACGTCTCAGCTCTTGTTCCACCTGCTGGTTGTTGCGGGAATTTGAACTGTTTATTTGCTTCTTTATCTGGAGAGTGGCTTATCATCATAAGATAACGTGATCACAATCACAATTATCTTATTAAGAGCAAAAATACCCGAACTTTGTTAGTCTATTTGCACTTTAAAGTTGTCAGCAGAAGTTGTACGATCTGAGAAGGCTAAAGCTCAAACGATGTTAGGCCCTACATGCACACAGCGAGAGAGAGAGAGAGAGAGAGCGATTGACTCACTTGATCAGCAGCATGGCACCTCGAAGAGCCTGTGCTAGTACTGTAGTTTCTTGGGATTAGGCTTTGTCCTCTTCTCATCTTTCTCTCTGGCTAGGAGGAATGCTTTTGCCTTTTCTTATCACTGCGACGCTGCCGGCCTGCCGCTAGCTCCAGGGACCAGGGGGGGCCTTTGACCTCTCACAAAGTCACAACTTTGCATGCACATGCACACCTACAAATCTGAAGTCTAGCACTTTGTCATCCATCTTGTATTCTTGTTAGCTGGCTGTGCTCTTCACCTCTCACATTGCTTGATGAGATTACAAACCGGTAGAAGTACCAATACTATTTTTTTTGCAAGGAACAAGAGTGCCAAAATGATATGTTATCCCTATTTCATTCGAAAAGAAAAGAATATTCTTATTCTCAAGTTAGGAGAAAAGAGTAGGAAAATAAAGCATGCATGTCGATTAATATCATGTCGATTAAAATGATATGATATTTGCTGTCACTATATAACTGATGGCCACAGCTAAAGTGTCAGCGTTCAGGAAAAAAAGAAGTGCCGGTCAGGTGAATTTGTACATATGTCCACCATCCCTTGCTGTCAGTAGACATCCCCACATATTAAAGTGCTCCAAGACTACATATTTCTTGACTACATGTGGTGGTTGTGTTATTCCATATGCTTCTTTCTAAAAAAAACTAGCCACATGCATGCTTGCCTCAATTAGCTCTACGAGGTATACTACATGACTACAGTACCAAAACATACGAGAGTAGTATTTTTAAATAGAAATACTAATGTTAAAGAAATAGTAAAGTGGTCAGGCTAGGAAATTAGGATTCGCAATTTATATTGTTGGTCATTTCTAGAAAAGAATGATACAAACATTAATTGATCAATATGATATGTAGATGTGTGGATGGCATTTAAATCTTTGTAATTATTTTAATGGCATCGTGCACATAAAAATAAATCATTTGAGTTTTGCAAATAATTGAGTGATAAAGTTAATTTGAAATATGTTATAAGAAAGGATTGATCTAAGCTTTTGAAAAGAAAGTTCAGGTTATTGCCTCAGTGTCAACTGCTTGGTATTTTGAGGAAGCAATAAAACATGACATATATATGAAGGAAACTAAATCTTAAAATGAATAGGCAGGATAGAGGAAATTATGTTGCAACAATTGGTAATAATACTAAGGTGATGTGATGTTGGTGAATTTCTTGAGGAATTTTTTTGTTAGTTTATTACCCCCCCCCCTAGTCACAAAGTTTTATCGTTTAAGATAGTGACATGGTCACCAAGACACTAGTTTAATATTTATATATTGTGGTACACGTGCAAACTATACTAAGTAAAGTTATAGTATTTTTAAGCTACTTTTTAATTCAAATCCAGTCCTACACTCATAACATTTTCAACGTACAATTTCATTTAAATTATTCAAGATACATTGGCACTCAATTTTCAAACATGTTAATTTTGTGTAACCCAAAGTGGTAGATCGATATTTGTACATGAAGGGTGTAGTCACATTTATTTTTCTTATCTGATATGCCCATGAAGTACAAGAGTTTGATATCTTTATGTCTGTAAAAGGAATATTAACGATCTATACAATAAAGTAAAATAAAAGGGTGAGAACAAAAAAAAATTATCATCTTCGAATTAGAAATATGCACGCTATTGCATTGGGTGATCTATGCATGACTGAATCGAACTACACAATATGTAGTAGTTAGGCGTATTCCCATGAGATTGGAGCTGTTCATGTACTGAGGCCATGTTTAGTTCTTTACATGTAAAAATTTTGTGTTGGAATCTTGCTAATTTGAAGTACTAAATGAAGTCTATTTACAAAACTTTTTGCATAGATGGGTTGTAAATCGCGAGACGAATCTAATGATGCTAATTAATCTATGATCAATCTATATTTAGCAGATTGTTACTGTAGCATCACTGTTGTAAATCATAGATTAAGTAGGTTCATTAGATTCGTCTCGCGATTTACAGCCCATCCATGCAAAAATTTTTGTAAATAGACTTCATTTAGTACTCCATGCATGTGTCCCAACATTCGATGTGACGTTTTTTTTTGTATTTACGGGGTTTACGGGTAAAGATCTAAACAGGACATGAAAACACAATTGTACGCCAACACTGTAACCCTTTTAATGACCTACTATTGCCTAGCTAGAAATTAAGGAGCTGCACGTGACCTATGACTACGACTACCTAGGCATTTTGTGTTGATTGTTGTCCTTGACTAGCTAGTCTGAATTTAGGACATGGCACAAAAGGTAGCGGCAGTACAAGCAGTAAGCATCAGTAATACTAGCTAGCGTTTTGCTAACGGCTTGCTGCATGTAACTTATTATATACCTTAGCAGCAAATTAATTTTCCAAACAAAACTTCTTTTCAGAGATCAATGGCCACCACCAGCTGCATGCAATGTGGACACCCATCGTTCAGTTGAGGTACCATTAATCTCGTTGTTTCTCTTCAAATCATACCTCTCATTACAAAATAATCATATGATTGTTCATTTGGGTCAGGATATGGAGCCCGCTTGTGGGTCAGTTGGCTTGCACCAGGTACCCAACCATGAAATGAGCTGCCCTAGCCCTAGCCTGGAGTTCACGCTGGGGCGAGCGAACTGGAATGTTCCGGAACATGACTAGCAGCGCTAGCTATATATACATGTGCATTGCAGATTAGTTCAGCACTTCAACTATACTGCTTACGATACTTTGCTCAGTCTTTGGAATGTCAAAAATTTAGCAATGCAATGAAACAAAAGATGGGATATTAGTTTTGTTTTGGTCAGGAAGAACACATCATAGTCTTGCAAACGTATATATGGTAGTTTGTTCATGAGGGTAATGTAGAGAGGGGAGCCTAAAAATATATGTCTATCATGATGGGTGCAGTGGCATGTGGAAAAGAAAAAGGAAATCTAACCAGATGATGATTATACTATTCCTTTTGCTTTGTGATGCGTATGTATCCACATGCTTATTCTTTTGGGTTCGTATAATTTCATCCTCAAGTTAGTTTATTTAATATTTTCTACTACTCTACCAATTTAAAAGAAATGCTATATGCATATTTAAGAGCATCACAATTATTATTGTGATACATGTGTTAGTCTTATGTTCAAGGTAATATGATTCTAGACAGTGTAAGTTTGTGTGGCAATAAAACACTGGAGAAACATGGTTTGCACACCTCCAAGAGCACCCAAAATTGTTTGTAACTTATTTTTCCTAGCAATTAATGTTGTGTCCACTATTGTAAAAAAATAATTATGTGTAGCAAAAGTTATCGAGAATAATCCACTTTGTACTTTTTGGCGCATTTAAAGCAACTACATGCAGAGACACATGGTGTCCTTCATTCATATGGGTGTACAAACAAGATGTAAAGTTTCATATAGCTTCATATCTTGTACAAAATCATAAAATGTTGTATTGTTTTCAAGTATATATATATATTCTTTATAATGATTCCATGGCGGATCCAGGATATTTATTAGGAGGGGCTTTCTTCTATCTCTAAACAACTTTAGTCTCTCCTCGCAGTGTATTCATATCAAAAAATTATAGAAGGGGTTTAGGAGGAGCTCCATGGATCCAGCGGCAGTAGGAGGGACTGGAGCCCACCCAGACCCACAGTTGGATCTAGGGTTTTGAAATTCGTTTGAGAAAAAATTTCGGACATGGCCGAAATCAGCGAATTTCGCGAAATTTCGGCCGAAATTCAGTTTTAGACTATTTTTAAAATACTTTTAAATATATTTAAATTATTATTTCTGAAATTTTCAAATTTCGGAGGGGGCCGAAATCAACGAGTTTCGCGAAATTTTGGCGAAATTTTGAACACTGGTTGGATCCACCCCTGATTCCATCCTAAGAATCACAAAACGAATAAGCGCCAACAAAGAACGCAAAGGCACATTATGGTTCTGCACCAAGGAGATCGGTTCATTGCACGCAATGTATTGTCTCTATATACAGCACCCTCCACATCATTTCCCAGCACTGTATGTTAGAGAGAGCCACACAAAATACAGAAGGTTTTATCTACTATATGCAACAAACTTGAAATATTGTTGAACTATGCAAGAGTTAGGTGATAAGAAAAGATGGGTGTGAGTCACAGATATGCATCAACAGAGGTAGGTTTACGAGTTGAAGTTAGATCAAACCTATTGCTTTTAAAAAACACAGTATTACTGATTTTGAAAGATTATTCCTAAAAAGACAGTATTACTGATTTTGAAAGATTGTTGAAGGAGCAGAAGTTGGCAACATGTACTCTGAACCACAAATTAAAGTCATATAGAGTACTAACAATAAATTAGACTACTCCTTGAGAGTATTCAATTTTTTATAGAAAAGGTGGTGTTTTTTTAAGAGTACAAAAAGGTGGTGTTGTGATCCAAATCCCCTAGGATCGAGTACAAATGTGAACAAAACTTCCTAGAGCGTTCCTCCTCTTCCAAACAGAGAATATTAACAAAATATTACTATCACATATATTCTTATCCTTTTCAGGTCGCAATAGGAAAAAATGGTGCAAACAAGAAAGGACGAAAAGGATGGCAAAAGGAGAGGCAGCCCAATCATAAAGCAATGGATTGCAAAAATCATTTTAGTAGCGGTCCATATCTGTCTGTCCCCTCATTGATGTCATTCTATCGTTCTCTCTTACTTTGTCGGCTCTTGTGCTCTGTGTAACCAATACCACAGCCCACAGGAAGAGAGAGAGAGAGAGAGAGAGAGAGAGAGAGAGAGGCAAAAAAAGATGGCAACAGCACAAAGGAAATAAAGGCATGTTCTGTGTAGCATCTGTGTGATGTTACTGTGCCCACTTGAATGTTTTGTCAGATCTCTCTTTCTCTCCGTTCCTCCCTGCTGCCTAGCGCCATGCCACATTCATTTGCATGGGGCCTTTTGGCACCGTTCAGATGGGGATGGCTTTGGACCACGGCGCGTATAGTGCTGTTGCTCATTCATCGCCGTGTGACCTTTTCACCCATTTTACCGTTATTTAAAAAATTTGCGTGTGAGCTTTTGTGTAAAAAAAGTATCGGAGGGTGGGATCTCCAGATGCAGAGTTAACAGTTACAGTAGCTAGATCAATTCATCATGTTCTTATCGAGTAAATAGAGATTTGTAGTCCTTGCATTGGAATGTTACCAGAAGAACTAAATTTGAAGTTTTGACCTCAGAGATTTCAAAGTTCGGTACCTAAGGTAGCAACTTTTTGAAGTACCTTTCAGTGCAGACCCTAGGGGTAGGCCACCATGTGAGATGGCCGAGGGCCCAAGCTAGGAGGGGAACCAAACCCAGGTATGTACTACAGACCAGCCGGTCTATTTGATCGTAGCTCAAGAGGCCAAGAATTAAAGGTGCTGCAAGTGACTTTGCCAGATTCTTTGATGTCAGCGCTTGAGATTCAATAGTTTGTTATGGCTGTAGATTGCTATCCAAATATTTTGATTGTCTATCGAATCCTCTTAACTGTACTTGTGACAAATTTCTCGAAACTGAAGTTGTTTAAGAACTATTTGAGATCAAATATTATGTCACAAGAAAGATTAAATGACTTGGCAATATGCACCATCGAGAGGGCTATATTGGACAATATTGATCTCAATACCGTGCTTAATGATTTTGCATCAAAATGCCTAAAGAAGTATCTTTTATAAGAAGCAATGGATATTATAGAGTGCAAATATAAGATAATCAAATTAATTCTAGAAGTACAAATATACTATTGTTCCCCAATAATTATCAAAAAATGTTAAATTAAAAAGATAACAATTATTTATTTTTATTTTGCAAGAAAAAATAACATATATATAATATGATTATATATAACATCTAGACTCTAGAAGAACCATCGCGATGAGTTCGCTAGATGGCCTTCAAAATTCTAGGACTAGCACATGTACCTTTCAATGTTACATCTTGATGTCTTTGCAACAACGGTAAGAAAATTTATATATAATATGCATGGTAAATTAAAACAACAACTCAAGTTCTTTACACCCACACAATTTGTAAATTTATTGGAAAAACATATTTTATTTTGGCACATATATAGTCAATGCAATCATGTTAGGTTTTTTGCTATTTTTCACATAAGTAAATAAGTTGTGATATTTGTTTCGCAACTGTTATATAACATACAAAGAAAAATCAAACTACTTAACCCTGTGTAGTGCACCTTCTTGTGCATTTCTTTTTTTAGCTACTCCCTCCTGACTCGAATATAAATCCATTTGTACTAGAGCCAGCCACACAATATTTAAAGTTGCACTAGAAATATAAAAATTTAGAGTAGAAATTTTATTTTGAATAGTTAAATACGCCCATTCAAAAGGAATGAATTCCAGAGTTTGAAATCAGCAAGGTACCAGAGATTTCTTAGCTTCTGTTCTGTTGTTCGGACTTATCTAGTACTACCTCCGTCCGACAAACATTGAGAAATAGGGGTGGTAGCGTGCAAAAAACAAAGAAATAGAGCTAGCATATTTTTTATGTGAATGGAGGTAGTATACTATATCTCATTTATTTTATAAATTAAGAAAAATTCAGATCTTAAACATTCCCAAGTGAATGTCTACAGCCAAATTATAAAAGCTCTTATTAGGCTCTAACCTCAAAACGAGGGATTAAAAAACAATAAAGAAAACTCTAAAACAAAGAAAAAAAGCTAGAAGAATACACCTCAATCTTCTTCTTGGTTCACATTTCAATCTGTAACACCCAGGGTGTTTAAAGAGAGAAATTACATTTTATCATGCATCATGATCATGTTTATGTCATCAAGAACCCTTGCATTTAAACATTCCTACATGTATATATATGTGCATATATTTCTTATCAGGAGTAATGCATGGAATAATGAGCATTTCAAAATACCCATAATGGGATAATGAGCATAGCTCCAAAAATATAGCTCAAATAAAGTTTTTCCCAAAACAAAAGTTGTAGGGTTTCAAAACCAGAGCAACTTTCATGTTGGGAAATTTTCAAGTTGTTGCATGCAGTTTTAAGAAAAATTCGAATTTGCAAAAGGCCTTTAAACCTCACCAATAGAATCTGACTTATAATTCAAAAACTAAGAATCAAATGGAAAAGTCGCTAAAACCAAAGTTGTAGCTCTCGAAATTTTGAACAACTTTGGTATTCAAACTTTTTCGAGCACAGTTCAAATTTTTGGCGAAATTTCAGAGTCAAACGTGGTCAAAAATTCATTTCACTTCTCTCTCTCTCTCTTCCCTCCTCCTCCCATGTTTCTCGCCGGCAGCCCCGACGCTGCTCGCCACGCGGTGGCCGCCCTCTGCCGGCGAGCCGCGCCACTGGGACGCACCACGAGCGTCGTGACCAACCGCCTCCCGGCCGTTCCCTCTACAACCCTTCCCGCTCGCGCACGCGAGCCACACTCTGCCGCCGCGCGCGCCGCATGCCGACGCCAGCAACCCGCGAACGCCGCCCCATCGTCGCGCTGAGCCGTCCCGTCCACTTGAACGCGCGCGCGCCGCTCCGGCCAGCTCTTGCAGCGCCGCGCCCCTACCCTGTCCAGTCGTCGCGCCACACGCTCGCCATGCGCGCGCGCCCCCCGGCGCACCGCGCACGGCCCTGCCGGCCACCACCGGCCGCCCAGCGCTTTACCCCGCGCCCCTCCACTGCCGCGCCTTCCCCTCCCCCATTTGCCTCGCCAAGAGACGTCCTCGCCCCTACCCTCTCCAATCCGCCCCCTCCCAGAACCCCTCCTCCCCTCCTTGTTCCGAAACGCCGCCCGTCGCTCGCCATTCCCGTCGCCAAGCCCGAGCTGCCGCGGAGCCCCCTTCCCCGTGCTTCCTCGCCTCCAATGGACCCCCTAGCTAGCTTCCTATCGCCTCCGTGAAGCTCCTTGGACATCACCCGCTCTCCATCCCTCACCGGAACCCCGCCTCCGCCGTGCGCCACCGCCATGGCCGCCGCCGAGCTCCCTACTCTGCCCCACCCCGAACCAAATCAACCGCGCAGCAAGCTTCTTCACCTCGCACCGGTGCACCCCGACCTTCTCACCTCTGCCCAAGGCCACCGAAGTAGCGCCGGCCACAGCCACCACCGCCGCGGCCGCTTGCAGCTCGCCGGCGCACCCCTTCCGGGCGCACCCACCGCCATCCAAGCCCAGCAACAGGTAGCCCTCTTGCTCCTCCCCCTGTTTCCCCTCGCCTCCGGCGACCGCCATCGCCGGAAACCGGCCAGCGCCGCCGCCTTTGTTCTTCTTCCTCTGGCCAGGGACCTCTTTGCGATTTCTTTTTTAGATTCTAGGGGGTGTTCTGCAAGATTGCAGGACCCGGTGCAAACTCGAATTCATGTTTCCTAGTTTTTCTAGTGAACTTGTAAATTAGTTTAAAATTTGTATAAAAATCGTAAAAATTCAAACTCAAATGTTCTGAGTTCCTCATGAGTATATCTACAACTTTCTCTACATGCACTTTTCCATTTGCTCAATGTATTTTTCTCCAGGTTCTGTGTACTGCATGACCACCATTTTTGGCCAGTGATCTGTATGCTAGTAGTGTAGGCTTGTGTAAAAATTTTATGGCCAGTGCTCACGCCTAACTTAGGTTTTGAAATAGATCTTGATTAATGCCTAGGTAGAATGGTTTTATTTGCCCAAGTGGTTCTACTGTGTTTCATGAGTTCAAACTTTTACAATACCTTTATTTTGGTTCCTAAATACTATGCAAAAAGTTTGAGAATTTTTAGTTGAGCCCAACTGGACCAAACAATTTTTGGGAAGGAGAAATACATTAAATCATGAAAAATAGTTTCTGTAACTGGACAAATCTGATATTATTACTAGAGTTTTTATTTTGGTACATATTCATGGTGGTAAATTATGAGTCTCTGAAAACTAATATAACTAGCTGTAGAAATTTATCTTTATCCATACTTTAAAAAGGAATCTTATTTTTCGTGCTTTCTGGGTAGCTCTTTTAATTCTGAAAAATTTACAAAAAGCTCATTTTAAGGAATTCAATCTTCAGATAAAATATCATTACCAGAACTTACATTCACTAGCCTGAGGATTTATTTCTTGGTGCTAGTATGAGCTGTTTAATTGATTTTTCCTGATTTACCAGATGCATAAAATATCCTGAAAATTTTACAGTAGGCTCAAAATTAGATCAACAACACTTAGTTAAAAGTTAATTACCATTACTTCCATGTTTTGTCCTGTACAATTTATTCTTGTTCCTAGCAGTAGCTGAGTAAAACATTTTTCATAATTATTCTACTTGATGAAACTGGCTGAAATTTTTACAGTGGACTAAAAATTAAGTTTTGCGCCTTCTGTAAAAATAACATGACCAGAGAATGTTCGGAACTTTATTTTTGATATATGCATGTTAAGCTAGTGAAAATTCAAATAAGACAACCTTTACCTAATTGATGGAGTTTTGAAAACCACCCCGGTTGCCTTTATGAACTAACTAATGATTGTTTACTACTCTATAAATGACTGCCCAGTAAGAAGAAAATGAACTGGTTGCTTTTCTTGACTTGGGTTTTGTTGGACTACAACTTTATAGTGTTTAATCATGAATTGCTACCATCACATCAACTCATGCATGTGCATTCATGTAGATTCGACTACTCTCGCCGACGGTATGTACGAGCTGGTGCCGGAGTCCGAGAGTGACCAGCAAGAAGCTCAAGTGAATGCGGTTGAAGTTGCTGAAGACCCGAACCAAAGTTCGGAAGAGCCCAATGCTAGCTTAGCTCAAGAAGGCAAGCCCCGGAGTATGTCCTATCTATTTTAAATTTATGCAACTGTTTATTATTCCTATCTACTTGTGCATTTAAGTTTACAGGAGTTGATTAGAACCTTAGTTGCATGATCCTAGGTAACTATGCTTGAACACTAGTATGTGTAGGTCGCTAGCTGGCTATGCTAATGGTTCGGTAGAAGTCGAGTGATTTCCTGTCACTCGCGAGAATTATAGGAGTTGGATGTTTACTACATGCTGCAACTTTAAGGTCTACGGGCGGGGCTGTGGTACTTGTGATGCCCCGTCTGTTTAGTGAAATTTGATAAGGCCGCAGTGTGTGGTAGTGGTGGTTAAGCGTTTGAACATACTAACCACATGCCGAGAAATATGGTAATCGATAAGCATATGTACCTGATTGGCCCGGTAAGTGGACTTTACTTTCACCCTCTTTGAACGTCGTTTCTCATGCGCGCACATGCGGGTGCAGAGTCGTCGTACTCTGTAGTCGAGGTTGCTGACCCTGATCCACAACCCGGAAAGAAAGGGGAAATGTTGCGCGTGTGACTCGGAGAGTAACCACGTGACGTGTGTTTAGGTCTGCCTTGCAAGGTTAACAAATTCGATTCAAATCGTCTGCCTCTCACGGATATTGGGACTACTTAACCCTTTTGCCACATAGAGTAACAAGTGGAGATTATGATGATGAATCTTATTGGATGATGAAAGATAATTGTTTCCACCATGTATGCTATTGGATAGATGCTAATGTAGAATTGTTAATTGAACTAGAACTTGAAAGCTAAAATCTGAAAAATAAAGACTTCCTTTTGTTGCTTTTCGGCAGAAACTCCTCAAGCCAAAAGCCTTGCATGTCTAGTTAGAGGACTAAGTATATCCTAGTCGGGTAAGCCTTACTGAGTATTAGTATACTCAGTCTTACTTGTGGCTTAATTTGTTTTAGGTGGCACTTTTGAGGACGTGATTGCTAGTTTGACTTGGCCGTGTAATCTGCCTCCTGGTTGGTCGGTTGAGTGGGACACGACTCCAGTCGATGGTGATAACAATGAGTGATGTCATGTACGGGCTTCATCATGACATCCTGTATCGTCGTTTAGTTGAACTTGTTTTATTTCCGCTGCAAGAAACTCTGAACTATGTCTCAAGTTGAACTGTTGAACTTTTTGTTTTCGAATATGTGTTAAACTATGTCTTTCAAATTTGAACTTGGTCTATAATATTATTTATATTGAGACTCTGTTATGTAAGAATTGATCAATATTGTAATCTCTAGTCCCGCCTTCGTGTGGGCTATGTTTGCTTTGCCGATCCTGTAAGCTAAGTGGTTTTTATCGGGATTTTACCCGAGGGACTGCCGATATGAGCTGTCAGAGGTGCGAGTTAAACTACATTTGCCTTTGCGATGATGGTTAGTGCACTTAAGCTGGTTTTGTCGGGCGGTTCGCCCACAGCTGGCATCAGAGCAACAAAGCACACCAGAGAATAAAAATTTGACTGAAAAACCCGTTTTTTCTCCTAAACTTTAACACAAGAATTGCTTTGCAAAATGCGTTGGTTCGTTAAGGATTGTGCTTAGTCCGTAAAGCCCTAGGGGAAATTATGGGGTATTACTAGGTGGCTATCTAACTTATGGTTTATTTATATCTGACTTCCAGCAATTTACATTTCTGTCAAACCTTACTCACAATCAACCTTTAATTCTGTAATGACGCACCTATGTTAAGGTAAGAAGGTAAGGATCCTCAGTCAGCTAAGGGAGTCTGACCTTCCCGTCGGTGATGCGAGCCGAACGCTGCGCTCAGGCAGTGGCCTATCTGAGCAGCTGCTAATATACCAACTATCAGTTGACTATATTGGGAGTAAAGTATACTCAGTCAGCTGAGGGAGTCTGACCTTCCCGTCGGTGATGCGAGCCGAACGCTGCGCTCAGGCAGTGGCCTACCTGAGCTACTGCCAATATACCAACCATCGGTTGATTATATTGGAAGTAAAGGAACCAGGTGAATACGCTATCTCTGTGGCGTATGCTAATGTTGGCCATACGGTGGAAAATGTATGGCTGCCGTTTCTATAGTGAGTGGTAATGTTTGGGGATGTTTTCATGAGTGCTAGCATGAAAGGTTCAATTAAATATATATATAGTAGGTCTATTGGGTACCCTGAGTATGAAATAAGCTATTGCATACCCGAGCCCAACCCGTCGCGCGTCCATTTTTTTTCATTCGGTGGGTTTTCCCCCACCTCCCCGTCCCAGCTCGCAATAGATCGTGCCCCACCCACGATCCTCCGTCCCGTTCCTCCTGCCAGCGAAACAGATCCTCGCTCCATCCTTCCTCCCGCCGGCGATCCGCCCTCCCCCGTGCCTTCCTGCGCCGCCCTCCCCCGTGACTTCCTACCTCGCCGGATCTCGCCCCGCCGCTGCAACACCCTGCTCCGCCGGCTGCCATCGGCGGGCTTCCCGTCGGTGACCCTCGGGCTACCCCGGCGAGGGTGCTCGCGATTCGCCCCCCCCAGTGAGGCGCGGTCCTGTCGCCCCCCCTCCCTCTCGCCGTCCGGCGAGGTCCTACGCCGCCGGCTACCTGCAGCCTCTTGACGTCAGCGCGTTGCCCGCTGTGCTGTGAGGTACCCCACCTGCTCCCCAATTTCTTGCGTCTCTAGCCCCGCCGGCGTCTATCTGGTGAGGCGGGGCTACTGTTCTCCCCATCTCGCTGGCCTGCCGAGCCCCTGCGCCGACGGCCCCCGTGCCCCGCCCCCCCCCCCCCCCCCCCCCCCCCCTCGAGCTGCAGCTTGATGGCGTCTGTGCCGGCCACCGTTCAGAGAGGAACCTCCCGCCTGCTCCACCGGCGAGACCCTGCCAAAGCTCCCCAAGTTTCCTCTGCTTCCCGTCGCCACCGCCCATCGCCGTTTCCCACCAAAGCTCCCGCAGCAGCCCCTCTCCACTGCGTGAAGGGACATCAGTAGCACGTCTCGAACCCCTGGTCGGCGGCACTCGATCTTGGATGAATCGTTAGCGAGCCACCCGCTGCCTCAAGGTTACCTTCTATCCTTTCCCCATTTATTTCTGTTGTTTCGTTGAATTTCCCTTAGAGGTGCCGATGATTTATGGAGGATGTTGTTCTAATTAGGTCGTAGGTTGGAGCAATCTGCAGATTCATGATCCCTTTCCCTGTTTCCTTGTTTCAGTGTTCTTCATTTTTTTTTCTCTTTCCTGCTCTTGTTAGTGTACGCACTTGCCTCTGACTGATTGGTATCTCTCTGCAAGATGGGGGATCGATCCTGCTGCCTATGCATTTGCTTGACCAACGAGGCAGAGGCTTTGAGGCCCTCGCCCCAACCTCAACTAGCTCTGATCTATGAATACAGCCTGTAGAACATTGTCTGGTAATGGTGTTGAGCGCCAGCACCATCCTTTTTAGTAGTGCTTCAATGCTTCATTTTATTTTAGCTGTTGCATCATACGTGTTCTGCGAACTGCTCTCTTGTGGGACTTATATTTTAATTGAATACTACTTCAACTCCCAATGTAAAGGTTGGATTAGTCAATCCCATTGCTTTGCTAACTGAACCAGCCTTTGGTTAGTGTTCTGAAATCTTGTTGACAGTTTTCTCTCATCTTAACTTGCTAATACTGAACTTCATGCTTAGTTTTTTTTGTTGTTGCGGATTTGTGCAATTGATGATAATGCTAGATTAGCCATATGTTCTTGCAGCTTAGGTGCAGCCTTTTCCTACGGAGGCATCTCTATGGCAATGCTTTTCGTGAACAAAGAGTTCTTGATGGTACAGGTAATGCTGATTATCACAACTAAGGAAACATTGTCTGTTTCTATGTTTGGCTAAGCCTGATTGTGTTGTTCAATTTCTCTGTTATTTCTGCAGCAAATAGCCACATCGCTTCTGAAGTTCTGATACATTTTGGTCAAGTTCTATGAATGTCAAACGAAAAGACTCCAGCTTGATAACAGTAAAGAAGCTTCTTCTGGTGACATTACCAACATAGTAACTATGCATTTCTGGATTTGGACTGGTTTTTACATACAATCTAAATGGTTACTCCAACCATTGACCCTTCACTTTCTTCATTTGATGTTTTGTAAATGGGTTGAGCTTCCCAGTTGAACGTACATACTGCAGTCTATGCAATCTTTTGGCAATGAACAATTTTGTTGCTAATGGCAAATGTAGTCTCAATTTGATGGTATGTACAATCCTGATGTTTATTAACTTCAGGGATTTGCATTCCCAATATTTTCTTGATGAGAAAAAATATCCTAGTATCATGTCTAAAACAGAATTGCTTCAGTTTTATTGTGATTTGCCAATCTAAAATCTTGATACGTCTGAAATTGCTTAGGTTTTTCTCATCATCAAATTATTGATTTCAGTATTATCTACAAATGTGCAGAGCGAGGAGAAGAATGTGGAAGGCCACCAGGGAGGTTGCCAATTGAAAGGATATAGGATCTGCAAAGGTGTGACTAGTTTAATATTACATGTTATTTTATTTCAGTTCATTAGCTCCTGAGGACCTGAACACATATCACAAATCCGCTGAAGAGGAATCGTAGGAATGCTTCTGGACAGTTGCAGCAGGTATCTCTACTATCTGAATTGTGTATACTACCATAGCAGTAGGCCTGTAGCAGGCGATCGCGCATTCTAGAGCCGGGAAGAGTTGCCTGCTTGCCATAATGTTTTTTTTTTACTTTAATCTGTAGTTAGTACCATTGAATACTAGATCATATGGCTTATTTTGTACTTCTGTTAAGGACACTATATTTCTGAACATTAGATGGCTTATCACCCCACTCAATCTTTGCCAATAAAGTATCCTTTGAGCTGAACTTTTGTCATATGCTCCATCACACATGGGAATATTTGTGACAACTTTATTACGAATCACTCCATGTTAGAAGGTAGCTAGATTTTTGCATCTATGCATGTCATTATTTTTTATGAAGTAACAAACTCTAAGATAAGTTGCATGTAAACCTTAGTTAAAGTACGAAAGTATGCCAAATGGAGCTCAGTCTCCCATTCAATCAAGCTAGCGCTCTAAGAAAGTTCTTTTTTGAGTGCTTGTGATTTCATCCTTTCCGAGTGAGTCTTCGGCCCTAAAGCTTTCGTAAGCCAAGGCGAGAGATTTCCTACTTTGACCACTGTTGTGACCGCTTTATGCAAGTCCACTTAGGCAAGCCGGGTGAGGAATCTCCTCCTGTTTCGAGTAGTGAACGCACCAAGAAAAGCCTTTTAAGCTCATTTTCAAAACTGGGTCAAGCGGCACATTAAAAAGGGCTGGCCCTAGAATCTGAGGAAAAGAAGAAATGTCCTTTTTTTCACATGTGACATTATCTGTGAAATGTTCTCTTGTTATAGTGTGTCTATTGCAGGTGCAATGACTAAGATGAGGTCGCAAGAAAACTTCAATAGTGGATACACGAGCATAGATTACAGCGAGCTCAGTATGATATGTCCCTGATCCACGAGGATAAACTACACTGTATCATTTAGGTGTACACATTTAGCATTTTGTTTTCCTGAAACTAAGTCTACAAATGGCGATGTGTACGGGCCAGAAGCTTGCTGAAATGGTTGTACGGGTCAGAATCTAGCTGAAATGACAAGATGGGCCTTGAGACAGATACAGATAGAGAATAAATTAGATTTATCGTTCAATTTGTATTTCTTGGCTCACCTGGCTGCTCATTTCATAAATCTATTTGCAAAAGGAGAATACGTATGACTTGATTGGAAATATTGTAGCGGCACTTGTTTATGGATTGGAAATAAAATACTTAATTTGTTGAGTAAAGCACCAGCACACAAGTAATAAATAATTTGGGAAAATGCATTTCAATTCGTAAAAAAAATGTCTCACGGGAATGACAAAAAAAATGTCTCACGAATTTAAAACTCTTCTTTTCAGAGAATCAGGCGTACGAATCAATTTTATATAATCCAATTAGAGCACTAGCTTTCTTCCACTATGAAATCGTATCTGCGTAGGTAACCAGGACAAAAATGTTAGGAAACCGAAAAAAACCCCAAGAAACCGTATAATGGGGAGATAGTCAGATTGCTGGAAAAAAATTGAGCGCAGCCCGCTCGGTACACCGGCCCATGGGCGTGGAATCCGGCCGCGTGGGATAGAAAAACCGGACGCGCGCTAGCGGCTACAGGTGTGGCGACGGGACTACCTCGGGTATGAAATAGCCTATTTCATACCCAGGGTAGAGATTAGCCCTGGCATATATATATATATATATATATATATATATATATATATATATATATATATATATATATATATATATATATATATATATATATATATATATATATATATATGCCGGGGCTAATATATATATATTGTCAATTTTCTGCAGGTACACTAACCACGATTGCGTAAATTAAGAACGAATAGCATTCGGCTAGTTATATATAGGGAGAGACGTAAATTGTGCCATGCCACCGGTGCTAACCCCGTAAGTCCAAAGCTATTTGGCAATTGTTTTGGTTGTGAGGGCGAATAGATCATGCATGCATCATGTCACTGAAACTGAATAAATCTCTTATGGTTGGGTTGGGAGCGATAGGTTCATTTTGAGTATGGTTATCGATCACTTAAGATGCTTCTAGAAATCTGTCACTTTCTGCTATACCCTGGGGGATGAAATTATTGGACCTATAGAATGACCTTATCTGTAATTTCTCCTGTGGAAGATTTTGTTCCAAATCTTGTTTTCTAGCTGCTGATTAAATTTGAGAATTTTTCGATTAGTATACAGTAGGTTACACTAGAAACTTTGACACCCCTGTTTTTTGTCAGTTTTGAGCACTTCTGTTGCACGAACTTTTAGGCCATCCTAGAGAAGTTTTCTGCAGATGTGTTCAACACAAAACTTGTGCCAAATTTACTCACCAAGCTGCTGTTAAAATTTGGTAATTTTAGGCTTGGCAGTTTGTCGTCAGCGCTCATTTTACTAGCTCTCTGGTCACTGAAAAATCTGGGCAGACATCAAAGGAAAACTCTAAGGATAAGACCTTCTTAGTCTCTGATCTAGCTCTTGGGTTGACTAAAAAAGTTGTGCATAAGAACCTTAGGAATGTTCCTGTAAATTTTGAGAATTTTTAGAGTTCTGTGCTTTCAGATATACCTGTTTTAGTGCACTGTCCAGAATCTGTTTAAACTAATCTCACCCATGTGCATCTTGTGTACAGATGGCTGCTCCACCTCTCATGGTGTTTGATGAGAACCAGCGTGCCCACTCCGCGTTCTTGCACTAGGAAGGCTTCCCTTCCATCCTTTGGGACGTGATGCTCAATGCCGGATATATCCGTCCCCCACGCTATGTGGGTGAGTTCCAGGAGATGGGTGTTGCTCGCTGCTGTGTGCACTTGACCCATGAACCCCACCCCATTCATGCACATTGGGTATCTTTGGAGTTGGAGGCAGTTCGACATCGTCTGCAGGACACTTGGGAGCTTGCCGCCATGAGAGCGCTCACTAGGTTTTGCACGGCCAACTATTCTGCTATCATGATAGCTCCCATTGGTCTTTTTCCTACCTGCATGCACACTGATTACAATTGGCAGAGTCGGGTCAGGAACAGAGTTTACCTTGTAGCGCGCCAGGCTGAGGAGACTATCACGATGTCAGTTCAATGCATGGTTGCACAATCCTGCTATCTGGCTATGCAGGGCAATGTTGTGGCCCAACTGGTTGACTCGGCACAGGCCAATCATGAGATGGTCAACTCTAGAGATGAGGAGATCGTGGAACTTAATGCCCATATTAACCAACTTGAGGGTCAATTAGAGGAGTGTGACACTCTCTTGGGAGAGAGAAACGCTGAGATTGCACTTTTGGAGCAGCAACTCAATGCCCTTCAGATTCAGCTAGATAATGCCTTGGACCTCATCGATGTGCAGCAGGCGCAGCAAGCCCAGCCCGCTGCCATAGAGGTGGAAGATGAGGAGGATCCCTAGGAGATTGAGGGTGTTTCAGGAGTTGATACTGTGTCTGGAGTTCCCATGCCACCACCTCAGGGAGCTCACTCTCCAGTGCGGAGCGAGTCGTCCGTCAACAACCTCGACGACTTTTAGATGATGATCTAGTAGTCTTTCGCACATACTCCTCACTAGGGTAGCCTAACTTTTGGACAGTGATGTAATAGTTTAACTATGAGTTGAGTACCTCTCTTTTGTACGGAGTGCCACTCGGATGTAAAGACACTCTAAGTGTGTGGGTAGTAGCTAAAACTTTGGTGATGGTTGTAATGCAAGCTGGCAGCTGATTCGGTCACTGCTGAAACTTGTTTTAATTATTAACTATGTTTCCTAGCATTTCTGGGCTATGTTTGAATACCGAAGTTATTGTGAATTTCATGATCTCGGTGCTCACAAAATTTCAGCATTACTGGACCTTTGTGCCAACAGTTATAGCTCAAACATTGCACCTCGGGTTGCTGAAAAACAGCCAGTTCAGGGTGGATGTAAATGAATTTTTCCACCTTCCTAACCTCAAAATCAGCTCTTGTGATGAATACCAAAAATGTAGAGGAACAAATTATCCTTCTTCTGTCAAAAATTCAGAGCATTTCGGCTACCAGAACGTGAGATATGAATTTTCTTGTAACAGACAGCGTTTCTGCAAATGTTGTTATCATAATTGTTACAGTTTCATGTTTCGCAATTATACTCCTTGAACCTTGGGCTTGTAAATCATGTCACTAACGGGTTCAATTGCACATTCTAGATGGTGGGCTCAACCCGTGGCAATCCGGATGGTTTCGGGCATGCAAGCGGCAGCGGATCGCAGCAGCTGCCACCCCCGCCGCCTGGCTTTGCAGAAGTGCTGGCCGCACAAACTGAGCTGCTCCGCCAACTTGTTCAAGGGCGGCAGCAGCAGCGAGGTGGACAAAATGTTCACCAACCTCAGGCAGCCAGTTACTCAGATTTCTTGGGTACCCAGCCCCCAATATTCAACAGGACCGAGGAACACTTGATGCAGATGCTTGGCTTCGCACCATTGAGTCCAAGTTTTCACTGCTACAAGTACCATGCTCTGAAGCAAGTAAGGCTCGCTTTGCCGCACAGCAACTTCACGGTTCAGCGCGTCTTTGGTGGGATAATTATCATGGCATGCTCCCTGCTGATCATGTTGTCACTTGGGAGGAATTCAAAAATGCCTTCAGAAGCCATCACATTCCCGAGGGTCTTATGGAGAGGAAGCTAAATGAGTTCCTGGCTCTCACACAAGGGACTCGCAATGTGCTGCAATATGCCCAGGCCTTCAACAATCTCTGTCAGTACGCAGGACATCATGCTGACACAGATGCCATGAAGCGGGATCGTTTCCGCATGGGTTTGAGTACTAAACTCATGTAGCATCTGAACCTCGCCCGGCCTGATTCTTATAATGAGCTTGTTAATATGGCAATCACTCAGGAGGACTGTATTCTGGCACACCGGGCTGAGAAAAAGAGAAAAGCACCAGCTAGACCCTCTAGTGCCCCCTGCACAGAGGTATCGTATTGTGCAAAATGCTCCACCTCCATCCGCTCAGAAAGCCCCTCAGCAAGGGCATTGGGTTATCAGGTCCCCACAGTAGCAAGGCAATATGCGACCTCCTGTCCCGCAGCAAACTGGCCTAAGGTGAAATGCTCCACAGCCGATCCATCCAAGTGATGAGAACTGTTGTTTCAATTGTGGAAGTTCAGCTCACTTTGCTCGAGAATGCCCGCAGCCCAGACGTCAAAATCCGGGCCAAAATGCAAATCAAAATAACACAAGGGAAGAAGGCAGACTGTTCAGGTCAGGCAAGGGCGTGTTAACTTCACCACCCTTACAGAGCTTCCAGAAGGGGCACCAGTAATGATGAGTACTTTCTCTATCCACAACCGCCCCACAGTTATTCTATTTGATTCAGGTGTATCCCATAGTTTCATTAGTGCTAAATTTGGTGCAAAAGTGGGTTTGGATTTCTGTCACGCAAAAGGGTCTTTTATGATATCAACACCGGGTGGAAAAGTTGCTTCAAACCAAGTCATAAGAAATGTTCCGCTCAAACTGGGTAGCAAAATCATCAAAACCGATCTGATCTTGTTGGCACTTGAAGGTCTAGATGTCATATTAGGGATGGATTGGATGACTTGACATGGAGTGACATTGGACATTCCTTCTCGAGCCGTCAAAATCAATTCCCCGATTCAAGGAGCCACTATCCTTTATTTACCATTCCAAGAGTGCACCAATTCATGTGCGTTTGTGATGCACGAATCCAGTTTAGAGGAAATCCCAGAGTTATGCGAGTATGCCGATGTTTTTCCGGATGACTTGCCAGGAATGCCACCGGATAGGGAAATTGAATTCATCATTGAATTACATCCAGGCACTGCACCTATCTCAAAGAGGCCCTATAGAATGCCACCCAAAGAATTGGCCGAATTAAAAATCCAACTTCAGGAACTTCTAGATAAAGATTTCATTCACCCTAGTGCTTCACCTTGGGGTTGCTCAGCCCTCTTTGTGAAGAAGAAGGATGATAGTTTGAGGTTATGTATGGACTACCGACCTCTCAATGCGGTGACAATCAAAAACAAATATCCACTGCCCTGCATTGATGTTCTCTTTGATCAGCTAGCTGGAGCTAGAGTCTTCTCCAAAATTGATCTTCGCTCTGGTTATCATCAGATCAAGATTCGCCCGTGTGATATTCCTAAGACCGCCTTCTCCACACGATATGGACTATATGAATACTTGGTCATGTCTTTTGGTCTCACAAATGCTCTTGCATATTTCATGTATCTCATGAATTCAGTATTCATGCCTGAGCTTGACAGGTTCGTCGTGGTTTTCATCGACGACATCCTTATTTATTCCAAGAATGAAGAGGACCATGCCAAGCACCTACATATTGTTCTCCAACGCCTTAGAGATCATCAATTATATGCTAAGTTTTCCAAATGTGAGTTTTGGCTGGATAGTGTAAAATTCTTGGGCCACACTATATCCAGTGAAGGCATAGCTGTTGATCCTAGTTGTAAGGATCACCGGGGTGTCCGACCCTAGAGGGGGAGGGGGTGAATAGGGTCGCTAATTCGCTTTCTAACCTAGGGCTCAAACTACTTGCATAAGATAAACCTAACATGTCCTATACATGCTAGTTATGATTAAGGTTTATCTATACTACTCTCTACTATGCAAGTAGTTTGAGCCCTAGGTTAGAAAGCGAATTAGCGACCCTATTCACCCCCTCCCTCTCTAGGGTCGGACACCCCGGTGATCCTTACAATTGGTATCATAGCCTGGTCTCACACCTCTTACGAGGATTAGCCAATTCCATTGGTAAATTTGTGAGAAAGCTCGTAGGAGACCCGTCGACTTCACCGTCGAGTGAGTATCATGTCCGGGGAAGGGATGAGTACCGATAGGGCTCCTTTTTTTGAAGGCACGGGTTTTCCTCGATGGAAAATACTTATGCAAGGACATCTCCAATCCCGTGGGCTTGATGTTTGGTGTATCACCGAATTAGGCAAGAAAAATGAGACTAAGGCCGAGAGACAATACGATGCCATTGCTAAATCAATTCTATTGTCCTCATTATGTGATAATGTTTTTAATCGTGTTTTTGGTAATGAAAATGCTCATAAGCTATGGAAGCAAATTGTCGAGAATCATGAGGGCACAAAGGATGTTGCCAATCAAAAATATCATATTCTCGGCGAGGAGCTTAGTAGCTTTAAGCAACTTCCCAATGAAAATGCTCATGACATGTATTCACGATTAAATACTCTTGTCAATGAAATCAATGTCTTAGGTCTCAATCAACTTAAAGATGAAGAAATCAACCGCAAGATTCTCCGAAGCCTTCGCAAGCCCGACTACGACATCATCAACACACTCTTGCAAAAGGAAGACTTGGTCAAGCTTACACCCAACCAAGTCATCAATCAAATCATTGCTCATGAGTATAGTATGGGAATGACAAAGAAGGAGCAAGAGTCCACCTCTTCTTCAAGCCGCAAAAGTCTTGCCGCCAAGCATTCATGCAAATATCAACCAAGGCGACAAGACTCATCAAGCTCAAGTGAAGAAGAAGAAGAGGATGAGAGTAATGATGAATCAAGTTCAAGCGATGAAGAATATCCAAGGGCCGTGCTATACCATCACCGCAAGATTGCCGAGCATGTACATGAGCTCTATGAGCTTGGGTACAAAACTCTCATTAGAGGGAGTGCGGTTGGGATGGATAAGATGGCAAAGAAAAAGAACAAATGAAGATCTCAAGCTCTCTCTGCCATCTACAAGCCCAAGAAAAGTGGTGAAAGCTCAAGTCACAAGAAAAATTCCAAGAGCTCCACCACCCATCGCCCTCGGAGATCATCACCACCTCCCATGTGTCTCATGGTACAAGGTAGTAACGATGTAAGTGATGACTCCTCCTCCAATGATGAATCCGATGTTGAAACTGATGAAATTAGTGAGATGATGACACTTCTTCATAATCAACAAGAACATCTCACTAAATAAAATAAAGAAATCAAAGCTCTCAAGGCTAAAGAAAAACTTAATGGCTCATTTGTCTCAAGATATGAGAACTTGCTAAACAAATACAATTTGTTAGACAATGAGCATGAAGAGCTTAAAATGAAATATAAGAGTCTTGAATCTAAAAGTGAATCATCATCAGATAAATCATTTCCTTGCAATATTACTTGTGCTATTCCCATTGTCAAGGTAGATGCGTCTACCTCTTGTGATCTAACCCCTTGCAATGAGGATGTGGTTGTAGAAACATGTGATGATCTCATTGCCAAGGAGAATGATGAGCTAAAGCAAGAGGTAGAAAGGCTATATACGGACTTGAGGCAGCTCAAAGGAAAGTACACTCAAGAGCAAGCCCAACCTTCTCAAGATAACACCTCCACGGGCGTGAAGAAGCTTGAGAAGGGAGAAACCGTGACTTGCTTCAAGTGTTGCAAAGAAGGCCACAAGTCCTACCAATGCAAGGAGAAAGAGGGCAAAGCAAAGGGCAAAGAAAATGGCAAGCCCAAGAACTTGAACAAGAGCAAGAAGGGACACAAGAATGCTAAGGAGATCAAGAAAAACACATCTCCAAACTTGAAGGCGTCATACATGTACACCAAGCCCACCCACAAGAACAAGCAAAAGAGCAACCACTACATACTTGAAAAGAATAAGATTGGCAAGGTGGTAGCTCATGTCATGGGGTGGAGAACATATGGATGGAACCGGTCTATTTGGGTACCCAAGGATATTATTCATACCATGGATGGCTCTCAAAAGGTTTGGATCCCTAAAACTTAGGCGCCAAACAAGCACTATGGGGAATTTGGAGGCTTGGCAAGGTTTGGGATGCATGAGTAGGGATGCTGTAAGGATCGATGGACCAAGAGGGGGGTGAATTGGGCCTTTTTCAAATTTCTAAGATAGTTAAAACAACCTTAACCTATGCAATACTAGTAAGGCTCAATTCACCAACCGGCTAAACAAAGCAAACTACACAAGCTAACAAAGATATGAAACTAAGCAAGGTAGAGCTAAGCTATGATCTCTAAGGTCAAGCACATGAAAGATTGCATGAAAGTAAGTGCTTGAAATGAGAGAGAGTGCAAGAGACAACCGAATTTTTTCCCGTGGTGTCGATGTGTTGGCACACACCCCTAATCCACGTTGTGACACTCACTAAGAGTCTTGTCACCTCCCATGTCACCGAGACTTGGGCGCTCACTAAGAGTCTCCGTTCACCATCCCGGCGTCGTGGAGCTCAAGCCACGTACAATCTTCTTCTCCGGGCTCCCACAATCCTTGGCAAGCTCCGCGAGAAACACCTTGATCACCAAGATCGCCTAGGTGATGCCAATCACCAAGAGTAACAAGCTAGGGCCTTCACTTGAGCAAGAACCGATCACCAAGAACGGATGCACACAAGCTTCTCTCTACTCAAGTCCTTAGTCTTGCTTCTTGATTGATTGAATGAACAAGTATGTGAAGGATGAAGCTCAAGGTGGCTCTTGACTATATTATGAGTGTATGGATGTTGCCTGGTGTCAAGAGTGGTAAAATGGCCCATTGGAGGGGTATATATAGGCAGCTCACACGAATAGAGCCGTTGGAGAAAAGCTACCAGAAAACTGCGTAGCGCCGGTTAATCCGACGATCCTCCAATAGCCAGCGTCGGTTTAACCGATGAATGTAAACTGCCCCTTCTGAAAACTAGCCGTTACAACTTGGGCAGATTAACCGACGTATCATCGGTTTAACCGGTGAGTGTAGTTGTCCACTGATCAACTGGAAAAGCAAGTCTCTGGACAACTGCACCGACGTTAACTCAAAAACCATCGTCGGTTTAACCGGTGAGTACAACTTCAGAAATCCCTGGAAAAACCATCTCACTGGTCAATTGCACCGACGTCTCAATTCAAACATCGTCGGTTTAACCGGTGTATAGAACCTTGAAACACCCTGGAAAAACCAACTCTGGACTAATGCACCGACGTTCAATTCAAACGCGTCGGTTTAACCGGTGTATTGACTTGTCCAGACTCTGCTGACTTCGTTTAACCGACGTATAGAAAAATGAAAGCGTCGGTTAAACCGGTGTTAAAGACTTTTTCTGATTTTGCCTTTTCTGATTTGAGTCTTGAATGAAATCCAAATATTCTTGACATATAAGTTGAGAACCACTTATTTGAACTTCTAGGAACCTGAGTGACCATAGTGTGCATCCATTTTTGATTGACCATGTCCATGCTCAAGTTACTTGGCCTTAACCCCTCTTAATAGTGCGATCACTACAAAACTATAAAACCTATACTAACCTAAGTGTCCTTCTCAACCTTATGATACTTAGGACTAGAAAGATCCTTAGTCTTGACATATATATGAGTTGAATACCGAGATCGCCTTTTTGGATAATGAAATTGAGGGGCCTCTTTTGACATATGACCAAATGAGCGATAATGATCTATTAAGCTGCACAAACTCATTAGTCACAATAATGGTTGTCATTAATCACCGAAACATACCTTGAGGGCCTAGATGCTTACAGATGCATCATGCAAAGTTGAATTAAAGCCAAGTTATGGATTAAAGATTAGTAACCCAAATTCCCATCCCCTACATATGAGGTAATGAGCAAGGTAAAAGGATGATCTCAATTCATTTGATATCCTTCATGCATCATTGTAGCTCAATGCCTCTCTAGGATTGCATGATCTTATCTTTACTATTGGTATCTTTCATTTGATATGCCTTCCTAGAAATTTCACATGGTAGGTTATCCATGCCTTATTCATATCTTGTTGTAACCTGAATGAGCTTAATTGATTCTCTCAGATGGCATATGTCTTCCATAGCATATCTTACAATTTAGTATCTCTCATATTCGTGGTAAAAATGCTTTTGATATCAATTGCTTGCTTATGATGCCTTGATTAGCAAGTTATGAAGTTAAATCCCCATTATGTGAATTACAAGTGCATACATTTGTTTAAAGTGATTCAAACACTAATGCACATATTTAGGGGGAGCTAACTCTATAACTTACGTTTGTGTGACTAATATGCTTTACAAGTGCTATTTGTTGTAGTCACCTAGAGCTATCTCCCTGAGTTCAAATTTCTTTTGAACACTACCCCTACAAGTCACAATTGGCATCACAATTGGTGTTAAGATGAGAAGTGCCACAAGCTTTGAAAAAGGGGGAGCTTGTTCAAAAAAAGGGAGATATGCCAAATTTAGCGGGTATATCACTCTATCACTAGTAAATTCCTTTTGTTACTAATGCTCCTTGCTGTTAGTGTTTATGAAGCTTTTAGGTGTTTGATGACAAAGGGGGAGAAATGTACCCTAAAAGCAAGCAAATAGTTTGGAGTAAATGATGCCATTAGCAAGGGGGAGGAATGGAAAATACAATGCAAAAGGATGCATGGTGATAGGGGGAGGTACTTAGTCAATATGAGGGAGAAGTTCAATTTGATGATCCCATGGACTAAGGTACAAAAATTTTCATTGCTCATATGGTTCAAACCACACAATTGTCTTACATTGGGCACAAGCCATTGTTTCACAATTGCTATCAAGCCGGAAGCATTTCGTCCTATGGACTAATCAAATGCCGGTGGCTTTTAAAATGAGCATTGAAATGTCATCCGAGCAAGCTAAGTAGTTTCTAACTTTTCAATTTGGTACCAATTTCTTATTCTTGCAATTCATCTTGCTTGCTTTGGTTGTGTTGTCATCAATCACCAAAAAGGGGGAGATTGTAGCGAAAATGGCCTCTTATGCCATATTTCAATATAATGGTTTGGCGATTGATGACACACACAACACTTGGACTAATATATGTGTTAAGATGATCATTATTAGGCTTATAGGTCCAAGGGATGAAAAGATACAAAACCCCGAAGAAATCAGGTCAAAAGGACCAAAACAGAGGTAATTTGCACTCACCGGTTAAACCGACGTGAGGCAAATTACACTCACCGGTGCAATGGGCTCAATAGAGACCAAGTCAACAGAGTGCACCGGATGAACCGACGATGGGAAAAGATGTATCATCGGTGCAATGGATCCAGAAGCTAAGGCTAGGGTTCAGCACCGGTTAGACCGGCGATGCTCAAATTGAGCGTCAGTGCAGTTGTCCAGAGACTCCATTTTTTTGGGGGTTTCTGAGCTTGCACTCACCGGTTAAACTAACGATGATTTCAAGAGTGTCGGTACAATTGATCAAGTAGCCGTTGGAGCAGTAACGGCTAGTAGCTGGGAAAAAGCATTCACCGGTTGAACCGGTGATGACAAAACTGGAGCGTCGGATCAACTGGCATTCAGAAATTCTGTCAGCCTTTCCCAATGGCTCTTTTGGGGTGTGTGGGCTATATATACCCCCCAAGACCGGTTGCTGCACATGGTTGGACGCCAAAAAGGTTGAAGGAAGTGTTGCCCAAGAAAATCATCATCTCCAACTATCCTAGCAAAGCTTAGTGTCATATCTAGCTTGTGAGAAGCTTTGAGAGAGTGCTTTGTGCACTTGTATAGGCTTAGTTCTGGAGAGAGCTAGCTTTAGAGAAGTCTTGCTGAGGCAAGCAAAGCATTTCCATCGACGACCCTCCGACTTGGTGTGGAGCGGTGCCAACACATTGTACGGGGGAAGAGGAGACCCCCTCCTTGGTGGAGAAGCTCCGTAGTGGATTTCGGTCGGGTGACCGAGAGAGACGGTAGCGGTGCACGAGACTCGGTGTCTTGTGGGCACTTGCCTTTGCTTGCCGGTGCGCCTTGGTGGCCTAGTGCAAGACGGTGATCGAAAGAGCCTCGGTGTCCCGTGGACGTAGGCGATTGAGCCGAACCACGTTACATGACCGTGTCTACTCGGGAGTTTGCATCCCTCTTGCCCTTACCTCTTTACTTACCGTATTACGTTTCCGCATTTACTCTATCTTGCATGCCTTCACTTTCCTAGTTAGTTTGATTAGGATTGGCTATAGGTTGCAAGTCTTTTGGGGTAAGTAGAGAGTAGTATAGATAAACCTTAATCATAACTAGCATGTGTAGGATGTGTTAGGTTTATCTTATGCAAGTAGTTTGACCCCTCGGTTAGAAAGCGAATTAGCGACCCTATTCACCCCCTCCCCCTCTAGGGTCGGACACCCCGGTGATCCTTACACCAGTAAGGTACAAGAGGTGATGGACTAGAAACCTCCTACCTCAGTTCATCAGATTCGCAGTTTTCTCGGTTTAGCCAGATATTGTCGCCGATTCATTTCGAATTTCTCCAGAATTGCTAAGCCGATGACCAAACTGCTGAAGAAAGGAGTAAAGTTTGTGTGGGATGAAAAATGTGAAAAAACATTCCATACGCTAAGGGAGAACTTGACTACAGCACCTGTCTTAGCTCAACCCGATAACACCAAGCCATTCGATGTTTATTGTGATGCTTCTGGCACTGGTATTGGTTGTGTACTTATGCAAGAAAACCGAGTCATTGCCTATGCTTCACGAGCTCTTCGGCCACATGAGCAGAATTATCCTACTCACGACCATGAATTAGCAGCTGTCATTCACGCTCTAAAGATATGGAGACACTATTTGATGGGTACACATTGCAACATATACACCGATTACAAAATTCTCAAGTATATCTTCACTCAAGCCGATCTAAATATGAGACAAAGAAGATGGTTAGAATTAATCAAAGATTATGATCTTGAGGTGCACTACCACCCAGGCAAGGCTAATGTTGTAGCAGATGCTAGGCTAATGTTGTAGCGGATGCTTTAAGTCGCAAAGCTCATTGCCATTGCCTATCCATCGAGCCCTATACTGAGACACTATGTCATGAAATGAGAAAGCTGAATTTGGAGATGATTCCACAAGGCACCTTGAATCACATCTCAGTTGAACCCACTCTTCATGACCAAATCATCATGGCACAATTACATGATAAAGGCATTGGGATCATCAAACAAAAACTCTCTCAAGGGGAAGAAAGGTATAAATGCTTTCGTCAGGATCATAAGGGAGTTCTCTGGTTTGAAAGTCGTCTAGTTGTTCCAAAGAATCATGATCTCCGAAAACAAATTCTTGATGAGGCACATCTTTCAAAATTCTCAATTCACCCAAGTAGTAGCAAGATGTATCAAGACCTAAAACAAAACTTATGGTGGACTAGAATGAAAAGGGAGATCGCTTAATATGTCTCTGAATGTGACACTTGTTAGAGGGTAAAGGCTAGCCACTTGAAAGTAGCCGGTACTCTCCAACCTTTGCCTATACCATCTTGGAAGTGGGAGGATATAAGCATGCATGGACTTTATTGTTGGCTTACCAAACACCTCTCAAAAGCATGATTCAATCTGGGTCATTTTTGGCAGGCTCACCAAGACGGCTCACTTCATTCCCATGCATACCACTTATACTGCCAAGAAATATGCAGAAATCTACCATGATCGCATTGTTTGCTTGCATGGTGTACCAAAAACAATTATTTCCGATCGTGGTGTGCAATTTGTAGCATGCTTTTGGGAACAATTGCAAGAATCCCTTGTCACCAAATTGATCCGAAGTTCGGCGTACCATCCTCAGACCGATGGGCAAACCAAAAGGGTAAACCAAATCTTAGAGGACATGTTGAGAGCTTGTGTCATTCACTATGACAAAAATTGGGACAAATGTCTAGCCCTAGCAGAGTTCTCCTACAATAACAGCTACCAAGCGAGTCTGAAAATGGCACCTTTTGAGGCCTTGTATGGTTGAAGGTGTTGTACTCCTTTGAGCTGGTCGCAAGTCGGAGAACGAGTGGTATTCGGACCTGATCTTGTAACAGAGGCAGAGGAAAAAGTAAAGTCAGAGTAATCCAAGCAAATCTTAAAGCGGCACAATCTAGGCAAAAGAGTTATTTCGACAAAAGAAGAAAGCCCTTGCAATTCGAAGTTGGTGATCACGCTTACCTTCGGGTTTCACCAACTAAGGGTGTGCAACGATTTGGAGTAAAAGGAAAACTAGCTCCCCGGTATGTTGGTCCCTATGAAATTATCAAAACTTGTGGACCCGTGGCCTATAGAGTGCGACATCCTCTACAACTATCTTCCATCCATGATATCTTCCATGTTTCTCAACTTAAGAAATGTGTCCAGGTTCCCATAGAAATTGCCGAGCAAGAAGACATACAAATAGAACCAGACCTCTCTTATGTTGAACATCCAGTAAAGATCCATGATTAGAAGGAACGGGCAACAAGAAGGAAAGTTGTGAAAATGTATAAAATCCAATGGAGTAACCACACAGAAGAGGAAGCCACTTGGGAAACTGAAACATACCTAAACGAGCACTATCGTGGATTTCTATCTTCTTTCCAAGGTACACGCACCTTCCACACCAAGCTTATTACTCGAATCTCGGGTCGAGATTATTTTTAAGGGGGGTAGGCTGTAACACCCAGGGTGTTTAAAGAGAGAAATTGCATTTTATCATGCATCATGATCATGTTTATGTCATCAAGCACCCTTGCATTTAAACATTCCTACATGTATATATATGTGCATATATTTCTTATCAGGAGTAATGCATGGAATAATGAGCATTTCAAAATACCCATAATTGGATAATGAGCATAGCTCCAAAAATAAAGCTCAAATAAAGTTTTTCCCAAAACAAAAGTTGTAGGGTTTCCAAAATAGAGCAACTTTCATGTTGGGAAATTTTCAAGTTGTTGCATGAATTTTTAAGAAAAATTCGAATTTGCAAAAGGCCTTTAAACCTCCACAATAGAATCAGACTTATAATTCAAAAACTAAGAATCAAATGGAAAAGTCGCTAAAACCAAAGTTGTAGCTCTCAAAATTTTGAACAACTTTGGTATTCAAACTTTTTCGAGCACAGTTCAAATTTTTGGCGAAATTTCAGAGTCAAATGAGGTCAAAAATTCTTTTCTCTTCTCTCTCTCTCTCTCTCTCTCTCTCTCTTCCCTCCTCCCCTGTTTCACGCCGGCAGCCCCCGAAGCCGCTCGCCACGCGGTGGCCACCCTTTGCCGGCGAGCCGTGCCACCGGGACGCGCCACGAGCGTCGTGACAAACTGCCTCCCGTCGTTCCCTCCACAACCCCTTCCCGCCCACGCGCGCGAGCCACGCGTCGCCACCGCTCTGCCGCCGTGCGCGCCTCACGCCGACGCCAGCTACCCACGCACGCCGCCCCGTCGTCGCGCTGAGCCGTCCCGTCCACTTGAATGCGTGTGCCGCCCCGGCCCGCTCTTGTAGCGCCACGCCCCTTCCCTGTCCCGTCGCCGTGCCACACGCTCGCCATGCGCGCGCGCGGCCCTACCGGCCGCCCAGCGCTTTACCCCGCGCGGGGGGGGGGTTACTGTAGCACAGGCTACTGTAGCGCCGTGGCATAGCTCCTTCGTCCCAAACTGGAAACAGAGAGGGAATCGAAACAGCTTAAATAGCCGGTCTCTGGGAAGCTAGTAACTCCGGTTCGAACCTTTTTCGAGGACGAAAGCGCAAGAGAGTTATTTAGCAGGTGTGGTTTACTCAACGTGTAGAGTAGATCTTAGCCGTTATCCCGGGCCAGGTTGTTACACTAGCTAGCTTCCTATCGCCTCCGTGAAGCTCCCCGGACATCCCCTGCTCTCCATCCCTCACCGGAACCTCGCCTCCGCCGTGTGCCACTGCCATGGCTGCCGCTGCCACCTAAGCCGCCGTCGAGCTCCCTCCTTAGCCCCGCCCTGAACCAAATCAACCGCGCAGCAAGCTTCTTCACCTCCCACCGGTGCTCCCCGATCCTCTCACCTCTGCCCAAGGCCGCCGGAGTAGCGCCGGCCATAGCCACCGCCGCCGCCGCCGCTTGCATCTCGCTGGAGCACCCCTTCCGGTCGCATCCACCGCCATCCAAGCCCACCAACGGGTAGCCCTTGCCGCCCTCTTGCTCCTCCCCCTGTTTCCCCTCGCCGACGGCGACCGCCGTCGCCGGAAACCGGCCAGCGCCGCCGCCTCTGTTCTTCTTCCTCCGGCCAGGGACCTATGTGCGATTTCTTTTTTAGATTCTAGGGGGTGTTCTGCAAGATTGCAGGGACCCCGGTGCAAACTGTAGTTCATGTTTTCTAGTTTTTCTAGTGAACTTGTAAATTAGATTAAAAATCACAGAGAAATGGGAAAAATACAAGCTCAAATGTTCTGAGTTCCTCATGAGTATATCTACAACTTTATCTACATGCACTTTTCCATTTGCTCAATGTATTTTTCTCCAGGTTAAATGCAAGTTTATTTGTCACTTAATTAGATCTCAAGTTCTGTGTACTGCATGACCACCATGTTTGGCCAGTGATCTGTATGCTAGTAGTGTAGGCTTGTGTAAAAATTTTTATGGCCAGTGCTCACTCCTAACTTAGGTTTTGAAATAGATCTTGATTAATGCCTAGGTTAAATGGTTTTATTTGCCCAAGTGGTTCTACTGTGTTTCATGAGTTGAAACTTTTACACCTTTATTTTGGTTCCTAAATATTGTAAAAAAAAGTTTGAGAATTTTTAGTTGAGCCCAACTGGACCAAATGATTTTTGGGAAGGAGAAATACATTAAATCATGAAAAATAGTTTCTGTAACTGGAAAATTCTGATATTTTTACTAGAGCTTTTATTTGGGTACATATTCATGCTGGTAAATTGTGAGCCTCTGAAAAATAAAATAACTAGCTGTAGAAATTTATCTTTATCCATGCTTTAGAAAGTAATCTTATTTTTCATGTTTTCTGGGTAGCTCTTTTAATTCTGAATAATTTACGACAAGCTCATTTTAAGGAATACAATCTTCAGTTAAAAGATCATTACCATCACTTACATTCTCTAGCCTGAGGATTTATTTCTTGGTGCTAGTACGAGCTGTTTACTTGATTTTTCCTGATTTACCAGATGCATAAAATGGCCTGAAATTTTACAGTAGGATCATCATTAGATCACCAACATTTATTTAAAATTTCATTAACATTACTTGCATGTTTTGTCCTGTACAATTTATTCTTATTCCTAGCTGTAGCTAAGTAAAACATTTTTCATAATTATTCTGCTCGATGAAACTGGCTGAAATTTTTAGAGAGGGAACAATATACATCTGGCCGATGATGGTTCACCACTTCCCGCGCAACGGTTCCTTTTCCCGCGCACCTATGTGTGTCGCCTAAACTTCCTGGTGACGAATTCGAACAACGTCGCAACGGTTCCACTTCTCCATCAATTCCTCCACAGCTATAAATATAGACCCCGAGTAGAATGAAGAAAATCAATATGTATCTTCTCATCTTCTTCAGTCTCTCTCAGCCTCCATCCTCAGATTAGAATCATGGATAACAATAAGCGCTCAGCGGAAGGAGCTCAAGAAGGCAATCTGCCACTCTGTGCCCGCCTTCACCACCAAGGGTAAGAAGATCTTCATCTTGCGCGGCCTCACGCATGTTCATACCACTGACTCTGTTCTTATCATACAACACCATCTCAATGGTGGGCTTGGCCTACAGTGGTGCTCGCGTCACTGAATCCTAAATCGCAGCAAGTTCCTCCTCTAGCTTCGTGAAGCGTCCCCTCATAAGAGAAGACTTAAATGCGATACAATATCAGTCCCAGGAGGCTGATACACATTTATTACATCAGATGGTACATCACCGTACAATCCTCCAAGGAGGTGGACACTCGAGACAGACAATAACAAGAAGTAAAAAGGCTACGGTGATACACCAAAGCACGACCAACATGGGATCCAGCTCGGGCTCAGAGTATCACGCCAGCGAAAGCATCCTGAACAGGGCCAACACCACAGGCAAGGTTGGGTGCAGAACGGAACCCCTACTCAACGTCCTCGGGAACAAAGTCTAGATCTTCCTCTGCAAAAATTAAGTAAGGTGTGAGTACAAACGTACTCAGCAAGTCCAACCACACACACGGAGGGGGTATAAACAGAATATAATGCACATGGTAAATCAAGGATAAGGCTAGGGTTTAATTTGCGGAAAGCTAATTTTATGCATGGATTCATTTGAAAGAAAAGGATTTTCAAAGCAATTTTCTCGTACCGAGTAACACATAGGGTTGGTCCACACAGGATCCAAGTTTTAAATTGCTACCAGACTCCTCATCCGCTGTAGCACATGGCACAGCTGTCGGACACTTTCCAAAACCACTCACGCCACCCATCCATTCCCAGAAGAAATACTAGTTGTGTGACCAAACCGTAACTCGCCCAGTACTGTGGGCACGACTATTCGAATAGATTCTATACCCTGCAGAGGTGTGCAACTTTATCCACAAGCAGGGTACCACAGTATGATCACCTTAGTGTCGGTGCAGATCCCAACAAAGCCATTACCCACCTTAGCTAGACCTGACTAGCCAACACGGAATCCACTAAGGGTCCATTGACCTATCACCAAGGTTTAACCGGGGCATAAGTCACACAGAGCTTATCCCTTCTCCTTGATCACCCGTTGCTCTCAGCTCTCCTGATGGCTATCAGACTAACTAGTGGGGTTTATGCTAAGCCGTTGCCACATACAATGGTCGAGAGGTTTGCATGATAGTGTAGTTAGGCAAGATGACACAGCAACTCGGTCCTTAATTGTGACAAGATGGATATCTCCCAACCTTGCTCAACCACACAGGTACGAGCACACCATTCGGCAATTCACACAGAAGTGCCATCCATCCCGTCCAACTCATCTTTCGAAAATTTCACATTTTCCCTTCCCACACACTCACACTATTTCCTTTCATAAAACAAGTTGTACCATGTTTGAGGTCCTAAGCGTTCTAGCAGCGATTAACATCCAAATAAAATAAATCATATTCAGACATTAATCTAGGTGGTCAAGGAATGGTTATAACAAACCAAGGGGTGGCTATCCAACCGGGTTTTAGTAGCAAAACAATATACAGTTTTGAAAAAACGGGCCAATAGGTTGTGTTTATAAAACTGAGACAAAACATGCATCAAAAGATGAGATTGAACTTGCCGTTCTCAAAGCCTTCCGGGAAGTCCTGATCGAGGTACTGTCCTTCGGGTTTGGTGTCGCACACTTGCTTGCGGTACTGCTCGTCGACGGGTTCTCCCTCGTTCACACAGTGATCTACGACGTACACAACAAGCACACAATAAATAAAAAGAAATAAAAGTTTTATCGTTGAGCTTGAATCGGGAACAATGAAGATATAGAGATAAGAGTAATATTTCTGGGTAGTTTTCTAATTGCATGGCCGAAATTATGCTAGAAATGGCGTAGTAAAGTTTCGTGTCAATTGGAGAATGTTTGGCACATGAAATGATAGGTTAAAGCGAGGTTTAGGGGCTAAACCGGGATCAGGGGCCTATTAGAAAATATTTTCGAGAGGGCAAGGGCTTGATCAGAATTTTAGAAAATTCCCGGGCTACTCTGAAAAAGGGCAGGGGTGTATTTGGAATTTTGGTTATATGGTGGAAGGGTTTGTTTTTGAATATAATAAAGGAGGGGTTTCTTTTGCAAAAAGGCTAGAGAGAGAGGGTGGACTCTTAAAGGAATATTGAGAAGGGCAGGGGGTCTGGGCAAAAGTACCCGTCTCCTTCCTCCCCTTTCCCGTGAAACAGGGGAGGGGGCGGCGCGCCGGCGGCGGCCAGGGGCCGGCGGCCAAGGAGGAGGGGAAGAGCTTGAGGGGGCCGAGGGGATTTGTTTCCCCCACTTGCTTCGGGCGGAGGTGGCCTGTGGTGGCGTGGCCACGGTGGCCGGCGGTGGTGGCCGGAGGTGGACGCGGAGCCGGCGCTGTGGGCTCGGGGAAGGGACACGCGGTGGTCGGAGGGGTTGTGGGCGTCGAGTGGGTCCTATTGCACCCCTTACCTTGGGCGGAGATGGCGTGAGGCGTCCGGGCCACGGCGGCCGGCGGAGGCGGGCGGAGGAGCTCTGGGCAGCGGCGCTGCACGGCATGGGAGAGGGCTAGGGGCGGCGGTGGAGGTGGTGGCGGTGAAGGGTGACGAGAGGGGCCTATTTATAGGCGGGATAAGGCGGTGGAACGGGTGGGGCACGGCGGAGGCCGGCGAGCTTCGCTAGGCGCCTTTAATGGCGCTCGGCCGCTTACGAGCGTCTCGGAGCGGCATGGCCGTCGAGGGTGCCGATGTGCAGGGGTGGACGGTGCACGTGGAGGAGGGCCGGCTGCTGTGCGTGAGCAGTGTGGCTCGGCGGCGAGGCGGGGCGCCGTGCGCGAGCAGTGCGGCTCTGCGGCGCGAGTGGCGAGCGGCGCGGCTACCAGGAGATGGGACGAGTCAGGTAGCAGCGAGCGGCGCGGCAAGCCGCGCGGCCGCGTGGTGCGCGTGGGCTCACAGGCGCGCGCGCATGCGGCGCGTGGAGGGGGAAGGTGGTGCCAAGCTGAGCAGGCGCGCGCGTGCGCATGGTCGGGGAACAGAGAAGGAAGGAGGAGAAGGGAGGAGGGAGAAAAGAATAGGAAAAAGGAGAAAGGAAAAAGAGAAAAGGGAAAGGAAAAAAAGAAAGAGAGAGAGAGAGTTGCGACGGGATTCTCGGCAGCGACCACGGGGTCGCTCGGGCACGCGCGGCGGTCGGGCGGTACGCGACGCGCGGAATGGGGAAAAGAAAGAGACGGGACGGTGATTGATTTCGGTGCCGGGTCGGCACGATCGCCGTAGAATTTGGAGTTCGGACAGGAAGGGGTTTAGGGAAGGATTGAGCTCAACGATGAAAAAGTTTTGAAAATTATTTTTAGCGCGTGATTTATTTTGGTAAATTTTTCAGGATGTCACACTTCGCCAACTCCTACAACGGAGAGGGCGCTCGACGGTAGCTCCGTTGGTGTAAGGGGACCCAAACCTCTGTTCCGAGGCAACTCGTGAGGTTGTGTGTCTCGAGTTCTGCTTGGAGGCCACCTAGGCCGCACTGACTGCCACTACTACATAAACTATTTTTAGGGGCCGTCGAAATGACATTTGTAGCAATGGACGCTAGGCCCGTTGCTGTTTTTCGTAGCTAAAAATATTGTTTGTAAGGGAGGGTAATGTGCTCGCCCCTGAAAATCCATTTCTAGGGGCGGAGGCCCCCTCCCCTACAAATGCATTTCTAGGGGCGGACCACCCCCTCACCCAACCGTAAAAATCGATTCAAAAAACAAAAAACCTGGCCCAGCGCCGTGCCGTCATGCTGCGTGGCCCCGTGCCGCCATGCGCCGCGCAGTGCCCCCATGCTCCCACCCACGCCCTCCTCCTCGCGCTCGCCCCCGCCGCTACCCTCGCCTCCTCCTCGCGACGCCACCGCTGCTACCCTCGCCTCCTCGCGCTCGCCACCGCCGCTGCCTTCGCCTCCTCCTCGCGCTCGCCACCGCTGCTGCCCTCACCTCCCCCTAGCGTTCGCCACTGCCGCTGCCCTAACCTCCTCCTCACCCTGCGCCCAACAAAATTGATTAAGGTTAAGGGAAATCCATGAAATCAATTAAGAATCCATGAAATTGAATGAATCAAGTACAATAGACTCAAATCAGTGCAAACTGCATCTTATTTGGAGGAGCTCTGACGGTCCTGCTTTTGTCGTGGCCATCATCAGGGAGGGATCGAGAGAGGAGAGGAGCATATCAGAGGGAAAGAGAAAGAACAGGGAGGAAGAAGGAAGCATGCGGGTCTTCTAGAGGCCGCGAGGGCACACTGAGAGCGAGAGGGCTCGGATCGATGATGGGCCCACCAGCGGATTGGGGCGGATCGATGACGTGGGCCACGAAAAGAATAGCAAGTAGATCGTCCACCATACAAGGACGGACCGTCCGCCCACGAAGAACTTTGGACATCCAAACGCTAGGACGGACTTCTTGAAGAACGGACAGTCCACCCATGTATGGCGAACGGTCCGCCCCTACAAACCACGAACACCTTGAAGAGCAGGCGGTCCGCCTTAGGTGAGCGCATGGTCCGCTAACAATATTGAAAATTTATTTAATTCATTAAAAATAGAAAAACACTTCGAAAATATGAAATTTTTACCAGAAGCTTATTGTGACCTGTATAATTTAGGAAAAATACCAAAATCTAATTTGAGTGTCATATTAGTTCAAGGTGTGGAAACCACAATGAATAGCTCCCACACTAACTTATCTCATACAAATTAAGACTAACCTTATAGTTTTCAAGCATTTGGTTATTAGATACAATGAAATACATTTGTCATATTTTTCCTAATTTTTTAGCCCAAAATAGTTACAAATTTCACAATTTCTTAAGATTGTTTGCTGTTTATTTTAAATTAATTGATTTTCCAAAATAAATTGCAAAAATATTTGTAGGAACGGGTGGGGCCTCACCGGCCCCCACCCGTCCCTACAAATGATTGTTTCAATTCCAAAATTTTATTTAAATGAAAACATATAAAAAAAGGTGAAATTTTTACCATAAGCCTAGAGTGGCATTCAGAAATTAAAAAAAATATCAAAACTATATTTGAAAATATATAATGGTCAAGAGCGAAACCATAACGTATAACTCACTCACTCTACTCTCACATACAACTCAAGACTTACTTTGTAGTTTTCACACTCATAATCATAATCACTATATACAATAAAATATGCTTTTGATATTTTTCTAGTTCTATATATCCCAATAGGTTTATGGTACAAATTTCACTTTTTTATGTGTTTTGCTTATTTTTTTTAATTAAACAAAATTCTGAAATAAATTTGAGAATTATTTGTAGGGGCGGGTCAGGTGTTGACTCGCCCCCTAAAAATGTCATTTTTAGGGGTGGGTGATCCCCCCACCTGCCTCTACAAATAATTTTCAATTATATTCTAGGATTTTGTTTAATTCAAAAAAATAGCACCACGGACGGTCCGGCCTTATGTGGCGAATGGTCCGCGGGTTCGGACATGTTCAGACATCCAAACGTTAGTGAAGTTTGGACGTCCAAACCAACGGACGGTCCGCCCACTAAGACCAGACCGTCCGCCGTGCTATTTTTTTTAATTAAGTAAAATTGAAAATCATTTGTAGGGGCGGGTGAGGGGTGACCCGCCCCTACAAATGGTTTTTTAGGGGTGGGCGGGTCGGTTGCTACAGTAATTCCGCTCCATTTGTAGCAATAGGTCAAAAAATTTGTAGTAGTGCGCCACCGAGGGTGAGACCTCCGCCGCTCAGGCGTTGTTGTCCAATGCCCAGATGTGCATTCTGAAAGGAAGAATGAGTGACAGAAGTCAACTTGAAGTTCTTCCCAATCATAGCTCATTTCCTATCATGTGGGTGTACCATTGTTCCCTCTCTGGGAGAGAGAAAGAGAACAATTTCCACTGCAAGGCGTCCTATGTCTGCCTGGAATTACCAAGCTCGAACGCAGTTTCTTAAATACTTCCAAATGATCGTAGGGATCTTCACGGAATGCTCCAGAGAAGGGTTGATTTCGAACCATAGGCTTGAAAGCAGGGCGGGGTTCACTGCTTGTCTAAAAGAATGGATTCAATGAGGATGTTCCAGAACTCGCCCTTAGGGGAAGAGAGCCGTGGAAAGAATGGCTGCTCCATGGGTAGCGGGGAAAAGGTAGAATCAAGGAAAATGAAAAAGATATGAGGATGAACTAGATCCTAAGATAATATAGTTGCCGTTCCTCGGCAACGGCGCCAGAAAGCTTGTAGACATTTTAGAGCGTCATGAATAGAATCCATAAGCGCACGAATATCATCAAAGCTTTCACCCAAGAGTATTCCAGGGTATCATATCCACAAGGAATGTGAGTATATTATCTAAGACACGAATTTGTCCAAGGACACCACACTGCCGAAGAGCTAAGGAGTAGAGAGCACTACTACACAAAACTTTTCTGAGGCTGGCAAAATCGATTAACTGAGGTGGTTTTCGCAACCACCTCAGAGTAAAGGTCACAGTAAATGGCACCTTTTCTGAGGCGGTTGTACGCCCACCTCAGCAATCAAATAAAAAATAAAAAAATGCAAAACCCATGACAAGCCTGCTGATTGAGCCCATCACAGGCTCGCCAAGCCCATCTGAGCGGCACAGCCGCGCCGGCCGCCCGGCCGCCGGCCGCGCGGCCGCCTCACCCACATGCGGCCGTCGTCGCCCTCCGTAGCCCACTGTGCGCTACATGCCCGCCGCCGCCCTCTGCGCCCTTTGTGCCGGCTGCCTCCATCCGCGCCCACCGCCGCACTCCACAGCACCCCGGTCGCGAATCTGGCCGGCACCGCATGCAGGGGGCCGGCACCCCGGCCGTCACACAAGCAGGGGAGCGACGCCCGGCCACCGCACATGGGAGAGAGATGGAAGGGATGAGAGGGGGATCTTCGGGAGGCCGTCGTGCATGGGAGAAGAGAGAGAGAGAGGGAGGGAGGGAGGGAAGAAGGGGGAGGAGAGGGATAAGAAACCCTAACTATGTAGTTTATATACTTGGAGCCCTCTATCAGGCCGAGTCGGGCTTGAGCGGGTTGGGCTTTTTAACTGAGGCGGGCTCCTTACCAATTACCGCCTCTGAAATTAGGAGTATTAACAGAGGCGGTCACTTTAATGTTGACCGCCTCTGTTAATCAATTTTGAGAGGCAGCTTCTTTAACCGTCTCAGTTAATATAAGATGACTACCTCTGCTAATGCTAGGCATTACCTGAGGTGGTTATTTTCTGTGCCCGCCTCAGAGGGGTTTTCGAAAGGCCTCTTCTAATGATTTTTTTAGTAGTGGAGTATACATAAGGCTAAGAATCAAAGGTAAGATAGAGCTAACTAGTTGTTTACTTTGGGCTATCAGTTTAGCCTGGATTGATCAGAAATTCCAATAATAGGGCTACTGTCATATACCTGAACGTGGAGGATTACGATGGCACAAAACAGGGTTGTCACCATCTGCAGGCTACCTCTACAAGCCGTGGGGTCATATAACAATCGACAGGTAGAATCTAGTCTAGACGCACTGTCCTCTACTAACTCTAGAGTTGATCAAGAGCATCCATATTTATCAGGAGTCCTACTTTAGAGGCATCCACTAAACTAGTGAATTATTGGTCCCATAAACAACTAGTGTACTAGCACTAACTTAACTAAAAAACTAAAGCACAAAGAAGATCATGAACACTTACTGTGATTGATAAGCATCCGTCGAGGTACAAGCTAGAGAGGAATGCAGGGGGGCCAACCGGCACCAACCCTTATTCCCCCTCACTCTCGTAGAGGTACTAATTGGAGAAGAGCACCAATATACCGCGCCCCTCTTGACTGCCTGTACCCCTACCTAGGCAGCCCTACACCTCATGCATGAGCCTAAAGCTCAAAGAAAGAAGTGAAAACTCAAAAGGAAAGTTGATGTGGATGTGTCTCTATTTTAGCCACCTCCTCTACTATTTATAGAGTGAGTACAGGGTGTTCTGCCGCGAGATGAAACTTGGCATGCCCGGAACCGCCATTGCCATCGAATGAGGAAGTGCCACGTCAAAGATCAAGGTCGGTGGCACCAAAACCCGATCGGGCGACCTGGTGCTCAGCCGACCGGTTTTGGTGGCCAACCGGCCCGATTTTCGTCCTGAAGGCTGCTACGAAAGTCCCCATGTTGGTTATGGGTGAGTGGGGGTGTCTTGAGTCGGTTTAATAGCTCTGGTGGGCCATGGATCCTCCACTACTAGAAAACGGGCCAAAGGTCCTGGCCAAAGGGACCAGCTGCTTTTGCAGCCGGTACTAATGCATGGCATTAGTACCGGCTGTAAAAGCAGCTGGTACCTTTGGCCAGCAGCGATCAAAGGTAAGGGGTTTGGTACCGGGTTAAAGCATTACCCGGTACCAAAACCTCAGTATAGGCACCGGTTAGTGCCACCAACCGGTACAAAAAGAACAAGGAGGAATAAGTACCGGTTGGTGGCACCAACCGGTGCCTAAAGGGCGGACAATGGCACCAGGTTTTGCCATGACCCGGTGCCGCCACGTGGCCACAACAAAGGCACTGGTTGGTAGATTCAACCGGTGCCTGTGCCTATTATTTAGCACCGGTTGTTGAGCACTAACCGGTGCCTTTGAGCCACGCCTATAAATAACCCAACCCCTCCCCCCTCCAAGCTGCCGTGAAGTCACTGTTCATGGCAGCTGAGTGAGGGGAGGGGAGGCAAATTTTTGTTTTTTAAAAAAAAGATTAGTTATTTTTCTCTATAACTTAGCAATTGGTTTTTAGAAGCAGTTATCACTTAATTTAGTTTATATATGTGATAATTATTTTTAGTTGTAGCATCTTATTGTAGTTATATGCATTATCAATTTATTTGATATGTGAATACTATCAAATTATTGTATTTATATGTTTTATCAATTTATTTAATAAGTGAATAGTATCTATTTATTATAGTTATAAGCATTATCAATTATATATTTGAATTCAAATTTTGTATGGAAATATTATCAATTACATATGCAAGGGGGCTTTATTTAGTTCCCTTCAAAATTCCAAAACTTTACAAGATTTCACATTCGAGATGCATGCTGCGCCAATTCGAGACCTGCAGCTCAGCTAGGCCAGAAGGTCACATGCGTCATTTCTTGTACAAAAATATAAAGTTCCTTATAGTGAAACAAAGTTTTTATACAGTCATGCAGTCAGAAGGCCATATGCATCGTTATAATTTTGTAGTTAAGTTTTATTAATAGCGTATTCAATGTTAGTTATAAATTGGTAGTATGAATGAACTATTTGTACACTACAATGATGTATATAAATGTATTGTGGACCTAGATGAGTCGGCAATGGATGTACATGGCCGACCGGCGTTCAAAGGAGTTCATTGATGGCGTGCATGAATTCATAGAAGCGGCCGAGAAACACAAGTATGGTGGTTTCGTTCGTTGTCCATGCAAATTTTGTAAGAATGAGAAGGATTACTCATCATCAAGAACCATCCACAGTCACTTGTTCAATAGTGGTTTCATACCGAACTACTATGTTTGGACCAATCATGGCGAAAGAGGAATTATGCTGGATAATAAAGTAGAAGAAGAGGACAGGATTCCTGACTTTGCAGCCAATTATAATGCCTTTTTCAATGACACTGCAATGGGTGAGCCTGAAGAAGATACTGAAGTATACATTGTAGAAGATGATCTTGGTCAGATGTTGCGCGAAGCTGAGGAAGGTTGCGAAACAAAAAAGGAATCGAAAGATCTGAAGCATATGTTGGAGGACTACAGAACATTATTGTACCCTGATTGCAAACAAGGCCAAAAGAAGTTGGGTACCACATTGGAATTGTTGCAATGGAAGGCATCAAATGGTTTGTCTGACAAGAGATTCGAGGAGTTGCTGAAACTTATAAAAAACTTACTCCCTGAGGGTAACACCTTGCCGGCGACAACATACGAGGCAAAAAAAGTTGTTTGTCCTTTAGGATTAGAGGCACAGAAGATACATGCTTGTCCTAATGACTACATCCTATATCGAGGTGAGTATGAAAATTTGGATTCATGCCCTGTATGCAACGCATGCCAGTATAAGATCCCTCGAGATGATCCAGGCGACGTTGAGGGGATGCGTGTCAAGAAGAGGGTGTCTGCCAAGGTGATGTGGTATTTCCCTCTAATACCATGTCTGAAACATTTGTTCATGAACAAAAGGAATGCTAAATTGATGCGATGGCACAAAGAAGAACGTAAGCAAGACAATATGTTGAGACACCCACTGATGGGTCGCAGTGGAGAAAAGTGGACTGAACATTCTCAACATTTGCAAATGATGCGAGGAATATAAGGTTCGGCTTAAGTACGGATGGCATGAATCCTTTCGATGAGCAGAGCAGTGGCCATAGTACCTGGCCTGTGACACTCTGTATATACAACCTTCCTCCCTGGTTGTGTATGAAGCAGAAATTCATTATGATGCCGGTGCTTATCCCCGGCCCGAAGCAACCCGGTAACGATATAGATGTGTATCTGAAACCACTGATTGAGGATCTTCTATTGTTGTGGAAAGAGGAGGGTGTTCGTATGTGGGATGCGCACGCAAAGGAACATTTTAACCTTCGTGCATTGCTTTTTGTAACCACCAACAATTGGCCAACACTAAGCAACCTCTCCGGACAATCCAATAAGGGTTATAGGGCATGCACCCATTGTTTAGAAGAAACCGACAGCACGTACCTCAAGCACTGTAGGAAGATCATGTATATGGGTCATCATCGATTTCTTACAATCAAGCACCCATTAAGGAGGAGGCATGCTCACTACGATGGAAAGGCAGATCATCGTACTAAGCCTAGGCATCGTTGTGGGAAAATGGTGTTTGAAATGGTCAAAGATATAAAAGTAGTATTCGGAAAAGGACCCGGCAGCAGATCAGTGCAGAGTGATGACGGACTTGCACCTATGTGGAAGAAGAAGAGTATTTTTTGGGAGTTACCTTATTAGGAAGTTTTAGACGTCCTCCACGCAATTGATGTGATGCACCTAACAACAAATCTTTGTGTGAACCTTCTAGGCTTCCTTGGTGTCTACGGTAAGCCAAAGGATACATTGGAAGCGCGGCAAGATCTTCAACGTATGAAACAACGGGCCGCCCTACATCTAGAAAAAAGGGATAAAGGATGTCATTATCTAGGTCATGTGTGCTACACTCTTAGTAAGGAAGAGAAGCAAAGTATGTTCGACTGTTTGAACAGTATCAAGGTCCCATCAGTCTACTCTTCGAATATAAAGAGGCTACTAAACTTGAAAGAGAAGAAATTCACACACGTAAAGTCCCATGACTGTCACGTGTTGATGACGCAATTGATTCCAGTTGCACTTAGAGGTATTCTACCAGCTAAAGTTCGAGCAACAATCATAAAGCTATGCGCCTTTCTCAACACAATTTCTCAGAAGGCAATCGATCCATCGAGTTTAAGCAGGCTACAAGAGGATGTTGTCCAAACTTTAGTCAGTCTTGAAATGATATTTCCTCCCTCATTCTTCAATATTATGACGCATCTTCTAGTTCACCTGGTCAAAGAGATTGGTATTCTCGGTCCTGTTTTTTCATAATATGCTCCCTTTTGAATGATACTTTGCAGTCCTAAAGAAATACATTCGTAATCGGGCTGGTCCAGAAGGAAGCATTGCGAAGGGTTACATCATAGAGGAGGTCATTGAGTTTTGTGTTGACTATGTGGAAGAACTCTGCCCAATTGGGATTCCAGTATCACGTCATGAGGGGCGGCTGATTGGAAAGGGCACACTTGGAAGAAAATCAGTAAATGCCACAGATTATGCCACGTTGAGCAAAGCACATCTCACAGTTCTGCAACAATCAGCCTTGGTGGCTCCATACATGGAGGAGCACATGCAAATTGTGCGAAGCATATACCCTTTGAAGTCTGAGATATGGATTACAAAACATCATAACGATACATTCGCCACCTGGTTGCAGAAGGAAGTCATGGCCAACAATCAAATTCATGAGCAGCTAGCTTGGCTAGCCAGGGGTCTGGCAAATTCAATCCTGATGTACCAAGGATATGAAATTAATGGTTACACATTTTATACAAGAGCCCAAGATAATATGAGCACCAATCAAAATAGTGGTGTCCGTATAGATGCCACCGACTCTAGTGGCCAAATGAACTCATATTTTGGTTACATTGAAGAGATCTAGGAACTCGACTATGGGCCGTTGAAGATACCTCTATTTCGTTGTCAATGGGTTAAACTCACAGCAAAAGGTGTCGATATCGACGAGTACGGAATGACAACAGTAGACCTCAAAGAGCTTGGCTATCGAGACGAACCATTCATCCTAGCTAAAGATGTCACTCAAGTTTTCTATGTGCAGGACATGTCTAGCAAACCGAGAAAGGACAAGTCCAGGAATAAATCAAGTTTTGTAGGTGCCGGAGATGAGCCAAAGCGATATATTGTTCTGGCAGGAAAAAGAAAAATTGTGGGAGTCGACGATGTCACATATGAAGAAGAATACAATAAGGTTGAAGATATGACTCCGTTCGCAGTGGAGGTTGACACAAGTATTCTTTTAACAGAAGAGGAGGCTCCCTATGCACGTCATGATCATAATGAAGGGACGATTGTAAAGTGAACCATAGTTAATATTCCCTTAGTTGAATGACTATGTCTTGTAATATTTTTCGTGAACATTATCAAATTTATTAGGCAATTAAAAGATTTACTAGGCATATATCAGGTTTATTATTCAATTAACTAAATTATTAGATGATTAAATGATTAATTAGACAATTAATATAATTATTGGGTAAATAAATGATTTACTAGGCATTTATCAGATTTATTAGGCAATTAAATGATTTATTATGTAGTTAATAAATTTATTGAGCAATTAACAAATTTATTAGACAATTATTTTAAATATTAGACAACTATTTTAATTATTAGGTAATTAACTGATTTTCTAGGCAAATATCAGATTTATTATGAATTATGAGGCAATTAATAGATTTACAAGAGAAAAAGAAAAGGGAAAAGAAAATAGAACCTTTTATACCAGTTGGAAAATCCAACCGGTACCTTAGTGTTCTATTTGGGTAAAAATAAAGTGGGGCGTTACGCGGGAGTCGAACCGTGGCCGCGAAGCCCAAATTACCGCGCGTTACCATTGAGATACTGAAGAATTCCGTTCAAAGTGGGTCAAAGAAGAGTGAAAAGTGAACTTCAAAAGGCCTAAGGTACCAGTTTTGTTAATCCACCCAGTACCATAGGGGCTTTTCATTTCCCGCCCGTTGGGCCCCTAAGGCACCGGGTGTGCGGAGACCCGGTACCTAAGGCCACGCCTAAGGCACCGGTTGGAGATACAACCGGTACCTAAGGCCTACATAGGTACCCGTTGAATTTTTTACACGGTACCCTTGGCCAGGGGTATAAATATGTTGCCTTCTTCCTCCCAATTCTCCACTGCTCATCACCTCAATTCCTCTGGTCGACCGCTGCCGCCCTCCATTTCCGCGCGTGCACCGTCGCATAGTCGTGCCGCCGCTACCGCATCGTCGCGCCACCGCCGCTTCTTCTCTGCGCTCGGTCCGGCGTCGTCCGCCCGCGCCGGTAGCCCCCGCCCCTCCTCCGCTCTAGCCCGCACCAACCTCATCGTCGACGTCGACTCCGGCGACCTCCACGCGCCCGGCCCGGACACGCACACACTCTCCGCGCACTCCTCAACCTCTCTGGTGGTCGCGCCGTCCTCGATCGCCGTCGCCAGCCCTCCTCGACGCCACGCGCGGCCCCTTCACCTGCAGCACGCGCCGCCCCCTCCTGCGACGCCGGCGCCCCCTCCTACACGTGGCGTGCCGACTTGCCTCCTCCATTGCGCCGCGCCGAGCTTCTCCCCCTCCACCAGTAACGCCGACCTCCCCCGATCAACGTAAGCAATTATTTTTTTCTTAATTGTTTTATTTATTTATAAATTATGTATAATTAGTTTGTATTATATATGTATATATGTATATAGTATACAATTTAGGTATATAGAATATAATTTATGATATTAGTTTGTATAATTAGATAGAATTTAGTTTTTAATTAGATAGAATTTAGTTTTAAATTAGTTTGTATAATTAGATAGAATTTAGTTTGTATTATATATGTATATAGTATATAATTTAGGTATATAGTATATAATTTATGTATATTAGTATTCAGATAGAATAATGCTTTTAACTATCACTATTAGATAGAATTTTTAAATAATGCTTTTAACTATTACTATTAGTATTTTTGATGAAATATTACTATTAGTATTAGATAGAATAATGCTTTTTAGAATTTTATTACTTTTACTTTTATGTATAATTGTATTACACTGTATAATGTAATGATGACGACGACAACGAGTAATGACGACGATGAGTATTACATGTATTGCACTGTATAATGTAATGACGACGACGAGTAATGACGAGTAATGACAACGAGTAATAATTTTATGTACAATTCTTGATTACATGTATTGCATTTGTAATTTAGATTGATTTAAATTAATTCTCGAGCTCGAACCCGTTCATATTCGCTCTCTAACTCACTCACGCATTCGCCGTCCCTCGACTCTCGACCTCGACCCTCAGCCCTCGACCCCGACCCTCAACCCTAGACCCCGACCCTCAACCCTCAACCCCGTTCCTCGACCCGGTTCCTCGACCCCGTTCACGACACACACACACTCCCACTAACACACACTCTCTCTCTCTCTAACACACTCTAACACAATTGTATAAAGTATCGACCCTCGACACACACACACTCACACACTCTCTCTCTCTAACACACACACAAACACACCCTAACACACTCTAACACATTTATATAAAGTATCGACCCTCGACACACACACACTCACTCACACACACACTGACTCACACACACACTAACTCTCTCTCTCTTTCTCTGTCCCACTAACACACAAACACACACACACACCCACACACACACTCACTAACTCTCTCTCTCTCTTTCTCTGCCCCTCTAACATACACACACACTCTCTCTCTCTCTCTCAAACACGCATATTCGTTCAAAGAATTGAATTCTCCTACTTCATTTAAGGATGGACACATACTCTAACACATTTTTACGGTTTCAGTTAAGGATGGACCCCTTCGGTGATGACGAGGCCACCGGGCAATACATGTTGGACACAATAAACGAAGATACGAGGGCCAATACCACCCAGCCAATCGCTGAAGAAGATGCTCGGATAGTTGATTCGTTCCTGAATATGTCTGGAGATGCCGATGAAGAAGATGATGACTTTGTGCCACCGCCCAATCAACAGCAGCATGTTCCAGTACGAATCTTAAAACTATATGCATGGTGACTTCGGTAGATTAGTTTTACGATTAACATATCTTTTCTGTAATTTAGTCGACCTCCGCATCGACTTCGTTGAGCTAGTCAAAAGGGAGACGCCGACCAACCAAGAAAATGGAGGGAAGACAGGTCATCACAGAAGTGGACACAGAGGGTTGTCCAAGTGCTCCAGAGGCTGCTAGCACAAAATTTGTCAACCAATGTGGGGTTATTGTTCGGGCAAGAATTCTGATCACCACAAGACTATGGAAAATGAGCAAACCCGAAGAACATCAACACATCGTGCCTGCACATCAGAAGGAAATGCTATGGGCAGAATTCAAGGATATGTTCACTCTTCCTGAAGGAGTTGACCAAGAACTTGTGAAGAAATGTGCCTTGAAAAAGATGGCGCTTGCCTTTGCAACTTTCAAGAAGAAGTTGTACATCAATTACATCAAGAAGGATAAGGAGCCGAATTGGGACGATCTTCCTCGGGTTAAACCATACTGGGAGGAGTTCAAACAATACAAACTATCAGAGGAAGCCCAAGAAAAATCCAAATAGACCAAGGTGAATGTAGCAAATAAGAAGTACAGCCACCACCTTGGGGCTGCCGGGTACAAGAAGTCAGTTAAAAAATGGCAGAAGATGGAGCAGGACCTTATGGATAGAGGCATCAGGCCGATGACTTGGGATTGGCCGGATAGATCCATGTGGTGGTTATTTGCTAATGGCGTGACACTAAACCAGTTGGATGGAAGTTTGGTCGTGCCCGAGCATATGCAAGAAGTGTCCCGCGATCTAGTCGCTGCAAAAGATGAGGCCCAATAAGGAACATTCCAGCCTCCAAGGGAGAATGATGAGCTGACAAGGGCATTAAAGAATCCGGAACACCCTAGATGAGCTCGCTGCATCGGCGTGGTCCCATGGAAAGTTGCTTGGGCCGGAGATTCCTCTTACAAGACTCACCGAAAGAGCAAAGCTGAACAGGAAGGGAAACTCCGTGCCATACAAGAAGAGATGAACAGGAAGGTTGCATCCTTCGAATCTCAGATGGACGCCAGGGTCAATGAGGCAGTGCAGCTAGCTTTGAGCCAAAGGGGCACTGCTGGGTCGCACCCGGATGTTGTGATAAGCCCGGCCTCTCAGTGACGCAGCAGCTGTGCATCCACGGCGGCGCCCGACGTACAAGCGGAACAGCAACCCCAGATTGAGCCAACAGCGGTAGATGACCAGATGTATCCAGTGGATGATGTCACCATGCCGACACCGTGCGAGCTTCATGTGCGAGCAAGGAATATATCCATTCATGTCGCATACGAGTCAGCCCTGCCCCTAAATCCTTCTACTATAATTCATGGAAGGCCGATACCCCCTGGCTACACCTCCGTCACAGTCGAGCAGATAGTTGGAAGCAATGAGGATCTTGAGCTCGACTTTGTTGGAGGGGATGGAGAGAAGACATTGGGAGACGCGCTGCATGGGGTCGTTCTATGGTGCAAGGCCGATATCAAACATACTGCAAGCACAACAGCTCCCGTGTAGACCGATCGCACGTCTCCCTCACCGCCATCCCCACAACCAGCTCCTTCACCACCGTCTCCGCCGGCGCAAAGGGCCACGAGTACTCCAACTCCTCCTGCACCAGAAAAAGGAAAGAAAAAGACAGCATCCCTCCCAGCGGCTGGACCCACAAAGAAGAAGCATAAAACAGTCGAAAGAAAATTGACCTACGAGAAAATCGCTGAGGAGTTGGAAGAGGACACTGCTCGATATATAAAAGAACAGTTGAAGCCTAAAGTCCCCCCGTCGAGGGAAAAGGTACCTCTAGAATTAGGGAAAAAGCTTCTCACGAGCCTAGACAACCCACCATCACCGAAAAGCTTACCCTCGGACTATGAACGTACTCTGACAAAGGCACACAAGGTGAGAAATGTGAAGAAAAAATATGGCAAGACCATTCCTCAGCTTGGCACACAACAAAAAGAACTCGAGCCCCTCCGGGTGCCAGGGTTGCCACTCCTAAACCCGACGGATGTACAACTCCAGGCGGACCTACAGGCCGCGATATTTCTTTCTGAAACTGGATTAACGTTAGAGGAGGCAACATGGCAAGTGGAGGCAAAAATCCCTGTCGCTCGCGCTCTTACTCCATTCCAGCATGGAAAACCTTTTGTCACTGAGGAAGAGGAGAAAAGTCTAGGCACGCAGATGCTCAATTTGCATAGATGGTACTTGCGAATGTCGAATGATGAAGGGAAAATGTTTGGAGTCAAGTATCGTGACCATAATTTCTTCCGCGGAGAGGATGACTTCTGGGTGTACTTCGAAACTTTATATCACATTTACCATCGACAAGCCCTCGATGTCTCTATCATCACCATCTGGGTTTTGTAAGTATCACTTACCACTACATTTATACTTTTTGTTAACAAGAACATAATTATATGTGTGCATTATAAAATTTCTATTGTATCATTTAGACAGGAGATCCAAAAAAACTGAAAACATGGATGGCACCATCAGATCGGCTTCATGTCTCCTTTGCTAGTCAACCAGAAAGTGCTCAACGAAAATTACAAGGAAACGTGCCAAAACATGTACGATTCGTTGACTAGGCAAAATTACAAATCCTATATATTCATACCATACAACTTTGGGTAAGCCTTGGTCGACTCAATCCACTATTATATTACTAAATAAATACTAAGTCGTCTAATGCATGTATGTATATATCCTATCTATATCTGCAGTTATCATTGGATTTTACTCATACTTTCCGTAGAGACCGGCAATTTTATAGTCTTTGACTCAATGAGAAATCCAAAGTCCGCAATCCAACATATCATAGACCCCTTGAATAGGTAAGTTCAGTTTGCACAATCAAATCCTTTTTCTGTTAATAACAATTCTTGAATATCAAACTTAACTTTGAGCGCAGGGTTTGGAAAAAATTTGTGAAAAATAACAAATGACGTGGTCATTGGAGGCCCGAACTGAACGTTAACATGGATTATCCGGTATGTTGATTCATAAATATTTGTCTAGTTAAGTATATAATCCCAAATTATTCTAAATTGAGTAATTTATTTGTTTCTCCTTAAGTGTGCGAGACAACAACAATGAATTAATTGGTGTGGGTACTATGTATGCGACTACTTGCACATCATGACTCCATGCGGGAAGACTACTGATGAGGACATGAGAGTACATCCAAACCGTTCACTAGTACATTTTCATAATTATACTAACGCACATGATGTTAATCGTTTTTTCCTAAATTATAGATGTCTCAAATGGGGGATAAATGTTACTCTACTAATCGGATCAACGCCGTGTGTGAGCAGCTCGCCGGATTCATTTTGAATGAGATCTTGGATCCTAGAGGCGAGTTCTACCATGACGGTCACATCTATAGAGGACTTCCATCGAGCTCCTGAGGGGACCAGTAGTTGGACTACAAACATGACTTGTACATTTGTAAATATTTCTAAACATGATGCCTTAATGTTTGTATATTTATAAATATATTAGTTCATCTAATTAGCTTAATTATATGCTCGCATTTCACTTTTAGTTAGTTTCAAATATTCTCTGAAAACGAATACGAACGACCAATGAACGTATAGTACTGTAGAGCTCGAGTGCGTTTAACAATTATAAAAGAATAAATAGTAATAAATATAACAAAAAAACTGGATTTGAGAAAAAAAGGAAAAGTTCATTGGTACCGGTTGGAAAGGCCAACCGATACCAAAGGGGCTGCCACACTGCACCTTGCGTCAGCGTGGCAGCCCCTTTGGTACCGGTTGGTCTTTCCAACCGGTACCAATGGAAGCCTAAGGCACCGGTTGAAAAACCCGGTGTAATTAAATGCAGCATGTGTTTCTTGCATAGCGCGGAGCTCATTATTAGGCAGAGGTTCTTTAAGCATGAAATCAACATTCTCAAGAAACTCTAGCCTATCATCATGAAAAGAACAAGGCATAGAATTTAAACTTTCATTCCGACTATTAGTTCTAGCATGAGATTTTTAAAGATTATCAACAAAACCAATAAAAGCTTGAGAATTCAATGTAAACCTTAGCCTCGGAGCTTTCTCATACTCATTGGAGTTGTGGTGCTTTGTGCAAGATGTCATCTTGATGCACTCTTCGTGGTCCGTCGTGGTTTGCTTCTCACATCTCCATGTGTTGAATGTTGCGTTCTTGTAATCCATCGTGGTTTGTTTGCAACATCTTCGTTTGTCGAAGGTCGACCGCTTGTGCCTTCATTTACCAATGTCATTGGGGTTCTTCCTCTGCTCCAAGCCTCTAAATTTTATCATGTACGCTTGATGAAAGCATCGCCCAAGCTCACATTCATTGTTGTCATCGTCATCTTCTCTATCTTGTTCTCATCGTGTTGCTCCTGCCTCTTCTTCATGGAATCTCTCCTTTATACTCAACAGAACATATACAAAAATATAGATCTATTGAAATGTTTATGAAGTTACCTTTCCAATGAGTAGTCATTCATCTTAAACGGAGTCCAAACGAGGGAGTTATGCCCGTTTCACTTTTGGCGCTGCGTGCTGTCCAGAAATTTTCAGAGTGCATAACCTTCAATGTTTTGGTCATACCCGCTTGTAGGAATCTCCGATTGACTTGGTTCTTGATTCATTGGAATGGGAACTTCATGGAGCTTTTGAATATCCAAAAATATGCTGCTATTTGCTTCTGAGGTCGAGCTGGACATTGATGAGAATAATATCTTCTTGTGAATTCATCAGAAGATGTCAATGATCTCGATCATGTGGTCTTTGGAACGTAGTGTCATGCGTCCCTAGGCTTCAAGGTCATCACCATTGATTACCAGCAAATATCACGGCTTCAATGATGTGTCTTCTCCATTGTTCTTGCTCTACCCAAGGTGTCGGGATTGGAAGATGCTCATGTGCTTCATGTTGATGATCCAAACGGTTTCCTTCCTTGATAGCATCACTCGATTAGAAGTATATTGAGCATCCCACTGGAGAAGATAGGTGGTGTTGTGGTTCTTCTAATCTTGTTGCCTCCAGTTTTGTTCAACTTCAAATCATCATCTTTTGCGTACACAGCCTTCCAATCATCCTTTGACATCGTCATCACCTTCTTCGTCGGTTGCTACTGCCTCTGTCCTCGTTGAATTCCCCTTCATCCAGTGTAGAACATGTACCAAACTTCTGCTCCATTGCAAGGTGCATCAAATTATCTTTCCAACAAGTGGTTATTCGCCCCAATTGGACTCCGGATAAAGAAGTTATTCTTGTTTTATTACGGCGCTGCAATCTGTCCAGAGGGATTTCAGAACGCGCAGCATTGAAAGATTTTACCATAACTCTTCACACCGATCTCCAAAGTTGACGGTTCTTGATCTGTTGGAAAGAAGACTTGATGGATCTTCAAAATAATCTATTATTTTCTCATGGTACTTCTCTGATCTTGGATGAAAGATTCATCACAACAGTAACACTTCATAGATGATGATGATCGCACGATTTTCTTCGCGGGCATGCTTCATACCTATTGCTTGAACAAACAATTCTTTCCAAAAACATTAGTCTTTAAAATTAATTGACACGGCGGCGTACCTTATTTATCATCTTTTTCTATGGGAAGTGGGGACTCGATAGTGAATGCTGGGCCACTAACAAAAGTTAGCACCTACCACTAAAGAGCGAATCTTGATGTTGTTGCCGTCATGTGGACGTTGTCGATGTTCTATGTCGAGGCTCCTCGATCATCTTGTTGCGATTGTTGAAATTTGTTGAAGTGGATTATGGACTTCTCAAAGTCCAAGTTTGGTGTCTAGCTTTTTCCACCTGCTTTCAAGGACACAAACAAGAAAACAAGGGTATATGCAATAATAAAAATTAGGGTGAGTCCAAAAAACTAGATAGATCGCCCTAGGGTTCGAGTTGCCGATCCCCGGCAATGGCGCCAGAAAAGCTTGTTGACGCTGCTTAACGCCCCAATTTACGTACCGCAAGCGCACGGATCGTGGTAGCTTTTCCCTTAGAGTATTCCCCCAAGGTTTATCAATCTGTGGATAAGGTTTTCCATCTAATCTAACGGATCTATCCTAACATGAAGCATGAATTGCACATATAGAGTAACCTTTAATAGATATGAGTGTTGTGTAAAGGTTGATCTCATCCATGAACATAGGCGTAACCATAGCAAAACCAAAGACATGACTAGGCCTATTGTCATCTAGTTGTAGTTCAAGCTAACGAGCAAATAAATCATGCATCTCAATCAATGACATCGTTAAACCCAAAATCTCCAATCCGATCCTTCGATACCCCATCTATTTAAAGCAACGCCCTGTCACGACGCCCCCCTTTGGACGAAAGCACCCTGAAGCAAGTCGAACCCCCTTTGGTAGTTCCGCCAAGAACCTCTAGCCACCATGACTACAAGATCATGCTAAGCGATCTATCTCGATAATAGATCTAGGATGAAGCAAATCCAAACAAAAGAACGAAATCGAAAGAGAGAACATGGTCGCTAAAAGATTCGGAAGACATGATTATCATTACTCACACAATAGATTCGTTTGGATCGTCACCACCGAGTACATACCATTGACGACTCCAACTAGCTCATGAACTCCACCATGGCACAACCATGCAGGGAGGCCATGGCGGCTAGGGGCGGCCTAAGCCATTTCCTAGACAACTTCGAAGACTTGCGGCGGCCGTCGTCTCCCTCCAGTCTGGGCCCTAGGTTTTCGTTAAGTTCTGGGTGGATGGATGCCCTAAGTTGAATAAGGTGCGAGCTATTTATAAGCCGAGGAAGCCACCGGTCGAAGGGGAGGCCTAACCGCCTCGGAAACGGGCTAGGCCGGCCGGCTCATGGGCCTAGGCCGGCCGGCCTACCCCCTTTCGGGCCCGCCTCGGTCTCATCTTTCGCGTGTAGACTCCTCGCATCTTCTAGAGTTTATGTCCTTCACGATTGCACCCCTTTGGACGTCGTTATCTTGGAGATATCTTCGAGGAAAGGATAGGATAGAGAATCCTTCCTTAAATCTTCATTTGCTTTGCTTAATCCCGAAGTATCTTGATCTCATCTTCATGGGCTTCGTCCTTTGGGCTCTCTTGGAGGATGGATGTGCATGAATGGGCTTCGAATCAACATGAGCTTTGGTCCTTCCTTTGGGTTTTGGCCTTCGTCTTTCTCCGTGTTAGCGCTCGATCACGGGCCTCGTCATTTCATGCTCCAAAATAGGCCAAAAACCTGCAAAAACGAAGTTCCTCCAAAATATATGTGCAAGTGTGAAAATGACCAATAATTAGGCCGGGGTTAGGACGGTTAGTGCTTTTGATATTAAATTCATGTCATTATCAAGGATAAACAAGGGATAAAAGGAGTAATTAAGGAGCGCCAACAGCCATTTAAGTGCTACTTAACAGATGTGACACTGAGGGGATAATTCGTAGATTTGATGGCACTATGGGGAACTCGAAAATTTCTATGGCATTGAGTGAAGACATCAAAATTTTGATGGCACGGAGGGAATTTACTCTAAATATATACTAAATAACCATGATCTAGGGTACCTCTGAACTCTTTAGATTCGGAGCATTATGTCATACCTTGATCTGCCATTTTCCATTAATTTTCTCCTCTTATTTGGAATCATCGTGTCAAGATGATTCCAAATGAAAAAAAATTGGAACTGCAAATTTTATCTCCATTCGAGTTCATATGAATTAGGTATATTTTTTATAATATGCTACAGTAAGTTGCTACAGTATCGCCATTTGAACTGCAGTAAGATGTTGCAGTGCTGTCGGAAATCGCTACAACACTCCTACCTCCGGATGAACCTACGGTAAAGTTGCTACAGTGCACCTACCGCCGGTTCATCTGGCGGTATATTTATTCCGGATCCGAAAAAAATATATTGAGGTATATATTTTTGAAAAAACAAAAATGAATAATATAAAAATTAAAATGTCTGAAAAGGGCAAAGCCTGCAACTGGGCCGTGAACTCCGAGGCTGGCCTGCGCTTTCACGCGGTTTTTTCTTTTTTATATTTAAAAAAAATTAAAATTTCAAAAATATATGTCGGTTTTGGAAAATTTCAAAAATATACCCCGGTCGCCCTATGGGGGGGCGACAGGGCTCAAATGTAATTTTTTTTCTTCAAATTTGCAACGAAGTCCCTGGAGAAAAAAAAAGAGGGGGGCCTGTCGCCCCCCCAACGGGCGACAGGCCCCTGTCGCCCGTTGGGGGGGGCGACAGGGTCCTGTGTTTGCCTAGCTAACAAAGCCTATTGAATTTTATAAAATTCCTCCAGCGTCCGAAGATTTATTGTGATATATTTGCAGAAGGATTTGGAAATCGAGTTCGAATTATCATGAAATTTACGGAAGGTGTCGGATGTCAATTTTGGTGGGCGATGTGGCCTCTAAAGGATGACACTAGATAAACTACTTTTCATGTGATTTCGAACTATAAACTTTTTTGTCAGCGCGGATGTCTGGTAGATGCAGATTTCACAAACCTATAATGATTAGAAACTAAAAACGAGATCTCGAAGCAATTCGGACGATTTCGATTATCATTTATTTGTACTTATTAGTTACTTCTACCAATAGAGCTTAGAAGTTCGAAGTAATAATTTCTTGGTTGATTTTATCCTTAACCATTTCTCTTTTTTTTTGACACGAGGAACTCAACATGAATCCACTAATTGCTGCTGCTTCCGTTATTGCTTAAACCCTGGCCACCATTCGCCGCCATTCCCTTTGTCATTTGAGACTAAAAATTCAGAAAAAAAAGAGAGGGGTGACGAGAAGTAATAATGTGAACCACCAAATTTTACATCATAATACAACGATAATGAAACACACATCACACATGCAGTGGCATGTCAGAACCCGTTGCAAACTACGGTAAACAGATTCCGAACTAACCTAACATGCCTTAGGTAATTTAAAAAAAACAGAATAAACACAATGATGCAGCATGTCACTAGCACTAGGGTAGTCCTAGTAGCCGTACCCCCACGTAGCAAACTGCGTTGAGCCTTCTCTGCAGTATCCACCCATTGCAGGTGGTGCAGGCGGTGGTGCCGGAGGCGCATGGCCCTTCTTCTTGTGACAAGGGCAGTTGCAGTAAGGAATAGTGCATGGTTCATCCTGTGAACCGGCTGCATTGCTGGTATCATCAACTTCGTCGTCTTTGTTACCCTCGCTCACTTCCTCATAATGGTTCACCTTACATTCCAGATCAAAGATCTTTATCTGGAGGTACTCGATGAACTCCTGAACAGAATCAATTGGTGCAGGATCTACCCACCTAGTAAAACCACAGTTTTCTGGAGCATCGGAAGACTGCAAAACAAATTCCAGGTAAGGTGTCTCATTGAAGATAAAGAAATGAAACAACCAAGTATTACCCATGTGTGTGGACATTTAAAGAAACGCCGACCGCCATCCATCCCGTCGGTGCACATCTGCACTAAGCAGTCGTCACCATGTCTGCATTTTGGCCACGGTTCTCTACGGTTATCGTATTGTCGAAGAGGAGTTTCATTGGTAAATTCACTCTTGTGCTGTGGCGGAAACTCAAACACTGGTTCCGGAAAGGAATCAGGTCCAAGAGGCCCCTCCCATATTATGGGGTCTCCCTTTCTTCCCCCTTTTCCTTTCCCAAAACCATAGTAATTCTTCCCGCTAGACCCACCTCCAGACATTGGGTATACAATAAGCTTTGGTGTTTGAGTGGTGCTGGGAGTTCACAAACTGGTGAGTATTTATAGGCGCACAAAGGTCTGATAACCGGAGTGTGGAGTGTAAATGAACATGAAAAGCCTATAGTATTCGCACGCTCCACAGCGCTCACTCGTACCACTTTAAACACGGACACGACCTCTCGTTGCTCTTGATTTGTACCCTCGCACGCTCAACACCACTCACTCCTCCCACTTTAAACAACGACACGACGTCTCACTGCTCATGACTTCAGCACTTGCACGCTCTACAGCGCTCACTCGTGATTATTGCACTGCCCCGACATATCCCATCGCCCGGAACACTGCAGGGCACCGGCCTAATCGTCATAATTTCACTACTCGATGCATCTCTGTGCATGCAGACTCACAGCACTGCATTACTGCCGCTCGGTCGATCGCGCCTAGATGCCGCCTTCCCCACTACACGCCACAGACCTTCGCTGTAGAATGACAGGTCCGTCGTCCTCGCCAGAGAGAATGCTTTGAAGGTGAGCTGGTGTGGTTGCCGTGTTGTCACATCTTTTTGAAATGTTGGAAGAGCACTGCTATTAGGTTGTCGTCTTTTGTCACGTATGTCTAGGCAAACAATGCGACATTTGGGAAACCTGTGATCGCCGTGCTGAGCTTTTTAGCAGCAGACCCTGATGTATTTCTTAGTTCTTAATTCTTATCGTTATATTAATGTGTGTTTTTTATATTCTAGTGACATGAAAAGCTCCGAAAATATTAAGGAAAAGTTCAAAGATTTCATAGACTCCCGGCTACAACTGCAAATTAATGGTAAAGGCTACAACACACAGAGTTAAGCTCTTAACTTAAAACATAAATAACTAATTGCAGTGGCATGTGCACGCGACAAGATAATTTCTTGATGCATCTAAACCTACCATGCCTTATGGAATGTAAAATGCCGGAATTACATGGTACTACTCTACTGAGTGCACCTAGGATATTTGCCATTCCTAATTGCTTCGGGCCCGGCTTCCTTCGCACGGCGTGCCCTCTCTCGCTTTCTCTCCCTGTCAGCTTCACGTTCGGCCGCCGCCTTACGATCCACCTCCTCCATCCTCTTGCGGATCTCTTCTTGCTCTTTGTTGCGCTTCTCCTCTTGCTGCTCCTCGTGCTTCATTCGGCGCCAACGTTCTGCAGCCCATCTTGCTTTTTGTTCCACAATGTCCTTTGCCTGCTGCAACTGCACGGTGTCGAACCACTGCATAAAATCACAAAGAGGCGGAGGAGACTTTGTCCAACACAAGTTAGAATCATAATTCAATGTTAGGTCATATAGAAAAATAGCGTATGTTATCCTGCTACCTTGGCCCGGTCTTTGCCATATCGCTTAGGTGGATCATATTCGTAGTTCTCACACATAAAGAACCTCATGCCGTAGTCATCTCCTAAAACCTCAGATTGCATGAACTTGCATAACGAACCGCAGAAGCACATTGGCACATTAATTCCTTTGGGTACGGTGGCTTTACACTTGCTCCACGGAATGTAGGTTGATCCTGACGAAGACATTGGCGCTATAGTGTGGTGCGCCAAATAACAAACCATAATTTAAGCAATGCACATATCGTATACCAAATCGATGCGTGAAAATATAGGTACTGTTATAATTCTATTGTCTTATACTGCAATATCAATAAGGTACTATCATAATTCTATTCTAATGTATAATTATTTTATTTGAAAAAGTCTGTAATAGTACTCAAATTGTAATACTAAACCAGTATTCTAAAGCACCAAATCTAATTCAGCTAATCTGCTAATTAAATTAAATTGTTATACAATATCAACGAATTTATACGAAAGTTACCGGTAGATCACAAGTGCAGAATTCGGCAGAGCTTCGCCGCTTCCCTTCTTCTCACCCCTCTCTTTTTTCTGGATTTTTTTGGATTTTTTGAGGTCAAATGAGAGGAGGAAATGAGGGGAGGGAATGAGGGGGGCCTTATATAGGGAGGCTGACCCGGTCGCCCGTGGGGGGGGGGGCGACAGGCCCCCCCTGTCGCCCGCAGGAGGGGCGACCGGCCCCCCTGGCGGGCCCACTGGCCTGTCGCCCCTGGGGTGGGCGACAGGGGCCTGTCGCCCGTTGGGGGGGCGACAGGCCCCCCTCTTTTTTTTCTCCAGGGACTTCGTTGCAAATTTGAAGAAAAAAAATTACATTTGAGCCCTGTCGCCCTCCATAGGGCGACCGGAGTATATTTTTGAAATTTTCCAAAACCGACATATATTTTTGAAATTTTAATTTTTTTAAATATAAAAAAGAAAAAACCGCCGCTTTCACGAGATTGTATGGGCCCGTCTGCCCGTGCCTATTGGGCCGTCGTCCGCGCAACCACCAAACAACCGGCGCTTCCCCAGGCCCATCCCACCTGCCCGCACCGCGGCGCACGCCTGAGCCGCCGCCGACCCCGACCACCGGTCCTCCCCTCCCTTCCCCTCTCCTCTCTCTCCCGAGTCCCGACCACCGCGCCCGCCGGATCTCCCTTCCTCCCCCGGCGACGAACCCCCCGCAGGCCGCAATTGGACCAGCTCGCGTCGCGAGGTCGCCCCATCTCTCCCCGGGCAGCTCCCTCGCCGCCGTGCCTCCCGTCCCTCGCGGGTGATCCCCCCTCCGGCGGCTCGCGGTTCCGGATGGGGCTCTCGGCGGCCGCCGCGGGCGACGGCACGCAGCTCTGCGTCTTCGACCTCCGGAGGGGGCAGCAGGAGGGCCAGGAGCTCGACAAGATCCTCTTCTTCCACCCCGCCGACTGCCCCATCCTGCTCCAGCTCTCCGTCATCGGGCTCTGCGAGGGAATCGTCACTTTCACAAGGTCGCCTTCTCCGCCCTCCCTCGCTGACGCTAGCCGTAGCCGGTTAATGCATTAACTCGAGCGAATCGTCCATTTGGCGACCTTCAACTTGTTTCCTTGTTATACATATGCCTCAAAGTTAGTTTAAGAGAATTTGCACTCACCCTTGTGGAGTAGCATAACATTACCAAGACTTGTATCCTGAGCTCAAGATATGATATCTGTAAAACTTCCATGTTGATGCAAAATCGGCATTGTTTCGTTTCAAAACATTGGCGAGTAATAAATTATGTGGCGTGAGATCCAGCTTAAATTTTCAAGCAATAACAAAATTGGGATCTGTTCTGAGCGTAGTAAGAGCTCAAATGTTTGTCTCCTATGAGATAGTAGTGGTCAAAGGGCTGGCATATGCATATTTTTGCATCTTAGCATATGTAGCGACAATTGTACATTTGTTTGTTTTGTTGAGGTTTTACACATTCTAGTAAAGCTCTAGAGAACTGCACATCTTTTGATGATTTCTCAAAATGACATGAGGGATGAGTTCAGAAGATCAGGATTCTTCATAAGCAACATTTATTTCGTGCTTTACATTATGTCTTCTGTTTAGTCTTTTACTATCCATCCCAACAAGTCATTAAAATATACTTGAGTTCTTCACTTGTGCTATTTCTTTTACTGCCTAATTTCACTGGGAATAGTCATCTTATTTCTCCTGTTTTAGTTATGTGCAGAATATTTTCTCCTGAAGAGGATTGTGAAGTTATAGAATCTGAGAAGCGCTCCCATGTTTTTTATCAAGCGGAACCTGATATTTGGATGGTTCTGGTAATGGATCTCAACTCTATGAATACTTTAATAGTTTGCCTCTGGGTTTAGATGAACTTCAGTTCTCAAGTATTTACATGCATTTCATTTCTGTTTGCTAGTTCTTCTGTTTCACTACTGTTCATGCATAAATGTTTTATTTCCGTGATGTCACTGAGTATGCTTCTTGGCAGCATTGTTCTTTTTACCAACATGTGGAAGTTGGTTACTTGCTAGTTCACTTAAAAAACATAATGAATACCTTGTATCATTGTTATTGAATATTACTGGTCACTAAAGCCTCATAATCTTAATTTTAGAGTTAGGAAAGTATTTCTATGCTGGCATCAAAACCTTCCCCGTCTCTTCATGTTGTACAACAATGCCAATGTAGGGTTAACTTGGCTATGTCTATATTTTCACAGAACCATCTTCCAAAATAGCATGAGGCTTATTGTGGAGATGTGATCTTCTTCTGAGGGAACTAGGACTCCATTTCATTACCTGTGTTCTCTCTTGCAAAATTACTTTTGCACCCACTTTACACCAATATGAGTTGAATGATTGTAACATCTTGTGCTCATGTATAGTTAGCATGAAACTTGATTTGTAGGTTGTGGAAAAAACCAAGGACAATGAATCGAACTGGCGTTGTGGTGCACTGCAAGGGATACTTAAAGAGGCCCATTCGCTTTTCACAATGTTCCATGGACCAATCCGAACTTTACTTGACAGACAACCCAGTGCAGAACTTGCCCGTGGTCACCTCCGCACATTTCTCACAGATTATTTGAGTGGTGAGTCTTGTTTTCCATTTGTTTTGCGGCTGTTATAATTATGTTTGTTGCCATGGTGTCTTGCAATTTGCAAGGGTGCAATAAAATTGTTGCCCTTGAAACTATACTATTTGAAAATATTTGGTAATCTAATCCCACATATATCTGCTGTTTTATGCTCTGGAGCAGATTTTCATGTTGGTAAAAAGATACAGTTCCCAACCTACCGTGACAGCCTAAAGGAGAGGGGAACAATCCAAATGCTCACAGTACCAAGAGAAGTAGCACTTGAAGTTCAGGTAAGCTGTATTTCTACTACTATCAGTTTTTTAATAGAAACATCTTTTTTTCTCTTACTCCCCTGATCAGTGTAAAACCTTTCCACAGTTTTTAATTAGCTTTAACTACTTTTATCTGAAAAGTTTGGCTTCCTTATTGAATGCTCTCAATATAAGGGGTAATTTTGATTCACTCAGTATAAACCAGTTCATATCCTGAAACTGGTTGGGATATAAGATCTATCACAGCTCTTATATCTTGTTTCAACATAAAAAAAAGTGTATACTTGGTTCCATTTCATACACCCACTGTCTACAAATGTAAGGGATCCTGAGTTTGTCCTATGTCGAACTATCCTAAGTTTGACCAAATTTATAGAGAAGAATATTAACATCAACAACGTCATTGAAGTAAACTATGAAAACATATTTCATAATATATCTAACGATGCTCATTTGGTATAGTAACTATTATTTTTCTGCTCTATAAACTTTGTCAAACTTAAAATTGTTTTGACTTAGGACAGACTCAGAGTCGCTTATATTTGAGGACAATCTTTATGGGTTTGGTTTGCACAAAGCCTTCTTGGCTGGTCTATTAATACGTTTTCTGGGAAGGCTTACTGTTGACATTCATTTTCTTTGCCTTATATTTATGTTAGATACGATTGCTTTTTATTGTAGGTAATTGCATAGAGAATTGTTCTAGATAAATAGAAGGTGTTTTTCTGGGAAAATCTTTCAGGAATGATCTGATCAACATTACTCTTTTGATCAGCATTTGTCCTTTTGGACTACCCTCCAGCAGTAGTGCACAAATGTCATAGTTGCAGTATCATCTAGAATCATTCTGTTTGCAAATTGCAGTAGTTGTACATGTTTATTTTTTCATTCCAACCATTGATGTATTAGTGTTTCAGTCACTCACCACAGTTCTTGGATCATGTCTTGGAAATGTCACCTGCCAATCACTCATATTGTTTGAAGACCTATTGGTGTCTACAACACTGCCTCCGGTATGGTCACTGCAATCACTACTTCGCTTGGAATTGTATCTGCTTTGGCTGATTTACGAGCATTTGGTTCTTTTGTCAATTGTCATTAAGGGTTTGAACCTTTTGTTCTACAGGATGATACTTTAAACCTGTATACTTATGCTGTCTTGAGGTTAACTCCCCGTGCCTTATCTTCCAATGCAAGCTCTTGGTCCTATTTGCGGAAAGGAACTTCTGTTAGTGCAGGCCCTACTTCAAGTTCATCAAATGGAACAACTGCAGGAGAAAGGTACCATAGTCGATCTCGTGATACTTCTCCCGATGGACAAAATCAGATGCATCATAATTTCAGGCCTCTCCTGCGTGAGAAATTGTCAAAGGGAAAGGATGGTTTTGTTGCTGCTGATTTCGCAGCTACAGAAGTTCGTGGTGCTGTACCCTTGACTCCAATAATCTGGTTCCAGCAGGCAGAGGAGCGCATGTACCTATGCATTTATCAGCACAAGAGTCTCACTATCCTTTTGCTAATTCCTGCTTCCTCACTAATAAATGGAGAAGAGGGCATCGCTCATGTGAAGAAGCAGATGCTTGAAAATGTGAGTGGCCCATGCATGCTTTCCATCCATTGTGGCGTCTCCTGATGCAGTGCTGAGCTAAAATACACTGTTCAATGCAAAAGTACCCATGCTCTTTTTTTCCTTAATAATATGCCCCTGAATGTATGCCTGGTAACTTGATCAATCTTGCAGGCATCACAGAAGATTGTCACTGTTGAACAGAAACTGACACGCGGATGGGGAGGAGAAAATGCTTATCATGTTAGTGGATATCGTTACTTGCTGGTTGATCCGGACAGAAGGGTATCAAGAGCCTCCCCGCCTGGGAAAGTCACCACCCTGGCAAAGGTATACTATTGTGTATTGAGTAAACTACAATGAGTATGATCTCTCTCTTTTTTGTGTCATCCATTCATCTGAGAAACGTATATCCTTACGATTCTTATACTATAAATCGTAAGGATTATATCTTGTTGTGCATTACTAGGTGTAAGATTTTATATTAGGATCAACAACTTTTTTCTAGCTTGTGTTATCCTTTTCACTTGACTTATACCTGTGACGAAATTATGCAGGATTCGCTACTTGCCCTCAATAGGCTAAGACAAGAAGTAGATTTAGAGAAGTCAAGATACAGGAGAAGTGACCCCAGTCATGATAAGGATTTTGAAGTATGCATCAGAACAAAAAACAATGCATGGGTGATTGCTAAAATTACTCGAGGAAGGGAGCTTTACATGGCTTTAGAGAAGGGTGGTGAAACACTTCTTTATGCATCCACAGCTGTAGAGAAGTTTAGCAACAGGTAATTTCTTCTCTCTTTGTATTGTTTAATTCCAATTTCGTATTTAGGATATCCATTCGTCGTGAATTTGAATAGTATATGCACATTACTTGTGGAGAATGCTGATGAAGGATTCTCAAATAATGTCTAATGAAGAATCATACATATCATGGCTGTCTCCTTTGAATGCTGCAATATAGAATTTCATAGACCTGTTGTTATCATTATACATACAAAGACCTGTGTTACCAAGCTGCTAACTTTTTGTTGAAGTGGCACTTTTGGCGTGGCCATGGCTTGGCTTGTTTGCCTAATATGTTTCTTTATGCTTTACATTTAAAGGCCAAAAAACTCGTTCTTTGACAACATTGTTGCCTTCACTGATAGGCAATTCCTAGTTCCCAGGAGTTCTTTTACACAATGCCCAACACTGAACCTGGCCTCACTAACTTCTGCATCCCTCTCGCAGGTACTGCGAGGGAGCGTTCTCTACGGACTGAAGCACCAGCATGAGATGCCCTCTTTTCACACACACACACTAGCTCCTTTATGCAACTCTCAGTTGTCACCTGGATCGGTGGTTTCGTTGTAGTGAACTCAGATCTTTATTTGCAAGGGGAATAAGGGATTCATGTCCTATTAGTTGTACAGCTGCTCTGTTATCATGTGCTGTGTGCCCCCAAAAATATAGCTTAGTCTGGGAATAATGCAGAGCAGGGTGGAGCCTGTTGTTCTCTTACGGCCTCATGTCCTTACGGTCGCGTTGTGGGCGTTTTTTTTTTTGTAAACATTGGCGATGGACCTGGTGAGTGAAAGAGCTTAGCATAGGATTTGATCTGGTGATTAAATATTTTGGTGCTGTTTCATGCTTTGAGTTCTATCTCCGGGGACAGAGGCTGCTGAAAACGACAAGTGGAAAGAGTTACTCGTACAGTCATTTGAGTAGTTATTATTACAAAAGTTAAACCCACACGGTTGGAAGTCAATGAATCGAATGTTTTACATGCACATTATATTCAAATGGTCATACTGTCTGCCTTATGAAAGTACGCTCAGGCGAAATATGATTGGTTTGGAGTAGCACTAGGCAGCTGGTGTGCTATTCTAACGTGCAGTTCCATGGCTTATCAAACGCTGCCTGCTGATGTATTGAATTGGGTGAAGCAAAATCCAGAAACATTAAAGGTTGCAATACTAGTCTCATCTCATTCATCAGGAAAATGCGACGCCTAATAACGGTTCCGTTTAACAAAAGGAAAAGAATAATCAAAGAATCAAAGAAAAAAAAAGAAACGACTAAAAAATTAAGTTTGCGCATCCGGGGAATCGAACCCCGGTCAGTACCGTGGGAGGGTACTATGATACCACTACACCAGATGCGCTTGATGCCATGATGGACCATCTTTTCTTTAAAGACCAATCAATTTTTTAAATCATCTGGGGAATTCATCTTAGCGGTCAGCCAACACGCGACGCCTGTCAGTATCCTTAGCTTCCCGAGTGCTAACAAACGAACTCATGCTCCAGTTATTCAGTCTAAGGCTATCTGTAATGGTACCCCCTAAATTTCACCCTCCAAAGTAATATATTCAGTACCCTGTATATTTTCCATCCTCTATCTGCTATCTCAATTGCAACGTTGGAATGTAAAGTTTTCATCCCGTCGCCCCCGACGCCGCCGCCGCCCGGCCCTCGCCCTGCACCTGTGCTCGCCCACGTCCTTGGCTCGTCGCCGTGCACCTCCGCTCCCCCTGCACTGCAGCACGCGCCGGCTACCCCGCCGAGCCGGCCGTCATCGAAGCGCCGAGCCGCCGCCGCCGCTGCCTCGCCGAGCGCCGGAAGCCGGTCGGCCCCTCCTCTCCCACGCCGGTGGCCACGCCCCCTCCTCTTCCTCGCCGGCGACCGCACCCTCGCTCCTCCCCACATCGGCGGCAGCTCGATCTGGAGGAGGAGGCGGCGGCCCTGTATTCGCAGAAGATCGTTGAGCGCCCAGTACATCGCCAGGTACCACTTCCAGCCTTCCAAGAACTGGACCTCCCAAACTTGTTGTATTGGCTTATCATGATTCATTAAGTTTAAGCTTGGCCTACTGATTGTTTAAACTAATCAGTTGGCTACAATTTTCATCTTGCTCTTTCTAAATGGAGACAATCAGTAGCATAAATCAATTTTTGTACCACTAATTTAAGCTTGGTTTTAGCTGAAGGTTACATGTGCTGGAGCAGATTAATTGATAAGTATTGTGCCTGGTCAAAATTTTAGCTTATATCACTAGGTCAGCTCAAACAATTCATGGCCTGATGACCACGATACCAGTCATCCTGTTGAATTGATCTTAGAAGTGAATCCCCCTCAGATCCAGACCGAAATCATCCATCGGCACCATCCTATTGTATTTCAAAAGGGGCAGCAAGTACTCACTTTGGAGGCGATTGGGTCGATCCAGTGCTCTCCAGAGATGCCGCCGTGGTGGGTGCCGCGTCGCTGTCGGGGACGGGCACGGCGGGTGGTGCCGACGGGCTGTGGATGGAGCGGCACGGCGCGGCGCGGTGCGGTGCTGGGCCGGCGCGGGTGGAGGACTTGGGGGAGGCAGCGACGGCGAGAGGGAATTGGCAAGGAGGGAGAGGCGGCAACCGAGAGGGAGGTGGCGAGGAGGGGGAGGTGGTGACGGCCAGAGGGAGGCGGCGACGAGGGGGAGGCAGCGACAAGGAGGAGGTAGCGGACGAGAAGGCCCCCCCCCCCCCCGAAATTTGGGGGAGGGGACGGCGCCCCTGGATAATCGAGGGTTGGATAGAGGATGCCGCTGCGGATGATTTTTGGGGAGTAAACCGCTACAGTACCGGTTTAGGGTGGTTTAGGGGCCACTGTTTCAAATAGCCTAAAGCTTATTAGGCTCGACTTGACTAACCCGAGGCCTCAGGTACTGTTACTGCGTGGATCCTGCGATGTGGGTGAGTCGACACCATTCGTCAGCTATAGAACGGCTGTGTTAGGGGATGTTTGGTTCAAGGCTATCGATCGCCACGCCAAGCTGTGGCACCGCCACAGTCTGTGGCGGAGAAATCGGCCACCTCAAGTTTGGCGTGTTTTGTGCTTCAAAAAGCTACGATCACCTCAGTTGAATCACCAACCAAACATGCACTGAGATTCTCGTGGCGAGCCACAGATGTGGCGTGACGGCTTGTGGACCCTAACCAAATACCCCATTAGATCCACACAGCGAGGTACTCGAAACGCCGCTTTGCCTATGTGTCATCTAAGGGTGCCTATTAGTGATCCAATGAGGTGCACCTAAGAGTCACTGATTTACACCCCTAGTGTCGTCCTTCACCGCGCACAGAAATCGATTCGCCAGTTCTCCTCGCCTCCAACCCCACAAAGGCACCAAAGCAGCCTCTAGGTCCTTGCTTCCTTGCCCCTTAACGGCTTAACCTAGTTTGACCCGTTGATCTTACTGCTGGCGCCTCCTCCTCCATCTCCAAATCAGATGCAATGATTCCTGCTCCAATAGCACGCGCCGGCGGCGGCAGCGGAGACGTCAGACTGTCTGACGGACACGAACAAGACACAGCAGCGTCTCGAGCAAATGACGGCCTGTTCATGGTCCGGCTTCACCGGTTCCTGGTTAAAAACTAATCCAAGCATGAGAGAGTGCTATGGCGGGTTAGAAACCACTGGGTTCTATGGTTAAATGGTTTAAACCGGTCATTACAGTTGTGATTCGCTGTCAAGCCTGGCGGCGGCGGCACGATCGAGCTATCCTTGGTAGGCGCCTAGGCGAGTACTAGCCATGCATCTTCTTCGATGGGCTCCCGCAGAGGGATCCATCACATGTGCAGATTTCAAATAACAAAAACAAGAAGCGATGCTTGGTAACTTCAAGGTCTATCGTCTCTTCTTCTTGCCGTGTGTCCCATCACTAACTATCCCTGCTCCTCTGCTCCGTCCTCTCCGGCATGGATGGCGGACAACACCAAGCCACGCGTTGTCGTGGCCGCTTGCCACCAGGATGCACTGCCGCACTAGTAGATTCGCCATGATGATTCGCTCGAGTCTTCGTCCTATAGGTCTTGCTCGAGCAACTACTGCCGGCTGCCGCCCATGTCTGCCATGGCCGCCATTGATGTCGCACCTGGATGAGTGGAGGACTAGGAACAGATTCTTCCCTCCAACAATGACTAAAAAAATAAAGTCCCAAAAACTTAGTTTTGGGAGCTGGCTAAAAACTTTTGGAAGTAAAATACGTTCCCTTCTCCAACAGTTCCTAAAATTTAGATCCAAAATGCTGCCACCTCGCCACCCATGGGTCCACGCCTGACTTTTTTTCTCGGCAACAAACTAACTGATAGGCTTGGAGCGAGGACACCGTGACCTAAAATCAGCTAGTTGGTCTCGCAAGAACTGAAGATCAACAAGGGCTTCTCGCAAGAACTGCACGGGGCTGCAGAAACTTGACGAGGCCGCAGCAGAACAGTTGGAGATGTAGGCAGGGCTCGCGGATCTTGCGCCGGCGTCGCCCCACGGACCTTGCGTCGGGGTAGCCCGCCGGGTACTGCGCCCAACGATGCTGCACGGAGCCAAGAGGGAGGACGGCGGAGGGATTGATGACTGGATGCTAGATAAATTAAGAAGCGGAGAGTGGAGAGCCCATGGCGGGATGGCGCGAAAGAGGACTGGCGCGAGGCGGGAGCCGAAAATTTTCACGATTGGGAGCTTGTCCTCGAGGCGCAAATATAGCTCCGGATGGCTCCGGTTTTGGAACTACGGAGTGATTAGGCATTGGGATAGGCCACTGTTGGAGCCATATTTTTCCGTTTATTTCCAAAACAAAAGTTTTTGGGATGTATTTTGGGTTCTTGGAGATGCTCTACGTCGCAGCCCGCGGGTGCATCCGCGCGTGGACGAGGCATGGTCGCTAGAGTTGACGAGGAGTTCGCGGGTCCGTCCGTGCGTCCTGACGACAAACTCGCGAACGGCGGGTTCGCGGTTCAAACCGGAGTCAAACCAACCCGTTCATAGTTTTCGAAAGCGGTTTGACATGGGCTGGTTACACGGTTTGCCCGGGTTGAAACCAGACCATGTAGAGGGCAAGCGATGACGAACCTCGCAGCTGCGGACTTGGTACTCTTTCCGTTCAAGTTGTCTGCATTCGTCATATTTTAAATTTATTTTTAAAATAAATATTTTATTCTAGTCAGCGAGATGATGTAAGTATAATATGTGTGTAGGGTTAGTGTGAGTTTGTATATGCATAGATTCTGCAGCTGTGCCGTGTAAAAAAAAGAGTGAATGTCACTGGCGGTCCCCGGGATTTCAAGTAGGTCCCGATACTCTCAAAATGCACATCTAGGGACTTAGACGTGCATTTTGAGAGTACCGGGACCGGGATGAGACCTCGGGACAAGTTCAGGTACCTAGATGTGCATTTTGAGAGTACCGGAACTTACTTGAAATCTCGGGACAAATTTGGGGACCGCTTGTGAAATTTACTCTAAAAAAACGAGCAGGCCCCGCAGCGACAGGCAGATACGGCCTTTTCTGTCCGGCCGACAAGTAGCCCGGACCGACGGGCGGGCGGCGTGGCAGCGCCTGCGCCCGTGCGCTTTGCGGCCTGCCCCGCCCCGCAGCGGGAGGCTTCCTCGCATGGACCCTTGGTGACGTTACACCGCCATGCGGGTCCCACGCCCACCCCCGTTGAGCGCGCCCTGCTGCCGCCTCGCGGCGCGCGAAACCCCAACCCATCTCCACTCGCCACCAGCCGCGGCGCCGTCGCGCTCCCCCTCCTCCTCCCTTCTCCGAAACCTAACGGCCGGCGGCCGCGCCGCCCCCTCGCCTCCCCGTCCTCTCGCCGCCTCCTTCTGTCTTCTCTGTTGCTCCCGTCCGAGGATCCCAGCAAGGCGAGGCGACGAGCTCCAATCGCCTGCGAATGCGGCGGACCAGGAGCCAGTCCGCGAGCGGGGCGCGAGCGGAACCCTCGCCCTCTGCCGGTCCGTCACCCCCCGCCTCCGGAGTCCCTCTCTCCGTTCTTCGGTTGCTGCGTGTCTAACCCATTCGAGATGAGTGCTCTGTTGCGCTGCAGGGCCAAGCGCGGAGGCCGCGACCGGCGGGGCGGGTCGCCGGAGGGCTTCGCCGGCAGCGAAAGGGGAATCGCCTGCCGTGGTGAGATTTTTCTTTTGCACACCCATGCGTCTGCGTGCTAGTATTTAGCCCGCATGTCGGTGCTGGTAGAATCCATGGGAAGTTAATTGGGCATTGGGTCCGGGATTCCAGAGGATTAGGAGACCGTGTTCATAGGGATATTATCAAGCTGCTATAATGTGGATTGGGGTTTGTTTCTCTGCTGCTTGAATTGATTGTTTAGGGAGGGGCGCACATTCAGTCCCTTCAGGACAAAATGAAGCATCATACTTTCACTTGTTCAAGTGTGCCGTTTTGTTGTGCTACTAGGTAATACATTGTGGTCCAGACTTCAACTGAATTATCCTAAAGCAAACTATTGTGCTATAGAGCTATTATCGATATCATGTAGATATTAACAAACCTCTGCTACTTTTGTTCGGAATAAATATTCCATGATGGGATTTAGTACTGACATCGCTCTCTTTAGGTGGAAGCGGGATCACCACTTGGCAACACACGTAAAAAGGGCAGAGCCAAGGCAGAGCCACAGGATAATTCCAGCGTTGAGAGGCGTGGTGCAGGGAGCCTCGAAAAGAACAATTTGGAGGAGCAGGCAGAGGCTGTTTTTGACAATGATGCGGCTGGCATGGACTGGGAAGAGGGACATGTGGAACGCAATGAGTATTTCTGTGAGCCCGGAGAGACTGTCACTGTTGAGTTCAATGATGATGTGCCTTCTTCCACTAGCAAGAAGACTGTTCGGAGGGCTACTGCTGAAGAGAAGGTAATTTCTTCATGACTGTTAGAAATTGGTAGTCAAGGTATTCAGAATGGATACACGCATGGACATGTCCTCTAATCTTGAACTAAAACTTTACAGCAATCAAACGCTTATTGTCAACCTGGCCTTATGATATGCATTAAGGATTGCCAGCCACCAGCTTGTGTGATGAGCAAAATTTAATTATATGCAAGCTTGCTGCAGGCAAGCCTTTATCTAGGCATCATTATTTCCCACAGTACCACTGTTTGCAAAGTTAGGCATTCGCACTAGTAATGGCATCTTCTATCACATTGTCTTTAGACATATCGATAGAAAGCCTCTGTAGTGAAAAAGAAGTGGAGATAAAAAAAATTAAAATAATCTATCTATTATTTTCTAGCGGGCTCCCATTTCTTTTCCTAGCAAGCATATATTTGATGTGGCACAGTTAATAGCCTGTTACCTTTATTTTCTGATTTACCCAGGAGTTAGCTGAACTTGTGCACAAGGTCCATTTGCTTTGCCTAATAGCAAGGGGTAGAGTAGTTGACAAGGCTTGCAATGATCCTCTTATTCAGGTGTGTTACAGTGGTATTATCATCTCCATCTCTTTGTAATCTATTTATCATATATCCTCCATTCCATGTTCCAAAGTCCAAACAATGAAACTAAATGTAAATTTAAGGAAGTACATGATCTGTGGCTATCTTTGAAGCTAATAATAGCTGTGTTGTTTCTAACATTATTTGCAGGCCTCGATTCTTTCTCTTGTACCGAACCATTTACTTTGGAGTGTTGCTGATGTTCGAAATCTGAAAGCTATTAACCTACGGAATCTTTTGAGCTGGGTAAGCCACTTCTCTACTTGATTTTTGTTCACCTATACATTTGAAGTTCATGACAAGATTTTTCTTAAAAATGTTAGTATTTTAAGTTGCATGTATTGTACTTGCAGTTCCATCGTACTTTTTGTGTAACCGCACAATCCACTGACAGGGGTTCTTTTGTATCAAATTTGGGTTTCACTATTCAAGATCGTGTAGGCACTGCAGAAGAGGTATTGAATATGATCCGTGTACTTAAGAAATCAAGCTCCCTATCTTATCCATCTTTTTTTTCATATTGTCTCTGAAGCTGCAATAGCCTCTTTCTGTGAAGCTGTCACATAAATGGTCTTGTATGCAGGTTTGTGCACTTTCAGTGGCATTGTTCAGGGCACTTAACTTAACAGCAAGTTATGTATTTTGCTGATTAGATGTGCTTGAGTTTAAGAATATCTTAACTGTTTGCATATGATAGCAGTACATCATTTTGCTTCCTTATAGTTCTTATCTAACGCTGCTTGTTTTGGTGTTCCATTCCATACAGATGCATAATGAAATTAAATGCTATCTGTGGTATTTGGAATTAGTTTTGTTTTTTACAGTAAAAACTGGATTTGCTAATCTATTTGGGGAAAAGGAAAAGGTGGGGCAAGAGTAAATGGATTTAGGTGGCAATCACACAAAGTAGGGTCAACAGTCACCTAAGACATATATGTTTTAATTTCTCTTTGACCCTCATCAAAATAACCATGCAGATCAAGCAATCATCACTTGCCATGCCATTTGTCTTATGACGTAAACTTGGCTATGTCCCTTGGAAAATGGGTTTTTGCTACAGACCTACAGTGTGCTATGTTTCTGTTTGAAGTCATTGAACCATCCCTAAACATGCATTCCCTTGCAGGTTTGTTGCAAATCTGGATGTTGCTGGACTCAAACCTGATACTAAAGTGATGGGAACACTCAATCAAGATGCATCTAGGCTTTGTACAAGGTCACTACCGCATAGTTCTCCAGCTGCTGGTGGTAATGTGGTTAGTTCCCCTGCTCTACTGAAAGATAATGCTCAAGATAGTGTCAGCATGAATCAACAAAGAGGCAGTCTTGGAAAACCGAAACAGACCTCTGCTTGCAAGAGAAGTTTATCTAAAACTTTGTCAAGCATAAAAGCAGGTACTGAAAGTAGTTGCATATCAGCCAGCAGCCAACTTCTATCCACTTCTGGTAATACTGAAGTACCAAAACGGAAAGGGGATGTCGAATTCGAGTTGCAACTGGAAATGGCTCTTTCAGCTACAGCTGCTGAAAACCAAAATAATAATCAAGCTAATCATATGACACAATCGATTGGTAGCTTACAAGATTCTACTCCAATGAAGAAATTGTGTCAAAATACAGAAGTTACATCAAGTTCAAGTGCAGTTTGGTCAAGAAGTGCTGGAGCTCCATTATATTGGGCCGAGGTATACTGCAGTGGGCAGGCATCAACAGGAAGATGGGTGCATGTTGATGTTGTGAATGATCTCCTTGATGCTGAACGCAAAGTAGAAGTTTCTTCAGCTGTTTGCAAGAAGCCTTTAAGATATGTTGTTGCTTTTGCTGGAAATGGAGCCAAGGATGTAACAAGAAGGTTTGCCTTTTGCATGATACCTATGTTTGTGCCATGTGCTTGTGACAGTGACACACTAATGTTACACTATCTTGCGCTGCTTATCAGCCAAATAATGCTGTCATGACTACTGAGTATTTTTTTCTCTAATGCACACTAATTCCAAGTACCAAGTATCATTATTTATAAATTGAATGACCATGACCACTGCATTATTTTATAGAACTTTAAAAGTACCAGGTATCAGTAATTTTATGTTTTACTAAGCGGAATTTATATTTAAGTATCACTATAAAAGTAGGAGGCTTCTCTCTTGATTTGAAACTTCTTGAAAAACTGGTTTCTCTATTGTCTTTCACATGTTTCCAGGTATTGCTTGCAATGGCACAGAATTGCACAGGGGAGAGTGAATCCAGAGTGGTGGGAGAATGTTTTGGCACCACTAAAGCAGATGGAGCTGACAGCAACAAACAATTCTGAAGACATGGAACTTCAAACCAGAGCCCTAACAGAACCTCTTCCTACCAGTCAACAGGTACATCTGTGCAGGATTTAGGATAAATTAGTCTAATTTCTTGTTGTCCCCTTACCCCTTTTGCTTCTGTTAAAATTTCTTGTTGGTTGGCTTTAATGATTTATGCAATTATTCAGGCCTACAAAGACCATCATCTATATGCTCTTGAGAAGTGGCTTCACAAGAACCAAATTCTTCACCCCAAAGGTCCAGTTCTTGGCTTCTGCAAAGGGCATCCTGTTTATCCAAGATCATGTGTTCAAACTCTGCAATCAAGACATGGATGGTTGAGGGAGGGCCTGCAAATCCAAGAAAACGAGTTGCCTGCAAAGGTTCATAGTAGAAGCACTGATTTGTAGTTTTCTTAGTTTTGAACTTTCAATACTGATGTAATGCCTCCATTAGGTTGTCACACGTCCAAAGAGGACTTTCAATGCTCAGTCAGTTCAATCAAGTGCTAATGAGGATGCTCTTAAGCCAACCTTGGAACTATATGGTGAATGGCAACTGGAACCGCTGCAACTTCCTCATGCTGTAGATGGCATTGTGCCAAAGGTATTATTAACTTATTTTTTTGTATGGCTCACCATTCAGAACCTTCGGTTCTTATTTTCTTGTGTTCGATGCTAAAATGTCACCAAGAATGAACGAGGCCAAGTTGATGTGTGGTCGGAGAAGTGCCTTCCACCTGGTACAGTACACTTGAGGTTACCAAGATTATTCCAGGTTGCAAAGAGACTTGGTATCGATTATGCTCCTGCCATGGTTGGATTTGATTATCGAAGTGGCCGGTGCCTTCCAGTTTTCGATGGAATTGTTGTCTGTACTGAATTTAAGGATGCTATCCTGGAGGTATGTTGTGGCATGACGAATATTTTTTTGAATGTTTGAACGTCTAATCCTTTTTTATCATGATTTACCTGATCTATCAAATGATTTAGCGATGCTATCTTGTTAGAAGGTGAAGTAATTTCAGTTAATGACTCTGATAAGTTACTATATGTCTATACATATGAAGCATGGTAATTTAGGAGATCCTTGTGATACTGAGATGCACATTTCTGAAAACAGCCTGTATAAACACATGTACTTTTTTGTCCAAAGCAAACTAAAAGTCTTATCTTTTTCAGCACCATCATATCATACACTGTTAGCTCTAAAATTGATGTGATACTTATGCATTCATACCTCCTCTACTAGGCATATGCAGAAGGAGAGGAGCAGAGACGAGCTGAGGAGAGGAAGCAGGAGGAAGCTCAAGCACTCTCCAGATGGTATCAGTTGCTCTGCTCCATTGTAACAAGGCAGAGGTTGAAGGACTCGTATAAAACACCTTCACACGGGCTTGGCCACGAGGAGCCGCTCGGGAATGATATTATCCAGAAAAACACTCGCAGCAGTCAACGCTCAGAAAGGGTGCCTAGTTCAAGCAAACCGCAGACAGATCATGACCATGAACATGTGCACGAGTACCTGGAGGAAGACCAGACCTTTGACGAGGAGACCTTTGTGCGGACGAAACGTTGCCCATGTGGGTTTTCAATCCAAGTAGAGGAGTTGTAGCATGAGTACCAGGAATGGACCAGGTTTTTGACTGTTTGTAACATATGCCAATTTTCTCTTCAGGAAGATGGAACCCAAAACATCCAGCTAGGTTAACACTTGACAGGAGTTATTCTTGTGTCATTTTGACTTTATTATTGCATTTACCAAGGAAATAAGCAATGCTTAGCCAAATAGAGGAAAAGAATGTCACAAGAAACATTTTGTGCATGAGCTTCTGCCACAGCAGAATCCGCAGCCCAAAAACATGGAACATGAACAAATCAAACTCTGAGCAAAGACGGCTTCGCTAGAAATAGAATGGAAGGAAGTAGCTGGGGACGCAAGGCCGATCACGCCGCCACGCTCCGGCTGCCGTCCGTGCTGCTGAAGTCGTCTTTCCGGCTGGCGTCCTCGACGATGCGCTCGATCGTCGCCTCCACCTGGGCCATGGATGGCCGCCTGTCGGGGTGGTGCTCGGTGCAGTCCATGCCGAGCTGCAGCAGCCGCAGCATCTCCCCCTCGACGCGCGGCTCGTTGGCGATGGCGGCGTCGAACACCTCGGACGTCCACTCCTCCTGCACCACCGACCGCACCCACCGCGGCAGGTCCACGCCGTCGGCGAGCGCGCGCCGGGGGGCGCGCCCGCTCAGCAGCTCCAGCACCACCACGCCGAAGCTGTACACGTCGGCACTCTGCGGCACGGCGCGCGCGTCGGTCACCTCCGGGGCGTGGTACCCGGCGTCCCGCCTCGGCAGCTCGGCGGCGCCGGCGAGCTGCGCGACGCCGTAGTCGGAGACGTAGGCGCCGTCGCGCGTGGCGGTGACGACGATGTTGGACGACTTGATGCTGCCGTGCGACGACCTGGCTCCGCCGCGGTGGATGAACGCCACGCCGCGCGCCGCCGCCAGCGCGATGCGCGCCCGCGCCGTGAAGTCCAGCCGCGCACGGCCCTCCGCGCCACCGTCTGCTAGGCAGGAAAACAATCTGAGCATTCCTGTATATGAAGGGCATGGTGATGAGGAGAACGAAGACGCGAGGTTGACGGGGACGAACCGTGGAGGAGGGCGGCGAGGCTGCCGGCGCCGACGAAGTCGTAGACGAGGAGCTTCTCCTCCTTGCTGTAGAAGAAGGCGCGGAGGCGGGGAAGGTTGTCGTGGTGGAGGGCGCCGAGCGCGGCCGCCCTGTCCTGGAACTCGCGCTCGGACAGGTGCACCTCGCGGAGCCGCTTGACGGCGAGCACGGGCTCGCCGCCGTCGAGCGTGGCGCGGTACGTCGTGCCGAGGGTGCCCCTGGCGAGCACCTCGGCCGATGCCCGCAGCAGCGTCTCCAGGTCGTACGGCCTCTCCGGCGCGCTCCCCAGGAACACCAGCTTCTTGCCGTCGCTGATCATCGCCGGCGCGATCGGCGGGGCGTGCGACTGCTTCACGGCGTCCCTGTCCGTCCTCGCCACGGTCACCGTTATGGGCGCGGTACCCGCTTGCACGTTGGCCGCCGCGCCGGCGGCCCTCCCGGCTGGCGCCGCCCGGCGTCGGCGGAGGCAGGCGACGAGCCCCATGATGAGCAGGAGGATGAGCGCGGCGCCGACGACGATGCCGACGATTGCCCAGCGGGATAGCTTCCTCTTTTTCTCACCCGCAGACGGAGTCGGCGGAGGCGCCGGCGGCGTGGAGTTGGTGCACGTGGCGAGCGGGGCGTCGCAGAGTGCCGTGCCGAGGAACGCGCTCGCCGGCATCCTGGCGAGCGACGCCGGCACGGGGCCGGTGAGCTGCGCGTTGAACGACACGTTGAACCGCGAGAGGCTGGGAAGGTAGAGGCCCGCCGGGAGCTCGCCGGCGAAGCCGTTGCTCTCGAGGAAGAGCGTGTCGAGCTGCTTGAGCCGGTTGAACTCCTGCGACACGCCGCCGGCGAGGCGGTTCAGGGCGAGGTCGACGTGCCTGAGCACCGCCAGCGAGAAGAGAGCCCCCGGCACTGCGCCGGTGAGCCGGTTGTTCCTGAAGGACAGCACCCGCAGCTCGCCGCAGTTGCCGACGTCGGCCGGGATCTCCCCCGCGATGGCGTTGTGCCGGAACGACAGCTTCCGCAGCGCGGTGAGGTTCCCGATCGTGCCCGGCGGTATCGTCCCCGACAGCTGCTTCCCCGGCAGCCGCAGCTCCACGACGCGGGGGCCGGCCTGGGACTGCGCGCACGCGACGCCGCGCCACCCGCATGGCGTCGCCGCTGCGAGGTCCCACGGGAGGATGTTCCCGCGGTCCAGCGCGCCACGCAGCGCCAGCAGCGCCGCGCGGTCCCCCGCCAGGTCCTGCGCCGCGCCCCCGGGCAGCGCGGCGGCGAGCAGCAGCGCCGCCGCCGCCGCCACGAGCGCGACCGCCACGCGGGCGCCGCCGCCCGTCGGCCGCGCCATCGCCGGCGCCGCGAGCCGCTGCACAGAACCACCGCCTCCGAGCTACACGGACCTCGAGCTAAGAACGAGCAGCGACGCTAATGGCAACTAATAAACAACCAATTAAGCAGCCGGCCGCGGCGCAAGAGCACGTCGCCGTGCGCTTGTCAGTGTCAGCAGGGGAAGGCGGAGGTTCGGAGGCAGCCTCGCGTTCACCAGCGGCGGCGGCGGCCGGCGGAGGAATCGGTGGCGCGGACGCGGTCGGACCGGAGGTGTAAACATGGCGGGAAATGACAGGAGCCTTTTATACTCTATCCTGGTCCGAATCGTGTTGTGAGCGCGTCCAGCTGCACCGATGCAAATCCGCGGCACAGCTCTGATGAACAATTCTAGTTAACAACTCGATTAGTTTAATCGCGAACAGGGCCACGGTGAGTCTGCTTCTAGGTCGCCATGGACGGCAGGTTGGAGTGTGCTCTGCTGTGGTGGTCTGGATGTAGTGACACTCCGGCTAGTCGGACAAGCTGGTTAGTTGGGGGCTAGCTAACCGGGCATCGGGCTGAACGAGAGGGAGATAGCCGGTCGAGAGAGACACAGGATGGTGACGACGGTAAGAGATGAAAGAACTGAGGCGTGGCGCTTGGATTTGACGAACGCGCCGCCGGGGATGCCTTGCGTTCTCCTCCTAGTCCTAGATTTTTGCTGGTGTTGTGAATGCTGCCATCTCTATTTCACAGCATGGAAAAAACGTTCGAATTCCTGCAGTGGATGGGTCTCACGTATCGAGCTTTTATGGTACCCTCTCCGATTTTAAATAAAAGATTTTAGCCTTGTCATTATTCTCAACAACTTTTCTCTAAACCCTTAAAAACAACTTTTCTCTAAATGCAGGTCATCCCATATCTCATAACTCGTATAATACTTTCTTTCTTCCATGCTTTTTCTTAAGTGTTACTATTCTGAAGATAACTGAATCATCTCCCCAAGGTGGATAGTGGTGTTGTTCTCCTTATGGGCTGGCACAGAGTGCTTACTGGGATTAAAAGCAAAAAAAAAAAGTAATATGCAGCAGCAATCCACTGATTTGATTGCCAGCAAAAACTTTCCCTTGATTTCCTCCTTGCTACCCGTACATAACAAATACTTGCACATTTACACACAGCTCGGCTCAGGGACTGTTCAGCTAGAGCAAGCACACGAATGAAACTGACATCTACTAGGACTCAGGTTCACAACCCCTTCATATAAAACTATGGCCAGTGTGGTTTCTTGCCATTTCATCTGAGACCTGGGCGCATGAGCAGCTCGTCGAAGGACACACCATTGTTCTCCAAGTCCAGGTTGTTGTTGTTCACCGACGAGGAATCGCCCATGGACCTGTTGCTGCTGGACACGAGCAGCTGCTGTTGGATTGTGGTGGAGCGCTGCATCTCCTGGGGTCCCCGCTCAATGGCGATGGCGTCCTGGATCTCCTTGAGCACCTCTGAGATAGGAGGCCTCTGTGCACCCTTGGGCTTAACACACATTATGGCCACCTCCGCGATCTTCCACACTGACTGCAGGTCGTAGCCTCTGTCCAAAGATTGATCGATGATGGCATGGATGTTACCGCCCTCGATGTGCGATCGAGCCTGCCAAGTTCATTCATTTTTTTTGGGTCCATTTATCAATTGGTAGTAATTCACCAATATCACTAATGGAGCAGGAAACAAAATTAACGCACAAAACTTAAAGTTATGGTTCTCTTCTTACCCACGCAACAATGTTACGGCAGTTGAGCCCAAAGTTGTCATTCGAGATTGGCTCGTGGCCTGAGATGAGCTCCAGTAAAATCACGCCAAAGCTGTAGATGTCACTCTTCTCTGTCAGCTGCTGTGAGATATAGTACCTATCCACAACAAAACATAAATAAAATGTTTTCAGACACAATGCTACAGAAGCATACAAAATGCTGTTCTCAGCCAGATTGCTTGGACTTACTCTGGGTCCAGGTATCCCACTGTTCCTCGAACAATACTCGATACATGAGACCCATCGACTGCAGGTTTTGATAGCCCAAAGTCTGCAACTTTTGCTCTCATGTTCTTGTCAAGGAGAATGTTGCTGCTCTTGAGGTCTCTATGAATGATTGTTGGGGAGCATCCTGTGTGGAGATACTCTATACCTGTTCTTTTGCCATTTCACATTCAGAAACGTGGCAGCTAATTGTCCATATTCGATGTACAAGTAGGGATTTGCTAAACTAGCAGAGCACAGACCTTTTGCAGCATCTTCAGCAATCTCAAGACGCTTCAGCCAGCTAGTTATTTTTTCCTCAGAAGCTCCTGAGAAACACCACCAATAGTTTAAACTGATTTGTATATGTTTTCACTATGTGGTGCAGTCATCTAACCCTTTATGTTGCTGCCGGGGCTGGTTACTCAATAATATTAGCTATTAAGAGCAAAAGTAGAGACATTTGAGCATTTGACATACAACAAAAACATGTATATCATTATGGAGAATCTGTTCTAACATGTTCGAGCTCGGTTAATTAAGCATGCAGGAATGCTCTGCGAGTCCTAAAGATGTAAAATCAACAGCACTGGGAATCCACCTACTGACAGTTTCCAATTGATCCTACAATGTAGATTTACTATCAGTTGGAAGTGGACCTACCACGAAGGTGCTCTTTTAGTGTCCCATTATGCATGAACTCATACACTAGTATGTTCTTGCCATCTTGCTGACTGTAACCAAGGAATGTAACCAGGTGTCTATGATGTATTCTCGAAAGCAATGTGACCTGAAACGAGATGTTAGTCAAATAAGAGTAAAATATATGGGCAGTCCTCGAACTTGTCTCGAGGTGCCATCTAGGTCCCTCAACTTGTCCGGATGTGTTATTTGAGTCCCTAAACTTTCAAGATGCATCTTCAGGTCCCCAAACTTGTCTCAATGTGTCATTTCGGCCCATAAACTCTAAAGGTGAATTTTTATATCCCTGAAAATTGCCATTAATTAATGGTATTCAAAATAGAATGTTTATTAAACTATTTTTTCAGCCGATTCATTTAGAAATCTTACCACTAAGACCATTTTGATTCTGCATTAGCTACTTATTAATCATACATATATCATGGGTTAATTTAGACCATTTGATATCAACGGTGGATATTATAGTTTACTTGTTTAACATGGAGATATCAATGCTAATCCTAAATATACCCTACTAACTATTTATATTTTGCATGCGCTTTTGATAAATTGATTAAGATAATTTGTTCCCATTCTCAATAAAAATCAAAATAGCAATCGTATTAAAATTAAAGTAGCAAAAAAATTGTTCATTAACTTAAAGTAGCAAAATAACATTTATATTAATTTGAAAAATCTAAATTACTCCCCTCCTATAGCCAAAGTGCGGATAACCCCCTAAACTATCGTTTGGTTCATTTTACCACCCCCCCCCCAAAAAAAAAAACTATACTTTAACTAATACAATTTGTCATTTTCATTTCTTTATGCATAGGTGGAGTTTTAAGTTGAAACTTTACAATGTGATAGTACACATGTTAGAAAAAATATATCATATTTTTTTATCATTATTTTGATAGATTAAGAACTTAAGATACTTAATAATATATTAATCATTGGAGTTCGAAATTATATGAAAAATTATAACTAACTTTTTAAATATGCATTGTGATGTCCATACTACCCTGCAAAATTTGAAATTAAAATTCAACTTGTGTATGGAAAAACAAAAAAGACAAATTATATTATGGGGTAAAATGAACTAAATGGCATAGTTTAGGGGGTAAATCGAACCAATTTATAGTTAGGGGGTTATTCAACTTTGGCTATACTTGAAGGGAGTAAATTGAACTTTTTCCAGCTAAAAATAGCATCTTGAGAGTTTAGGGACCTGCATGACACCGCGGGACAAGTTTATGGACCTAAAAATGCATTTTAAGAGATTAGGGACCTATGTGACACCTTGGAACAAGTTCGGGGATCTCAAAATGCATTTTAAGAGTTTAGGGACCTAGATGACACACCAGAATAAGTTTAGGGACCACTAATCAATTCATCACAGAAACCATGCAGAAGAAAAATCAAGCTTGAAAAGAAAATGGTGCATGCAATACTGTCATTATACAATTATTTAGTTGATTGGCACGGGACAAAGAAAGGGGCGCATAAAAGATATATATGCAACAACACTTCAAATTCCGGGTTTCAGGCTGCCAGTAATTCACTGTGTTCGCTTGGCTTGTCAGCCAACCAACCAGTAGTACTGTTCTCTCATACTAAATCAGCACCAGCCACCAGCTACCAGCAAGTCAGCAGTATTGTTCTCTCATAACAAATCAGCACCAGCCACTAGCCACAGCCAAGCGAACACAGCGATTGTGAATTGCATAAAAATATACAGAAATGTTACCTTCGACTAATTTTAGTACAGACTGAGGCTATACGTTATGTAACTGTTTTTCCACTTAGTGGGTGATTAACATCATAAAGAAACAGGGATAATCACATGACATCAGACTCTAGCATCTCAGACTTCGTTTTCCCAAACGTTCATAGGAGACGATAAGGTTAGTAGAGAAACAGACCTCATTCAAGAATTCTCGGATGCCCTGATAGGAGTCATTTGTGAGAAGTTTTACTGCAATCTCTCTCCCATCAGCCAACTTTCCGTAGTATACTATGCCAAATCCTCCAGAGCCAATTCTTCTCTCAAATTTGGCAGTAGCATCTTCAATTTCAGATAAAGAAAATCTGTGTGCTGATTCTGTAGCTACTTCACTAAAATATGATCCAAGTTTTTTTGCTGGTGCTGCAATAACAACCGTGTCTGGAGATGGCAAAAGAATCATTGCATGCCCTAGCATAATATCAGATGTGTCAAGTGAGCTGAAGAGTGTGTACCTTCATGAGATTTCTTCTTTCTCCTACATGTAAAGAAATAACATCCAAAAGCAGCACCCAGTAACACAATGGCCCCGATCACCACACATATAATTAATATGGTGTGGCTAATGCCTTTGTTTACAATGTGAAGGTCACTGTTGCCTGAGAAGCTGCAGGCATGTAACAAATTAGAACAGATGGGAGTCATGAGACCATCCTGAGAACAACATAGGTAGATCTACATATGTAAGCATTTTGGTGCCACTGAAGAGTGAAGGTTCTCAAGCCTTAGTAGTGCTCAAAAGCATGATCTGAAATAAATAATCTGCTTGAAGGAAAGTGAAACTAACTTCAAAATAATGCTTCTCTTGAAAAGTGATTTTGGAACCTGTCCAGACAGCTTGTTGTTTTGGACATACCTGCAAAAGATTTAATTCATAAGAGTGGCCCTTTCCATAAGACCCTTGAACATATGCGATCGTATGAAAAGAAAAAAGACTAAATCACCGCCATCAAAGGTTGTTCAAAACAGAAATGAAAACAAACAACGAATTAAAGATAAAATACAAAGAAAAAGAAATTGATAAATACTGGACTATGATATCCAAAGTATGGAACAGATTAAGAAAATGTGCACGCAAGAATTAAGCTTACAGCTCTTTCAAGTTAGGCAGGTCTCCCAAAGAAGGTGGCAATTCACCAGTCAACTGATTGTTCTCAAGGTGACTGGAATGAAGAAAAGCACCATGTATTAGCAGAATCATTTCAGAATAACATATTATCAAAATAACTGGAAACTCACATATACTGCAAATTATGGCATGCGCTGAAATCAGGAATTTGGCCAGAAAATGAATTACCATCAAGCCTTCTGCATTTACAGAAATAAGTAGATCAGTCAATAGCAGCCATATACTTGGACAAGACAAAGATAAAGTTTTCAGTTCTTACAGCTCAACCAGCGCTGATAACTTTGTCAGTTCCACTGGGATACTTCCTGTAATGTTCTTCCCAGACAATGTGCTGCACGAAAACAAATTATCAGGTGTAAGTGTAAGATACTGTTTTACTAAGGAAGACAAAAATTGAAGGTAGAATGATATCCTAGCTATCATACATTGAGAACACCCTTGGAGCATCTTCTGAACTGCATTGCACCCAGGACCATGATGCTGGTAAGCAAGGATCGCCACCCTCTTGGGCCCAACCTGCTTGTGAATATCGTGATACCATGCTGGCCATGATACTTGCTGACAATGTTACATACATCAATTTAGTCCAAAACTGGAATCGTTGTTTGTTGTACAATGCTGAAACATAAGGGATTCATGTAGCCAGGCAAAAGAAAAGGTAACCGAAACACAGACAGTTGCTCACCATCTTGGGATCCCATAGTAATCTGGACATATTTGTAAATCTCCAAGGCATTCAAAATAGGCCCCTCTGAAGAATCATTTGTCTTCCTGAACCCGAAGGAGAAAACAAACGGAAGTGATAAGTTCGTGTAGCCTGGTTCATACAAACGGTATTTCCCCTGAGCATTCTCCTCAACGTCAACAGTCGGTTTACTGAGTGCCGGCATGCCAGGGACCTCTAACTTAAATTTCCTCGTTTCATTTGGTGCTAAATCTTCAATTTCTGCAAAATACGAGACGCCCCATGCATTTGCTGGGAAACCTTCCAAATCAAGACGGTAGTTCAAGTACCCATCCTGGCCGACTACTGCTGTTTGCATGACCTTTTCCGGTGGTTCCTCGTTGATACTGACAAATATGGGCTTTGTAGTTGATATTCTTGCAGTCCCTGGAGCAACATCAACAAGGTAATTTGCTCTCCTCACAGAATCAGATTCCCAGATTCTATCAAATGGGTCATCAGGGTATCTGTGGAACAAGAAAAGGTTGCTCTTGAATCATCCGTTTTCATTACAACTTAGTTATGACAGTAAAGGGAAGCATGATCAGAACTTTGACATGTGGCAGCACAGCAGTCATAAACCTTTGAGCTCATCAGGACAGAGAACCATAAAAACAATCACATACAGCCATACAGGATATTAATTTTGTAGTTGGGCATAGATCTCTAGTTAAGAACTCTGGTGTGAAGCCATGTATAATGTAAAGTTATAAGCATGGTGTTGTTATTAGTACCTGATTGAATCATTGCTTTCTGCTCCAAAATTTATCCTTGCAGACAGTGCAAGAAAGAAGCGTGTCTCATCAGTGGTGTAGTAGAGTGAGCCATTAAACTGGCGGAGCTCGAGAGTAGAGATGAAGGGCTGTCCTGTGCTGGCATTGGAGAGGCAGACGCTGAGCGTTGGAGCAGCAGCCAATATAATTGCTTCCTCAACGACAGGGGTGGTAGCGTCGTCCACAACAATGGTGGACCAGGGAGACGCTCCTAGGGAGATGTCGAACTTTGGATAGACGTTGCTGTTGTCGAAGTTGCCATAGAGGAAGGTGGCTCTGACGAGGTAGCGCGTCCTGTTCCTGACGTTCATGGTGTAGCAGTACTTCCTGTTGTCCGCGGGGAAGTAGCGCACGGTGGCGAACTGCTGGCTCTGCAGGCCGTTCTGGACCAGCAATTGCGCAGTCTGGCCACCGGAGACGAAGGTGGCGTCGGAGGTCCACTGGATCCCGATGGCATCTGTGTGATCACGAGCTCCCCCGCAGTCCAAGCTGATGAAACCTGCAGCGCGTCATGGGAAGGGGAAAGGTGGTGAGGGTTAATTAGATGCAGAACTAACACAGTCCAAGCTACTACACTAGCTGCTTAGTTATCTTAGATTTAGGTGTCGAACGCAAGCTGTGGGGGCAAATCCAAATCAAGCAGGAAATCACTGTGGCCGTGCCGCTGCCTGCAATTCCGTAAATCTCCCCACTCATGAGCATGACCAAGAAGTGTGAATCCGTAAAAGGGGCGGCGCCGCCGTAAACAAAAACCGAATCTTTGGAGACGAGAAGCAGAGAATGGGGATGGGTGGCGGCTCACCAGGCTGCGCGGCGGACGGTGGAAGGAGGACGAGGATGAGGAGGAGCTGGAAGTGGAGGAGGAAAGCCGCGGCGGTGAAGGCGGAAGCCATGGAACTTGCGAGGTGCTCCTCTGTCTTGGCCACAGCGAGGGGAGGGGAGGGCCTCCTTTTCCTCCCCAACCCGAAGCGCGGCAGCCTACCGGGCTGCCCGAGGCACGACGCGGCCGGCACGGCCAGCTCCCCGCCGCTGGCTCCTGCGAGCCGCCGCCGCCGGAGCAGCAGCAGAAGAAACACTGGACACGACGAGCAGCAAGGAGATGAAATCCAGCTTTTCTACTTCGCCATCTCCATGGTAAGCTCGTCGTTAACTAGTGATAAAGTGGTCGGTTAGTATATAACTACGCAATTAAAAAAATCCTGTGACAGACAGAGGACGGGCATTGGGGACTGGAGAGAGCGAATGTCCGAGAGGAGAAGGTCCCTTCCATGTGCACCTGCACACACACGGGCCATGTTTGCCTTCACAGCTATGGTATTGTAGTAGTTACTCTAACTAATGAGGCCTTTGATCGTACGATTAGTGAATAATTGAGCACGGTCACTGTAGCATCACTGCAGCCAATCATGATGAAACTTGAGTTATTAGATTCGTCTCGAAAAGTTATACTCATCCCTGAAAAAATTTTGCAAATAGATTTCATTTAGTACTCCATGCGGACATTCGTTTTTTTTGAAATTGTGATGTACTCTTTAACCAAACATGGCCAAGAAAAGGTTTGGTTGGGCTGGGCGGGTGCGATTCCGTGCGAGATGGAGGATTCCTCGGTCAGCTCCGGCTGATGGAAGATGAGATCGAATCTGATCAAGTTTTGGTGCCAACATTTATCAAGTTGAGAAAGGAGTCGTCGGCTGACACAGTAACATTTAGCATGGTCAATGTACAGGGCATGTTCCTCTCAGATGCAATGGACGGATCATTGGATCTACCTCTCAGCTTTGCCTTTGGAGTTGGATATCATTGTCGCTTCGCTGGTCGAGTTTCAGACGCACACTTCTCTCTCTCTCTCTCTCTCTCTCTCTCTCTCTCTCTCTCTCTCTCGATTATTCTCGCAACTTTTTTACTTTGATGGCCAGGCCAGCCTCCTGGGCATCATCACAAGTATCAAAAGGCAGCATTCGTGCACGGTTTCAGACACCACTCCATGATGCATCAAGCATTGTAGGCTGTAGCTGCATGCAGCAAGCGAGTGCCTCTGCCTTTCTCTCTCACGATCCGATAGTGTGTTGTACCCATCAGTATAAGAATGGCGCCATTGGCATCCAATCAGATGGCATGCACAGATGGAGACTTTCTGCATGCTGGTCATTATTGACTAGTGTTCCTTCTTTCGAGCTAAGCTAAGACTAGTACGCACTGTCGGCTTTGGCTTTGGCTTTGCTATAAAGATATAGGAAAAGATAGAGGGTGCCACTCATCCACCCTCTCCAAATGCATGTCCTCATCATGCTTCTCCGGTTCCGGGCTAGTGTTTGTTGACGACAAAGAACCTACTCGTCATATATGTGCGCGTGCATTGCACACATTAAATCATAAGACTATATCACATGTATGATGAATAACATTTTTAGCAGCCTATAAGAAGTATATATAAACTCTGTTTTTTTTTAAAAAAAGGCTTTTGAATTTACACCGCGGAACTAATGCTGTAAAATATCTTGAATTTCAACCTTCAAAGTCACCTTCGCGTAACTAATGGTGTAAAATTAGCCCTGGGTGTTCGGGTAATTCGGGTAATGAAAAATTCAGGTATCTAAAAATGCTACCCGAAAAAAGCAATACCCGAAATTTCAGGTACCCGAAATATCGGGTTCGAATTTTTCCGAAATACCCGATCAAAGCCAAATCTTTATCTCTCCCATTAGGCAACAAGTAAAAAAAGGGTTGAAATACAAAAGTAAAATCAACATATCGTGCTATTATTGCACAAATCAAACAAACAAGCAATCAATAAATAAAAATATAAATTTCTTATTGGGTTGTTAGGGTTAAGTGAGTGGATTAGGCTATAATCTATTGTGTTTCCAAAAAAGTTCAGGTAATTCGGTATCGGGAGTCAAAACCGAATTACCCGAATTAAATTTATGTTTCTCAACTTCCTGCTCGAAATAGTGATCGGGTATATTGGGTTCAGGTAATTCGGGATCGGGTTCGAAGTTCGGGTTCAGAAAATTGTGCCCATCTTATGTAAAATATCTTGAATTTACACCGTGGAACTAATGCTGTAAAATATCTTGAATTTCAACCGTCAAACACGTTGTTGTCATCCGATAAGATCAGAACAGAACAGTGGTGTGGTAGCGGGCTGACCCGAGGGTCGTTATCTAAACGAGCCGAGCCCGCTCGTAAGTAACTGGAGCCCATGTTTTCAAGTTGGGCTGGGCCTGTAACTCCCTGTTACAGCCAAGAGTAACGGAAAAGATGATGCCGGGCCTTTTCCGGGGTCACTGATGAGCTCCTTCCTGTTCACTAACAATGGGGATCACATTCTTGAAGGCACTGTCACAAACTTCCTTCTTCTCTGCCAAAAAGCAAGTCCTGTGCATTCTCCATCATCAATGAAAGCTTGTGATCTTTACTAAGTATAAGTTGTTGCTTCGCCGCTTCATTCGCCGTCCGTCTAGCGGCGCCCACGGCTGGTGGGGTGGTCTTATCCTATTTATCCAGCATTTTTTATTGTGAAAGGGACCGAATTTCATAAAGATAGAACCTTTTTTTTACAAATGAGATCTTAATATAAAATAAAATTACGTTGAAGCACCACACTAGATCCCTATCCTTTATCTTCCTTGCATACGGCGAAATCCACTGCTTCAGAAAACTCCATCGCTATGGAACTTCACCAGATCCAGCCACGAGAATCGCAATTTCTACTAACAGAAGACTCCACAGTCCTGGAGATCATAAAAGAGGCGACATAATGCTCAACCACTATAGGGAGTAAAGGGCGTCGAAAGCACATCGAGCATATTTCTGAAGGTTGAATCGACCATAACATCCGACACCGCCGTTAGCCATCACCAGTGGCGGCCGCAAGGATAAATCCACCATCACCGGTAATATCATGAGCGGCCAGAAAGACGATTCTGCCAAAGAGGAAATAGATCCAATCCCTCCTCAAAGAGGACAAGACCAACATACATACATAGATCCCTCTACGAAGAACACGCTACCATAAGAGAAAACAGCGCATCACATGGAGAAAATCAAGTACAAAACAGAAAGCCAGATTGAAAACATCAAAACAACAATCAAGATCGTAACCTTATTATTCTGGAGAAAATAAAATAATTAAAAAAATCTAACAAAATAGTAGATCTACTAGAGAAGACGGACCCGCTCCTCCTTGACACCGGCTACGAGGTTGGAGGCGAGAAGAAGCGGGGGCGGTAGCGGGGGGCTTAGGCTGTCTGCACTCATGATCCTCTATTTTCTTTCCTTGAAAAAAATATTATATTATGGTCATTGAGATTATCTTCTCTATACCACTTTCTTCCGCACCCAACCATTCTCTATATCTCTACTTTATACTAATTAACTGTTGACGCCGTTTTTTGACACGTGTCAAGATAAACGTTGAAAAGGAAGGATTGCCGATTTGGAAGGCGGTGGCGTATATGGCAAGGAAATCGGCTGGTGGTTCGTTGCCGATGGGGATTCTGTTGCCCAGCGGGGGATTGGATTTGACCGGATCCCAACGGAGTCTTGATTTAGTTTAGGTTGTTTTATTTCGAAAGTTTTTTTCCTTTTACGTCAAGTTGTGTATTTGCCGTGATCGGCTAGGACTCGGTTAGTATAGGATATAAATATTGGCTGACCTAGAAAAGAATGATACACATCTAATACAACAAACTTTTACAATTTTTCTCCAATTTACTTTCTAGACAGTGACTTCGCTATTTTCTTTTTTATGATTTCTTTCGAGTCGATCAAGGACGCCTCACATTCGAGCGACTTGGTTTGCTGGTGAGTACTCGTTTTACCGATTAAATCTAAGCGTTAGTTCAACCGGCGTATCGCTGTTGCTTCGTTTAGATTTATTCACAATTTATCGATATTTATTAAATCTATAGGTTTTTTCTATCGTTTTAGCCTTTATCAAATCTATCCAGCTCAAAATACGCTCGATCGGCTGTAAAATTTATTGTTTCTGTTTAAATTTTCACAAAGCCGATTAGATCTGCTTTGAGTGTAGTTTTCTGGTAGCTTTGCTTAATCTACACTTTTGTAGCTTTTGCATCGCTCTACGTACGTATTGGTTAGATCCAACCGATTTATTGTCTTCTGCATCGGCAGTGTTTGCCATAGCATTTATAATAGTTTATCTCAATCGCTTTGTCGTTTCCTGTATCGGCGATAGCTGCCGATACGCTGTGTGAGGGATATTCAGAAATCCAGCCGATACGCTCTCGAATTTAACGTTTGCCGATTCCTTGTCATTTTTAGGTCAAATTGATTGGCACGCTTGGTTTCGAAAGATTTGTAGTATGAGTTTGGCGAATGGTGCTCTTAGGCTTCGGTGTGTCGATCTTTCGCGTCAACACTACTAACCAACCGGATCCACATCACAGATTTTCTTTTTTATTTTTCCAACCTCTCCCCCCTCTCTCTCTCCCCCTCCACCTCTTTCCCATCGCCGGTGCCGCTCGCCCTGCATCCCTCCTCCACCACCTCCATGCTCGCCTCCACACTCGGCCGTCGCGCTCGCCATGGCTCTGCTCTGCCGGTGGTGCTCGCCCTGCGCCCCCTACTCCACCGCCTCCATGCTCGCCTCCACGCTCCGCCACCGCACGCGCTCGCCATGGCTCTACTCCGCCACTGCGTTCCCCATGGCTCTACTCCGCCGGCGCCGCTCGCCCTGCGCCCCTCCTCCACCTCCTCCATGCTCCGCCACCACGCTTTGTCGTTACGCTCACCATGGCTCTACTCTGTCGCGCTCACTCGACATGGCCAGCCGTGGCCATGCGTGGCGACGCAAATGGCGGTGTGGTGTTCCCTGCCTGCAAGCAGCCGGCCGAATGACAGGGCTTGCCCTCAGCCAGGGTACCTCGGCGGATTCGCCGCGCGCGGCGGCGCAGCGGACACAGCAACGTTCCGGTGGCGGCACCAGAACGGGAGGGGAAAGAGGCTGGGAGGAAGAGGAGAACGCAAGCAAGCTTACCATAGGCTCCAATCGAGCGGAGGTAGACCGGAAGGAGGGGCTCGACATGCGTGGCGGAGCTTCGAGCAAAGCAGGAATGGCGGCCGGCGTTGGAGGAGCCGATTCCGGCTATAAACGGCCGCAATCGCTCGGGTGAGCGGCAACGAAGGTGGGGAGGGGCTGACGTAGCTTCCTGTTTGAGGAATCGATGAATGGTGACCCGAGGAGGCTAGAATCGACAAACCACGGCGGCTCTGCTCGGCTTCTGCTCATCTCGATTCGAGGTCCGACGGCGGTCCGGTGGGCTTGGTGGCGGCGGTTGGGCCGATGAGCACCAGGAGCTAAGAGCTTGTGGTTTGGGGGTTTGGTTCGTGTGACACTCTAGCTGTTTGAAAGTCAATAACAGACAGATTAGAACACTGAGTTGAATTAATGTGAAGTCAAACTTTTAGTTAAATCCATAGAGTGGTAATTCAAAATCAATTTCAAATAATGGTTTCACTTGTGAGGACAAATAAGAGAAGTTCCAACTATATTTCTGTTATCGCCGTAAATTAACAGGATTAATTTATGGGCCAAAAGCAAGATGGGCTTAAAGCAGAAGATTGAAGAAGGCTTGTAAATCGGCTCCTGCGTGAGCATCTGGGCCACATGGGCCATGTATCTTAGATTCAGTTCAAGATTAGAGATAGAGTCCGATCGGGACAAGATTAGTTTAGATTGTTTCCCAAGTCTCCGGACTATAAATATATACCTTATGTTATTCATGAAAGGAAGAACATCATCACGTCTCGCAATCAACAATCTCGGCGCATCGCCACCCCCTAATCTTAGGGTTTCATCCAAGTAAGCGCCATGCTACCCTGATCGCTTCTCGCGATCAGGGCAGCATTGTTCTTGCTTTTACCTTGGTATTACTCGTACTGAAGCATTTTTTTATGGCGAGTAATGCTAGTTATCCTGATGTTCGTAGCATGGCTTTTAGTAGATCTGTTGTGCTTCGTTGCTTATCATCTACGAATATCATGTTGTCTCTGTGCAGTCACGTTTCGATCTTATGCTAGTTCTTGTCGCATAGAATTAGTTGCACAGAGACAACACCCTGCTTCTTTTATGTCTAGTAGATCTAATTTGTTATGGTTTGCTCTTATTTTTAAGAGTTGGCGTAATATCTATTAGGTTAGGCCTTGCAAACGGGTTGGATGATCCGGTGGCGTCTTAGATTCTTTATCTTATTCTTAATAGGGATTGTTCCGGGAATCGGCTCTTGCTAGTTCTTAGGCCTCTGTTTTGGGTTTTGGTTTAGTTATCTGTTACGATCATTAGGCCCAATCACGTGTAGGATGTTCCGATCTAATAGTGAAGCTCTTACCGTCGTGGATTAGATTAAATAGATTTAATTGAAGCAGTTTTACAGTTATTTGCTTTATTCATCGATATCTGGATGCAAACAGATCCAATCTGACATCGGGACTCGATCGGCTCTTTAAAGCCGATGCAAGAGTCGTCCCGGGGAGCCGGCCACGGCTCAGACTTATGTTTCCACGTGTTTGTGTATGCAGGCAAATCATTGCAAGCATGTCCGCACCTTCCTGATCGGGTATAGGCCAGGTGGCACGCCCTGCGTCTTCACAAGCCGCGGCGTGTGCTGGAATTGCGGGCCGTCGACGAGGGAGCAGTGCCTGCCAGCGCCCCGGCAACCTCCCGGCTCTTCGTGTTGCCTGTCGCTGCTCGCCGGTGGGTTTCGACTGACAACACATTCTGGCACGCCCGGTGGGACCTTCATCAACAACAACGCCCACCGCAGAGATGGCAGGAGCTCAAGATCTAGAACCTGCTCCCAAGCCCATCACGTACGAAGAATTGACTCCAGAACACAAGCTAAAGTATGATGAGATAAAAGCTCAGTTCGAAGCCGATCTCATCGGCTCTTTTGAGAGGACCCGCAACCATGGCATCAGGTGGAAGGGGTTCTCACCAGAAGGCGCTCTCGACAATGTTGATCTATCCGTGCCTTCAGAGGAACGCACCAGGGCCCTATGCCAGGAGATGAAATACATGGTGGCTCACACGCTCCATCGGCACTCAGAAAGCCTGGTGAACGAGCTTGAGCGCGTGGCACATCGTGTTGTCCAGGAGGTAATAAAGAACCAGTACTCCCCATCGGGACCAACTCTGGGGAGTCACAGGGGGGAAGCTGCATTGCAAACCAAGCCGCCAGTGTCCTACTTGCTCGCGGCAGCAATACAGCAGAATTCGCCGATCTACATTGTCCACAAGATCGGCGGTGATCCTGGAGAAGGCCAGTTTCTCACTGAGCCACCCAAGGAGATCCCGCACGGCTACACGTGCGCATACATCCCTGACAGCATCAATCCGACATGCTCGGTGCAGTTGGTAAACCCAGGAGCTTCTGGAGCAGATGCGGAGAAACAAGCATGGCTGGCAAAGTACGCTACCGGGCCGAGTGCTGAGCAATCGGCCCCAGGAGTTCTTAGTGTGGAGTAGGTCAGTGCAATACTGAGAGACCAGTTCGGCATCCTGCCCAAAAGAAAAGCGATCGACTATTCCAAGCCGTATCCAAGTGACTACGACTTGATCCCATTGCCACCCAAGTATCGGCTCCCTGAGTTCACCAAGTTCAACGGGTCAGAAGGAGCCAGCTCCATCGAGCATGTGAGCCGATACTTAACGCAGCTTGGGATGATCTCAGTATCGGATCCTCTGAGGGTCCGGTTCTTCGGCCAATCTCTTACGGGCCCAGCTTTTGGATGGTACGCGTCATTGGCTCCAGATTCGATTCGAACTTGGAGGCAGCTGGAAGACCAGTTCCATACCCAGTATCACTCAGAGGCTACTGAAGCTGGGATTGCCGACCTCGCCCAAGTCAGGCAGAAGCGAGGAGAGACTGTGTCGGAATACATACAACGCTTCAGAGAGGTCAAGAACCGATGCTACTCATCACACATCACAGAGAAGGAGGCAATCGATCTGGCTGTTCTGGGACTCGCTAAGCCGATCAAGGATCTGGCTTTTCAATTGGAATTCACCTCTCTGGCAAACATGGTGCAGAAGCTTACAGCATATGAGCTTTACCATCCTGAGCTGTACCAGGACAAGTTCAAGCGCCATGTAAATATGGCCCAGGCGGATGAATCTGATGACGCTGGAGAGGAGCAAGAAGTGGCCGTGGTAGAGTGGACTGGGGCAAACCCTATCCCGTGCAAATGGATCAAGCAGCAGGGGCTTGTGAAGGGCTTTGACTTCGACATAACCAAAGAAGAGCAAATATTTGATCTGCTGCTCAAAGAAAAACAGCTGAAGCTCCCAGAGAATCGCAAGCTGCCAACCGCACAAGAGCTGCAGGGGAGGCTATACTGTAAATGGCACCACTCGTTCACTCATACCACGGGTGAATGTAAGGAGCTCCGTCGTCAGATTCAATCGGCTATCGAGCAAGGCCGATTAATTTTGGCTCAACACACGATGAAGGTTGACACGAAGCCCTTCCCGCAAGCCAACGTGGTGGAGCTGTCAGACTTCACTCCTACGGGCCAGAATTTTTCATTCCAAATCAACATGGCGGGGCCCGTACGCCGTCGTGACAAGCAAAGGAGAGAGGCTGTTTCTGGCAAACGGCCCCAGGATCAAAATGAGCCAGGGCGACAGCATATTACTGAAGAGCAAGTGTGTCACATCCGTAATCAGCTTCCTGCTTCCGATCGGCTTCTGGAAAAGTATGAATATCAGCACAAGCTGCGTCGCCGATATCAATCGGAAGAAGAGGAGTACGAGTACCGCACAGGGAGGACGCTGGGAAGGCGCCAGGCTGTACGCGACCACTGGCATTGCCCATTCTTCAGGTACTGCTGGAATTCTGACATGAGCCGATTGCCCACTATAGATGATTGTCTGGAATGCAGGCCTCGGACATGCCAGTCAGATGATACTTCGGTGTTTCGACGCTTGGGGCCCAAAGTGCGTCACAATGAACATGTTGAGCGGTCGACCAGGGGTGATTCTGAGCCAGAAGAAGAAGACAGGTACCATCGCCCACGGTGGTGTCCTGACAGGCTTAATCGCTCGCAGAAGCGCAGAGTGCAGCGCTTGCGCAATCTAGAAGAAGCAGAAGCAAATTACCTTGACGTGCTGAGGAAGGTGTGTCTGGATCTCGCGGAACAAGTCAAGCACCTGCGAAGGGTGGAAAGGCGCCCTCCAAGAAAAGAGTGGCGCCCCAAGCAGGCAAAAGCCGATGAGAAGCCATCGGCTGATGTGAACATGGTGTTCGTGCTCCCATCAGAGTTCCGGGCACCCCAACCGGAGGATTTACCTGTTGCACAGTTGGATCTTGGCCCCCAGCCGATCATCTTTGAGAAGCCAAAGGAAAAAAGCTACAAACATCTGAAGGGGCTGTATCTCAAAGGCTTCATCAACGGTAAACCCGTCAACAGGATGCTGGTTGACACCGGTGCTGCAGTCAACCTGATGCCATATTCAATGCTACGCCGGTTGGGGCGTTCTTCTGCCGACCTAATTAAGACCAATGTGATGCTCAATGACTTCAACGGACAACCATCAGAGGCAATGGGGGTTCTTAATGTGGAGCTGACAGTGGGTCGCAAGACGATCCCGACTTCGTTCTTCATCGTCAACAGCAAGAGTACATACACGGTACTGCTTGGGAGGGATTGGATTCACGCCAACTGTTGTATCCCTTCCACAATGCATCAGTATCTAGTCCAATGGGATGGCGATGAAGTTGAAGTCATCCCTGCGGATGATTCCAGCAAAGTCTCGCTTGCAGATATGAAAGCTTGGGACGCAGAAGGACAAGAGCCGATCTGAGGGATCGCCTTGGAAGATTGTGATCGGATCGAAGCGACAAAAAACGGACTGAGGCTGGTCTTATCCACTGGCCTCACAGAGTAGACACATCCTGGCATGCTACGGGGTGTAATAGGGTAGGAGAGGCCGGTCCCAGCGACCGGCCCCAAAAAATAGAAAAATCATATTTGGGGTCGGAATTGTCACATCATGTATGTACGATGGCCTGCTCTGGCAGTTGGCCACTCATCGACTATTTGGTTTCGAATGATGATGAAAGTATAGAAGCGGCCAGCCCGTGCGGTTGGCCAAATAATTTTTCTTGTCATCTCCCTGTGTTTGCCGCTGATCTTGTGGATAATGAGGACTCGCCTGCGTTCGCAGCTGGTTTTTCAGATGATGGCAAGCTGGGATACGGGTTCACGTCAGCTGATGATTTGGAAGAGGTTGACATCGGTCTTGGGGATAAGCCACGGCCGACATTTATCAACAAAAAGTTGGATCCGGTCTTACGTGAGGAGATGATCTCACTGCTGAAAGAGTACCGGGATTGTTTCGCGTGGGATTACACTGAGATGCCCGGTCTAGACAGAAGCATCGTCGAGCATCGGCTCCCGCTCAAGAAAGGGTTTCGGCCGTTTCAGCAACGAGCACGTCAGATGAAGGCCGAAGTCCTAGAAGAAGTCAAGAAAGAGGTGGAGAAGATGTTGGATGCTGGGTTCATCAGGCCGTGCTGGTATGCAGAATGGATCTCCAGCGTGGTACCGGTACAAAAGAAGGATGGCCAATGGCGTGTCTGCGTCGATTTTAGAAATCTCAACAGAGCAACACCAAAAGACGAATACCCGATGCCTGTTGCGGAGACATTGATCAACGCAGCTGTCGGCCACAAAATGATGAGTTTTATGGACGGTAATGCCGGATACAACTAGATCTTCATGGCCCCAGAAGACGTGAACAAGACCGCGTTCAGAGTACCAGGCACGGTCGGCTTGTTCGAGTACTTGGTTATGACCTTTGGACTGAAAAATGCCGGTGCAACGTACCAACGTGCCATGAATTACATTTTTCATGATCTCATCGGCAAGCTGGTAGAAATTTATATTGACGATGTTGTGGTCAAGTCCAAATCAGCTGGGGGCATCTAGAAGATCTGCGTCAATTTTTGGAGCGGACTTGAAGGTTTGGGCTCAAAATGAACCCAAAGAAGTGTGCCTTTGGCGTGTCGGCCGGTCAATTTCTGGGATTCCTGGTGCATGAACGAGGAATCGAGATCGGCCTGAAGAGTCAAGAAGGTGTGAGGACGATGAAGCCACCAACTACAAAGAAAGAGTTGCAAAAGCTCATCGGTAAAATTAACTTTGTCAGACGATTTATTTCTAATCTGTCTGGGCGCATCGAACCGTTCATGGGTTTAGTGAAGATCAAATCCGATGATAAGTTTCGCTGGGGGGCAGAACAGCAGCAAGCTTTCGATGAAATTAAAGAATATTTATCAAAGCCTCCAGTGTTGGTTCCTCCTCAGCAAGATAGGCCGTTCTACGTGTAGCTATCTGTGGGTGACACTTCCATTGCTTCAGTGTTGATCTAGAAGCACGACGGCCAGGAGAGGGTGGTTTTCTACCTCAGCAGGCGCATGTTAGACGCCGAGACCATGTACCCTGAAATCGAGAAGCTTTGCCTTTGCTTATTCTTTACGTGTACAAAGCTTCGTCATATTTTGCTCTCGGCGGAAACAATTGTCATATGCAAATCGGATGTCATAAAGCATATGTTGTCGGCTCCTGTCCTGAAAGGCCGGCTTGGAAAATGGATGTTTGCAATGTCATAGTTCGATATTCGGTACCAGCCTGCAAAAGCAGTCAAAGGACAGGCACTGGCGAATCTTGTCGCAGACAGGGTCAGCACTGATATTGCTGCACTGTTTATTCGTGCTTGGGCTATGTTTTTCGACGAATCGGCTTGTGATGATGGATGCGGTGTGGGAATTCTATTGGTGTCACCTCAAGGGACGACTTACTCTTTTTCCATCAGGATGACTGCCCCATGCACCAATAATTTGGTGGAATATGAAGCCGTTCGCAAAGGGATGGAACTACTCCTCGAAGCTGGTGCAGAAGCGGTGGAAATATTCGGAGATTCCAAGCTGGTGATTTCTCAGCTCACGGAAGAATATAGATGTGAGAGCGAGGCTCTTTTTCCGATATGGATGCAGTGCCGTGAGTTGATGTCACGATTCAGGTACATGAATTTCCACTGGATACGAAGAACTCTGAACAATGAAGCTAATGATTTAGCACAGATGGCTTCTGGGTACAAAGAAACAGCCGATGAAGTCGATGTAGAGGTTCAGTTTCTAGAACCCGGAGACTGGAGAGCCGATATCTTCAATTACTTGAAGGATTCGGCTCGGGGGGCACCCAGAAGGATAAGACTCAAGGCCATGAAGTATGTTATGATAGGAGATGATATGTTCTACAGGACATTGGAAGGACTACTGCTTAAATGTCTGGGACCTCCAGAGTCAAATCGGCTCTTGCATGAGATTCATGAAGGTGCCTGCGGTACTCATCAATCGGCTCATAAGATGAAGTGGCTGATTAGGCGATCGGGTTATTACTGGCCCACTATGCTTGAAGATTGCTTCAAATATTACAAAGGATGTCAGGCATGTCAGAGGTTTGGCAAGATTCAGATCGTGCCGGCATCAGTAATGAATCCTATAATCAAACCGTGGCCATTCAGAGGTTGGGCCATGGATATGATTGGTCAGATCAACTCGTCGTCTAGCAAGGGTCACCAATGGGTCTTAGCTGCTACAGATTATTTCACAAAGTGGGTAGAGGCAGTGCCCATGAGGACAGTAGCGTCAAGAGATGTGATTAGCTTTGTCAAAGAGCACATCATTCACAGATTTGGGATCCCTCAGACCATTACGACCGATGGAGGATCGGTCTTTATATCGGAAGAATTCAGGAAGTTTGCCGATGACATGGGGATTAAGCTGATCAGATCATCTCCATATTATGCCCAGGCTAATGGACAAGCTGAAGCATCCAACCAGAGCCTCATCAAGCTCATAAAGAGAAAGATCGATGAATATCCTAGACGCTGGCATGAGGTGTTGTCAGAAGCTTTGTGGGCATATCGTATTTCATGTCACGGGTCCACAAAAACATCGCCGTACCATTTAGTCTACGGCCAAGACGTTGTGTTACCTTGGGAAATCACGGCCGGGTCAAGGCGTGTCGAGTTTCAGAATGATCTATCTGCTGAACAGTATGCGGCCCTGAGGAACGATAATGTGGAGGATCTGACAGAGCTAAGGATTTGGTCGCTGGAGAAGATCAAGGAAAATAAGGCTAAAGTTGCTCGCGCGTACAACAAGAAGGTCAAGCCAAAGAATTTTCAGGTTGAAGACTTGGTCTGGGAGGCAATATTGCCATTGGGGACTAAAGATAAAAAGTATGGCAAGTGGTCTCCAACTTGGCAGGGGCCGTACAAGGTTGATCAGGTTTTGCCTGGGAATGCATACATGCTCGAGGAATTGGACGGCGTCAAGTTTCCCATTGCTGTCAATGGTCAACACCTCAAGAAGTATTTCCCGAGCATGTGGGAAAGCGAGTAACAAGAGCCGATGAGATCCATTCGGCTGTACTGAGATAGGCCAACACGTTGAGTTGGCTAAGAAGAAATTTTTTTTTGAAGGGCCAACACTTTGAGTTGGCCAGTAAAAAAAGGAAAGAAAGAAAGGCCAACACGTTGAGTTGGCCGACAAAAAAAAATCGAATGAGGGGCCAACACGTTGAGTTGGCTAGTAAAAAATATATATGAGAAGTGAGAATAGCCGATGTGTAACCATCGACTTAAGATGTTTTTAAAACAGTTACAAGTTTCAGGTTAACAGGCAGTAATAATTGTTTCTTGAGCCTATCTACTGGTTCAGGAATTCTTCTATGGCGTGGATGGCTTCTGTGCGGACGGCGTCTGCTCGTGTTATGATTGCTTCGTCATCCTTTTCATCGCCTGTAACTATCTGCCGGCTCAAGGTGCTTATCTCTGCAAACTCTGCTTGTATCTGCTCGGCTATTTCCTGGGTTTCTTGTTCAGAGTTTGCGATGGAAGATTCCTCGGCTTGGATGAGTTTCTTGGTGGTACGAACCTTTTCTTCGAGTTTTGCCAGATCTTTCTTCAGGAGGTCGAGTCGTTTCTTGTTGGCAGACACGTCAGCTTTGGTATCTAGAGTTGCCTTCTTTTGGTTGAGGGCCTTGTACTTTTGAGCAATGTCAGCTTTCAGAGAAGCTTGAGAGCGACGTGCTTCTATTCTTTGTTGTGCTTTGTTCACTTCTACCCGGAAGAATGGAAGATTGCTAGCTGGCCAAAGCTTGATTTGCAGTGGCTCCGAGAGTTGGGATTCTATTTGCTCGAAGATGTTCTTTATTTCACTGGAATCGCCAACTAGAGCAGTGAGTGGAGCAGATAGTAGATCCTTGATGAGATGAAGCTGATGTGCCAAATTAGCCGATTGCTGCAAAGATGGTGTTTTTGCTCCAGGGGCAGTCAGACCCATTGATACCGGGTCAAAGAAAAGCAAACTTGAAATGTCAAAGCCCTGTGGACATATCTGAAGTTAATAGCAAGATGCATTTATGGAGCTATCGGCTGGTTTAGAATTGGTTCTTGTAATATTACCTGTTCTGAACAGGAAGTGATGATCGGCTCTGGTGTAGCTGATCCAGATGGAATGGAGGTGACAACAGAGGCTTTGACTGTGTTAGCCTGTTCGTCATGTACATCCGTCAGAGCATTTGAAGTGTCAGTTTCAAGGATGTCTTCAGTTGCGTCCTGAAAATAGAATTACAGTCAACCATAGTACATGTGTGTGCAATGAAGAAGAAGTTTTAGAAGATGAGTTACCTGGTTGGTGTTGGACTCTGATCGACTCGGGGTAGCTGGTGCTAGTTTCTTGATGACTCGTCTAGTGATCATCTTTCTTTTCTTGGTCAAGACTCGGGGGGCAACGCTTGCAGAAGTTTGTCTTTGTTTGAAAGCCGGCTGAAGTAAGTCTGGCTGAATAGTCATTATCACTTTCTTCATTGATGGTGATCCTTCGCAGAAAAGTACATCAGGAGCAGTTGGAAGAAAGTGGAGTGGCTCCCCGTTGCTGGTCATAGGTTCTGGACCATCTTGTTGCTGCCAACAGGGTGAGCAAGGATTAGTCAAGTAAAGGAATGGATGATCTAGAAAGAGCAAAATGCATAAAATCAGTACCTCTTCCTCGGAGATTACATATTCAGGGTCAATTTGCTGCAGTCGAGGACCTAGAGCTTTTCTGAAAACATGGGTTTTCCACATTCCCCACCATGTGCTAAAATCGATCGATGAAGGATCAAAGGATAGATTGGCTGGTATTGGAATGTGGAGGTCATCGAACATGCTGTAGCATCTTGAGCTGGTGAGACCATCAGGCAGATCGGCTCTGCTCTCCACCAAGTGGTGAATATGGAAGTGGGGAGGGACCTGTCCTAGGCCAGATTGCCGAGCTGCTATGGCTGGTTGGTAAGATTCATAACCTGGCTTGATAATTCTATTAGAGGTGCTGATGCCAACAGGAAGGAAGCCGGGTCGAATCATCAGGGAATATAGATGCCGAGTGCTGTCGTCATCGGCAAAATTATCTAGTCTGAAGGCAGTTGGGTTCTCGAAAGATTCAGATTCAGTAAATGGAAAGTAAAGGGGATTCTCTAGGCCTTTATAGAAGACTCTGAACCAGTTTGCTGCATCTGTTGAATTCAATTTATTGCCAGGAAGGCTAAATAAAGCTTGGCCGTAGCTAGTACATCTAATTGGTTTGCCTCTCTCATCAGGAAAAGAGTTCTTGGTCAGGCCTTGGAAGTTGGGGATATGATGCTGAAAGTACAGTTGTGCCCACAACTGAATAAACCACCAAGGGCCTTCAGTTCTTAGTTTCTTTTGGTTAAGCAAGTTAGATGTCATCAAATGGAGATATCTGTAGGTTTCTCCAAGAAAGAGTTTGCCTAGGCCGATGTGATTGCCATGGACCAGGTGATAGGCCAAGGGAAGATAGTTCTTAGTTGGAGCTAAAGAGGGACCACAGAAGATGAAGTGTTCTAGCCAAAGATTTAAGAAGGCTGTGTGTTCCTTCTCAGTCACTGGACCTTTTGTTTTCATGTGCTGATTCATGTAAGTGCCCCAGTTTGTGCAGTTAACTTTGGATGAAAGTTTAAAGGGGACTTCTGCCATTTTATGGGCAGCTGGATTAGGAGATCCAATATATAGGCCAGTGATCATGGTGACATCTAGCAGAGTGGGAGTCATGGGTCCATGACAAAGAGGAAACAGTTCAGGGCATTAGACCAAAAATAGCCGATGGTTTTCAGAAGGTTTTCATCTTTGTCAAGGGGTGATAGCGATAAACTAAGTGCATCGGCTATGTTCAAATCTTGCCACAAGGGCATATAAGCTTTTGCTACTCTACTGTACCATGTAATCCAGCTCTCAGGAGGGTTGGGCCAGGCTCTTAAGCAGTCGGCCCAAAGGTTCAAATCAATGCTTTGCCTCACGAAAGGGATCCTATTTGCTTCGCTAGAGATTAAATCTATGGGGTTTTCATGAGTTCGTGGGCCAAGACAAAAAGATTTTGGGTTGGAAGGATGCGGCAAAAGGATGTCTGACACCTGAAGTTCAGAAATTCAGAAGTATGCATACGGTGTCAGGTTTCAGGATTTAAAGTTTCAGAGGATTGCTAAGCTCAAGAAAACTAAAAGGATTAGGCCAAATATTACCTTCAGGCCGCAGATTGCCGCATCGTCAATTGCAGAGTTTGTCGTCTGAGCTGTAGAATCTGCCATGGTTCAGATCCGTTGACTCGGGGTTTCGTTGCTGTGGGTTCTGACTCGAATTCCGGGTGCTTGGAGAGTTCTTGCTCGAATTTATAGAGCTGGGTTTTCGAATTATGCTCGGATTCAAGAGTTCGGTTCAAGGTGGAAGTGTTACTCTACTCTTATGCGGGTTGCTTCTAGTTTGAATTCTGTCGGCTCTTGGATATTTATAGAGGCCTGATGCGTTGCCATCGGCTTTTTGGAAAGTAGTCGGACACACATAATTAAAAGAAATTGATTTCATTAGAGGAAAGTTCATTACAAGGAAAGCCGATTGTTACAAAGGAATTAATCCTTCGGCTTTGTGATCCTACCCCTACGATGCTACTACTACTGCTTGTAGGTACCTAGTACCTACGGCGCTTGGGGCTTCGGGCCGGCGCGTGCCTGCTGCCGTCGTCGTCATTGTCGTCATCGTCGCTGCTGAAGGCGCTGCTGCCGCCTTCAGACCCGAAGTCGCTCCAGCCGTCGCCGCCGTCGCTCTTCTCTTCCTCGCTGTCCTCCTCGGAGGACCCGAGGAACCGAAATGGCTTTCCACCCATCGGCTCGTCGTCGTCAGAGGAGGAGTCGATCTCCTCTTCCGAGGAGGAATCGACTCCGTCCGAAGAAGGGTCTTCCTCTTCGCTGCTCTCCGACTCCTCCTAGAACAGGAGCCAGAGGTCTTCTCCTTCAATTGTGGGCTCGTCTTCCTCGGAGACGACCCCGAAGTCGAACTCCTCTGCATCCCAGTGCAGAGGAGCCAGCGCTTCATACGCTACAGTTGGGTCCCACTCCGGCGTTGGCTCTCGACTCTCCGGAATAGAGTCGATGGAAGAAGCAGGGAGGGGGGAAGAAGAAGGAGAAGAGGAGGAGGAAGAGTCTCCAAAGGAGTTGGAGTCGGAGGAGGAAGAGATCGCCATGACTACTGGCGCTGGAGGAGTGGGGTTTTCTGCGCTACTGGTTTTGGGAGGAAGAAGGAGCTCGCTGTGAAGAAGAGCCGATTTGGGGTGAGATTAAATAGTGAAAAGATGGAAGACGGATCGGCAGTTTCACGTTCTACGAGGAGCCAGTTGCAGAAACGTTGCATCTTTCTTGGTGGTTGTAGTGTGTTTAATGAGCATTAACGGGAAGATGAAGCGACGGATTGGTTTTGGAACAATCATTGCCAAAACCAGGGGGCATGTGTTATCGCCGTAAATTAACAGGATTAATTTATGGGCCGAAAGCAAGATGGGCTTAAAGCAGAAGATTGAAGAGGACTTGTAAAACGGCTCCTGCGTGAGCATCTGGGCCACATGGGCCATGTATCTTAGATTCAGTTCAAGATTAGAGATAGAGTCCGATCGGGACAAGATTAGTTTAGATTGTTTCCCAAGTCTCCGGACTATAAATATATACCTTATGTTATTCATGAAAGGAAGAACATCATCACGTCTCGCAATCAACAATCTCGGCGCATCGCCACCCCTAATCTTAGGGTTTCATCCAAGTAAGCGCCATGCTACCCTGATCGCTTCTCGCGATCAGGGCAGCATTGTTCTTGCTTTTACCTTGGTATTACTCGTACTGAAGCGTTTTTTATGGCGAGTAATGGTAGTTATCCTGATGTTCGTAGCATGGCTTTTAGTAGATCTGTTGTGCTTCGTTGCTTATCATCTACGAATATCATGTTGTCTCTGTGCAGTCACGTTTCGATCTTATGCTAGTTCTTGTCGCATAGAATTAGTTGCACAGAGACAACACCCTGCTTCTTTTATATCTAGTAGATCTAATTTGTTATGGTTTGCTCTTATTTTTAAGAGTTGGCATAATATCTATTAGGTTAGGCCTTGCAAACGGGTTGGATGATCCGGTGGCGTCTTAGATTCTTTATCTTAGCCTTAATAGGGATTGTTCCGGGAATCGGCTCTTGCTAATTCTTAGGCCTCTGTTTTGGGTTTTGGTTTAGTTATCTGTTACAATCATTAGGCCCAGTCACGTGTAGGATGTTCCGATCTAACAGTGAAGCTCTTATCGTCCTGGATTAGATTAATTAGATTTAATTGAAGCAGCTTTACAGTTATTTACTTTATTCATCGATATCCGGATGCAAACAGATCCAATCTGACACCGGGACTCGATCGGCTCTTTAAAGCCGATGCAAGAGTCGTCCCGGGGAGCCAACCACGGCTCGGACTTATGTTTCCACGTGTTTGTGTATGCAGGCAAATCATTGCAAGCACGTCCGCACCTTCCTGATCGGGTATAGGTCAAGTGGCACGCCCTGCGTCTTCACAAGCCGCGGCGTGTGCTGGAATTGCGGGCCGTCGACGAGGGAGGAGTGCCTACCAGCGCCCCGGCAACCTCCCGGCTCTTCGTGTTGCCTGTCGCTGCTCGCCAGTGGGTTTCGACCGACAACAATTTCATATACAAATCAACTCGCCAAAATAATTTACACAAAAATATGGTACAATTAGTGATATATGCTCAATTGGAAGTGGGCTCAATTTTCCACCCATATAAACAAATTAAATGAATCCTCTTATGGAGTTTTGTAAACTTTTTAAAATAACTCACAAACTATTACTCAAATGAAAAAGTGCTTGTAACAAAAGTTGTAGATCTCGAAAAACTGAACAAAAATGGTATTTAAAAATTTTTTGTTTGAGGCCAGGAAGAGGAAGAAAAATTGAGTTTTCAAAACTGAATCTTGAACTTTGAATTAATTACGAAAATGCCATTGACCTCTCCTCTCAACGCCGTCCGTACGCCGCCAGGAGGGGGGACGACAAACCCCTCCGGTTTGGGCCGTTTCCACCCCTGTTTCGCTCTAGCTATTCTAGCTGGCCTCGCGGACGAGCGCCACGCACCCTGGGCCAGCTGGCCGCTCGCCACGACACCCCCGGCGCCCTACAGAGTCGCCGCCGTCGCCTGACGCCGCCGGTCGACGCCGTTCGTCGCCTAAACGCCAAACCGGTCTCCCACAGACGACGCGCTGCGCCCCCAGACCACCCTCCTGCATCGCCTATAAAAGGTGTAGACCCCCCTGCGCGCGCCACACACACCGCCACCCACCCCATTGCCGCCGGCGAGCTGTGCTCACCGCGGACCGCCGCCCTCCGTCCTGCATTTGCCAAACCCGCAGCACCACCACCTTCCCAGGCCTCCACTGAAACTCCAGAGCCCGGCCGCCCCTCCCAAACCCCACCGGAGCATCGCCGTCGGCGAGCAGAACCGCCGCCGGCCGCCTCTCTCCGTGGAGTCGCCGCCTCGGACAACCATTCCGCGCTCCAAGCCCACCCGAAGGTAGTACGTGACCTCCTCTCTCTTTTCCCCTGCGGGGCCCCTACCGCCGGCGACTCTCCTCGCCGGAAACACGGCCGCCGCCGCTACTCTGTTCCAGGTCCGCCCAGGGACCTCCACTTAAAGGAAACCAAAGTTTCAGGGGTCTAAGCGAAAAATGTTCATGAACCAAAAACAGCAAACTTTGAAAATGCGTAGAAATTCGTAGGAAAATCAGAAAAATGCAAATCCAAATGTTATGGAATCCTTAGAACAATAACTACAACTTTTGTTACACTTGCATGTTCATATTTTGCTTCTATATTAATCCATGAATAAAGTTAATTTAATAGCTCATATTTGTTCTAGGAGTTGTGCTCCTCAACTATAGGTGATTTTTGCTAGGGTGTGTCTCATACTGTTTCTATCTAGTGTCTGGTAAAAATTTGAACCCTAATGGACATCATTTACTTGCTCAAAGATCCAAGATTCCTAAATCTACTAGTTTTGTTCATGTATTAATGCTGGTAGGAATATGAGTGATCTATGTATAAAACTTTTTTTGTGCATGCATGTCACTAAATCATTATTGTTGTGCAAGTCTGAGAAATTTTAGATCTGATTTACTATATATTGGATTTTATGCTTGTTAAATAGGCTTATTTCATGATAAATAGTTCCTATGCTTAGAACATTTTGTGATTATTTGAGGAACTCTACTTTGGTCATATATGCATGTCTGTAAAATTTGAGCTTCAGTTGATGAGTAGAACTGTAGATGTAAATCATGCATGTTATACCATGTCTAGTTTTGTTATTTTTGTTCTGGATAAAATATAGCATGTATGATCATGATTTTTGGATCCATGTCTATTATGTATGACTAGATGTTGTATAAAAAATTTGACATACTATACTGGTCGTTTTATTTTTTTGAATCTTTATACAAGCTCATGCATAGGTTTATTCATAAGTAAATGTATTGCTGGATTTAATGCTTTATATTTTTACTGAATCATGTTTAGATAGAAACTAAGCTCTAATACCAGCTGTGGCGGAACCACCCAATTCAAGTGGATCCGAGTGCGATAACCATTGTTGCTAGGCAACGCTGATCCAACTCGCACTCTAACCGTTGTTTTCTCAAGTAAAGTCCCGATTAAAGCCACACTAACCGGATACTAATAAACAAGCAACTCACACGAAGGCAAGCCCAGAGAGTACAACACAGAACATTTCATACAACTTAGAGATATGCAGTGGAATTTAAATTTATTACAAACCAGTGCGGCAAAGTAAAGTACTACAGAAGTCTTAACTAATACAGTTCATGAGAGTTCATTATTCAGCGGAAGAGTAAAAGTACGACGACTAGCGATATGTATCAAAAACTACAATGAAGCCCGTATGTGACATCACTCGGCAAGAGGGGTATCAGCACGTGCTGAGGGTCCGTCCCACCATCTGAAATATATGAGTTCGAGCATTAGCAATATGATTCATATAGCTTTCAAGATGCAATGAATAAATATGCAACACAATGGAACTCAACAAATATTGTGTACATAGTTTGTGCAGCGTCAGTGGTTACAGAAAAATTCGTAACTTTTGTTCTATCCGGCGAAACTCTTTGAAATTTTGACAGGAACTAGATAATTTCACGTGCTACAACTTTGGCATTCAACTCGAAGTCTGATTCAGTGGTTAAGATGGTCGAAAAATTCAGTTTCCACCTCTCTGGAATTCCAGTTTTACAGAAAACAGAGCGGCGGTATCTTGACCATAACTTTGGCTACACAAGTCGGGTAAGTCTAAAATTTTACAGCAGATAGATCATATCATTTGGAACAACTTTGGTATTCATCACATGGCCCAGAATTACAGGTAAACATAGATAAAAATTCGAGCAAGCTCCTGCAACCATTCAGTTCACTGCTGAGATATATTTGAGACGACAGTTGGAGAGCGTGAGGCATGATTGGCCTCCTTGAGGAGCAGATTGGAGCTCTCACCTTGCAGCTCAACAATGCTCATGAGCAGCTCCACTTTCAGCAGGCTCAACAGGACGCCCTTCACGCCCCACCAGACGTGATGGACGTGGACAGTGAGGAAGAGCCTGAGGAGATAGAGGGAGTCTCAGACTTGGACTTCGAGGCTGCAGCACCTCAGCCGGCACAGATGGGAGCTCACTCCCCGGTTGCTAGCGAGGCGTCCGTCAACAACCTCGACGACTTCTAGATGTGACGGCAGTTAGACTTTTGACTATACTCCTCTTAGTGTAGCCTAGAATTTTGGAATGTTGACGTAGGCTAACTTAGAGTTGAGATCCCCTTGATGTTAGAATAACTTGGTAGCAAGGAGAATTAGTTAAGTAGACTAGTGTTGGAACCTTGATGGTTGTAAATATATCTCGGCAGTGAACTGAATGGTTGCAGGAACTTGCTCGAATTTTTATCTATGTTTACCTCCAATTATGGGCCATGTGATGAATACCAAAGTTGTTCCAAATGATATGATCTATCTACTCGTAAAATTTCAGACTTATCCGACTTGTGTTGCTAAAGTTATGGTAAAGATACCGCCGCTCTGTTTTCTGAAAAACTGGAATTCCATAGAGGTGGAAACTGAATTTTTCGACCATCTTAACCACCGAATCAGACTTCGAGTTGAATACCAAAGTTGTAGTACGTGAAATTATCTAGTTTCTGTCAAAATTTCAAATAGTTTCGCTGGATAGAACAAAAGTTACGAATTTTTTCGTAACCGCTGTTGCTGCACAAACTGTGTACACAACATTTGTTGAGTTCTATTGTGTTGCATATTTGTTAATTGCATCTTGGAAGCTATATGAATCATATTGCTAATGCTCGAACTCATATATTTCAGATGGTGGGACGGTCCCTCAGCGCGTGCTGATACCCCTCCTGCCAAGTGATGTCACATACGGGCTTCATTGTGGCATTTTATACATATCGCTAGTCGTCGTACTTTTACTCTTCCGCTGTAATGAACTCTGATGAACTGTATTAGTTAAGACTTCTATAGTACTTTATTTTGTTGCACTGGTTTGTAATAAATTTAAATTCCGCTGCATATCTCTGAGTTATATGAAATGTTCTGTATTGTACTCTCTGGGCTCGCCTTCGTGTGAGTTGCTTGTTTGTTACGATCCGGTTAGTGTGGCTTTAATTGGGACTTTACCCGAGGAATCACGGTTAGAGTGCGAGTTGGATCAGCGTTGCCTAGCAACAATGGTTATCGCACTCGGACCCACTTGAATTGGGTGTTTCCGCCACAGTTCGGGCGGAGGGTGGCCGGAGAAGGGGGCGCGGTGTGTAGGGCCAGTCGGCGGCCATGGCGGGTGGCGGCGGCGACTGTGCTCGTGGCCGCTGCTGGGTACGAGGAGGCGCGGAGCACGCGACAGGAGGTAGGCCCACCACGTCGGCGGATAGCGAACGCCCGCTACGTCCGCTCGGAGTAGCGGACCGGCGGCCACCTGCTTCCTTATAGGAAGCCATAGCGTGCCCCGGTGCAGTGGTTTGTTTCGCTATACCGTCCTGCAGGGAGGGATAACAGACGCCAAACAGTCTTATCCATTCAACATTAGTTGAGAGGTTGGAGGCTAACCCATGCATCCACACCCCTATTTTTTCTTTTCTTTTCTTTTCTTTTTTAACCAAGGTGCATTGTCAAAGCTGGAAGCCACCAAATTCAGCTGATGCTAACTACCCTTGTGTCATGGGTAACAATAAAAGCTAATGTTGCTCTGCTGCATCTATCCATGCGCTTGTAACTGTCGCAGGGGTGGTTAACAAGCTGTTGGGAATGCATTTATGGTAGATGCTGGTTTTGAGCTACAAAATCTGGTATCAGGTACATGAGCAAACAAGAAACGGTCTAGGAAGGGAAGAGAAGAACTGTGCATTGTTATACGTAGTCTTTACCTCGCAAAAAAAATGTACTAGTCGTTAAATTTGCTCACAATTTGATCGATGCTTCAAAAATCAATTCATCTCCAAAATGCCTTCAAGACTTTTTAAGGTTGGTCTCAAACAAAGAAAAGCCCCCCCCCCCCCCCCCCCAAGGTTCGTAGTCCATTGTGTTTCAGTGTTTTTTTCTAAAAAAAATTGCCGTCTAAACTAGTCCTGCCGTCGAGTAACTAGAAGATGGACACTGGGTTTCTCCAGAAAACGAAAAGGCTTTGCAGAAGCCGTTATGTTTCTGTGAAAGCAACAATGTGAAACGTGGCTCACCAACACTTGGCCGTTTCTTCTACGCACCCGGCGAAACAGACCAGGGAACCGCCAGCGTTGCCCGTTGCCTTTCGTGCAGAGCGACGCAAGCCAAATACGCTCTGACCAGGATGGTGTCCCAAGCAGCACGCGCCCTAGTGATTTTCTACAGAAACTGTTTAACAGGAAGTCAGGAACACACACAGCAGAACTAGATGCAAACTTTTCATCAAGAAATTTAAAGAGAGGTAAAAAAAAATACCGTCCGAGTTTGATGTTTTCTGCACCATTTAAGTTACATCGCTTACTGGGTATTTTACATTCCTGCTTCATCTGGTCTTAACTTCAGCTTTATCAATACAATAGTGGTCTGTTTCAACAGTGGTAGTTTCCTTGCACGATTATGTGCTCTACACGAGATCGTTAAAGGTCACTTAATTACTCTCTTTTTCTAGTCGCAGGCCACATCCCATCCCAAACCATGAGCTGATCATCTCCTAACCCCTAACAATATTTTTCTTAAAGATGCTGACACTAGAAGAACAATAAAATGAATGGATGCAGTTGGACGCAACGTTCTCTCCCAACAGTTGAAAAGTGCCTCTCGCACAACCATTTCTCATTTCTCACCCACCAACTAATCCCTGCAAAGAATTATATCCCCCAGAAAGACCCTCTCTACCTCTCACCTTCTCTCTCTATCCCATTCTTTATCTCTCTAGCGCTGCTTATATATATACACTTGATGCTGTAACCCCAGGTCTTGGAACTTGGAACCAGCAGAAGCCAAAGCTCCGAGAGCATTAGAGCAAGATGTTCGAGAGGGAGCGGCGGATGCCGGAGGAAGGCGGTAGGGGTGCGTTGAAGGTGGAGCAAGATGAGCAGCCAGTCCACAGCCAGGTGAGGAGGATCAAGCAGGACGAGGAGGCCAGGGAGCTGCTCCTGAGGCTCCAGCTGCTGGAGATTAGGCCGGCCAGCGGCTTCCGTGAGCCGGCGGCGGGGCGGCAGGCCTCGCCGTCGCCCCTCCGCCGTGCCGGCAGGCAGGCTATCTCGGTGGGGGACTGATCAGTGATCGAGCCTCTCTCCATTTCCTGGGCCTGCTTCAGCTCGAGCAGAGCGCTGTGATTTGTAAATAGGTAGGGAGGTGTAGTAGGCTAGTAGCTGTATGTAGTAGAATACTCGGGCTGCTTGTAAATAAAGATATGATTGCCGTTTCAGTTGGCTTCTTGACTGGTTTTTTTGGTTTTGCCCGTCAGATGTTCTTGCTGGTTTGATGAGTCACCATTAGTCCACGAAACTAAATAAGAAAGAAAAAATGAGACCACGTGATGATGGCGGCACGGCAGGTTTATGAAAGATGCATTAGGCTAACCTCGACGACGCATTAACAAGAGTGCGTCAACATCAGAGCAGACACAACGCTGAGCAACTGCACCATGAATAGCAGGATTAACACACACCGACGTGAATGAAAGAACATCCCAGGGCGGGATCGGGTATAGCATGGCGATCCTTCTAGGCAGTTTGTCAACACATCTCTAGATTGACATTGCAGCATTCATGATAATCTCCAAAGCAACCGGTAAGCAAAATAAACACATTAGGTTGCGAGTTTCAAGGCAAATCATTAGATACTAGACACTAGGGTGGTTTTTCATTCGAGATCACTACGGGCAAGGGGAATAGTTTCCTCAAACCAAAGGAGACAGATGCAATATGCTCCCAGAAAATAATACGGCACAAACGGCTACACCACGATCTTGCAGCCGAGACATGAAAGGGAGCACCATCCTTGCAATCAATCGGTTTTCATGGCCTCGGCGTGGTAGCTTTCCAGGTCTTTATCCAGCTCATCTGCAGTCTTCTCAGGCTTCCTCCCTCTGCCACGGCCCTGGAATTGGCCGCGGCCCCTGCCCCGGCTCTGGAACTGGGCACGGCCCCTGCCACGGGCCTGGAACTGGGCACGGCCTCGACCAGCTTGGAAACCACCACGGTTGTTAAACCTGTTGCTCGGATTACTGCAGAATACCAAAATGTAAGGTCAGAGATTGGCAAAAGATCATATAACAACTTTTTCCTCCTTTTTCGAAAGATGTTTTTCTGAGTTCATTCAGCCATAGAAACACGTGAACAACTTAAGCACCCTTCTTTCTTCTGTGTTTCATATACCCACGTCCACAAGTCAACATGCAAAAATTGTCCTAAGGCCAAAAAATGGTGCTTCATTTTTCAAATTTTAATAGAATCCAAGTGTCACCAATACATCCGAACTGGGCAAAATGTGTATTCTTTCCATAAGAAACAAGAGAATTGATCGCTGCTGTTAGCGACTTGCAACCAGCAGATTGAAAATTGGTTTGTAGATAGTACATAGTTAAGTGTAAATTTTCCAAATTTAAGTGCCCAAAAACTAAAACTCAACCATCCAATTGCTACAGTGCATATAATGGCATAATGAGCTAATGAACAGCAAGAGATTAACTGCCAAGAAAAATAAAGAGGCAACATTTTCTATACTTGCTACCTAAAGTTAAATATGACAAATTGCATAATTAAAAGGCATTCCTGGAAGAAGCTTTACCTTAAAGGTCTACTGCTTGAACCTCTGCCACGTTGACTAAACTCAGGCCTGAAGTACAAAATAAACCAGTTAAGTGTACAACTCTACAAAACATATGATTGAATTCAAGTTCGTGTTGATCATGCATTCAAAATGAGATGTTAAACTGCTAATGAGAAACATGAGCACATCAGAAATTCACATTCCACAACAACATAAGTACAGGAACTAATAACTAGAACACAATCATAAAGAGCTTATTGTCACAGTTACCTACATGTCATACTGTAAAGGGGAATACTGACAAGGCAGAATGCACTGATCAAATAACAATTTAGTTCAATGATCTGATATCTGAGACAAACTTATTATAGAAGTTCCAGGTCAAACAGGGCCGAATGAAGAATATCTCACAGTAAAGGAGTGCTGTCAACCAGATCTCGTAACCAATAGTTAAACTAGTTTCAAATTAATAATCTAGATGGGGTTTGCTTGGCTTTGATAAAGACAAGGATTCAGAACAGTTGTCAGACAGGCAAGGATGTTGTTAGACAAGTAAAATATCCAAAGCTCAAAAAAAAAAGAGATTGTTTAGTACAGAAACACCAGACTACAGATAAAATGAAAAACATGCATGATAATTGATAAGTGAAACATTAAAAGTATTTCTTACGTCATAACAACTGTTCTTGTAGCTCTGCCATTAGATGCCCCAACAACATTTATACGAGGTGTCATAGGCAAGCCTAAGTCACTTCCAATGACTTCTATCTTCATAGCTTTACCATCAAGTAGAACATTATTATAACGTTTTAGTGCAGCGATTGCATCACTCCGCCGTGTAAACACCACCTCTGCAGTGCCCTTTAGAAATTAAAAAAAAATACATATTAATAATTCATTCAAAAAATAAACATAGCGATAAAAATGTCCTAGTCACCAGAGAAGGTAAACTTGAAATATAACATGGCCATGCAGTGTTTCATCAAAAGAGCGTAAAACACCACAATATAATCAACAATAACCACGTAAATTTCTTTGGCTCTTTCTTATTCTGATTTAGATTTAGATATTATTAGGTTGGAAGGCCAAAATAACAGTTAAACTAAGTTTATATTATTGGCTATTGCAGATAGCCTTCTAGAGTTTACACTTCACACCGTCCACTTGAATGCTTTATTGGATGGCAAGGTCCAGATTTGACTACATGTGTTAGCGATATATTTCTAAATCAATTGTTCTCTCGTACCACTCTTTTTTAATCATCATGATCACAATTCACAAATGCCAGATACAATTGTTTGTGTAGCTCTTATCTTGATTTTTTTAAAAAAAATGACAATTAACATGTGAATACATTCATCTACAGCTATAAGAGAAGCAAAGTTACTGATGATACATACAGAAACTATTTCACTGACCTTATAAGCAAGCCAATATAAAAATGATGTGTTTCTTTTCGATAAAAGTACATTAAATGACCTAATCTGATAGAGCACAAATTAAAGAAACGACAAAATCATAGGGTTTACATATAACATCCAGCTGGATGGTGCCCACAAAACGACAAGTATCTTAAAGGCTCTGTTAAATATTACATTAAGTAAAGATGGAACAGGAGAAGTACGAACATTAGGGTGGCCATAACCATCGTAGTGAACAGCAAAGCGTTTCAAATGACCAACTTCTGAAAACAGCTCCTGCAAGACAATTTAAAATAAAATTTTAGTATAACAGTTGTGTGTCAGATGACAAAATGTAAAGATAAAAATCCAGACCACCTAATTGTTTGAACATACCTTTATATCCTCATTAGAAACCCTATAATCCAAGTTTGAAATGTACAATTTTGTACCAGTTTCTATTCCACTAGCCGCCATACTATCACTAAATAGATCAGGTCTCCAAGTCATGTCTTTGGTTCTGCTAAATGACTGAAAAATGCCAAACATCCAGCATGTGAGGGAACAAGTCATTATAAAAGAATATCTCCTCAAACTGTTTCATCATGCCAACTATCAGGAACCACATTGTTTATCATCGATCTTTCAAGGAGAGTGGCAATAATTAACTGAGAAATAGCAAAACTATGTAGTACTGCATTAACAGCTGAGAGGGAAAGAGAGCCACCAATATCAAAGCCCAGGAGACAAATTGCTAGAGCATTTGCTCTGGAGGCAGACTAGAAGAACTTCAGTGGGAGTACGGAACACAATCCAAAGTTGCCAGATAAAAGCCACACTGAATTTCCATATATAGAAAGAGGATGGATGGAGTCCGCCCTTCAGCGCTTCATGGTTTATACACATTGAACCGAAAGAAATCCACAAGCTTTCCTTTCCTTTTCTTTTATTTCTTTCAACATGTTTGAAGAAAAAGGAGGTGTTCCAACAATATTTCCATTAGAGATGACCGCTGGTTACTTCTGCCCCTCCATAAACGCAAGCTTATGCTCTACCCGCATGATTTCTTGTTAGACAAATACCAAAGTTATGTCTGCCCCTCCAGGCCTCCAAATAATGAAGTGATGCTCTAACCAATGGAGGTCACATTAGTGACAGCATCACAGTTACTCCTGCCCCCTCCATATAACGAAAGCATACAGATGCTCTCCTCATTCAGTTTTCTACTTTATTCAGGAACCGGACCATGAACAAATAACATAGTGACAGTTTTGGCCTTGCCTTAGCAATAGTGCGTGCAGATGGTCGGGAGATAACACCAAGAGGACCTCGAGGAGGCAGTCCTGATCTTCCACGCAGGGCATAGCCACCTCGCCCACCACTTCCTTGGATACGGCCACTACCCCTATCTCCACCCCTTCTTGCATAATATGACATATTTAAATTGTTCAATGAACAACCAAGTGGCAAACTCCAATAGTGCAATTGCAACCTGCAGTGAAGATGATAACTTTTAGAGATTGTAGAGGGGAGATGAAGATAGCTCCAAGATCTGAACACGCAAGAAATGAAACAGACATGTAAGTTGGACTTGAAGATCCCAAGTCTAGTGAAACCAAATCATTAGCACGAACCTAGTCGACTCCAGAGCACAATGATATTGGTATAAATATAAGATAGAACAAAACTAGATTGACAGCAATAATAAAAAGGTAAGGGTATTATAATAAATATCTAACTGGCATAGATTCAGAAGAAACAAGTTACGAATTCTGCATAAGGGTTGACGAATTGAGAGAAACAGACTTGAGGACTATTATTGAAGTCCTAAAGCACTCTCAGTTCCTCAGCGAAGGGGTGGAGATACATTTTTTCAGAACAAATATATCCCTTGCCCAATTTCCACCCCTCAAAATAAACAAGAGCAGGTTCCCCACACCCGGTCAATCCAACAAAGGAACTAGCCTATCGCCTCACCAACCCTTATCACTCCCGTCCGCATCGAATACCAACACTAGAAATTCCTCAATCTACATCCGAAACCCTCAACGGAAGGAGGCAGCGCGGGGGCGCGCAGCCCACACAAGGCGCCGAAGAAGAAACCAAAATAGGCCGCGAGCCTCTACAACCCTAAATCCGCACTCAGCCCAACATCTGCGATCTATCCAGCCGGAACCAACCACCGCCGGACCGACCGGATCGCCGGGGAAGAGATCAACACGAAGGGACCGCGGGCCAAGGGGTCGGAACTTACTCTTGCGGCGCGCGGGGGGGGTCGGCGATTGGGTGGAGGGTACGCCGCTTCAGGCTCTCCCGACCTTGGTGTCTCCCCGAGACTTCGCCCGCCGATGCCGCCGGATGCGTTTGGGAGGGAGGGAGGGAGGAGGGGGGAGGCGCCGCGCGGCCGGAATCAAAACCCTAGCTCTCGTTCCGTCCTCTGCTGGATTTCTTCTGCTCGGGAAGATGGGAGGGGAGCGAATAAACCGGGTTGAGGGGTAGCCGGCTCAGGGGGGAGGAGAGGTCGTCGCTCGCGTTCGTGCTCGGGGTGGTGTGGTCTCGGTGTAGGGTGGGGTGGGGGGAGCGATCCTGGCCGTGGGAATATGCTCCGCGCGCGGTTGTTTTCGGGGGTGGGGTCCGGAATCGACGGTCTGGATTGGTTTGATGCGCGGAGAGGTTTATGGCTGGAGCGTTTTTTTCTTTCCTTTCCGTCTTTCCCCAAACGGCCGGGCCGAATCAACGGCAGAAGCAATGTGTAGGCGTGTAGCACGTATGAGGATCTCGTTTTCTATTTCAGTTTGTGGCAAATCGAACCCCTTGAAAACTAATCAGCCAAATCAAAGAGTTTCTTTTTCTTTGCAAAACAAATCTCGTTTTCTATTTCAGTTTGTGGCAAATCCAACCTCTTGAAAACTAATAAGCCAAATCAAAGAGTTTCTTTTTCTTTGCAAGACAAATCAAAGAGTTGATCTATGCCATAACAAACCTCCGGCATAAAAATACTATCCGATTGTGGATCGTGTAAGATAAATAGCATAAACGCTTTATCATTGTGTTAGGTTAATTAGCAATAGCATTGTCACTTCTTTTAGCATAATAAAATGTGTTGGATGCTAACAAAAGGGCATCGAACTATGCGGTTTGTATCCACTGGAATATTGTACCTTTAATCATCTTCATTCCACTAATTGTTCTAATCACATACGGACTATATATATATCATTATCAACTTCTATAGTAGGCAGGAGGAAATTCGCCTCGCATATTTCAATCTCGAAAATGAACTCTTTAACTCTCAAACATAGTCCATTAGTAGCCAACATCATGGTCGGGGGTCTAAAGTTAGGTATTACAAGTTAGGTATTACAAGTTAGCCAACATCATTAGTGCTCCCAGTCCTAGCACGATGAGCCAGCCGGTCGTCCGGGTCCGGGCACTCCGCTCCAGATCTCGCACGTTTCCAGATGGCGCGAACTCGACGGCGGATGCAATGCATCACATGCCGCAATTCCGCTGCTCGCTTTAGGGCCTGTTTGTCTTCGCTCACGAGGAACCCGCGACTGGGCCTCGCGGCGATGCAGAGAATCGAGATTGTGGCTGCGATTTCCGATTCTTGATTTTCAGTACAAACTCTGCCCGCCAACTGAAGCCGCGACGTAGATAATCGACCGTATCGCAAGGCGTTTGGCGGGATTTTTTCGCTTCTCGCGTTCTCTCGCCGGAAAAGCAGCTTATAATCGTATCCAAACAGGCCCTTAGCCCGGCCGCGGCCGACCGGGTCGCTGGCGGCCGGCCTAGCGGCGGTGCTGCGCCGTCCACATCGACCTTACCTTATCGGCCGATGGTGCTGTCAGCTTTTATGAAAACCATATAATCTGATAACAAAACTAGGGGCGCGCATTTGAGATAAGGAGGATGCCATCGTTTTAGTTGAACACCATATAGGTGATTAGATGTGTCCATAACAAAATCCTATGGCTAAGTTTAATTCTGATATGATCTTGAGACTAAAGCCCCATTTGTTGAGAAGAATTGTTCGGGAGAGAAGAATTATTCGAGACAGATGGTCATATATCTTTTTTAAGGGGGAGAAAAGGAGCCTCCCCATCTAGGGTCATCCAGTCAAGTAGACCTGATCACATGCTGCCCCGACTCGATTCGACTTAGAAAATATGTTGGCCGGGCTTGGGTGGTCAGGCTAAGATTTGCAGTATGCTATAAAAATCAAGGGGGCCAAGGGTCGATTTATTAATCGAAATTTAGAAAAAAAATCTGACTCAATTCAAAAAATGTACACAAAATGAACTTTAACCTAACCCGGCCCTGAATACATGTCGGGTCGTGTTCATACTTCGGATCAAAGAAAAAATCTTGGTATTTTTTGACTCAATCCGATAAATGATCACGTGTATCCTCAAGTAGTCGCAGAGCTAAGAATTCAGCCTAGAGGGCGAGACAAGCAATGAACAATCTCAGAACCAGAATTGCATCATGGTAATATTAATTTTTCTTTTAGCTCATTTTTTCTCGAAGAACATGAGTAGCTTATTTTTTTTCAAACACTCATCCTTGGTACAAAGTAAAAGACAATGACTTCTCAATTATTTTGATTTTTCAGGAGGAACAAAAATTTATTTTCCTTCTTTGAGCTATCTTACCTCCGGCTGATGTAATATATTAAATTCTGTTGGATGTGAGTCGGAAACATTTTATTTAGTATATGGCTATAAACTCTATTGGGATTAGATACTCTTAAGACTTGAGTATAAATGTAACCTTGCATCAAAAAACAATAATTACTAATTTACTATTAGTTTATATGATGATATGTGCGACCAACTCAAAAAACAAATTGTAGTAGTAGCACCTGAATGTTTGTATAATCCATAGGGCCATGGCCCCTACTAGCCCCTTCCCCCCACCATTGTCCTTAAGCTCCTTTTGTATTTTCTGTTGGAAAAAATATGAGATGGAACCATGGAATTTTGAGGGAAGAAGAAATTGAATGAGAGGGGGTAGGAGGTGAAAGAAGACGCACAGTGTGGTTCGCAAGAAGAGTGAGAGAGCAACCAAATCACTACACCACATCTTCCAAATGAAGATGGACAGACCGTCGGTGTAGAAAGGTATATGGCTCGAACGATTGGTTTCTAGAGCTACAGATAGGATCCAACCCAATGTAAAAAGGTGGCATGTGCTCATGGTTAAATATGGGACAAATTTAGAGGTGCCAAGAGGGGCTTAAGCCCCCCCACCCCAATCAAATGTAAGCCCATGTGAGGCCCTCTTAAACCCTTCTTACTTTTTACGTAAATAATATAAGATGGACCAATTAATTTTTTACAGGCTGAAGAAGGAAGTTGGGTCCTCATCCCCATTTCAACTTCTATTTTGTGTCTATGGAGAGGAAGTTGTATCAACAGCCATAGCATCATCTCCACTAATACACCATGTGTAGTTTAAATAGTCCTTTGTGGACGAGTAGATATGATTGAGAGGTATAGTAAATGCATAGTTAAATATTGGAGAGTTTGAAAGAGGGCGGGTGATGAATATGTTATGAGCTAAATCCATAATTGCTTCTAATCATAGTGTAAAATTTACAGAAATATAGAAAAAAGTGAAATTCACAGACGGTTTTCAAAACTTCCACAACATCCTACAAATGTATCTTTAAACATTATAGATGCGCGCGCACACACACACTAACCTCAAGTTTCAAAAACATTAAAGAAGACGGATTTCAAATGCATCTTTGTCCATATCTTTTTTGGTGTAAGTGAATTTAGACTTGAGGTATTGCATGTGCATGGAAAATAGATGCATCTACACTTATTCAGCGTTTCTTTTTTTTTCTTCCAAACATTTGGTATGTGTTGAACGAAATTCCGCTCTTTTTCTTATCATGTCATTTTCACAAAAGAGATGCCCATGAAGCATCCGTTACATAGTAACATAACACATGCGCTACTGTGCCTTAGATTGTTCTTTGCCCCCTCCCCACCCCGGGACATGGTTGAGGAGGATGAATTTGCCACAAAAGTTAACGCAGGTTGTAGGTGCACATATTGACGTATGCATCCAACGGTGAGAAACCAAGGCACTGTCCGCGCCGGCGCCGTACAAAAAAATCCAGAGCATCACGGCATCTCGGTTCCCAGTTCCCAGTTCCGAGTTCCGACTCGGGCACCCCTGCTGCGTCAATTCCTTCCTTCTCCCTCCCAAGGCAACCGCCCCGAGTTCAAAAAAAAAAGGCAACCGCCCCGACCACTCAAATGCTGCCGACAACCGCCACGGCCTCCGCGCCGGCGCCGCCTCCTCCTCGGGCTCGGGCGAGCCGCATGCGGCTGCGCGAGCTGCTGGCGTGCGCGCGCGCGTGCCGCGGCCTCCGCGACGCCGTCGCGGGGGGACCCGCTCCTCGCGCTGGCGGACAGGGCGGGCGGGAGGCTCCGCTCGCTCCACCTCCTCGGGTTCCCCCGCGTCTCCGACGCCGGCCTGCTCCGCGTCGTCCAGCGCAATCCCGGCGTCACCGAGGTACTTCGATGCTCCCACCACCTCCTCCCCGTGCATGAAACTGGCAGGTAGTGTACGGAGCTACGGATTGGATTGTTCATGGAATCACGCCCATGCGGTGCGGTTAGTGTTTGCTATTATGCCTCTGCAGTCTGCACGGTAGTCGTTTAGGAGTACTTGGTCGTGGAATGGGTTAATCGTAGCATTGTGTTGTTAATTCATCAGGTCATCCACGATTTGGATGATCTGATTCCTCATTTTTTATGGTACCGTGTCGCGGATGCTGATTATGAGGAAACGGCATGCATGTAATGTAACTGATGAATCTATTCATTCTTTTGTGAACAAATAAGATTGAGTGAATAGATAAAGAGGAACAGACCGATGCAAGTACCAATATGCTCCTTAAAACAAACACTCCATAAGGGTGGCCCGTTCCACTTGACTAGATAGACTCATGTTATCACAATTCTAAGAAGGAAATTTTACTGCTCAACTTTTGGTGTTTCTAATACGGATAGTTCTTGATTAAAATGATGTGCCTTTATCATATTTAATGTACCTAACATTTTGGATGTCCTAAAATTTATAATAAAACCCAAAATGCTAGAAAAATGAATATTATTGTTGTTGGTGCTAGTTAGCCTCCTTGATGCTTTTCTTGTCAACATGGATCTCATGAATGTTGCTAATCACAAGGAAAAGAATGTACTCCCTCCATTCACTTTTGATAGCTATATTTCAAAAACTCAAATGTTCATAAATGATAGCTATATTTGCTATTGGTATGGGCTATGGCAATAAATAGCACTAGTCCATGCCAATTTTGGTCGTCAACATATGCCCCCCTATTTTTTTTATGCTAACATGCCAAAAAACAAGCCTCTGGACCAAAATTGTCTAAAGACGATGATAAACATGCATCGGCCATATTTTTTGTTCTAAGGGCGATAAATTATATCGGCCGTATCTTGCTTATTTTTCAAGCTGATGATGAAACAACTTGCTTAGGCCTCCATACATGCTTTATGGGCGCCGACCTTGCTGGTACAACCTCCGCTTGTTGTTCCATGGACTCCTTCTTGCGCATCCGTTGCAACCTCCTCTTTTGGGTGTGAGATAAGCCTGAGGGACACCACCTCGGCTGTAAATACTGGTTGTCTTGCTTCATGTCTTTCTCACCCTCCTTGCTGCAATTAGGTTTGCTTTTGACCAGATTATTGCTAGCAACAATCGGTCTTTGAGAGGCATCGTAACTTGGATATGTAGAAGAATATTGAATAAAGTATGGATGCATATACATTCTACCATAATCCAAAGGTGTGTAATAGTAAGGATACGACCAGAACCATGGAGCAACCGGCCCACCAAATGAATATGGTGCAAAAGCATTATTACCTTGTTGCACATGAGAAGCCGATTGCTCACGATGCACCGATGATGGATTTGTATCTTTAGCTTTATCTGGTCGCTTATTCTGTTTCTGAGTAGCTCCTTTCTCCTCATACTTGGCCAAGAGTTGCTTGAAACTCGGTCTTTTCTTTTTGTCGTTTCTAGAATTTTTTCCAGAGCTCTCAAAATGATCGGTCAGACCGGTCTGTGCAGACCCGTCCTTTTTTCGCCGCTCGTGCCCCCGAGCACTGAACATCCAGAGGGACCGGTCAGACCGGTCTGTACAGACCTGGCGCCCTTCTTCTGATCTTGCCCCCCGAGTGTTGAATTTTCTGATGAAGCTTCGAAGGACTTCTTCTGTTCAGATCTTGGTTCGCCAATGACCACATTCTTCCCCTTTGTTGATTCGGCTTGATTTGACCGAATTAAAATCTTAGGATTCTGTAATTCAGCAGTATGCATAGGGAAAGGATTGTTATCAATTTGTATTTGTGGAACAACCAATCGTCCTTCATTAACGGCTGATTGAATTTGCCTTCTAAACACATTGCAATCATTGGTTGCATGAGAAAATGAATTGTGCCACTTGCAATAAGCACGCCGCTTTAATTTCTCAAACGGCGGAATAACAAGAGACAATTTGATGTGTCCTAATTTATTTAACTCATCAAATATGCGATCACATTTGGATACATTAAAAGTAAATTTAATATTATCTTGCCGATTTTTCTGTATCAGCTTGAGAGAACCACAAGTGCAAGATTTATTATTAGAAGGCCAAACAAATTCAGCAGCATAAACATTATTGTCTTCATCGTCCGAACAATTTGATTCACAACCAAGAACATAAACAGGATGATTAGACTTTTCATTGGATTTTTGCAAAGCTTTTTTAGCTCGGCTTTCATTAGCTAGAGCCTTTTGCAGAACTTGACTAACATCTAGAAATTCTTATCCATCTAGCTTTTCTTTATGAAAATCGAGTAAACCAGCAAAAGCTAGATTAGCCAAGTCTCTATCAGAAATTGTCAAACTATAGCATCAGTTTCTAATGTTTCTAAATCTTCTAATATATTTAGCAACACCTTCATGTATCTTTTACTTAACCGATGTAAGATGTGACAATTTTAATTCAGTTTCACTATTAAAGAAATAATCATGGAATTTCTGCTCTAAATCGGCCCATGTGCGAACTGAATTGGGTGGTAATGAAATAAACCAAATAAATGCAGCACCCGATAGAGATAAAGGAAATAACCTCAATTTATAAATATCACTAGTGCTAGCTTCACCACATTGTATAATAAATTGGCCGATATGCTCTAATGTAGTTCTACTATCATCACCATTGAATTTAACAAATTCAGAAATTTTAAAACCCTGTGGATATGCAACATGCTCATATTCTTCAGGGTATGGTCTTTTATAGGATCGGCATCTCCCTTTTGGATCTATACCAAAAGTTTGTCTAAAAATTTTAATTACTTCATCTTTAATGCTGCCAGATCCAAAATCATCGGCCATAGGCCGATTAGGTGTGCCATAATGTTGAGCAAAGTTCGGCGGCGTAGAATGCTGCAATGAACTTGCTGCCCCATGTGGTACATTTACATGAGGTGTTGAATTATAATTAATTCGGTTGAGCTGGTTAGCCGAATTAATTACTAAAGCATTAGTTGGAGTTTTGCAATTAGCCGAATCATTCATTGCCTTATCGGCATTAGATGTAGATGCATTATTATCACTACCGATAGGCTTCATATCAAAATGTGATTCTATTCGGCTAAAGCGATCATCAAATATATTATGAATATTTTGACCAATAAATTCCAACTTATTATTAACATGAGAAGAAACAACATCATCTATAGCATTAGCTATTTCTGAAGTAAGAGCAGGCTGTTCGTTATCATCGAATTGTACCTCAAATTGTGAAGCATCGAATACGTCATCCATTGTGACCTTCCCTTGACGGTCAATGGAGAAGTGCGAGATGTACTGCTTCATGGCTTCTTCCTCCAGCTTCTGGATCTCCTTCTTCTTCTCTTCTCTGATCTTCTGTCGGATGCCATCAAGAACCTTCTGATGATCGGCCGAAAGTTGTTGAACAGTCGTCCTCTGGATGTTGGCGGCATCAACATCACTAGGTTTAGGAATTTTACCGGCCATGACAGCCGATTGATTTTGTCCCCAGCGGAGTCGCCAAAAAGTATGTTGACGCAAATTACGGTCAACACACGGACGCACTCAAACGTGCGGCGCGAGGAGGAGCTCGTTGCGGCGCCTTCTGCGTAGACCGGTTATAGCGAGCGGTCAGACCGGTCACTGCCGGCGAGAACGACGAAGAACCTACGAATGCTAGGGGAAGACCCGTCGGGGCAGGCACACGTAGGGTTGTTCTAGGGTCGGCAGGTCACCTAGAACTCCCTCAATCAACATAGAGACGATGGACGAACCGCAAGTAGTAGATTGAAAAAGCTAAGACAAGAGAAAATAAAAAGATAAAAATTGTATTGATTGATCGATTGGATGCCCTCAATCGGCCGTGACTCTTTATATTTATAGGGTGGGGTGGACTTATCCTGCAAGGAAATCTTTTACATATCTAAATCTACAAAAAGTCCTAGTTGTACTCGGATTCCAGGTGGACCCTGACCGGTCAGACCGGTCGGCGTTTTGCCAGATCCCAAATAGGGCCGACCGGTCAGACCGGTCTGGCCTAGTCTATGCCAATTTTGGTCGTCATCAAGTTCAACGTGATCTTAGTGATTTCCGACTTAATGGCTTTGAATATATAAGTTTAATGCACAAGCTGCATGCCATTGTGGAGTTAGATTTTCTTGAAGCACTGCAAAGCCACTTCACAAGCATAGCTGCAATTTTGAAGACAGTAAAAATTGCAAAAATCATGGGGGATTTCGTTCTCTCACTTTCTCTTGGATTTGGATCCTGTTATAATTCTTGCCTTCTTTTCTGTTTGTGCTTGGCTAGCTGAAGTGGTAGTACAGAACCATCAATCAGTATTGTTGTTACTGTAAGATTGCATAATTGGATCTTAGAAAGACTTTCCTGGACTTATTTATCGCTACACAGTATGTCGGCCATGAAAAGCTGTAACCTGCCTTTTCAAAAAAGAAAGGGGAAAAAGCTGGAACACATGAACACGCAATATTTTGCTACTGTAACCTATACTGCCTTCAGCTTGAGATACATTTATTGTTGTGCTCTGCTACAATGCTGGTGACAATGTGGATATATGCCCTGGATGTATGAATCCATAGTGTACATTGAAATGTACTAGATGAATACTAGTAAAGCCTGAAAACTGGATTACTGTCAAACCTTGAAAAGGGCTATTGAGGACTTGTTAATTTACTTCCTTTGAGTTGTTGGAGTGATCATGGAGGTTCTAGCCAAAAGAAAAATGAGAAATGCTTGGATGAGCTGATTGTTAATAAGTCATCAACACCTATTTTGAACACTGTTGTCACCTTGGGATCTGTTTATCGATCTTGTTGATTTATTTGCATGATAGATTCTGCCCAGTGTTTATGTTTATTCTACCTGTATATTTTTTTTATATTGAAGATTACAAATGTGTTTGTCTGATTGCTAATTCATTATTCTATCCAAGGTTAAAGGTTATATTACATGTGTATGACAAAATTTTGTAACCACCACAGAATTTAACCTTCACTGCCCACAGCCTTCCAAAGGGGGGAGGATGAGCTCATAATCATTATGTTACTTTCTGCTATGCAATAATTGCACTGGCCTTCATGTTCGAGAAAACAAATAATTGCGCTGGCCTTTTTGTGAGTCTAGTTCTAAGTTTTTCTTCCCCTTTTATTTGCAGCTCTTTGTGCCCAGATGTACAGGATTAACTGCTGATGGTCTGGTGAAAATTATTCTGTTTCTTTATGAGTGCAAAGGCAAACTCAGTCGTGTTCGACTCCATGGCATCTGCAGGATGACTAAACACCATCTCGATGTTATCAACTCTCTCATATGCAGAAGCAGCCAACCAGATGCCCAAGCACTTTACTACAACCACAGAGTCCATGAAGTGCTGAACACCGATGACAGTCGTCCCATTGATGTAGATGTGTGCCCATTGTGCAGAAATGTCAGGCTGGTGTTTGATTGTACAAGGAAGGTCTGTAGGTCTGTAACTCCGAATCTCATGATCCTTTTGAGTTCCCATTCAGTCTCCTCACTGGAAATTCCCCTAGCAGTCTATTGGTTGAACTGGCATTGTTATACTCCTCTGTCTACTTGTGCACGGCCCCATGGTTGATTTGTGGCAGTCACTAGTCTGACTTAAAGATATTTGCTTGCGTCTGCTTTCCTTTGGTTGTGGGTATAGCTAGCTGACTTGGGTTGCTTGAATAACTTTTGGGTAATGGTCCCGAAACTCAATATTTTCCACTCCTATGGGCTACGTGAAAGCAACTTGGTGATTAGGTTTTGGTCTGTTGCTCTTGTCTTTGGAATAACTGGTTCTAATATTTGAACAGTCTTGTATTTCTGCAGGTCTATTGACTTTGACCTAAACCAGTTCTTCATTTTGAAACAATGGTTCCGTGTACCTCCATTCTGACGATTCAATTATATTTCAGGGAAGTGAAGGATGGCTGGTCCCACTGTTTTTTTTTGAACCGGAAACATAGCGAGGGAGACCCCCACTGTAAAGATTCTTATTAAAAACAAGTTAAAGAGCAAGTTACAAGAAGATACTTACATAGGAGAGCTAGGCTATAAAACAGAAAGAAAGAAAAGGAGTAGAAATGCCCTATGTACAAAGATTCTAAACAGTAGTGTTGAGCCAGGTTAAAAAAGGATTCTTAAGGGAGACTTTCAACCTATGAGCTTGATTTCGGCATTCATCCACAAAATTGCTTTTCCATCTGCCAAAGCTAACTGAACAATTTTCAAAAATTAGACCATTTCTTTGCTTCCAAATTTGCCATGCTGCAATAGTGAAGATCTCCATGAACAAGGTGGCATTGAAATTGTGCTTAGCAGTCTCCAACATCTGGAAGAAGGGGTTCCATACTGCCATTGGATTCCTATTGTTTGCCAACATCTGATCGCAAAAGGGCAAGTGAAGAAGAGATGCATAGCTGTTTCTTTTCTTTGCGAGTACAGAGGACACAATTGTAATTGTTCCCTTCAATTTTGATTTTTTTTCTTTTTAGTAGATTTCTAGTGTTGAGTCTATCCATTAGCAGTAACCATGTAAACACTCTCAATTTATTGCAACAACTTGATTCCTAGATCCAGAGAAAGGGCCTTGGAGGTTGTCGGTACCCCAGGATTGGGGTACCCCCTCTTGCTGTGCCTAGGCAAGAGTCTCGTAGTTATCCTTAACTACGCCTCGACGGCTGGGTGGCCGGATGTAACATCCCGAAAACTCACTAAATTAAATCGTGCGCTAAAACTGTTTCTCGTCGTTGAGCTCGACCCCTCCTTAAAACCCTAACCCCAACTTTCCGGGAACCTCCCTGTTCCGATCTTCCGATCCCCGAAGGACCTGACCCGACACCCGTATCTAGCACCCTGTTTCCCCCTCGACCCGCGCGTCGTGCTCACGCGCGCCCAAGCGCCGCGCGTGGCCGACCGAGCGCCGGCTTCGGCGCGAATCTCTCTTCTCTCCTTTCTTTCCCTTCTCTCTCCCCTTCTTTTCTTTTTCTTTTCCCATTTTCTTCTTTTCTTCTTTTCCTTTCTTTTTCCCTCCCTCCTTCTTTCTCCTTCTTCCTCCTGCTCTGTCCCGCGCACCACTCCGGCCGCCTCCCTCCTCCACGCGCGCGCCTCGGCCTCGACCCCACCTTCCTGCGTGGCCGCAACAGCTCGCCACCGCCCCGTCCACCCCGCGCGCGGTACGCACTCGTGCCCGCGAGCGCTCACGCGTACGCGTGCATGCGCACTCGCTTGGTGAGCCGCGCATGCCGCACCGGCCCAGGACGACCGCGCACGCGTGCGCACCGCCCCTGGCCGACCTCGCGAGCGGCCCGCACGAGCACGAGCACCGCTGCCGCCGCCGCTGCCCACGCCGCGGGCCGCAGCAGCGCGCGCACGAGCTCGCCGCGCTCGGCGCGTCGCGCCACGCGCGCCACGACACGCTGCGCGCCTCACCTCGCTGAGCCGCCGTGACGCTCGCCGCCTCGACGCGCGCCACCCACGTGCGCTCGCCGTGCCGCCCGCCGAGCCGTACGCGCGCCGCTCGACGACCCGCCGCTGCCAGACATGCCGAGCCACGCCAACGCACAGCGAGCTCGCCCTGTGCCGCGGCCTCGCCGCTCGCGCCACTCTGCGACGCGCGAGACCGGCCGGGTGCCATTAATGGCCGCCCGCGGACCTCGCTGAGCCGGCCACCCACCTCCACCGCTCCACCGACCTACGCGAGCTATAAATGGCCCCCCCACGGCGTCGCCATCGCCCCACAACTCCGTCCTCCACCACTAGCGCCCTCCCTTGCTCCCCTAGCGCCGCCGCCACAACTTTCCCCAACCGCCGCCGCCCTCTCCCGTCGAGCCGCCTCTGCGCGCCACCCTAGCTCGAGGTGAGGCAGGGGATCGGTTCCCCGTACCCCCCTCTCCCTCTTCCCCCGGTCCACGGCCACCCCCGAAGCCCAGAACGGCCGGATTGACCGCCGCCGACGCCCCTAGGCCGCCTCCTCTGTTCGGCGTCGGGAGGAAGGAGATGACTGGCCGTTTTACCTTTAGGCCCCCCTCTCCTCCCATTTTAGTAAAGAAACCTTTTCCCCTTTTTGCCATCTTACAAAAAGAACCCTGCCCTTTGTTCTAATTTCAAGTAAACCCTTCCACATAAAAACATAATTCTAAGTATACCCTTGACCCTTCCAGTTTAGTCCAAATGTTTCTAGAAATTACAAATAGGCCCCTGCCTTCTCGAGAAATAGTTACAACTAGGCCCCTGACCCCTTATCCGACCCCCGAACCTTTACTAAACCTATCATTTCATGTACCAAATGACCCCGGATCAACCCGAAACTTTACCACGCCTCACTTAACCTAGTTTCGGCCTTATCATTAAGAAACCACTCAAAGATGTCACTTCTATCTCCATATTTTATGTGTTTCCAATCCGAGCTCAACGATAAATCTTCTATTTTTCTGTGTCTTGATTGTGTGCTTGTTTGCGTCATAGACCACGGTGTGAACGAGGGAGAGCCCGTCAACGATCAGTACTGCGAGCAGGTGAACAAGGACCAGTTCCGCGACCCCGAGCCCGAAGGACAGGACCTCCCCGAAGGCTACGAAGACGGCAAGTTCAATCCCATCCTTTGATGCATGTTTCTGTCCTAGTTTTTATAAACATAACCCAATGGCCTGCTTTATAAGTGCATATGTTTTGCTTGCATGAAAACACGGTTGGATAGCCACCCCTTTGATTTGTGATGACCATTCCTTGACCACCTAGATTAATGTCTGATTTTGCTTGGACGTTAATCGATATTAGAACGCTTAGGACTTTACTCATAATACGATTTATTTTATAAAGAAAATGTGTGCGTGTGGGATGGGATAAATGTGGTGTTTTTGTAAAAAAAGTTTAGACGGGATGGATGACATTTCTACGGATTTGCCATTTGGTGTGCTCGTGCCAATGTGGCAGGGCAAAGAAGGGAGATATCCATCTTGTCACAACTAAGGACCGAGTTGGTGTGTCATCTCACCTAACTCCACTATCGTGCAAACCACTCGACCGTTGAATGGGCAACGGCATAGCATAAATCCCACTAGTTGGTGTGATAGCCATCAGGAGGGCTGAGAACAACGGGTGACCAAGGAGAAGGGATATGCTCAGTATGACTTATACCCCGGTTATACCTCAGAGTTAGGTCGATAACCCCTTTGGTGAATCCCGTGATGACTAGTCAGGCTTAGCTAAGGTGGGTAATGGCTATGTTGGGATCTACACCGACACGACGGTGTTCGAGTTGTGGTATCCTACTTGTGGGTAAAGTTGCACACCTCTGCAGAGTTAAAAGCTATTCGAATAGCCGTGCCCACGGTATTAGGCGAGTTACGGTGTGGTCACATAACTAGTGTTTCATTGGGATGAGCTGGTGTGAGTTGTTTTGGAATTGTGTCCGGCAGTTGTGCCGTGTGCTACGACGGACGGGGAGTCCGATAGCAGTTTAAAACTTGAACTCCGTGTTACTACAAAAACTGGTTTCCGAAATGTTTTCTGCTAAATAAACCCCATGCATAAAATTTAGCTTTCAGCAAATGAAACCGTAACCTTACCCTTGATTTACCTATGCATGTTATTCTGATATAACCCTCTCCGTGGGTGTGGTTGGACTTGCTGAGTACGTTTGTACTCACCCCATTCTTACTTTTTACAGAAGAAGACCCAGACTTCGTGCCAGACGACGCTGAGTAGGGTTATCGTTCTACACCCAACCTTGCCTGTGGAACCGGCCCTGTTCGAGATGCTTTCGCTGACGCAGTACTCTGAGCCCGAGTTAGACCCCATGTGGGTTGCAGTCTGGTGTTATGTCGTAGCTTGGTTACTTATTATTATTATCTGTATCGAGTGTCCTCCAAGGTTTGTACGGTTATGAACCATCTGATGTAATAAATGTGGCATCAGCCTCCTAGGACTGGTGTTTTGTATCATATTTAAGTCTTCTCTCATGAGGGGACGCTTCACCGGACCCTGTAGTCCGGAGCCCTACTCTCCCGGCAAACGGACCCGGACCCGCTCCCCGCTTGAGGAGGGTCCGGTGATGCCACATGTCCGGAGAAGGGAGCGCTCGGCTAGGGGGCCCGGACCTCCCACCAGGTCCCGAACCCCCAAATACTATCCGGACCCCTTAGCGGGGAGAGAACAGACACCCCGCCTGTCGGGGTCCGAAGCCGCCTGGGGGGTCCGAAGCCGCCACGCGTCCGCAGGTGCGGGCCCGCGTAGGGGCGCGGCGCTTCCCCGGGAAGACACACCTACCTACCGCATTCAATACGGTAGACGTAAGTGCGCTCTGCCACAGCAGAGCTCGAAGTGGCTTTTGCCAGGCTGTACTATTGACCGCGCGTTACCAAGGCGCGCGGTGCATCCTCTGGCACCGCCCACGGCACGCACGCCAGTTAGACACGACAACTCGACGACGGAGTATCATAACGCCTACGCGGTAGACCCAACAGTCTACGCCGCAACCTACACTACCTCAACGGGCTCCTCGCCGATGGGACAGGAGAAGACCCCCTCGGTCAGAGAGTCTACAAGACGATGAAGTGTATCCGGCAAGAGATTCTCCATCACTGTAGCTCCATTAGTATCTATTTAGTATAGTATACATCCTTGTTGGACCCAACTGTCGGGGTCCAACACCTGTGTACGCGCCCTCCTTGCTCTATAAAAGGGAGACGCCCGTTAGAGAAGGACTCAGGTCCAGAAGGGGACTGGAAGGCAGAGGATAGACTCATCCACCGTCACTAGAGCAATACTACTCTCAAGTGGACGTAGGGTATTACGCTCCGGCGGCCCGAACCACTCTAAAATCCTCGAGTGTTCATGTGTTCTTGCTGGAGGGGTAGATCTGTCGAATAGCTTGCACTTTCCCGGGTATCCACCCTCAGGGATTAGGCGGGTGCACTATGCCACCCGGCTGTGGCCCTCCTCCTAGAGCCACGACATCTGGCGCCGTCTGTGGGGACGCGCAAGCATCGGCCGGATCCTTGCTCACCTATTGCTTCTGAGGTTGAGCTCATCCTCTGCAACGACGACGAGAAGATGAAGAAAGGCATGGCGTCTCGTACGCCACATGCCCTGACACCGAGGCAGCAGTGTCCTTGGTGCGGTGGCGCACGGCAGCGCCACCTGCTGTGCGTCGCCACAGCGACACCTCAGAGCTGGCACGGTGCCGCACGGGGGCGACGCCTGCTTCTCGTCACCCTGCGACACCTTGGTGTCGGCTCAAGGTTTTCTCTCAAGCAACCGCCGGGGGTCTCCTGAGGCGGCGCGGCGTCGGCTCAAGGTTTCCTCTGAAGATGGAGCCTGGAGCTGGAAGGACGTCCGTCGCCTTCTCCCTCACCTGGCTCAAGCCCCCCTTGGAGCTGCTACAGACAGGCGTCAGCCTCCACCGCAAGGCGCGGGGGCCCTGTGCCAGCACCAAGGCGGAGCCAACGAACGACCGCCCTTCTCCACGCTCCATGCTTGTCCAAACGAGCACCCATCCTTCCGCTGCGCCAGGGCGTCGAGCTGGCTTCAGCTCACTATGAGCGGCCATCGGGCTGGCTTCCGTCGGCAGCTGCCAACGGCAGGGGCACTCCCATTCAAAGCCAAAGAATTTGTCCCCACGCTATCCAAGCGTGGGACAGTTCTTGTGCTGAGAAGAATCCTGCAAGCTCTCGAGGTGATGCTGGATGATGCTGAACAAGCACGTCCAGGTCGCCTTCGCCCCCAACGACTCAGAAGAGCCCCCAAGGTGCCAACTCCACTACGGCCAGCAACGTGCACGCCTTACGGGGCAGCGGCTGTAGGTTATCACTAGATAGGATTGAGTAGGATTGAGTGTGTTTCTCCTTTGTAATGATTTGGTGCCTACGTGCGGTCCAGAGCGGTAAAGGTCCGCCCTTGTAAACCCGACCTCTGGCTTCATCGCATAAACAGGCGACACCAGCAAGTGGTCCAGAGCGGTAGAGGTCCGCCCTCGTAATCCCGACCTCTGATGTATACCACGAATCAAGCAATGAAGGAGATTTACTTTCTCAGTCCTATCTTTGTATTAACCTGATAGCACTTGTCCTCTTAGCTTGCATGTTTTCTTCCTTCTGTACGGAGTCTTTTCTTTTGTTGCTAACGATTCAAATTGAGTTGTTGGCTTGTGGACAGGTGGGGCCACCCCTTCTAGCTGGAAGGCAGTTCGGACCTCTAAGGACCTGCTCAGGAGAAGTGGTGCCCGTATCTTGGGGTAGAGAAGCTCCGCGTAGCTTAGCCTGGTAATGTACCCTAAGCCTACGTACTTCACTGCCCTGTTACGAGTCCCCTAGTATCCGAGACTGCTGTCCCTAGAGGTCCCAGGCTCCTTTCTAGTATAAGGCATGGTTTCCTACACCTTGCTGCTAGGTCCGGTGGCGTAATTCATGGGATCGTCAGCAACGCTCCAAGTCCACTCCGGTGAGTGGTCGCCTGAAGCCAGGTCCGGGGAAGTGGTGCTTGCTCCCTGAGCGATTCGAGGTCCGTGCAGCCGCTTAGCGTGGTTCCATACCCTAAGCCTATACCTTCACCGCCCTACGGAGAACACACTAGTACCAGAACCTGGCAACAGGAGTTCCGGCCTCCAAGGGGTCCGGAGCACCCGCACTCGACATGAGCACACCGACACAACCAAGTTGCGTGGAAACACGTCACGATGGTGGCCCCACCCGCGGGTTCGTACCTCTCCCGAGGTGGGCCCGGGGGCCACTGTCAGTACCTCAGGATTGGGATACCCCCTCTTGCTGTGCCTAAGCAAGAGTCTCGTAGTTATCCTTAACTACGCCTCGACGGCTGGGCGGCCGGACCCCTGTAGTCCGGAGCCCTACTCTCCCGGCAAACGGACCCGGACCCGCTCCCCGCTTGAGGAGGGTCCGGTGATGCCACGTGTCCCGGAGAAGGGAGCGCTCGGCTAGGGGGCCCGGACCTCCCACCAGGTCCAGGACGCCCAAATACTATCCGGACCCCTTAGCGGGGAGAGAACAGACACCCCGCCTGTCGGGGTCCGAAGCCGCCTGGGGGGTCCGAAGCCGCCACGCGTCCGCAGGTGCGGGCCCGCGTAGGGGCGCGGCGCTTCCCCGGGAAGACACACCTACCTACCGCATTCAATACGGTAGACGTAAGTGCGCTCTGCCACAGCAGAGCTCGAAGTGGCTTTTGCCAGGCTGTACTATTGACCGCGCGTTACCAAGGCGCGCGGTGCAGCCTCTGGCACCGCCCACGCCAGTTAGACACGACAACTCGACGACGGAGTATCATAACGCCTACGCGGTAGACCCAACAGTCTACGCCGCAACCTACACTACCTCAACGGGCACCTCGCCGATGGGACAGGAGAAGACCCCCTCGGTCAGAGAGTCTACAAGACGATGAAGTATATCCGGCAAGAGATTCTCCATCACTGTAGCTCCATTAGTGTCTATTTAGTATAGTATACATCCTTGTTGGACCCACCTGTCGGGGTCCAACACCTGTGTACGCGCCCTCCTTGCTCTATAAAAGGGAGACGCCCGTTAGAGAAGGACTCAGGTCCAGAAGGGGACTGGAAGGCAGATGATAGACTCATCTACCGTCACTAGAGCAATACTACTCTCAAGTGGACGTAGGGTATTACGCTCCGGCGGCCCGACCCACTCTAAAATCCTCGAGTGTTCATGTGTTCTTGCTGGAGGGGTAGATCTGTTGAATAACTTGCACTTTCCCGAGTATCCACCCTCAGGGATTAGGCGGGTGCACTACGCCACCCGGCTATGGCCCTCCTCCTAGAGCCACGACAGAGGTTGAAGGTCTTTGTACATGTGGTTATAGAAACTTTTTGACGTATATTTTTTTGTACCCCAAATGTAGTTCCACTGATCTTTGTCCTCCTCTCTCAATTGGATGCCCTATATGATTCCTTGTAATTCTCTATATTCTTGATGTGCTTGCTCAGACAGAGGGAGGTGAAAGTGGCTGGTCATGTCAGTGATTGATAGAAAGGCAGCCACTGAAATTTTTTTATTCTTAGCAAAGGAGAATAGCCATGGCAGTTTTTCTTGGAGATAGTGTCCATTCCATACATCTAACCAAAACAACACAGATGTGCCATTCCCTACAGCACAGCTAGCCACACCTCTGAACTTATCACTCAGGTGGAGTAAATCCCTCCACCAAAAGGAACCTTTATCTGCAGTAGCGTGAGGGATTTGTCCTTGTGAATAATAAGATTGCCAGACCATATTAATCCATGGAATGTCTCTTTTATTGTAAAACTTATCAACGTGTTTTAAGAGCAGTGCATCATTTTGAGTTCTGAGATCAACAATTCCCAATCCTCCTTTATTCTTAGGCTTTAGTGCTTTGGGCCATGCCACCAAAGATTTATTCTTTGCATTGATTTCAGAGCCCCTCCATAGGCAGTGTGTCCTGGCTCTATCTATAAATTCCAAAACTGCAATGGGAATCTTCAAACTACACATTGCATAGGTTAGCAAGGAGGAAAGCACCAAATTAACCACCTGTAATCTCCCAGCCTGGGTGAGAAAGGAAGATACAGAGGTTAATCTTCTTTCAGTTTTGTCCATAAGGGGCATATAATCATCAATTCTGGGTTTGGTTGTGCCAAGAGGTAATCCAAGATATGTAAAGGGTAAAGTGCCAATTTGACATCCAAAGGTGTTTGCAAGGATATTTATTTGGTCCTGAGACAGATTTAATGGGATCATTTGTGACTTAGCATAGTTGACTTTTAAGCCAGTTGATTCAGCAAAAGATTGAAGAAGTCCCTTTAGGCAAAAGATCTCTTTTTGAGAAGCTTTCATGATTAAGATGGTGTCATCTGCATATTGTATGATAGGGAATTTATTGCTAGGATCAGCCTCAATAGGGAGTGAGAAAATTCCTTGAGTGTGAGCTTTATTGACAATGCATTGAAGGAGGTCTGCAGCAAGAACAAAGAGCAAAGGTGAAAGTGGATTCCCTTGTCTAACTCCTCTTTTACATTGGAATTGTGTGCCAGGTATGCCATTTAACAGCACCGAGGTAGTTGCACTGTCAATTTTTTTTTTGACCCAATCAATCCATGTTGCACTGAAACCAATTTTCTCCAAAATTTTCAGGATAGTGACATGCTCAATAGAATCAAAGGCCTTCTCGAAATCCAATTTTAAGATGATCAATTCCCTCTTAGATTGTTGGCACTGATGAATATATTCAAAGGCCCAAGCAATACAATCTTGTATAGTCCTGTTTTTGATGAAACCATACTGGTTCTTGTGAATCAGTGTCGAGGGTGCTTCTTTTGTGTTGCTAGATGCGAAACATGTGGTGGGTGCATCGACCTTGAGGAGCTCGGTGAGACTGGACTAGCCTGCTCTGACTTCCTGTGTATGGACTGCTGGCTCAAGCTCCCAAAATGCTCCACATGCAATCGTCCTTACTGCGAGAGGCACTCAGATTTGAAAGAAAAATTATCATCATCTGGCCAGTTCACCTGTCAAGAATGCACAGTCTGGGAGATGGTGATGGGAATTGGGAAGTGAAAGAATGAAGCTATACCCTCTTGGTAGTGAATATTCGGTTATTTGATATGTGACTGCCTATCCTTTGACAGGCTTTCTTATTGACCATGTGATCATGTGTGGAGCTTATGAGACTAAATCGATGAGCTAGAAGCTCAATAACATAATGCTCTTGTCAAACAAAGTGGGTGCAGACTTGATGGTCTTGTTCATGCAACTTGTCTGAATAACAGTAGCGTGTGCTGGGTCACTGTTACCACTGGGCACAATGTGAACGACATGGGTGTCCAAGGAGACCAACAAACTTTATTTACTAGTAATATTTTGGTCCCTTTGTCCAATGTTTAAGAGTCGTGTACTCACTGGAACATGCATCTAGAAATGTACGCAGGCAATAAATTTTACTGCAGTGACAGCTGTCACTGTAAATGTTTTCAGTGTTGATTCTTATCTTGTGTCCAGTTCACACTTTCAAATCAGTGTTTGATTCTAATCTTGTGTCCAGGTGGCATTTTCACAAGAACAATGCCGTGTCCTGGAACAATTTTGCTAAATCTGTCTAGATCTTGAGGAGATAATAGATCATGTGGTTAGTAAAAACAGATAATTAAGTGTGTATCGTGGTTAAACTGGTTATTTGAGAACTTCTGTAGTTTTTACAAAAGTTTGAAGCATTCATATTCCATTCAAATTCTTGATGCTGATTGATAGCAAGATTGTATTACAACTGGTCCTGGGCTAGTTTGGCCCAAGATGCTTCCTTTTTTTTCCCAGAAGAAGATGATGCTTCCTGATGCCAGGGTACAATTGGCTGCTTTTGTACTGCCAGGTACACACTACATCCCTCCAATGAGCAAAGCAAGCGACATACGACATCTTGAAGTGAGAAAAGAGTCCAAGAGACAATGCAAAAGTTTCTTCTCAGGCTCTTGGTTTAGCACGGTGAAAACCGGCTCCGGAATATAACTTTACTGATGGAGATATCACATGCTTTTGCGTCCACAAAGTTCAGACCACATCTGAAGACAGAAGGTTGGATCATGAGCACTCCTGGGTGTGAAATCAGGTAACAGGTTTTCGATTCCCCCACCTTCTTGGTGTAAACTCCAATTACCATGCCAATCATTAAAACCATTCTGAGAAAAAAAAGAGTAAATTGGTTGTGGACCGAACAGGTGGCAGCACGTATTCGCCCCCGAAAACTCTGACACATCTTGGTACGCCCTTCACTAGTCATTACTCACTAGTCACTAGTGAGTTCTACGGCAAGGCGGCTGCTGGGCTGTTCCATCCCCCTGCCCTTGCCATGAACTCAAGTGAAGGGCACCTCTTCTTCCTCTCTCTATCACAAACAAAAAAACATTCAGACATTTCTGTTTTTGCAATGTGAGGTAAATGTTTCCCATTTCGGTGTCGGTGAGCGTGGACGACGGGCACTGAAGAACTGGCCACGAATCCACGACGTTTACATGAGCACTACCGCCTCCCAGGTCACACGCGTCCGGCGCCACTGGCCGTGCCGGGAGCCTGAGCAAAAAGAGAGCGGAGAGCCCCTTTTCCTGATGGCGAGCGCTGCACATGTCAAGAGCTCGCCGGGCGCAACCTTCCTCATGTATGGTTCAGCATCAGCTGTGTGTAAGAGAGAGGGAGAGATGTTGGTTGGGAGAACACGATCTTTGGGCCACCCCTTCCAACATCGCTCACCCATCGTCGTGTCTGGCGACCTGATCTCTTCTCCCTTTGTGTGGAAGTGGCGCGAGGAAAGGGAAGGGCGACCCTGCTGCTGCTGCACGGCTGGCACCGCCACCTGGGCACTCCCAATTCAGGGAAGGGACCCCCTGAGAACATGGGAGGGCGCTTTCACATCCCATGTCAAAAGAGGGCTTGACGACCAATCTGAATATCGATTTTTTTTGGGGGGGGGGGGGGGGGGGGGTGTTAATGGATGACAGTGGATCGAAAGCGCGACCGATCACCACTGATTTTTACAAGGAATTCAGCTTATCCGTGGCGGATCCGGCCTCGCAGCGACACCGAAACACGGTGCACTGACGGCATGGATCCAGACAAGCTGGGTGGTTTGGTTAGTTGTCTGTAAAGAGTGCTTAATCATGCTGGTAGAGTGATGATTAAGAAATGTTTTACTGTGACCTGATAGTAGCACCTATGATATACTACAATTTCGTCGTTGCTGATTGCTTGCTGTTGAAATACATCAAATGGCAGTAAAATCAAGGTGCATATGTTCGTAGTCCTAATTTTAGGATGTCAATGTTACAAATAGCAAAATTGCGAAACACAATGTTCGAAGTCCTAAAATTGGAATTTTCTCGAATGAGAAGGACCACTGCGCCCTAATTTGACTTGGAAGTCCAAATTCAGCATGAATTGGAACAATCGGTCAATGAAATAAATCGATCCTTGTTCATCTGAACAAAATTAAGAAGGGAAGAAAAAAAAGATAAACAGCTGATCATTCATTCGACCTGTTCTTGGAGTGAAATCTTGACTGTAACTGTCGGTTGGTGGATCAGTTAAATCCAGTCAACTAAACACAAACAAACTACCGGCTCACTGCTTTCTTATCGCCCGATCAAACTGCTTACTATTATTATCCAGAACGGTTTCTTCCACCCGACTTCTAATTTCACTCCGAATTTGTTTTTTCCTCAGCACGACGCGCGTTTGCAAGAACACGGAGGTCAAGGTCGCCGAAAGCTCGCGAGCCCTCCCATTCAGTGATGTCAGGAGAACGAAGCTCAGGAGACTGAGAAAAAAAATGTCAACCTCTTCCGTCGTCCCACCACCGCCGTTCAAACATTCCAGCCCGCTGGCTGCCAAAGCATCGTCCACCATGTCCGGCAGACGGCGGCGGCAGCAGGACTCTGAATCCTACGCGCACGCGTACTACGCCTCATCGCCGGTCGCAGAGTTCAGGACCGGCAGGTTACTTCTGGCAGGCAGGCAGGCATGGAAATCTCAAGCCCCTGCACGCGGCGTCTGAAAGATCTAGAAAGAACTGACCGAACAGAACGTTCCTGCAAACGTTAGGAACAAGTGACGAACAAGCTGGCCAAGACAAAAATCGACCGGTCGGCAGTGAAACCTAGGGGCCGTTTAGTTCCCACAAAATTTTTTTTTGTGCCGTTTGACCACTAATTAGAAGTATTAAATATGAATTAATTATAAAACTAATTACACGAACTGACGAGAAATTGCGAGGTGAATCTACTAAGGCTAATTAATCTGTCATTAGAGATTGGTTACTGTAGCACAACATTGTCTAATCATTACATAATTAGGTTTATTAGATTCGTCTCGTGATTTCACTCGAGGATTATGGAATAGATTTTGTCAGTTATCCACATTTAATACTCCAAATTAGTAGTCAAACGTTGCAAGTTACTATAGCGTGTGAAATTTTTTGGAAATTAAACGGGCTCCTAACCTTACCGCGTCAAAAATAAAATAAAGAGACGGTGAAAAAGAGAAATTCACGACTGAATTTGGATGATGATTTTATCTGGAGCACGAAAGGGGCGGGCGGGGAAAAAAGGCAGAGGCTTTGCAGTGCAGCACTTGCAATTGCAGCGCAAGCAAAAGGGACCCATGAGCAGACGCCCGGCCGGGGTCGAGCTCTCGGGCCGGCAGGTAGGGTGGACGCTCGCCGCCGGCCGGGCCCGCCGCTCAGGCCTCGGGGTTACTCGACGTCACGCGCACGCAAGCGGGAGCACGACGAGGACGTGCCTTCCCTTGGCAACCTTGTCCTGCCTGTCCCCTGCGAAGTCTCCTCTCCTCTCCTCTCTCTGCCCCGGCCGGCGCCTTATAAAGGCAGGTGAGGCGAGCACTGGACCTTGATCCGTTCCAATCTCGACCAGCTCGCGATCGATCGGGGAGAGCTCGTGCCGCCATTGCTGTCCTTGATCAGTCAGCTAGCTGGGAGTGTCGTAGCCGTAGCGAATGGGGAGGCAGCCGTGCTGCGACAAGGTGGGGCTGAAGAAGGGCCCGTGGACGGCGGAGGAGGACCAGAAGCTCGTCAGCTTCATCCTCGGCAACGGCCAGTGCTGCTGGCGCGCCGTGCCCAAGCTCGCCGGTGCGTGCTGCATCCCTCGCCGGAGTTCAAAAGGGATTAATAACCACTCTTGCGATTGAAAATATTTGCGCTGAAATTGAAACAGGGCTGCTCCGGTGCGGGAAGAGCTGCCGGCTGCGGTGGACGAACTACCTGCGGCCGGACCTCAAGAGGGGCCTGCTCTCCGACGCCGAGGAGAAGCTCGTCATCGACCTGCACGCCCAGCTCGGCAACAGGTGCGGCACCATGCATTTCCTTCTTTTTTGGGAATTAAATTAATGTGCTGATGGATTATTTGGAATTTGAAATTGTTGCCTACATTTGTATGGAGTTTGTTGGATGCAACTCGAAAGGAATTCATTCGTTTTTGTTTTTTGGAAAAAAAAATGTTTAGGTGGTCGAAGATTGCGTCACACTTGCCGGGGCGAACGGACAACGAGATCAAGAACCACTGGAACACCCACATCAAGAAGAAGCTCAAGAAGATGGGGATCGACCCCCTCACGCACAAGCCCCTCCCGCCGCCTCCGCAGCAGCAGGAGCACCAACCGATTCCACCGCCCGCTGGCGGCTCGCCGGAGGCGCAGCCATCGCCACCTCCGGAGCGGTGTCCTGCAGAGGAGAAGGCGGTGCCGGTGGCGGCGACGGCGACGGCGACGGCCACAAGTAGTAGCGAGGACGGCGACGGCAGCGAGCTGCTCCTCAGCAAATCCCCCGGCTTCTGCACCGACGAGGTGCCGATGATGCACCCGGACGAGATCATGGTGTCCATGCGCGACCAGCCGCCGCCATTACCAGCCTCGGCTTGCGTCCCCGCCGCAGCCGCCGCGGTCTCGACGCCGCCGACGTCCTACTCCACCTCGGCGTCGTCGTCCTGCCTGAGCCGCGACGAGGAGTCGCCGTTCGCGTTCATGGACATGGACATGGAGTTGCCGGAGTTCGTGCTCCAGATGGGGCTAGACGACGTGGACGCGCGGTGGCGCGACTGCATGCTGCCGCTGCCGCTGCCGCTGTCACCATCGCCGGTCTTCGAGGACCCCTTCGATTCTTTCCAGTTCCAGAGGAATGGCGCTCTCTTCTCTAGTTATTAGTCAGTTAACCCCACCTAATAAATTAAATTTGCAGTTTCTTACTGTACTGAACAAACACTTAAGCCGCAGGAAGGTATTTCTGTTAACTGGCACTGGTTTTCTGGTTACTGTCTTGGGTGTTACTGTTCTCACATCACTGTCCATACAAAACTTGCTAGTGATCAAGGAAGCTTTGTTTAGAATACGTTGACAAAAAGACTAAAGTTCCGGCCTTTACACGGTGCAGAACACACAGCCAGAAAATTTGTTGTTAGCTAGGGACAATAAGAATCAATAGTATGTAAGTATCATTTCAAAAAAAAAGCTACCTTTTAGTTTTTATCCTTTTATTTTGTGAATGTAAAAAATGTCAATGTTAAATGAGAAGTTTAACTTGGAATAAAAAAGAACTACTGTATGTATTTGGAAGAGAGTGAGATGGTGATGTTGATGGTTGTCACATTCTATGAAGATCCTACCAAACTTGTAGGATGTACATGCTGGTTTACTTGACTAGATATTCATGACATACAACATGCCTGCCTACGGTCTATTACTAGTCCCCGCGCAAAAGGACAATGTGGATTTTTTAATAGATCATGAGCTTATCTACCGATCTACGGACTAGTCAAAGGGTATATATAGAGATTTAGAAAACTCCATATATATATATATATATATATATATATATATATATATATATATATATATGGACGAGTTTTTTCTATACTCGTGTGTAGCTACTCTCACCATCAGTATGCCATCATGCGTATATTTACATACATATTTATCACTTTGAGTATATTCATATACTAATTCTAAGATACTTCAAAGGGATATATACGGGAAATTTCAAAAGCCTCTTTGTTTTTTAAATATATTATGATTATATCTTACTATATATATTAAAAATAAGTATGTCCACATACTCCATGTATAGTCACATACTCAATATATATACCATCATAGATGTTCTAGCATGATCACATACTTCACGTACATACTCTTTGTTGGGTCAGATATGTCATAAATCATGATATACGTATGTGAGAGTAGCTATAAGCGAGTGTAGAATTTTTTTTTCTATATACAATATAGCTCATGTCAGCATGCGACCATAGGATGATCACCATACGTCATCGTCCAGCATATAACTAGATATGTTGACTTCTATATATAAATAAATTCTATGTACCTACGACATATGAACTGCTAGTATATACTATATAGGACCCGGAACCACCTATCGCGCTTGCTTCCAGACAAGGGTCGTCAGGCTGTGCATTATGAGTGTTGAGTTGTACCGTGTAATATAATTTTTAACAAAATAAAAAATAAAAGTGAAAAATAAGCACTAGGGGAAACCATGTATTGTCGTGCTAAAGTTTGCCTAGGGTAACTTTTCGGGCACACGGCAAACAACTCTTTTACCATATGTCACAAAAAAATGCACGGCAAATATTGGGCATATTTTGGGCACACAACCAAGTAATAAAATTTGGGCACATGACATGCTTTGCCGTGTGCTTTATTTTGCACACGGCAAAGTAATAAAATTTGGTACATTAGAATTTTTAAAAAAAATATCCAATGAAGCAAAAAATATGACCGATGAATTGCATAATTATTTGCACCAGGGTATGACATCTCATGACTGTTGAAGTGGTTGTGCTGTTGTGTGGCAGCATTACCATATGGTCCCATGATTCACATGTTATGAACTACTCCCTCCGTTTCAAATTATAGGTCATTTATCTAGATACATGATAAAAATTATGTATCTAGATTTGCCAAAATGACCTACACTTTGGAACGGAGGGAGTACTATAAAGTACAAAAATACTACTCAAAATTCTGAAAATACTACTCTAAATAGTAGAAAATACTACTTCAGTAGGGCAAAAATATTACTCTAATTTTTGAAAATAAGTTTGACACCTCTACTCGTTTGCTGGCGTAAGGGAGGTTCGTCGTGCGATGCCTAAAATTAGTGGCCGAGCTCTAAACCTGAAAAATAGAGGCTCCATTACGAACGTAACAAGTTCAATATACTCTATGAATCCAACGTAGAAAAATCAGTTGAGCATGTGCATTAGTGCTACTGATTCTGTGACAAAAAATGGTGCATGTTCATCTCTATTGTTCAGGTGAATCAGATGTGGTTTCTATGTGAGGGTACCGGGCAGTTTTTAAAACTAACGGTGGATTTGCATCTCAGATAATTGGAGATAAGCATTGTGGGGTCGAATATCGTGACTGAGAGTAAATGCCAACTCAACAATTGCTTTATTGATCCTCAGTAGTACATGTAATACATCATGTATGTACTAATAGAACTCTAACCAGCTACATCTAAAAGTCTAGGTTTAGCTATATTTCCTACAAGGGGAACATGAATATGTTCCATTGAGAGACCGAGTTCCCTGCTATCAGTTAGGACGAATGTGCTATAGAAGGCGGAATCCCCCAGGTAATCGTTGAGCTGAGCTAGGAACAATCAGATATTCCTGACAACAACTTGAAGCTTTCATTGACTAGGTGTTACACTAAATATCCCAGGCTCCACAATGCAATATTGACTTGCAACTAGCTAGCTAGTCACTTCGTCTCGCTTTTGCAAGTCTTCACTGTGAGTTGCATGGAAAGTTCCTAGTATACGAACACACTTGCTTTCTAAGAGAACCATCGTCCATCAATTCGAATCGTAACTTCTGGATTAAGTTTAGACACTAGTCGAAATCCTAAATTCCCATTGATGAAATTAATGGCATTGATATTGATGGACAGTACTACGTGCAATATTTTGGATTATATAGAAAAGAAGCATCCAATGAATTGAAGTCCTTGTGGAAAAACGCGCCAGGCCATTTGATTGATGGTCACATCAAAACGGACAAAGGGTCTGTTTAGTTCATTTTGCAAAAAAAATTTGCAAAGGAATCTGTCATTTGAAGTACTAAATGAAGTCTATTTGCAAAACTTTTTGCATAGATGGGTTGTAAATCGCGAGACGAATCTAGTGATGCTAATTAATTCATGTTTAATCAATAATTAGCGGATGATTACTGTAGCATCACTGTTGCAAATCATGGATTAAGTAGGCTCATTAGATCCGTCTCGCGATTTACAGCCCATCCATGCAAAATTTTTTGTAAATAGACTTCATTTAGTGCTTCGAATTAGCAAGATTCCGTTGTAAAATAATACGTTTATGGCGTTTTTGCGTTTACATGTAAAGAAAGGCCAAACTAACACAGTCGATGACCACGGGAAGCTCAGCTCGAGTGGCTTAAATTACAACCGGGGTCTTTGGAAATCCTGAACACATACATGCCCCTGTTCCACGAATATGCGTCAGATACCAAATACACGGTAATGCATGGTCGTCTGATTCTTATCATCTATTATCTTATTATTTGGCCAGCAAATGGAGCCTCCACATTCGCTTTCAAGGCCTATAAATTCCCATGTTAATCAGAGAAAAATAGAGAAATAAAAATTAACCACCACTGCCATTATAATAAAAAGTAGCCTAAAATACCCCTGTGCCTAATTAAAAATCATCCACCAATTCCATTATGAAAAATTAAATATAAAATACTGTGGTGGGATTTCTAGGGTACCCACAGCCGGGTGGCGGAGCGCACCCGCCTATTCCCAGAGAGGGAGTACTCGGGGAGGTACTAGGCGATTGAGCTGATCTAGCTCTAAGGCGTGCACACAAGAACACACGATCTAAAGTGGTTCGGGCCGCCGGAGCGTAATACCCTACGTCCACTGGGAGAAGTTTTGATCTCTGTTTGTGTATGAATCTATCCTCTGCCGGGCCTTGGCTTTTTTCCAGCCTGGCCTTCCTTCTAGCGGGCGCCCCCTTTTATAGACCAAGGGGGCGGATACATAGGACGTTGGGGCCCCGACAGGTGGGCCCAACGTGACTGCGTAGCATACTACGCAGAGTATTCAGATGGGTACAGTGGTTACGGATCTTTACTCCGATACGCTCTGCTAGCGCTACAGCGGTCTTCTCTTGTCCCATCACCAAGGTGTCCGTTGGGGGAGCGTAGCTTGCGGCGTAGCCTGTGGAGGCTATTATGTAGGCGTCATAATGGGTGAAGCCGAGCCGTCGTATCCATCTGTTATGGCAGACCTGGCAGGCGCGGCGTGGGCGGCGCCTGCGGCTCCACTATCTTGGTAACACGCGATCAATAGTGCCTCCTGGTCAAAGATTCGCCTTGGCTTCCACTGCATCAATGCGGGTGTCCACCAACCACAATAAATGCAGTGGTGGGTGAGGCTTAGCATGGAGACCAAGCGGCCTTGAAATGTCGTGCTTGTAGACACGTGTCGCTCCGGACCACCCCGAGGCAGGGCGTCGACTTCTTCCCTTAGCGAGTGGTCCGGTTACCATACAAGGGGTCCGGGACCCTATGAGGGGTCCGGGACTTCCGCGGGGGTCCGGACCCCTCGGGAGGTCCGGAGCCCCGGCTGTTCGGGCTGCCCGCCTCTTCCGGGACACGCGTCGTCCCCGGACCTTTCCCAGTCGTGAGGCAGGTCCGGAACCGTCGCCGAGAGATCAGGACTCCGGACCACAGGGGTCCGGCTGTTTGGACGTAGTCAAGGATAACTACAAGGCTCTTGCCTAGATACAGCAAGAAGGGATACCCCAGTCCTGGGGTACCGATAGTGGCCCCCGGGCCCACCTCGGGAGAGGTACGAACCCGCGGGTGGGGCCACTATCGTGATGTGTTTCTACATAACCTGATTACGCTGGTGTGCTCATACAAAGAGCGGGTGCTCCGGACCCCTGAGGCCGGTACACCGGTTGCCAGGTTCAGGCTCTAGAGTGCTCTCCGCAGGGCGATGAAGGTGTAGGCTTAGGGTACGGAACCAAGCTAAGCGGCTACACAGACCTCGGACTGCTCAGGGAGCAACACCAACTCCTGGACCTGGCTCTTAGCGACCGTGGCGAGCGGTCTCCGCCGGAGCGGGCCACCGGGGTGGACTTGAGTCGACCGTGGCGAGCGGTCTCCGCCGGAGCGGGCCACCGGAGTGGATTTGAGTCGACCGTGGCGAGCGGTCTCCGCCGAAGCGGGCCACCGGAGTGGACTTGGGTCGACCGTGGCGAGCGGTCTCCGCCGGAGCGGGCCACCGGAGTGGACTTGGGTCGACCGTGGCGAGCGGTCTCCGCCGGAGAGGGCCACCGGAGTGGACTTGGGTCGACCGTGGCGAGCGGTCTCCGCCGGAGCGGGCCACCGGAGTGGACTTGGGTCGACCGTGGCGAGCGGTCTCCGCCGGAGCGGGCCACCGGAGTGGACTTGGGTCGACCGTGGCGAGCGGTCTCCGCCGGAGCGGGCCACCGAAGTGGACTTGGGTCGACCGTGGCGAGCGGTCTCCGCCGGAGCGGGCCACTGGAGTGGACTTGGATTATTGCTGACGAACCAAAGGAAAATGTCACCGGACCTCACAGTAAGGTGCAAGAAACCAAGCCTTATACTATAAGGGAGCCCGGGACCTCTAAAGACAGCAGTCTTGGATACTAGAGTACTTGTAACAAGGTAGTGAAGTACGTAAGCTTAGGGTACATTACCAGGCTAAGCTACGCGGAGCTCCTCTACCCCAGGATACGAGTACCACTTCTCCAGAGCAGGTCCTTAGGGGTCCGGACTGCCTTCCAGCTAGAAGGGGCGTCCTCACCTGACTCCAAGCCGGCAACTTAACTTGGATCGCTAACAAAAGAAAAGACTCTGTTTGGGGGGAAGAGACGGTTAACCAAGAAATAGCCAATCAGAACGAATGAATGTAATTAGAGTGGTGGCGAGACAAGACTAAAAAAATAACTCTCCTTTATTAGTGTGGTTATCACGGTATACATGAGAGGTCGGGATTACGAGGTCGGACCTCCACCGCTCCGGACCGCTTTTTGCCTGTTTGTGTGATAGGGCCAGAGGACGGGTTTACAAGGTCAGACCTTGACCGCTCTGGACACACACATAGGCGCCACGTTATTACAAAGGAGGACTCTCTTAATCTTTTCTTAGGAGTAACCTACGGCTGCATGCTATACAGCGTGTTCTTCTCCGGTTGGAAGTGGTATGGCCACTCCTGAATTCTTCATAGTCGTCGGAGGCGAAGGCGCTCTAGATGTGCCTGAACTGCATCATCCAGCATCACCTCGGGAGCCCGGGGGGCCACTCCTTGCCTAAGAGCTGTCACATGCTTAGGTAGCATGAGACAAATTCTTTGGCTTTGAGTGGGAGAGGCCCCCCTACCGCCGTCGTCGTCTGCCGATGGAGACCAGACGCCCTTGCGCAGCAGAAGGACCGGACGTGGAGCGCGGAGAGGTGTGGTCGTTCGCCAGCTTGTCATTGGTGCTAGCGCCAGGGGCCCCCGCGCCTGGCGGCGGGGCCTTGTCTGCAGCAGCACCGAGCTACGCTGAGGCGGATCTCCGGTGCTGGCGACGGCAGGACGACACGTCCAACTTCCGCCGGGATGGCCGTCGGCTCCGGGCTCTATGTTGAGAGAAAGCCTTGAGCCGACGTCATACCGCCGGAGAGGAAGGATGGCCGTTGCTTGAGAGAAAACCTTGAGCCGACACCGGGATGGCGCGGGGTGGCACGCGACAGGCGTCGCCCCCGCGCACCACCGTGCCGGCTCTGAGGCGTCGCAGTGGCGACGCACAGCAGGCGCAGCTGCCGTGCACCGTCGCACCGAGGGCGCTGGCGCCCCAGTGCCACAGTATGCGGCATGGGTGCCACCATGCCTCTCTTCATCTTCTTGTTCGTCGTTGCAGAGGATGAATACGGCCCCAGAAGCCTGAAGATCCAGCCAGCGCCTGTTCCTCCCCACGGACGGCGCCAAATGTGGTGGGATTTCTAGGGTACCCACAGCCGGGTGGCGGAGCGCACCCGCCTATTCCCAGAGAGGGAGTACTCGGGGAGGTACTAGGCGATTGGGCTGATCTAGCTCTAAGGCGTGCACACAAGAACACACGATCTAAAGTGGTTCGGGCCGCCGGAGCGTAATACCCTACGTCCACTGGGAGAAGTTTTGATCTCTGTTGTGTATGAATCTATCCTCTGCCGGGCCTTGGCTTTTTTCCAGCCTGGCCTTCCTTCTAGCGGGCGCCCCCTTTTATAGACCAAGGGGGCGGATACATAGGACGTTGGGGCCCCGACAGGTGGGCCCAACGTGACTGCGTAGCATACTACGCAGAGTATTCAGATGGGTACAGTGGTTACGGATCTTTCCTCCGATACGCTCTGCTAGCGCTACAGCGGTCTTCTCTTGTCCCGTCACCAAGGTGTCCGTTGGGGGAGCGTAGCTTGCGGCGTAGCCTGTGGAGGCTATTATGTAGGCGTCATAATGGGTGAAGCCGAGCCGTCGTATCCATCTGTTATGGCAGACCTGGCAGGCGCGGCGTGGGCGGCGCCTGCGGCTCCACTATCTTGGTAACACGCGATCAATAGTGCCTCCTGGTCAAAGAATCGCCTTGGCTTCCACTGCATCAATGCGGGTGTCCACCAACCACAATAAATGCAGTGGTGGGTGAGGCTTAGTATGGAGACCAAGCGGCCTTGAAATGTCGTGCTTGTAGACACGTGTCGCTCCGGACCACCCCGAGGCAGGGCGTCGACTTCTTCCCTTAGCGAGTGGTCCGGTTACCATACAAGGGGTCCGGGACCCTATGAGGGGTCCGGGACTTCCGCGGGGGTCCGGACCCCTCGGGAGGTCCGGAGCCCCGGCTGTTCGGGCTGCCCGCCTCTTCCGGGACACGCGTCGTCCCCGGACCTTTCCCAGTCGTGAGGCAGGTTCGGAACCGTCGCCGAGAGATCAGGACTCCGGACCACAGGGGTCCGGCTGTTTGGACGTAGTCAAGGATAACTACAAGGCTCTTGCCTAGATACAGCAAGAAGGGGTACCCCAGTCCTGGGGTACCGACAAATACCATTTAGCAATGTATAATATTAAAATATCAGTAACAAACATATACTATTAATAAAAACTAAAGCTAACAACAATCAATCAAAATAAAATGAAAATAAGAATAATTATAAATGTATCAGACTATTAATAAACCTAAAGCTAACAACCATAATTCAAAATAAAATAAAAATAAGAATAATTATATGCATATTATTATTAAAACTCAATAAATTAAATTGTTATTATAGGTTGATCATATTTGAATTGTTTTAACCAACAATAAGACATAATTTATGATAATGAATAGGGTGATGTATGGTACAAAAATAGTATAATCTTTAAGTACGGATACAACGACATGCAAATTTTTGAATTTTCAATACTAGCCGCGTAAATGCGCGGGCTATACGCCTAGTTTAATGAAAGCCTTCATCCTGTTTGGATCCATGAACCAAACTTTAGGCCTAAGTTTAGTGTATTAGGTGATTCAAACAAAACTTTGGACTAAAGTTTTATTTCATCCCAACTAAAGTCCATTAGTCCATAGAACTCACATAATTCGGACTAAAGTTTAGTTTCACTACCCATTTATATGTTTCAAATAGTTTTCCACCTAAAATTTAGTCCATGATCTAAACAAGTATGTATGAAAATTTAGTTACCTAATATTTAATTAGTCACCGAAGTTCAGTCGGGACTAAACTTTATTAGTCCTAGGTAGCCTTATTACTAGTAACACGCTGACAGGTTGCAATTTTTAATCAAGTCATCATGCATGCGCGGCGTGTGTTCTTCGTGAGGAATTTAATATGATGGAGAAACTGTACGCGTTTAACTCATGAACAAATTCCAGCAACAACCAGAATCATCTCTCTGACGCTGACGATGACAAGCAAGTCTGAGATGTGCAATGGGAGTATGCATGGGACACGATGCATGGCCGCCCGGCCGGCCATCACTACTCTAGTCTAGCTAGCTGCTGGCACGACGACGCTTCTCATCCAAAGCCAACTAACATGCAAATGGACTGGAAAGTGCACGCTTTTGGTAGAGGAAAAAAATAAGCAAACGTCTCACCCGATCAGATTATCGGCGATTCACCAACAAACAAAGCAGGCAGCTGCTGAGCTGCATCTGTCAACTGGACCAGCAAAACACTGGCACGCAGTAGGACTGATGATTACTGATAAGACACTAGTACTGCAGTCTCCACTCCTCTCCTCCCTCTTTCGTTCAGGTGTTTTAGTCTGCAATCTGCATGTACCTTATCCCTGCATGTTCGCATGCACGGCAACTAAAGCTAGCGACCCAAGGATCGATCGACCACAATGCACGTCAACCCTACCAAAAAAAGGCACTACTCTCGCTGCCTTCTGAGAAAGAGAAAACAGCTGCCGATGGGCTACTGGTTGGTGGCAGTGGCACGCACAATCTAATGGAGACGGGAGTTTTCTGGTACATGGCCATGATTTTTAGGGGATGATAATATGCTCATCATCAGGTGACTTAAATATTATATTCTCATAAGTCACCTTTTTGACTGGGCAATACCGAACATAAAAACAAGACACAAAAACAACTAAACAGGGGAAGGAGAGTTGACTAGGCAACAACACAAAAACAAGACAAAAAACAACACAAAAGCTTAGATTGACAGGCTCGATTGGATAAAAAACAGGACACAAAAACAACTAAGCCCGTGTTTGGTGCAAACTTACAAATTCCAAATTTTTTTTCCGGCACCTGCATGGATACTTAAATCTAGACGAAATAAAAAACGCATTGCGACTGCTGTCTGTAAATGGCGAGACGAATCTAATGAACCTAACTAGGCTGTAATTATATGATAAATTGCTACAGTAATGCTACAGTAAACAACCTCTAATGACGGATTACTTAGGCTCATTAGATTCATCTCGCAATTTACAGACGAGTTCTGTAATTATTTTTTTGAATAGTCTATATTTAGTACTTTAAATGTAGAAAAATGTCTTTTCAAAAACTTTACAGAGCGCAACCAAACACGGCCTAAATAGATGATCTCTTCGGCCGATCCAATGCTCCACGCTGGTGACTTATATAAATACAAAATCTAAATTATTTTAAAAAGAGTAAACCTGCGATAATATCATCCGACTCCAGAAATAAGCATTTTTAGGAGCGGACCGCGAGGTGAACTGCTCCTGGCTAGTAGATACATTTATCCGAGTATCAGCTTGCTAATTAATTTATCCGCTGAAACTTGTATAGCAAATTTAATTAATTAACTCAGAGCGAAAGCGCAAGTTATGAGCTGAGCGCGCCGGCGCCGGCCCTGACGGAGAGAGCAACGACGGCGACATCGCCACGATGCCGGCCGGTGAAGTGGGCGGTGCACCGGTGCACTGCACAGGTCGGTCGGTCGTGGAGCACGGAATTGTTAACAAGGGGACCTTTTACCTGGAACGTGGCGGCGTCCCGCCGGCCGGCCGGCCGGCCAGGCAGCTTGCACGATCGTGAATTACCGGGCGAGTTCTCGTCGTGGTAATGCATGAGGTGGTGATGCATGCCCGACGTGTCCGTGGTTGTGGCAGGGCTGGGTGCGCACGCTCATCATGTGCCTAGGCCTTTTTCTTTTTCCTATTCAAAATGTTATTTTATTTTTCTTTCGCAATAGCCTCAAAAAAAAGGAGCCGAAGCTTTTTTTTTTATCGAAACATACATGTATTATACGTTAAGGAAACTGTACAAAAAACAAGTACACGTACAAGTACATTCTAAAAGGATACAGAAGACAAACGTGGCGACCATTTGCACAGAGGCCTCTAAGGAACAAAGAAATTGCACATAAGGCTCTAAATCCTCTGCAGGACGCAACCTCCCGTCGTCGCTGTCGCCATGTTGTTGGTCAAAACCCACCGGCGAGTAGCGACAGGCAACACAAAGAGCCGGGAGGCAGCCGGGGCGCTGGCTGGCACCGGTCCCTCGGTCAACGGCCCAGATCCTGGCACACGCCGATGCTTCCGGAGATGCAGGGCGTGCCACCTGACGTATACCTGATCAGGAAGGTGCAAACATGCTTTCGACGATTTGCCTACATGCACAAACACGTGTAAACATTAGTCCGAGCTGTGGTCGGCTCCCCGGGACGACTCTTGCATCGACTTTAAAGATCCGATCGAGTCCCGGTGTCAGATCGGATCTGCATATCTGGATGTTAATAGATAAAGCAAATAACTACAAAAACTGCTTCAATTAGATCTAGTTAATCTAATCCACGACGGTAAAAGCTTCACTGCTAGATCGGAATATCCTATACGTAATTAGGCCTAACGAGCATAATAGATAATCAAACCTTAACCAGAAAAGAGGCCTAAGAATAAGCGAAAGCCGATTCCCGGATCAATCCCTATTATGATCAAAGCAAAGCATCTAATACGTCGCCGGATCATCCAACCCGTTTGCAAGGCCTAACCTAGCAGATATTAAGCCGATTCTTAAGTATAAGAACAAATCATAACAGATTAGATCTACTAGATAGAAAAGAAGCAGGGTGTTATCTCTATGCGACTAACTCTATGCAACGAGAATTAGTATAAGATTAATACGTGATCACGCAGAGATAACATGATATTCGTAGATGATAAACAACAAGAGCATGATAGATCTACTAAAAGTCATGCTACGAATACCAGGATAACTAGCACTACTCGCCATCAAAAACGCTTCAGTACGAGTAATACCAAGGTAAAAATAAGAACAATGCTGCCCTGATCACAAGAAGTGTGTTTGAAATATGCCCTTGCGGCAATCATATTTCCTTGTATTCATGGTTAATAAAGTGTACCTTGAATATTCATGGATGACAACTTGTATTGATTAATGCTTATGTGAAGTATTTGTGAAACTCTATACTTGTATGAATATTCTAAAATGTTCCTAGTCGGAGTTCATGTGAGGACACACATGAATATTAGACTAGCACATGTATTAGTTGATTGACTACGTTTCACAAGTCATGGACATGGGGATGTCAAACTAATAATGTGGGCTCATGTGAGGCATGAGATTGAACTGACCTAGCACGAGATGATGACTTCTTATTACACAATATGTACGCTGTGTCCTAAGACCTGAGATCGTCGTATGTACTCAAGATGTGAACCGACTTACTTAGAAGCCATCAAACGCTGCATCGTAACTGGGTAGTTATAAAGGTGATTTTTGGGTCTGTCAAGAAGCATGCTGTGAGACATAGTCGGTCAAGATGTGATTTGCCCCTCTCTACAAGAGAGAGATATCTCTGGGCCCCTCGAGTGATTCGGATCAAGAAATGCATGGGATTGCTAGGGTTAAGAGTTAACCAAGGATTCTGAATCATAGGATCGAGAAAGAGTGGTCGGCTTCAACCAAGACCAAATATCATGAGGCAAAGGGAACAGCATGTATATGATATTGTGGCGGCTCGTCTGATATGATCTTTTTGTGCATATAGGAGTTGACATGTCTTGCTAGAGGCCACTGTCTACTATTGTGTCGAGTAAGAGTACTCGGGCCATGTTTATTCGCATGTGAGCCCATAGGGTTACACACTTAAGGGAAAGAAGCCTGATAAGGAAGAGATCCGAATTAGACTGAGCTTAGGTGCACTAATGGGCTTTTTAGGCTCAAAAGGGGGCGCCCAAGGTGGGGCCCATGGCAGCCCACCTAAGGGGCTATATAAACAGAAGGGGGGCGCCTAAAAACCCTAATTAGTGCTACAGTACCCGCGTGTGAACAGTGCGCACTACAGTAGCCGCCGTGAATAGTGCCGCCCCCTCCTGTGCACCAAGTCCTAGGTCGCCTTCGCGGATCTAGCAGTCCGGATCGCGACGATTCTTCCCGTACATGTGGATACCTTGGGGGTGCCGCATCTGCTGCACAAGGACGAGCCGTTCGAGAGGAGATTCACGCAACTGCACTGACGGCTTCCATCTGCACTACACCGACGCGCTACAGAAGTTCCACAACCGTGTGTCTAGTGGTAATCCCGTGATCTATAACTGCAGTAATCCTGGTTTATGTGGTAGAAAATTTTTGTTTATGCTACCCCATATTCCTACAAAGTGATCAGGGCAGCATGACGCTTACTTGGATGAAACCCTAGGATTAGGGGTGGCGGTGCGCCGAGAATTGTTGTTGCGAGACGTGATGTCGTTCTTTTTCCTTTACGAATATCATAGGGTACATATTTATAGTCTTATAGACTTGACGATCAAGTTAAACAAAACCTAGTCCAATACGAAAACTAATCTATCTCTAATGATTACAGATAAAGAGAGCCCATCGGCTCCCGACGCACACAGATAAGAAGAGCCCATCGGCTCTTGGCATGGACCACAATCGCCTCTTCCTTGGACAATCTGTATTGGCCCATTGGCAGCTTCGGCCCATATCCTTCTCGATCAAATTCTGGTGGTAACACAGCCGATTCACAAGCCTTCTTTAATTTCCGCACTAAGCCCAACTTGCTCTCGGCCCATCAATTAACCCTATTAATTTATGGCGATAACACGCCGGCCATCGCCGGAGAAGCATCGCCGCCAACCCAAGGTCGGAGAAGCCCAATCACCATAAGGCTATGAAAGTAGCCGCAGTAGAAAAAGCAAACGCTGATGCCGCATCGGCCGGGGACGCACCCCGAACCTCGCCGACCCTGGACAGGGACTCGTCGCCGGCGACGAAAGCCGCCGCGAGAAACTCGAGCCCTATCCATTCTCCAACCATCCGCACGGCCCGAAACTGCCTTCTTATCCTGGATCCTAGAACCCGACGAACTCACCTTCCCTCTGGGTCGATGAACCGCCGGCGAACGACTCCTGTACAGGAGCTCCACGCCGGGAGCACCACCCCCACGGGCTCGCCGCCGGCGCCGGAGTGGAGCACCAACGAGGCGGGGGAGAGCGTGGGAGGACCTTATTCCATGACGCCGCCGTTGCCTCGACGTCACCGTCGGAAACCTAACCCTAAAACTACTAGGACGACCACCACCGACCGGGGGAGCACAACGGTCTCCACTACCTCGCAAAACCCAGAGGGCCATAGGAGGCGAGGAAGACCGCCGACCCCGCCGGCGGCGACCGGAGCACTCGCTTTCTGCTCTCTCAAACAGTACCGGGACGAGAGAGTTTGGGAGAGGAAAAGTCTGTCTGGGTCCCAATGCGATATTGATACAAGGAGCCGAAGCTTCACTCACTGACAGCCATGATCCGGGGACTGTTGCAATAAGCCCGGCACGAGCACAACTGGTCAGTATTAGGCCCAATTCCTTTCGCGGGCCGGGCTAACCGATTTATTTAGCCAGACCGGGCTACGGTCTCACGTAAAAAAAGGATTAGGCGGCCTACCTGGGAAAATGGTTATCGGACCTTGGTAGGAATAATACGGCCCAAAAATCACGTTCATAATGGGCTGACATTTGATTATTGGGTTTCTTCTCGTCACTACTAATTGGGCGTCATATGGGTCTGCAAAAAAAACGCCACCCCCCGTCCCCACACACACCCACACCCCCCCACACACGACTCTTTCGTTGGGCTATTGAGCTCAAGCCCGAATCCGGTCAACTGCTTGCACGCTGAATCAGTGGCAGCTCCACCTTCCTTGTATTGAGGTTTCTATGTGCGTACCATTATAAAAATTACTTTTTATCTATGTACCATCACAAATTTCTAAAATTCTTCAATACCATCGAATGAAATTTTCTTTTCTTAGATACCACTTCGTCCACCTTCCGTCCATTCTTGCCATTTGCCCATCCTGACATGTGGGCCTGATTTGTGAAACTATCTCTACTCCTCTCTCCACGCTTCCAGACGGAGCTCGCGCCGCCGTGCACGTGGTGGCAAGCTAGGGCCGTTCCGCACCCTCTCGCGCTTGTCCTAACACTATGCCCGTCGGCTTTCGGCGACCTGCGCGCGTCCAGCGGGGCAGGCATGCGGACTGGCCGACAACTCATTGCCAGCATCGCGCCGCTCCTCACGCTGGTCGTCGCGCTCTTCCTTCTCCAATGCAGGATGCGTGCTGCCGCCGCCGTAGCCCGCCCTGCCCCGGCTCCGTGGCACCGCCAATTGTCCCGCTCCCCAATGTCGAGCGCGCCCCGAAATGGTTCCAGCCTAGCCGAGTCATCGAGCAGGAGCAACACTTCGCCGTGATGCGGCAGGAACCGCCGCTATTCGCTTGCTTGGCGTGCTGCCCCACTCGAGGGCCCCGGCGAGGGGTCAACCTCGTCAAGCGCGCTCGGCGTGGTCCACGGGCTGGCGGCCTTTCTCGGCCGCCGTGAGGACACGTGCGCGGAGGACGACTTGTACATGTTCGGCGCAGTGCTGTTGGAGCTGCTCATGGGGGCAGCACTGGGACTACAGCCGGCTCGTGGATTGGGCCCTACCGCACATACGCGGGCCCGACGTGGCGCGGGCCGGCGCGCCGGCCGACAAGGCGGAGGCGTAGGTGGCCAGGGTGGCACTGGCGTGCGTGGGCAACGGTGGGTGCCTCCGGCCGGGGATGGCATAGGTTTCGACCATCCTCTGCGACGCGGAGGTGGTGAAGGGGCTGCGGGCAGGCCCAGCGGAGGAGGGGCAGCTTTTACAAACCAGGCCATATGTCAGGATGGGCAAACGGCAAGAATGGACGAAAGGTGGATGGAGTGGTATGTAGTGTAAGAAATTTCATTCGATGGTACTGAAGAACTTTAGAAATTTGGGACGGTACATAGGTAAGAGACAACTTTTATAATAATACACAAGTAGAAACCTCTCTTGTACTAGTAAACTCGGTCAATTCTCTCCAGCAATAATCGAGGTCGTGTGCGCGGTGGAAGAAGATGGATCATAGAAGGCCCACCGCCACTATTGCCGCTCGCCACGCCACCGAGGTAGGGGAGGGGGTGGTGGTCAAGATGGCGGGGTTAAGGTTTCAGCTTGCCGAGCTTCCAATAGCAGGTTCGGCCGGCGGTGCAGGCGAGGCAGCGCGGGAGCTCCACTGGCCAGCCGGGGCTGGACCCTCGGTGGGCGGTGGCTCACGGCGGGGCAAGAAGAAGCTGGAGTGGATGGCTGGAGGTGCAGCAGTGGGTGGGCGGGCGGTGCAGCAACGGCAGCTGCCAGCTGGGGTGGAAGGCCGGCGGACAGGGGCGGGGAGACAGGATGAAGAAGATGGGGTCAGGGGAGGCGTCTTCTTCTGCAACTAGAGCCCCCATTCTCTCTCCCGTGCCGCACAGCTGAGTGCTAGTACAACGGCAATCTCGTACAGGGACACACAATGGTTGCCATCACTGCAGCTCTGATTCTGAGCATGTCAAATGCAATGACGCGGCACTTCCATAGCATTTGTGCTCAATTCTAAGGTTCAAAACAATGCAATCTGTATAATCCTATAACATTCATTCAGAGGCGAAATCAGCACGTCTGTTTTCTCAGGCTTAACACTACAATGGAGCAGTCCCCCTCCAAAAAAAAAAAACAAGAAGAGCCTGCAACGCAGCAGCAGCGGGCTGCAGTAGCTATGTAGCGGCTAGGCCAACACTACGTATAGATACAGCTCTAGCCACACAAAATTATACTCAGCAAGACAACATCTAAATGTCCGTCTCTTCCTATCTTCCCGCCTCATCCGGACGTGGAACAGGACATCAGGCTTCCGCGTCCGTGAGCGAGGAGTCTACTATGAACACTTGAAGGTATCAGATATGCAACTTCGTGCTGGGGCAGGCTTCGGTGCTGAAGCTGATGTTTCTGGGCTGGCCGAAGAGCAAGGGTTCCTCCCCGTTGCTGCTCGTTGGGGCGATCTCTGTGGACGACGATTTGGTGGGAGCCCTAGTTGTCGCTGCTCTGTAGCGGGCTCTTCGATGTCGGGTATGGCTCGACACTAGTCACTCTGCAGGGGGGAAATGCAAAGATGAAGATTAGTCTAGGCATAAAGGTCAGGTGCTTTGCTTGCAGAGTAGACCACAGCAAACTTCATATAGATAGGCAGAATGATTTATACCTCTCCTTTCGCTTCTCCAAGAATCGGGCAAGAGATGCTTTCCGAGCTTGAGGGACAGCTGGAACAAGCAGAAACATTATGAAATGTTATACGAAACACAACTGTTAGTTACTCTGTATCCTAACACATGTCCAGTATGAACTGCAAACAAGTGGAAACCATACCTCTTGGCACAGCAGCACTTGTAGTTGCCAGCGGCATTGGCTGAGACGAGGGTGCCTGACTGGTAGGAGCCGTGACCGGCATTGCCTGACTGGTAGGAGCAGTGACCGGCATTTGAACAGCAGGTTTTGGCCTCATGGGTTCAATGGTACTGTTGGATGTATTCCTGGAGAGAGTCACAACTTGTGGGACAACGGGAATTGGACTTGAAGTGGTTGATACATGAGGCACGGATGGATCTGGTTTCTGAATTACGATCTGCCTAGCAGGCAAAACCTCAGGCACGTTGACCTTTGCAGGGGTAGAAATAGGTGAATCTGGTTTGTGGCGCGCACTTGGCGGGCTTGGAATAGATGCCCTGCTGGCTAACATCATAAGTTCTTTAGCCTGTCGCAATTGAAACACAATCAGCAGATATACCCAGGAACTGCGGTAACATCAAACTGTTCCATTTATCACAAAGAGAACATACCTTCTCCACGGGGATGCTGTCGAATACATTTACAGAACCATTGTAGAATATTGTCAACTGCGTTGAGGTCCGACTCCGTGGGTTCCTACGGAAGCCAACCATCCATTTGTTAGTTCAAAATTCACATTGCAGCCCTACTACAAGTGAAGAAATCATTTCAAGAGGAAGTTAGCAATACCTTGAGCCATACACGCCAACCGTACATCCACCAAACCCATTGCTCATGGTGAATGGTTGATTCTTGAATGGCCCAACAGTGCCGTTGTGGAAGCTCTGCGACCTGAGCATCGGATTCGCCTGGTTGAGCGGCGCAGGATGCCGCACCGAGACCGGCTGAACCATCCTTGTTCCAGCAGGGAGATGATTATAATCCATCCCCTGCACGCGCTGGCCGTAGGGCGCAGCGGGATGATACTGCGGCGCCGTGACCTGGTTGTTGAGCCCGAACTGCCTCTGCAGAAACAAGTGCACGGTTCAGACCTTCAGAGTTCAGAGCTTTTAGCTTCCCAGCCGGAACCTCATGGCCAGAGCAAGAACTGTGACTGCGAGCTCGGAGCTGGGGCGAACCTGCTGAGGCATCACGGGCAAGGAGGTCTGCTTCTTGATGCCGTCGAAGGCGTCTCCGGTTGCCGCTGCCGACACCGGCCGGAACCCGGAGATGGAGAACTCCTTGTGGTCCTCCTCCCTGGGCGTCCGGAAAGACATGAACGCCGGCGCCGCGCCGGACGTCGCCGGGAACTGCCACTGCGTCGCCGGCGGGTTATCTGGAGCGCACGCCATCGAAGCCAATCAGAGATTTTGCGGGCCAAACCGACACATGTGCCACAGGAGGCGTCACATGCCGCAGCGCTCGCGAATTTAATTTCACCATCAGAGCCCGTAAAATCACGCGAGTTCCGCCACGGGGGAATAAATCTCCGCGCTTTGCGTTCTCAGAAACTAAAAACTCTAATTTGCAGAACTACTTGCGGGCTAACCGTGGCCGCGGGGCGACTAACGGTGGATCAGTCTACCAGACGGCGCACCGGCGAGCTGGTGTTGCTACGGTTAAAATTGACGACCGCGCGCGCGCGCGCGCGCGCGAGAGAGAGAGAGAGAGAGAGAGAGAGAGAGAGAGAGAGAGAGCGAGCACCGAGCACTGACCTGACTCCGTCCGGCCCTCCTTCACCGCGTCGCCGCCGCCGCCCTTCCCCGCCCGGCCAATCGCGCCCAGGAAGTCCCTCTCCATGGAAGCGAAACACTGGGGCCAGAAATTCCTTCCGCGGCGCCTCGTCCCAAGAATCTCTCCCTCCCGGAACGACGATGGGAGATGCCTTGACCTTCCCTTCCCCCGCCGCTTTCCCCTCTCTCTCTCTCTAGAGTCCAAATTGCTTTCTCCCGCTCGCTTATTTATCCGCGAGATTTAGGGGGAGGCGGAGGAGGAAGAAAGCGGCGATGATTAGCTAAAGCTACTACTTAATTACCCCCGCCCCGCATTAATTAACGATCGGGGCATCGGCGGCGGGTGGCGGCGGGGCCCCCCGCGTCGACCGGCTACCGGCTAGGCGAGGCCCCCACGTGGCCCGCCCACATGGGAGGCCGTCCCCTTGCCACCACCTGGGGCACCCGATGACACGTGGGGCCGCTCCCTCGTGGGTCCACCGCGTCAGGGAGTGCCGAAGGCCGGAGCCGGGTGCAGCAGCCAGCAGGGTTACAGGGAGGGGCGGCGCCTCGTGCCGCGTTCGGCTGGCGTGGGCCCACCCACGTGCGGAGGGATCCGACACGTGCACACGAGCCGAATTGCTTGCGCGCCGGGCCGCCGAGGATGACGCGTGGGCCCCGCGGCGATCGGCGGGCTGCGGGATTCTCTGCGCGGCGCGCCTCGGGAGCCTCGGAGCGGGGAGCGGGGAGCGGGTTGGGTGGACCCCACGTGGCGTGTTTGGGCATCGAGGGCGGGAGGGCATTATAGTAATGATAGATTAGAAACAAGGGGGTTTAATGCTAGTTTAATGCTAATGTTAAAGAAATTTATGTCACGGGGTGGTTAGTAGCACGCCACTTGGAGGTTAGTGGTGGGGTGTGGCGTGGCGATGTCTGCTGATTTGCGCCTAGCACTCGCTCTCTTCTTTTGTATTGTTTGACCCACCATCATGTGCGCACGCTTAAAATTGGCTGGTGTGCTCCTTAGATTTCCTTTGCCTTTGCTTTTCTCTTTTTTATACTAGTCTGGGTTGATGCGACCGGCTTGTTTAATTCTGGGCTAGGATGGTGAAAGCCCACGCTACGACCAGTCTCAGAGCGTACAGTTTTATGATACAATTATCTAAATTGGAAACTATATAATCAAATGAATTTTATAGTGATGAAACTCTTCTCACATCCCATAAAGCTTCATCTTTCTCTCTTTTTGCTATGCTAACAAAAATAATGATATTTAATATTATCAAACCCTCCATGAAACCCATTCGTGACTCACTGACGCATGCAAGCGACTGATAATTTTAGTTTAGAATGAAGTGCACTAGTGTTTCCTAAATTTGTTCTGTGTCTCATTTAGGTTTCTAAACTTTTAAAATGTATTCTTAGATCCTGAACTTGTTCCAAAATGTCACATAGATCTCTAATCTCTCAAAATAAATTTTAGGTTCATAAACTTCTCCCGCGGTGTCATGCAGGTCCCTGAACTTTCAAGTCATTATTTTAATTTAATATAAATATTATTTTGCTACTTTAAGTTAATGATTTTTTTGCTACTTTAAATTTAATAAAATTGCTATTTTGATTTTTATTGAGAATGGGAACAAATCATCTTAATAAATTTATACAAAACACATGCAAAATATAAATAGGTAGTAGGAAATATTCAGAATTAGCATTGACATCTCCATGTTAAAACGAGAAAACTAATATCCACTGTTGATATCAAATGATCTAGATTAACCCATGATGTATGATTAATAAGTAGCTATTCAGAATTAAAATAATCTTAGAGGTATGATTTCTAAATGAACCGGCGGAAAATAGTTTGATAATGGCCCATTTTGAATACAATTAATTAATGGTAATTTTAGGGATATGGAAATTTACCGCGAGAGTTTAGGGACTGAAATGACATATTGAGATAAGTTTGGGAATCTGAAGATGCATCTTGAGAGTTTAAGGACCCAAATGACATATCCGGATATGTTTAGAGATCTAAAAAATGCATTTTCAGAGTTTAGAGATCTAGCTGATACCTTGAGATATGTTCAAGAACCGCCCATATATTTTACTAATATATTTATTTTAATAAGTTGTAAAGGAGCTATTAAATTAGCTATCACAATTCATTATTTTTTGTGTGTTCTCCTTCCGTCCTAAAAACACGTCACTCTAAAATTCAAAATTTGTCCAAAAATAAATAATCTTACCTAGTTATTTAGGAAGTGCATGTGTATACAAAAAATAATGAATAACATATACTGGGTAATAAATAAAGACAAATATGATTATTTTATCTTCTTATTAATTTTTTCAAGAATTTCTAGGATGACTTTTTTTTTAGATGGAGGGAGTGTGCTACATCCATGCATTTCTAGCGGCTCTATCACTGGATCCGCTATCAAATCCACGCCGCTTTATACTTCAATGTTAACATATTAGATTGAGTTTCTCCCAGCCTCAGACCATCTACCTTCCACGACCCAAGTCGTAGTACTCATTAGTCTCATTGCACTGCCAACCAACCACCATCGTCATCTAGCCCCTACTTTTGATGACCTTCCTTTAGATCTAATAAATTCCAATGACCCTAACCTCCTAATTATCAATCTTAATCTTGCTGGACCTAGTAGAGAGATTTTTAGGATGCATGATTGAGGGGAAAAACATTTTAAGAAAATATATATTGTCCGATTAATATTTTCTGAGGCGGGAAAAGAGCTTGCACGCAAGAGGCAAAAGGGGACACGAGACAATGGGTGAGATCTGATTCGCACTACCCCTGTGCTGCCCTTCTCTCGGGGTCTGCTCTCGCCGCGCCGCCACCTGAGCGGACCGCCGGAACCCCATGCGGCTCATGATTAGAGCGGTGCCGGGGCTTCTTCCCATCCTCCGGTGGATCTAGGCGGGCGCACGCCGGCGTGGGCGGTGCTCCGTGTCGACGGAGCCCGAGGGGCCTTGGATATGAACAGGCGCCAGCTAGATTCATTGGTGGCGCGGCCTCGGTGCTTGCAAGGTGGTGGCAGCGTTGGCCGGCAACATGGGGTCAGTCCGCCGCAGCAACAGTGCACTACTAGAAAACGGGCCAAAAGTCCAGGCCAAAGGTACCGGCTGCAACAACAGCTGATATCTTTGCATTAGAACCGGTTTGTACCACCACCCGGTGCCAAATGCAGACGTCGGTATAGGCACCGGTTGGTGGGACCAACCGGTGCCTATTGTGCTGCAAATGGCACCGGGTCCTGCCACGACCTGGTGCCGGCTGACGCTCGGGCCAAAGGCACCGGTTTGTGCCTTGACCCGGTGCTATTGAATAACATTTAGCACCGGGTCATAGGTACCAACCGGTGCCTTTTGTCCACGCCTATAAATACCCCAACCCCTCCCCCCTCCAAGCTGCCGTGAACTCACTGTTCATGGCAGCTGAGTGAGGGGAGGGGAGACGAATTTTTGTTTTTTTCAAAAAAGGTTAGTTATTTTTCTCCATAACTTAGCAATTGGTTTTTAGAAACAGTTATCATTTAATTTAGTTTATATATGTGATAATTATTTTTAGTTGTAACATTTTATTGTAGTTATATGGGTTATCCATTTATTTGATATGTGAATACTATCAAATTATTGTATTTATATGTTTTATCAATTTATTTGATAAATGAATAGTATCTATTTATTATAGTTATATGCATTATCAATTATATATTTGAATTCAAATTTTGTATGGAAATATTATCAATTACATATGCAAGGGTGCTTTATTTAGTTCCCTTCAAAATTCCAAAACTTTACAAGATTCCACATTCGAGATGCATGCTGCGCCAATTCGAGACCCGCAGCTCAGCTAGGCCAGAAGGCCACATGCGTCATTTCTTGTATAAAAATATAAAGTTCCATATAGAGAAACAAAGTTTTTACACAGTCATGCAGTCAGAAGGCCATATGCATCGTTATAATTTTGTAGTTCAGTTTTTTTAATAGCGTATTCAATATTAGTTATAAATTGGTAGTATGAATGAACTATTTGTACACTATAATGATGTATATAAATATATTGCGGACCTAGATGAGTCGGCAATGGATGTACATGGCCGACCGGCGTTCAAAGGAGTTCATTGATGGCGTGCATGAATTCATAGAAGCGGCCAAGAAACACAAATATGGCTGTTTCGTTCGTTGTCCATGTAAATTCTGTAAGAATGAGAAGAATTACTCATCATCAAGAACCATCCACAGTCACTTGTTCAATAGTGGTTTCATGCCGAACTACTATGTTTGGACCAAGCATGGCGAAAGAGTAATTATGCTGGATAATAATGTAGAAGAAGAGGACATGATTCCTGACTTTGCAGCCAATTATAATGCCTTTTTCAATGACACTGCAATGGGTGAGCCTGAAGAAGATACTGAAGGATACGTTGTAGAAGATGATCTTGGTCAGATGCTGCGCGAAGCTGATGAAGGTTGCGAAACAGAAAAGGAATCGATAGATCTGAAGCGTATGTTGGAGGACTACAGAATATTGTTGTACCCTGATTGCAAACAAGACCAAAAGAAGTTGGGTACGACATTGAAATTGTTGCAATGGAAGGCATCAAATGGTTTGTCTGACAAGGGATTCGAGGATTTGCTGAAACTTATAAAAAACTTACTCCCTGAGGGTAACACCTTGCCGGCGACAACATACGAGGCAAAAAAAGTTATTTGTCCGTTAGGATTAGAGGCACAGAAGACACATGCTTGTCCTATTGACTGCATCTTATATCGAGGTGAGTATGAAAATTTGGATTCATGCCCTGTATGCAAGGCATGCCGGTATAAGATCCCTCAAGATGATACAGGCGACGTTGAGGGGATGCGTGTCAAGAAGAGGGTGCCGGACAAGGTGATGTGGTATTTCCCTCTAATATCACGTCTGAAATGTTTGTTCATGAACAAAACGAATGCTAAATTAATGCGATGGCACAAAGAAGAACGTAAGCAAGACAATATGTTGGGACACCCCGCAGATGGGTCGCAGTGGAGCAAAGTGGACAGAACATTCCCAACATTTGCAAATGATGCGAGGAATATAAGGTTCGGCTTAAGTACGGATGACATGAATCCATTCGGTGAGCAGAGCAGTGGCCATAGTACCTGGCCTGTGACACTCTGTATATACAACCTTCCTCCCTGGTTGTGTATGAAGCGGAAATTCATTATGATGCCGGTGCTTATCCCCGGCCCGAAGCAACCCGGTAACAATATAGATGTGTATCTGAAACCACTGATTGAGAATATTCTATTGTTGTGGAAAGAGGATGGTGTTCATATGTGGGATGCGCACGCAGAGGATCATTTTAACCTTCGTGCATTACTTTTCGTAATCACCAACGATTGGCCAGCACTAAGTAACCTCTCCGGACAATCCAATAAGGGTTATAGGGCATGCACCCATTGTTTAGAAGAAACCGACAGCACGTACCTCAAGCACTGTAGGAAGAACGTGTATATGGGTCATCGTCGATTTCTTCCGATCAAGCACTCATTAAGGAGGAGGCATGCTCACTACGATGGAAAGGCAGATCATCGTACCAAGCCTAGACACCGTTGTGGGAAAATAGTATTTGAAATGGTCAAAGATATAAAAGTAGTATTCGGAAAAGGACCCGGCAGCAGATCGGTGCAGAGTGATGACGGGCGTGCACCTATGTGGAAGAAGAAGAGTATTTTTTGGGAGTTATCTTATTGGGAAGTCTTAGACGTCCGCCACGCAATTGATGTGATGCACCTAACAAAAAATCTTTGTGTGAACCTTCTAGGCTTCATTGGTGTCTACGGTAAGCCAAAGGATACATTGGAAGCGCGGCAAGATCTTCAACGTATGAAACAATGGGCCGCCCTACATCCAGAAAAAGGGATAAAGGATGTCATTATCTAGGTCCTGCGTGCTACACTCTTAGTAAGGAAGAGAAGCAAAGTATGTTCGACTGTTTGAACAGTATCAAGGTCCCATCAGGCTACTCTTCGAATATAAAGAGGCTACTGAACTTGAAAGATAAGAAATTCGCACACGTAAAGTCCCATGACTGTCACGTGTTGATGACGCAATTGATTCCAGTTGCACTTAGAGGTATTCTACCAGCTAATGTTCGGGCAACAATTATAAAGCTATGCGCGTTTCTCAACACAATTTCTCAGAAGGCAATCGATCCATCGAGTTTAAGCAGTCCAAAGTTTAGTCAGTCTTGAAATGATATTTCCTCCATCATTCTTCAATATTATGACGCATCTTCTAGTTCACCTGGTCAAAGAGATTGGTATTCTCGGTCCTATTTTTCTTCATAATATGTTCCCTTTTGAACGATACTTTGCAGTCCTAAAGAAATATGTTCGTAATCGGGCTCGTCCAGAAGGAAGCATTGCGAAGGGTTACGTCACAGAGGAGGTCATTGAGTTTTGTGTTGACTATGTGGAAGAACTCTGCCCAATTGGGATTCCAGTATCACGTCATGAGGGGCGGCTGATTGGAAAGGGCACACTTGGAAGAAAATCAGTAAATGCCACAAATCATGCCACGTTGAGCAAAGCACATCTCACAGTTCTGCAACAATCAGTCTTGGTGGCTCCATACATGGAGGAGCACATGCAAATTGTGCGAAGCATATACTCTTTGAAGTCTGAGACATGGATTACACAACATCATAACGATACATTCACCACCTGGTTGCAGAAGGAAGTCATGGCCAACGATCAAATTCATGAGCAGCTAGCTTGGCTGGCCAGGGGTCCGGCAAATTCAATCCTGATGTACCAAGGATATGAAATTAATTGTTACACATTTTATACAAGAGCCCAAGATAACAAGAGCACCAATCAAAATAGTGGTGTCCGTATAGATTCCACCGACTCTAGTGGCCAAACGAACTCATATTTTGGTTACATTGAAGAGATCTGGGAACTTGACTATGGGCCATTGAAGATACTTCTATTTCGTTGTCAATGGGTTAAACTCACAGGAAAAGGTGTCGATATCGACGAGTACGGAATGACAATGGTAGACCTCAAAGAGCTTGGCTATCGAGACGAACCATTCGTCCTAGCTAAAGATGTCACTCAAGTTTTCTATGTGCAGGACATGTCTAGCAAACCGAGAAAGGACAAGTCCAAGAATAAATCAAGTTTTGTAGGTGTCGGAGATGAGCCAAAGCGCCATATTGTTCTGGCAGGAAAAAGAAAAATTGTGGGAGTCGACGATGTCATAGATGAAGAAGAATACAATAAGGTTGAAGATATGACTCCGTACGCACGTCATGATCATAATGAAGGGACGATTGTAAAGCGAACCATCGTTAATACTGCCTTAGTTGAATAATTATGTCTTGTAATATTTTCTGTGAACATTATCAGATTTCTTATGCAATGAATTGATTTATTGGGCAATTAAATGATTTATTATGCAATTATTTGATTTATTATGATTTATTGTGCAATTAAAATGCTTAGTTATGCACCTAAATGTTTTATTATGCAATTATAATAATTAGTTAGGCACCTAAATGATTTATTATGTAGTAATTAAAATTATTGTGCATTAAAAAGATTTATTATTCAATTAACTAATTTATTAGACGATTAAATGATTTATTAGGCTATTAAATGATTTATTAGGCTATTAATGTAATTATTTGCTTTGAACATTATCATATTTATTGGGCAATTAACTTATTTACTAGGTATTTATTAGATTTATTATTTAATTAACTAATTTATTAGACGATTAAATGATTTATTAGGCTATTAATGTAATTATTAGGCAATTAACTTATTTACTAGGCATTATATGATTTATTAGGTAAAATAATTTTTTCGAATATCATGAAGCAATATTTGATTTATTGGACAATTAACAGATTTATTAGGTAACTAACAGATTTATTAGAGAAACAGAAAAGGAAAAAGAAAAGAAACAGAAAAGTCTTAGGTACCGGTTCAAAATATGAACCGGTACCTAAGGCTGTCTAGTCCAAAAAAAAGGGGTTGAGAAGTTTCGAACCGTGGCCGCGGCGAACAAGGCCGTGGCGAACAAAATTCCTAGAGTTACCATTGCGCTATCGAGTAATTTCAGTTAGATCGTCGCCAACAAGCGGCAAAAGCAAATGTCGTGGAAGCCTTAGGCACCGGTTTTCGTTCCCCACCGGTGCCAAAGGGGAATTTCAGTTCCCGCCCGTTGGGCACCTAAGGCACCGGGTGGGAGGTCACCCGGTACCTAAGGCATTCCTTAGGCATCGGTTGGCTACCCAACCGGTACCTAAGGCTGCCTTAGGTACCGGGTGACTTTATCACCCGGTGCCAAAGGCTTCCATCATATAAGCACCGGCCCTCTCCATCTTTCTCCACTCGCTGCCGCCCTCCGCCGCCTCGACCTCAGCCGCCGCCCACATCGACGCTCCTCGCTCTGCAGCTCTGCGCCACCGAGCACCGCTCCCGTGCGCCGCCGCCGTCGACGCTCCTCGCTCTGCAGCTCTGCGCCGCCGCCACCGAGCACCGCTCCCGTGCGCCGCCGCCGTCGATCCGCCGCCCCGCCGTGCCTCTTCGCCACCCATTCGTCACCGGAGCTAGGTGAGGTCGTGAGGAAGCCCCATACCCCCTTTCCCCTCTCTCTCTCTGTCGCTCTATCTCGCCGGCGATTCCTCGCCGAAGCCGCGGCTCCGCCCCCTCGCCGCCGAGCGGTCACCTCCGGCCACCGCCGTACCTCCTGGACCCCCTAGCCGCGTTCCTTGTCGCCCCCTCTCCCTCCCCGGCCTAACCCCGCCACGAACCGAGCCCCGGAGCACCGTTTTCAGTGTACTCCGGCGGTCCGCCGCCGCCTCTGCTCGCCGCCGGCGCAAAGCGCCACCCGCCCGAGCCGCCGGCTCCACCTAGCGCCAAGCCGCGCCGTCGCCAGAGCCGCTAGCCAAGCCGCCGTCCGCCTGAGCCGTCGCTCGAGCAGAGCCGAGCCGCAGTTGAGCCAGCAGCCGCGTCTCAAGCTGCCCCCACCCTTTTTCAGCCATTAGATCGAGATCCAACGGATCAGATCTGTTAGATCCGAGCCGAACCAGAGCCGCCCCGATACTTTTGCTAAAGAGACCCTGAGTTTCTTCAAAATTAACCCGCAGTCCTTCCTAGTTCAAAAGAAATTCCAGAGAGGCCCTTTCTAGATTTTTCTTGCAAATAAGTCCCTAGAATCTTGTTTTAGCCATATCTTTCACATTTTCACTCCGATTTTAGCGATTCTTGCACTCACGCGATCCTTGCATCGTGCTCTACATCTTTTTCAGCTTTTCCAGTACTGTTTTTGTACTGTTTCTTATTTGTATTGTTTTTTCCTCTTGTGTGATCGTGTAGACGACGTGCCGTTCGAGTGTGATCTTTCGAGGTGAGATAATTTTTTTCTAAACCCATTAATGGACTTTCTATTATTAGTCTTATGTATAGTGTACAATGTTTTCATTATATATAGTGTATAATTTAGTGATAGAATTTAGTTATTAGAGAGACTTTATTTAATCATGTATTTAAATAGAGAGTGAATAAAGCTTGTATTTATATATTTATCATGTATTTCTGTAACTCATGTATTTATCATGTAACTCATGTATTTATCATGTAACTCATGTATTTATCATGTAACTCGTGTATTTCTGTAACTCATGCATGTATTTATGTATTATGAATTCTTCATTCTTAATTATGAAATCAAACATGAAGCTCTCTCCTTCTTAACGAATTCTTAACGGCGATCGGTCTCTCGCTAACTCTCGTTGTCTCCTTGTCCCCGACGCTCTTTCGCTGTCTCCCCACCGACGCTCTCTCTCGCTATCTCCTCACCGATGCTCGGTCTCTTGCTCTCACACACACACGCGCGCGCGCGCGCGCACACACACACACACACACACAAAGTCTCTCTCTCTTTCTCTGTCCCACTAACACACAAACACACACACTGACTCACACACACTCACTAACTCTCTATCTCTCTGTCCCACTAATACACAAGCACACACACACGCTCTCTCTCTCTCCCTCTAACATACATACACTCTCTCTCTCACACACACACTCTCTCTCTTTCAAACACGCATATTCATTCAAAGAATTGAATTCTTCTGCTTCATTTAAGGATGGACACATACTCTAACACATTTTTACGGTTTCAGTTAAGGATGGACCCCTTCGGTGATGACGAGGTCGCCAAGCAATACATGTTGGGCGCAATAAACGAAGATACGAGGGCCAACACCACCCAGCCAATCGCTGAAGAAGATGCTCGGACAGCTGATTCGTTCTTGAATATGTCTGGAGATGCCGATGAAGAAGATGATGACTTTGCGCCGCCGCCCAATCAACAGCAGCATGTTCCAGTATGAATCTTAAAACTATATGCATGGTGACTTCAGTAGATTAGTTTTGCGATTAACATATCTTTTCTGTAATTTAGTCGACCTCCGCATCGACTTCGTTGAGCCAGTCAAAAGGGAGACGCCGGCCAACCAAGAAAATGGAGGGAAGACAGGTCATCACAGAAGTGGACGCAGAGGGCTGTCCAAGTGCTCCAGTGGCTGCTAGCACAAAATTTGTCAACCAATGTGGGGTTATTGTTCGGGCAAGAATTCCGATCACCACAAGACTATGGAAAATGAGCAAACCCGAAGAACAGCAACAAGCCGTGCCTGCACATCAGAAGAAAATGCTATGGGCAGAACTCAAGGATATGTTCACTCTTCCTGAAGGAGTTGACCAAGAACTTGTGAAGAAATGTGCCTTGAAAAAGATGGCCCTTGCCTTTGTAACTTTCAAGAAGAAGTTGTACATCAATTACATCAAGAAGGATAAGGAGCCAAACTAGGACGATCTTCCTCAGGTTAAACCATACTGGGAGGAGTTCAAACAATACAAACTATCAGAGGAAGCCCAAGAAAAATCTGAACAGGCCAAGGTGAATGCAGAAAATAAGAAGTACAGCCACCACCTTGGGGCTGCCAGGTACAAGAAGTCAGTAAAAAAATGGCAGAAGATGGAGCATGACCTTATGGATAGAGGCATCCGGCTGACGACTTGGGATTGGCCGGATAGATCCAAGTGGTGGTTATTTGCTAATGGCGTGATACTAAATCAGTTGGATGGAAGTTTGGTCGTGCCCGAGCATATGCAAGAAGTGTCCCGCGATCTAGTCACTACAATAGATGAGACCCAACAAGGAACATTCCAGCCTCAAAGGGAGAATGATGAGCTGACAAGGGCATTAAAGAATCCGGAACACCCTGGACGAGCCCGCGACATCGGCGTGGTCCCAAGAAAAGTTGCTTGGGCCGGAGATTCCTCTTACAAGACTCACCGAAAGAGCAAAGCCGAACAGGAAGAGAAACTTCGTGCCATGCAAGAAGAGATGACCAGGAAGGTTGCGTCCTTGGAATCTCAGATGGACGCCAGGGTCAATAAGGCAGTGCAGCTAGCTCTGAGCCAAAGGGGCACTGCTGGGTCGCACCCGGATGTTGTGATAAGCTCGATCTCTCAGCGACGCAGTAGCTATGCATCCACAGCGGCGCCCGATGTACAAGCGGAACAGCAACCCCAGATTGAGCCAACGGCGGTGGATAACCAGAGGTATCCAGTGAACGATGTCACCATGCCGACAACGTGCGAGCTTCATGTGCGAGCAAGAAATATATCCATTCATGTTGCATACGGGTTAGCCCTGCCCCTGAATCCTTCTACTACAATTCATGGAAGGCCGATACCCCCTGGCTACACCTCTGTCACAGTCAAGCAGATACTTGGAAACAATGAGGATCTTGAGCTCGACTTCGTTGGAGAGGATGGAGAGAAGACATTGGGAGACGCACTACACGGAGTCGTTCTATGGCGCAAGGCCAACATCAAACTTACCGCAATCACAACGGCTCCCGTGCAGACCGATCGCCCGTCTCCGCGGTCTCCCTCACCGCCATCCCCACAACCACCTCCTTCACCACCGTCTCCGCCGGCGCAAAGGGCCACGAGTACTCCAACTCCTCCTGACCCAGAAAAAGGAAAGAAAAAGACAGCATCCCTCCCAGCAGCTGGACCCTCAAAGTAGAAGCAGAAAACGATCGAAAGAAAATTAACCTACGAGAAAACCGCTGAGGAGTTGGAAGAGGAGACTGCTCGATATATAAAAGAACAATTGAACCCTAAAGTCCCCCGCCGAGGGAAAAGGAACCTCTAGAACTAGGGAAAAAGCTTCTCGCAAACCTAGACAACCCACCAAAACCGAAAAGCTTATCCTCGGACTATGATCGTACTCTGACAAAAGCACACAAGGTGAGAAATCTGAAGAAAAAATGTGGCAAGACCATTCCTCAGCTTGGCACACAACAAAAAGGACTCGAGCCCTCCGGGTGCCAGGGTTGCCACTCCTACACTCGACGGACGTACAACTCCAGGCGGACCTACAGGCCGCGATATTTCTTTCTGAAACTGGATTAACGCTAGAGGAGGCAACGGGGCAAGTGGAGGAGGAAATCCCTGTCGCTCCCATTCTTACTCCATTCCAGCATGGAAAACCTTTTGTCACTGAGGAAGAGGAGAAAAGTCTAGGCACGCAGATGTTCAATTTGCATAGATGGTACTTGCGAATGTCGAAAGAAGAAGGGAAAATGTTTGGAGTCAAGTATCGTGACCATGATTTCTTCCGCGGGGAGGACGACTTCTGGGTGTACTTCGAAAATTTATATCACATTTACCATCGACAAGCCCTCGACGCCTCTATCATCACCATTTGGGTTTTATAAGTATCACTTACCTCTACATTAATACTTTTTGTTAAAAAGAACATAATTATATGTGTGCATTATAAAATTTCTATTGTATCGTTTAGACAGGAGACCCAAAGAAGCCGAAAATATGGATGGCACCATCAGATCGGCTTCATGTCTCCTTTGCTAGTCAACCAGAAAGTGCTCAACTAAAATTACAAGGAAACGTGCCAAAACATGTACGATTCGTTGACTAGGCAAAATTACAAATCCTATATATTCATACCATACAACTTTGGGTAAGCCTTGGTCGACTCAATCCTCTGTTATATTACTAAATAAATACTAAGTCGTCTAATGCATGTATGTATATATCATATCTATATCTGCAGTTATCATTGGATTTTACTCATACTTTCCGTAGAGACCGACAATCTTATAGTCTTTGACTCAATGAGAAATCCAAAGTCCACAATCCAACATATCCTAGACCCCTTGAACAGGTAAGTTCAGTTTGCACAATCAAATCTTTTTTCTGTTAATAACAATTCCTGAATATCAAACTTAACTTTGAGCGCAGGGTTTGGAAAAAAATTGTGAAAAATAACAAAGGACGTGGTCAATGGAGTCCCGAATTGAACGTTAACTTAGATTATCCGGTATGTTGATTCACAAAGATTTGTCTACTTAAGTATATAATCCTAAATTGTTCTAAATTGAGTAATTTAATTGTTTCTCCCTAAGTGTACGAGACAACAACAAGGAACTGATTGGTGTGGGTACTACGTATGCGACTACTTGAACATCATGACTCTATGTGGAAAGGCTACTGATGAAGACACGAGAGTACGTCCAAACCGTTCACTAGTACATTTTCATAATTGTACTAACGCACATGATGTTAATCCTTTTTTCCTAAATGATAGATATCTCAAATAGGGGATGAATGTTACTCTACTGATCGGATCAACGCCATGTGCGAGCAGCTCGCCGGATTCATTTTGAACGAGATCTTGGATCCTAGAGGCGAGTTCGACCACGACGGTCACATCCATAGAGGACTTCCATCGACCTCCTGAGGGGACCAATAGTTGGACTGCAAACATGACTTGTACATTTGTAAATATTTTTAAATGTTATGCCTCGATGTTTGTAAATTTGTAAATATATTAGTTCATCTAATTAGCTTAATTATATGCTCGCATTTCACTTTTAGTTAGTTTCAAATATTCTCTGAAAACGAACACGAACGACCAATGAACGTATAGTACTGTAGAGCTTGAGTGTGTTTAGCAATTATAAAAGAATAAACAGTAATAAATATAACAAACAAAACTGGATTTGGAAAAAAGGGAAAAGGTCATTGGTACGGGTTGGAAAGACCAACCGGTACCAAAGAGGCTGCCACGATGACGCAGCGTGGCAGCCTCTTTGGTACCGGTTGGTCTTTCCAACCGGTACCAATGGAAGCCTAAGGTACCGGTTGAAAAACCCGGTGTCTTAAGGCGAGGCCATTGGTCTCGGTTTGCGGGAACCGATTGGAAAACCGGTGCCTTAGGCCTTTTCCAACCGGTTCCCATAGCCTGTTTTCTAGTAGTGGTGGGGACTCCTCTCGGCAGCCGGCCCACGTGCTCGTTGGGGAGGAGGAGGTTGAGCTCCCGCTCGGCATGAGGCAGCCATGGGGATGTCTTTGCGCGCGTGGACCGCTACGGCATCGGGAACACGGTGGTCGAGTGTGACGCCGCGGACATTTGCGGTAGGCGAGACAGCGAAGCGAAGGGCCCCATTTGCGGCAGCGGAGGGCGATGATGCGTCGTCGGGGAGGAGGAGGAGGATGCCGTAGTGCGTAGTGTCCCACACGACGTCATCGAGTTCCCTCCCGGTGAGGGTGGCGGTGGTGGCAAGCTAGGGTTCTGGCATCTTGGCTCGAGGTTTTTGCTGAGGCTTTTTGGGAGAAAGCCTTGATAACGGTGACGCTTGTGGGCGCCATCTTCCCTGTTGAGGGCGTCGTATCCCCCAGCACACCTTCCATGGGTGTACGGCGTGAGGTGCTTTGTAGGAGTGGCCGTGGTGATCGCTCTTGGCGATGCTTGCAGGGTTGTTTGCTGCCTTGGAGTGATGTGCGGGGGTGAGTGTGGCGATCTCTGCGTGAAACCATGAGCTACAAACTCTCGCTATCTCACCACGTTGCTTTCTTAAACAAAAGCATTATGAGAAGTAGATAAGACTTCCTTATTTGAAACTGAGAGCACTTCTCCTTAATGGCCACTGTTTGATTTGACCCAATTTGAGTGTTTATTAACACTCTGCCTAGGACTTTTTGTCTGGATCCAGTTAAAGGTGTATAGAAATTTTTAATAGCAGTATATGTCGACAAATTTGCAGTCTTAATATGATTGATTGATCATAATCAATATATATCTTGTGAGAGATTAACCCTTTTGAATCCTATGTCATTTCCCACATGAGAATCAGCTATATAGCAAATGATCTCTTTGGTGTATCATACTACATGGCCATATCACTTTTTATGGAACTATTCGGAACTCCAGCCGATAGGCTCCCTATTAATTAATTACTAATTAAATTTATTTCCCTTGTCAATTGTAGGTTAAATTGACTGGCAAGCCGCGAACCTCAAATACAGGATCTGGACTGAAGATAAGCAGAGATCCTAGGCCTTAACGTGTCATGCTCCGCAAGATTCATCGCACCAAATTTTGCAGCAACACACCTATTACTTCTCAACATTCATGAAACTTTATTTTGGAACAGATGTTGATTTATCAAGTTGATTATATAACGTGCATCCCCTTTATGGGTTTCCATTACAGTTTAATCCAATTAATTTTAGTTCATCAACATTATCCTAAGTCAAATTTTTAATTATGACTAGCAAATATCAATAAAATAACAATATAAATTTGTGCAATATTATTGTCTACTAATTTATCCGATATAGTTTTCCTTTTCTGATTGAGGCGTGCTGGAATTTTCTATACTTGGTAGCTTTGTCCATTAGTGTAATTGAATCATGCATGCTTGATAGGCACTAACAAACCTCATAAGTTATTGTATGATTGAGCTGTTATTGAGGTCTAGTTTTGATATGTTATCCTTGTGTGTCACGTAAATTATTTCTTATTAGGGAGTTTGATGAAGCATGCATGGTGATGTCGGTTGGAACAATATATGCATGAGTTGTTATAACCATGTAGAAAGCGATAATCTTATATTTCTATATATATTGTGGTCTACAGGGCTATTATTTTCTTCATAATATATGCACTTTCTTAATTAGTTATCTGCTGAAAGTTACGTGCCGAACATGCAATGCACGAATGAGCTATATAGTTCTCTTTTGAATGCAACACAATTCAAGCAGGACCCAGTATTTATAATGTTACACTCGGTCATGGTAAATACTCTAAATTTTAGCAGATAACTTGATGCCAACTTTTAGGTTTTGTTTGTTGACCCATTTAGGAGTGCAGAAGTAAATGCTTTTTGTATTAGGTCACTGAGTTATCAAATTCCACAACTTTTAGACTTTGTTTGTTGATCTAGGAGTATCTAACAATGCAGAAGTACATGCTTGAAGTATTAGGTCATCTATAACTCTTATAAAGATGATCCCCACTACACATCATTGATTGCTATTTCTTTGACATGTGCTGTAGCCACATCACCTAAATAATTTTTGACCAACCGATCTGTGATCCAACGGCACAATAACTCTAAGCACATCTCTGTTCTTCTGTCCGTCCACCTGCCCGGACAGCCGCCCGTGGACCTCTTGCCCACAACGCGCGCCTCCCGCCACGCCTGCCAGTGTCGCGTGCCCGTCCTGCCTCTGTCGCTCGCACACGCGCCCGCCCGGCTCGCACACCCCCGCTGCTCTCTCTTCCGCATGTCCTGCCTCTCTCGCTTCCACTCCTCAGCCTAGCAATTCATGTCATTCATGCTAATTAGTGGAGCCGTTCTTCTGCTTCTCTAGCTTCCATTCCTCCACCCAGCAATTCATGCCGTTCATGGTAATTAGTGGAGCCGTTCTAGCAATTCATGCCGTTCATGCTAATTAGTGGAGCCGTTCTTGGCACTAATAGCATTCATGCCTAGCAATCACTTACGTTCCCACCGCTACTCTGTTGTTTGAAGACGAGCAGCCCCCCTCCCCCCTCCTGTACTGCGTCTGCGTGACTTTGATTCAGTCTGGCGCTGCGATCTGATAAGATGTTCAAAGGTGCTGCTTCTTTTTTTTAAAATCTCTCTTGCGGATTCCATTCACTACCACTGTTTTCTTTTGTTTGCATTTACGTTAGAGCAGAGATTCAAAGCTTCCTTTTTTTAATCTTCTATGCGGATTCGAGTTTTTTTTTTTTGGGTCTTCCGAGAGGTTAGACGCAGGAGATCTCGATGCCATCTTTGAAGACGATGTGCTGAGGCATTGGGATGAGATGGAGCGAACAAACACCAAGAAAGAGGACCAAGGCCAAAGAACCTGCCGCTGCTGTGTCACAGTGAGGAGAAGGAAGCGCCGCCCTGCAAGGTCATCGGAGCAGACCGTGCCGGATAAGATGAGAAGGCCTTGACTTTTGAGCTCCTGTCGCAGACTCGCAGCCCTGCAAGGTCGTCGGAGCAAACCATGCCGGATGAGGTGAGAAGGCCTTGACTTTCGACCTCCTGTCGCAGATTCGCAGTACTTCTACATGTCGATCATGCAGGCGGTGCGGAGCTCAACGTCGCCTCACCGTCCTGAAGAAGCACTGCACGGAGCTGGGCAACCCCAGGTGGCCGTACCACAAGATGAATAGCCTGTAGGCCCTCATCAACAATGTCCAGGTGTCCTATGTCGCTACCCATAGTTTCAATTTGCAATGCGCTGCATCTGATAGAATTTTATCGACACGTAAGCTTTGCGATGCTGTTTGATGGCCGCGCAGGTCCTGCAGGAGGCGGGCAAGGCGACCGAGCAGCAGTTGAGGGTGACGGTGTACGTGCAGCTCGAGAAGAAGACCAAGAGGCTCAGGCAAACCTGCTTCAAGGCCAATTACAAGAAGAGACGGCTCTTGGCTCTTGAAGCCGGGGAGGCACCAAGAAACCACAAGTACTGATCCAAATCATGAGTCGTCAACTTATATATGAGTACAACAGGAAGCTTCCACTAACCAATGCCATCCCCAAGGCATTAGAGAACATTCATTTAAAAACATTACCCTTTTTAGATTTGTTCTTATAGTATATAAATCACCGCAGCAACACGCGGGGTATCACCTAGTTCAGTTCTCGAATTCGAAACCAACCCAGTCAAGAGATGATACATCGTTTAATTTCTCATTAGTGTTATCTTGTATTAGGTCCTTTGAGGTACTGGAAAAATTATGTATTCATATGGAACTAGGGCTGAAGGGCTGGTTTCTGGGTTGGGTCTGGTTTCTTCTTTCTTCTTTTCTTTTCAAACCACACTCAACTAATTTGAATTCAAACTCAAATTTGAATCTAACCCTACAACACTCAAACAAGTAAACCTATGCAACGGCATGAATGCACAAACAGTTAGCCCTAAACTAAATTTTAATTACTTATGCAACAAAATTAGATTAAAAGCCAGCCTAAGCAAATTAAATCCTAGAAAATTAAATAAACCAATTAAATTTATTATTAAATTCTGAAATTTAAATTAAGGTGTTACAATCTGCCTCAGTCTACATGTTGGGATCTTCCGTCAGTTAATTATTATTAGTTAGAGGCATAAAATTTTCTTCCTTGATGTTCTAATCTCAACATATAATTATTCTCAAGCTTACGCGTAGAAGGAGTATAGTACTAAGAGGTTGCATCTAAAGCTGTAGAAAAAAAGTTAGATCGAGCTGCAGCAGGTATCCTGGTGATCCCACACACTATGACCAATCAGCAGTCTACGCTCTTTTTTTAATTTGTAAATTTTTCAATACAAATATTTGACTTAGAGTTGTTTGGTCACTCATGTCATAACTTGAAGTGTTTCCTTTTTATAACTTTATCAAGGTGGTGATGGAAAATAACACACATTATTTTTTGACAGATTTTTTTTATCTTGAAAGCTGTAGCTCGCTCTGAATTTCTTCTGTATGATTCTTTTGGGAACTATAAAACAAGCAGTGGCTGAACTGAGGTCTCTGTTAAGCTAGTATAAACAACTATTCTCCTTGCAGATCGAGATCTATAGATTATTTGGGGCATGTGGCGTGCCACCCACATTTGTTACAACATGAATAAAGTGAGAGGTTTTAAATTCGTCATTAGGGCTGTTATATCCAGACAATATGAAATAGTTAGTGAGGAGCACTAGCTCACTTGCAACCAAAAAGGACGGATTACAATACAAATCAGAGCTTACCAGTAGCAATAGGCCTAAAACTAATTTTGTCTCCTTTTCATTTGTTTAGCCTTGCCTTGCCTGCCTGCGTGGAACAAAACTATGGGCATAGCTTGTTTTGTTGGGCCGTTTTTCTGTCAGCGTGGTGAGCAAGAGGTGTCCTTGCGAAGGATGCATGATCACTAAATTATTTGGTCTAAGTTATTATACTTAAAGGACAGATCCTGTAGTACGTGCATACCTGACCAGATCCATGGCACGCACCAGCTGTAAAAGATGCACTTTGAATTGAATAAGCCAAGCTAAGAGTGCTCATGCACATTTCATATTATAACATTGGTAATGGCACACCCATGATCTATCAACAACAGTTGCTGCCCAACCCTTTTGCTTTTATTTTGGATCAGATCATTGAGAGCTTGCGTGCTTGAATGTACTAATTCCTTCTAAAGAACTTTCCAGGACTAGCTAGAAGTTCACACGAAACAGCTTGTATATATGAGAGGATAGATCCAGAGGGATTAGAAAAGCCAATCTTTGAGAAAATCATAATTATGAAATGTAAAATATATGAGAGAAATCATAATAATTTGAAAGGTTAGAGAACAAGCAAACAGTTTTGGTTGCTTTGCTTGGCTTGAATTTGGGCAGGGATTTTTTGTTAATTTTGAGGGAGAGAGAAACCATCTCATCACTAAGCAGGTCTCGCCAAGTAGACGAGGACCTTGGTACAAAGGCAATGCTCACCACCTCTTGCCTTGAACACCTTGGCGTCATCCTCACTACGGAGCCTCCCATGAAGGAGGGGGCTCCTCGTTCCCTGCATAAAGTTGTCGTCTCCGCTCCACACCAAGTCAGAGGATCGATGTTTTGTCGGCAAGCCTCCAAGACTCCAAGGGGCCGACACACCAAGAATAAAGTTGTAGTTCACTCAAAAACCAAACACAAGGCAGCAACACCTTGCTCTCTCACTCTCTAGGTCTAGGTTAGCACTAACACACTCAAAACTTGTGCTAAAGACTTTGAATATGATCACTAAACACTGTGATGGTTTAGCTGTCTTCTTCGATGTGTATGAGCTTCATCTGAACTCTAGTAACCTCAAATGTGCGAGTAAAAGGGGTATAAATAGCACAAGAACTCCAAAGAGCCATTGCTCCAACCATTACACCACAGCCCCCTAAATGCCGACAATAGCTTCGTCGGCAAAAACAGGATTAGCGTCTAACCATCAGTCGCTATAGACTTATACCGATTGGCGCCTTGAATCGTTGAAAGTGGTGTCGGTATAAGCTTATACCGACGGACAACCCTATACCGACTGATTGTTTGACACTGGAGTGAGAAATACCGGCAGACATACATATACCTTTTGTTGAGGACTTATAGCAATCAATGGTTTGTCGATAATAACAGATTTTTAGTGATTCACGTCTGACACTAGTTTAGTGTTGTGGTATAGTGAATGACTAGAAAAAGAAAATTAGTACCAGATGAACTGCCACTATGCTTCGGTGGGTATCAGATCATCTGGTACCATCCTTTTTGTCACATAGCCATTGCGCACTTTCTGCCACATCACCTTTTGCTTGCGCCATTGCACCGAGGTCTTCATCCAACACCAATCAGATCATTCAGCACTGAAGAGTTTTCTCCCAAAACCTCATGTTGCCAAACATGCTCTCTCAGTAATCACCCACGCTTGCACCGACACCTCTTGGCAACAGTATCAGATCATTCGGTACAATATTGTCGGTGTTCTATTGGCAAGCCTACCTAGGGATACCTTAGTACTTTGTTCATAGGGGACCGCTGAAATCAGGAACACGAGGGTTTAGACAGGTTCGGGCCGCGAGTTGCATAATACCCTACATCATGTGTTGTGGTTTGTATTGCTTGAGGGATGAATGAGGGTTTCTCGCGTAGACTATGCTTCGGAGGAGTTCCTGCCCGCCCTTATATAGGCCAGGGGAGCAGGGTTACATGGAACCCTAGGTCGGTGTGGCGCGTAAAGTCCTACCCGAGTACTACTCGGGTGGTTTCTATCTATCCCGACTGGTACAAGATTGGTACGAATAGTTACATGATGTATGCATACAAGACATGCCCTACCCTACATCTCGTACATGACCGTACCACGTCAGGTATCTCGTGACCCCGGGTCTGACAAACATCATTTTATCTGACGCTGAAGGCTTCTTTTCACTTAATCACTTTTCCTATTTATTCTTCATTTCAACGTTGCAATTCTTCATTGCTCCGACCTATTTATTCTTGATACCATTGGACCATCCAACGCTCTGATCCATGCTGACACTTTTCCAATTCACCTCTACTGTCATTTGAACACCCTCAAAATATTCTACGAATTTTGTCACTATATCTTAGGCGTCTTGGATGTGGTTGGGACATCTTGGCTATGAATTGGACTTTATCCATTGAATCTAGAAATCCTACTAATATGATTTCATAAATTTATTAGTCTTATTACTTATGTTGTAACTTAATCACCAAAATGCACATGTTGTTAAATAGTCTTTCAAAAGAAGTGCTAGGTGTGAACAACCCCCCGCTCTCCGCGGCCGCCCCGCCCAAAAACAAACAAAAAATTAAGCAGGACCCACGGTTATATATATTTAATACAGCTATCAAGAAAATAAATTTAATGCAGTTACACTATGCAAATATATTCTGATCTACCCCATTTCGACAAGTGGCGATGTCCCATGAGTAAAATAGCTCCAGCGTGTCTTAGTTTTGTCCCACGATCTGCTTATCTGAGCTTATAATTAGTTGCGAGCACATGCTGAAGAGTAAGATCAAGAAGTTGCATCTACAAATTAGTAGAAAGAAAAATAGCCCAATCATGCATGGAAGCAGTCATCATGGTGGTCCCACACCAGGGTGCTACGCTTGGACAAGTCGGCAAGTCTACTCTCGTTCTGTGTCCTGCAACATTTTTTTACGTGTGTGTGCTACTGTGCAGCTTTTAAGCTTCCTTCAATAGTGCCGAGTCAGCTAGCTTATAAGAGAGTAAAATACAATATTTAGTCTATGAGGATGTCGGTATTTTACCACTAAGTCTACTCAGGAATACATGAGGTAGTTGGTTCGTAGGTAGAGTGTCGTTGAGATTAGGAACTCGAAAGTGCAAGCAACACAAGGTTTAGACAAGTTAGGCCGAGAGTTGCGTAATATCCTACATCTTATTTGGTGGTTTGTATTTTCTATGATTGCAGTTTCTAGATTATGGTTTGGAGGGAGTCTCTACCCACCCTTATATACTCTAGGAGACATAGTTAATCTACCCCAATACAAGCCTAGGAATCCTTTGCCGAGACTATCCGAGTAGTTTCTTTCGGTACCGACTAGTCCTACTCGTATACGAGTACATTACAACATTTTAGGGTACGGAACATGCTCCATCCCTTATTACGCACAATTTGTGCCACGTAGAATATCATATAGCCTCGGATCTGATAGTGGAAGAGAGAGAAAAAGAAGAAAGATGAGGAACTATCTCTTAATCAAGAGATAGTGTCATACACGTAGAATATGTGAGGCTGATATGTAAAAATAGGGGCCAAAACGCAAGTATTAGTTTATTATCTAAACGAGTGCATGTTAAATGGGGCTATGCTTTCTTACTCCTATTTTATTACAAATTGTAATTTTACCCTTGTGTTTCCAATCTTTATGATTTTACCCTATTTTATGAAAATGAAGAGAGCGTTTATCCCTACACCGTGGATAAAACTTAAAGGTGTGAAATGAGATGGTAAAAGACGAGTTCACCCTTGCTTTTTGCCCCTATTTTTTGAACACTTTGTGATTTTACTCCATTTTAATATTAAACATGATGTAAATACGTTGTAGTTTTACCCCATTTTGACATTAAACACATGGACAATGTTTTATCAGATATGAGAATAATTTTATCATCTAAAATCAACAAGATCAAAATTGAGCAATAATAAAAATCTTGACAGCATCATAACATAACTTGCATATACAAAGTGACGAGAACCTCGTGAAGCTGTACTTTTCAATGAATTAAAGTTCGTGCAGCGTGGTAACTACATAATTAATTAATTACAAGTATAACCTCATGCATAATTATCAACAAGAGGAAAGGGAGAGTAAATTCTGCCTTGGACTCCACGATGCGCGCACGATCGTGAGCTTGATCTCGGGTCATCCAGTGACTGCAATTCCGGTCACGACTCACGCCATCTCGCCGGCGCGCCATCTTGTCACAGCAGGAGGCGCAGACGGTGAGCCCGCCAGACGCTCGGAGATCGGCGAGATCCCGGCGGAGGCGCGTGTTCTCGTCAGGGAGGCGGTCGCACCAGCGGCGGAGAAGCTCGCAGTCGACCTCCATCTGCTTGAGCTTGGTGATCCGCGTGTTCTGGAACCACTCCTCCACACCTGCCACACTGTTAGCTAGCCGGCCCGCATGCCCCCGCCCCTGGCTGCCCGGGTGATGCCCCCGCGCCGCGGCCTGGTCGAGTTGCGCCTCCGCCGCCAGTACCTTGCCACCGCCGCCGCCAGAAGCAGCCGCCGCGGTTCAATTGGGGAGGGAGGACGACCAGAGGTCCAGGGACGGGAGATGGTTCTCGAGGGTAGGGATGCAAGCATACCAAATACATATGGAAACAAATTTAGATATCTCGGATATCCAATATCCGTTTTTTGTTTTCTTTAAATTTCCATCCTCTATGATGGAAATGGATCACATACAGGCCCGGCCCTGAGGGGGGTCGAGCAGTGCAACCGCCCCGGGCCTCGGAATCCAAGGGGCCCCTACATGTATACTATGTAGAGTACACATCATGAGCAATACATGGCCATATTACCCAACGCATGAAAGCATGTTCATGTGTCTAATCCGCAGTTACCAAGATCAAGCCATCGACGATCAAGTACGACCGAATAGGTAGCTAGCTAGGTATATCCTAGCTGCACGTAACAATTATCATGATCTATGATACCATTTTTTTAGAACAATGCACGCACACTCACACCCCTATGAATACACACGCAAACTCTATCCTTATGAGCATTTTTAAAGACTGAGACGTCGCCTACCACTGAATATTCGCTCCCATGGGGAGTTGAACCCATAACCTCAGGTGCTACTAAGGCTCTTGCAACTATTAGGCTACAGGCCCTTTCGCTATGATATCATTGATGACCACATATCATTATATATATTACATGTTCGTTGCAGCTGGCCACTGATAATCTCAATTCATTATACATTGGTGAGGAATAGAATCTATACATTGAGGTGCGAGTTTTTAAAGACAGTCAGAAAAAATTTCTTCTTGCGTTCATCTAGTACCCTTCGATTTTGTGCTAGTTTCTGATTACTAATTTCTTTTACAGATTTAGCACCATTATGTTGTCTAGAAAATATGCATCTAATACTTAGTATTAAAAAGTGTTTGACATGAATATATTTATATTAAGGGTCTTAAATTGAGTTTCGCCCTGGGCCACTAAAATCTCAGGACCGGGCCTGATCACATACGTATGGAAACGAATTTAGATATCTCAGATATCCATTTTATTATTTCCTTACCGTTTCCATCCCTACTTGAGGGGTACACCGGATTGGGATATGCTTCTAAATAGATAAGGGATATTATTGTCTTTCCATACTATTAAAAAGTTTTTTTAATCATTTATTTACATTCTCAGTAATGAAATTAAAAAGGGAATTTGGTGATCCTACCCTTACTTTGAAGGTCAATGGTGATTTTGCCCTCGTTTTTTTAACTTTGTGTTTTTACCCTCATTTTTTTCAAACGAACCCTCCGTCTACCCCTATTATATAACACCGTTGGTACTGATTAAAATAAACTGCAAAAAAAAAAGAAAAGACAGGCGGTCGAAAGGACGAAAGTGCCCCTGCGGCTCTCTCGTCGTCCTCCCCTCTCCCCGTCCTCTCATCCCGGTTCGTGCATGGGGCGTCACAGGCGTTGCTCGTCCTGGCGACCGATGGTGGTGCTCCCGGCGGCCAGCGGTGCTGCTCCCGCGCAGCGACCCCTCTTTCGTCGCCCTCCCCACCTCCCCCATCGTCCTCACCCCCAGGACAGCCACCATGGAAGAAAGGATGAAGGCTGCTGAAGGTTGAAGGAGAATCTGACGACTTGGGCCCACATGTCAGTCGCCCTTCCCCTTCCTCGCGCCCCCCGTTGGGCAGCTGGGGCTCCATTGCCGCCGCCGCCTGGAGCTCCGTCACTGTCGCGATTCGTCGCCTGTGGTGAGCCTCGGCTCGATTCCTCGTGTGGGGAGCTTCTCCTCCCTCCCCTCGGCCGATTCCGCCCCTTAACCGGCCTCCTCCCTTGCTGTGCAGAGCCCCGGCGAGCCCCTCCCGCCGGTGCCACCTGCCTTCGCCGCGCGCGCCGTCCGCTGCCGTGGTGAGCTTCGCCTTGCCCTGGAACACGTCATGCGCGTGCCTCCCGCCCTACTCCGACCTCGCCTGGCCGCGCCGCCGCCGCCGCGTCGCGCGTCGCGCGCGGGGCCGCGCCATGGGCGCGTCCTCACCCTGGGTCAAGGCGCCGGCCTGCCTTGACACGGCTTGGGCCGCGCTGACCCCTTGGGCCCACATGTCAGTGAAGATAGAGAGAGGGAAGCAGCTGGGGTAGACTTGACCTTTTGCATAAAAGTTAACACCGTTAGGTGCACTTAACAGATGAGGGGTATACTCTCCCTTCATGTTGAAAAAGTGAGGGTAAAAATGCAAAGTTAAAAAAATGAGGGTAAAATCACCATTGGAGCTAAAAACGAGGGTAGAAACACCAAAGCCCCAATTAAAAAATAGGAGTCAAATTATAAAGTTGCTGAAAGTAAGGGTAAACTCACAATTCACAATCAGAGTACAGAAATTGGGTAAAATCATCAATTTCCCTACCCATATATAGGTAACCCGTACCCTCCCCAAACGTTACAGGTATGGATTTGGATACTGTAATAGTTAATCAGTGGTATTTTGAATCTTAAGGTTAGGCTGCTTTTGCCCATAGTTATTTCAAGTATTTAGGTTTTGATTGATGGGAAAGTACTATTGTAACCACTTTATATGTATTAACTTGCATCCATCCACCCGTCTTGCGTGCCTAGGACTCTGTTTATTCTGCATTGTTGAGAAACATTAAGTAGACACCAAAGCAGACCACTCTGTCAAGCAATATGCTAATAATATTTTCATATAGTTGATATTCGTGCAAGGTTAAAAGAGAATGTGGCGTGGCACCCACATTATTTGTCACAAACAGTTGAAATTGTGACAGGTTTAAAATCAAATTGCAACCAAATTATCAGGAATGAGTCTCTAACAAGAAGATAATTAACCGGCGCTATTCTATCAGGGGTAGGTGATGCGCCATCGGTAGCAAGATACTTGTGATCACTTCGTCAATTTCAAATATATGCTGGTTTGGTATAAATCTCGAAAGTGCTCACAGGAGTAACATTGCGTATGCATTTATATGGATAAAGTGTGTGTGCGTGTATGTGAGCGTCTGCTTTTGTATTAGTTTGAAAAAAATAAGCATAGTTAGGAGAAACAAGATAGTAGATGGCGATCGAGGCGCACACCAGAGCTGACCTGCAAACAAAGTGGGACAGATTGAATATGCCTAATAAAAATTTATTTATCTCCTCAACGTTTAGCCTGGCGTAAAACCATGGGCTTTACTTGTTCTCATGTGAGGTCTTTGTCAGCAATCAGCATGGCCAGCAAGAGGTACGGCAGGGGCCCTGTACGAAAATATCAAGTAGGGCCTACGTACTGGACTAGCAAATCCATATACTGTTTATTAGGCCCTGTTTAGTTGGTGAAAAATTGTTAGTTTTGGTATTGTAGCATATTTCGTTGTTACTTGATAAATAATGTTCAATTATAGACTAATTTGACTTAAAAAATTCATCACGTGCTAATCAGTTAGACTGTGTAATTAGTTATTTTTTCAACTACATTTAATGCTTCATGTATGTGTCCGAACATTCGATGTGACGGATACTGTAAATTTTTTTTTTGCCTTAGCATCAATATCAGATTTTTCGATCTCTCATAAGAACTGCCTAGATCAATTGATGCATGCATATAAAAATAATCAATTCATCATCGATTAAATGAATAAAATACGGCTGTCGCAGATGGCACATCGACGCCTTGTGCCTCTGTCCTATTAAGTCGCGTGATCGTGCCAGTCGAGAAGACCACACATCGTTGCTGCCGCGGAAAAAAGGCAACGGAATAACCAGCTCTCGTAATGCAATAGGCAACTAGTTGGAGCCAATGACACAGACCAAAATATTAATAGACCTAATAGGCTGCTGATCTTGTATTTGGGGCCCTCCAAATTGGGGGCCCTGTTCCGCTGAACCGGTTGCACGCCATCGGGACGGGCCTGAGGTACGGCATTGCCCTGAAGTTATTTAATAAATAAATATGTTTAGTCTTAATTAGTTGGGAGTATTATAATAGTCTTGACCACCCGTACATGTCTAGATCCATATCACAGCAGCTGGCAAAGATGCTCTGAATAAACAAGCGTGGTCATGTGAGTTTTCGTAATGTGTTGATCATGGCGCCCATTAGCTAGTAATCTATTTTGTCAAGGTGCTCTTGCCAGTTTATTTATTGCCAGCTACATTTCGCTTTCATTCCAATTTAAATGTGCACCGGGAGAATTGAAGGTATATACAATAATAGGGCTCGCGCATGAGTTCGTTGAGAGAACCTTTTGGAATATAGGGTGAGGGACGGGATGGCAAATTTTAGATATAATTTGAGGAAAAACGACATGCATCCACAGAAATATACCCCTAACTTGAAATAAAATTTGTTTGTGTTCCAGCTGTTACGTGGAACGAGGTTGCCCATATAGTAGTTGTTTTAAACTTTGGGCCATGTTTCGTGCAAAAAAAAATGGTAATGACTTCCATCAGGCCGGCTGTAATTTTGATGGATCGTCCTCACCTATTGCTCCGCCAGAGACTTTTTATTTGTACCACTCGCTCAGCCCCATGTGCGTGTGGGTCCCAGTAACATTATCTCTTCCCCTCCCCGTTCTTCTTCACTCTGGTAGTGGCATGCTAGGCGGCGACGGGGGCAAGAGCATCGATGCGGCCTCGCTGGCCAACCTTCCTCCAGCACACCTCACCTCTCCCCCGTGTCGCGCTCCTACCTCCCTCCCTCCTTTGCAAGTCGGGCGGGCACCACCAAACCCTAATAGCTCCGGGTAGCCTCGATCCGCTCCAGCAGCCCGCCGCCGGGTGAGGCGCGGCGGTGGGTGAGGCCGGCCGCCGGGTGAGATGTCGTTGTCACCGGCAAGTGGCTCGCGGCCGTGGCCTCGTGGGCGAGGCCATGAATGGGAGAGGCGGGGGCTGCAGGTGCCGGCTGCGCACAGACCGAGGCACCGTCCGGCGGCAGGCGCGGGATGGTGATTCGGCTCATCAGCGACTCAGCATCGAGGTGAGCTGCCTCCTCAATCTGATGCGAACGAGGGTTAGGAACAGAGTGCTCGGAGCTTGTGGATTTTGGGATGGGGTGGTGCTGTTCAACTTCGGCGACTCCAACAGCGACACGAGCAGTGTGGCAGCGGTGATGGGGATCCACATCGCGCCGCCGGAGGGGCGAGCCTCCTTCCAACGGCCCATGGGGTGGCTTTCCGATGACAGTGTCATCCTCAACTTAACCTAATCCTCCCCACCCATTTCGTTCATCCCGTGATTTCCAGCAGCTCCAGTGGCTTGCTGCCGATGCCCCACAACGATGGGTCCTCCTCCTCCCTTCCCCCTCCCACTCTTGGATTGAGGCATGGATGGGGTTAAAGCAACTTATATTAATTCTATAGGCAAATTATCCATCTTAGGTTAGCATTTATGTGTTATACCCTGGCATTTTTCCGTATTTACATGATCTTTTTCCGTATTTACATGATCATGTTGAGAGGAGTTTTCTGCTCCCAGGTTAAAGATTTTAGAGGGAGTTAAATCTGGACAGTGCAGCCTGGTTCCACACACCTAGTTTTGACCTCCTTAACTATATTGTTCAACCTGTAGGGAAAATCGATGAGTAATTTATGTATCATAGTTTGGCAATTTTGCTCATTTGATTTAGCATATTTGTGTTCCAACGATAGGCATATACTTGTAATTTGATGCATTTTGTTTGCTTACTTGCCCTAGGTTGCTTTCGAGTCTGTTATATCTCATATTTTTATGCATAATATATCTTATATGAAATAGTACTTGCAAATAGTATTAGGTGTTAGTTAAGCGTAGGCGCATAGCTTGTTTCTATTTGTTTTTTAGATTTTGTTTCTTTTCAATGACTTGAATTCTTGCCTTCTATTTCAATTAGATACATCTACTATTTTCAACCTAGTGATTTGTAGTGCACCATATACCCTACCGACTAGCTACTTTTTGTTCCACACAATCTGGTGATGAATCAGCTTGAAAGGAATAATTTTTTCTTGCTCTGTAATCTGTCATTTATAATTGCTAGGCAAAGTTCCGACATGTGCTAAACCTTCATTACACAACCGGCATCGTAGGCAAGGCCATGAATGGGAGTGGCTGCGTACATACCGGCCATGAATGGAGCGCAGCAGCGTTGTGGACGGCTGCGTACACAGGACGGGGCACCACCCCGCGGCAGGGTGCTTTGGCTTGTTAGCGTCAAGGTGCATCTCTCTCTCTCTCTCACTTATTTCGACATTTTGATTTGATCCCTATTCCAGAGTTTGGGTGAGGAATAATATGGTTTTCAATAGGCAATAATATTTCTATTTGGAATTGGCCAATTAGTGTATTTTTCTCATGTTCTTTTAAGTTCTACGGATGAACTTTGCATAATTTACTTGTAGGCAAGTTATGCAAAATCAGCAAACAAAATATTCACCTCACAATTTGCTAGCAGTACTTAGTTGTATATTGGGTATGCATTAATTTCATTTGTTCTATATTTTATTTTTCTTCTTTCTGGTTCTGCATTTATCCTATTAGTGTGTCTTCTTCACTTTTCTTTTTTGTATCCTCTAACTACTGAGCTGCAATATTATGGTTTGAATTAGGCAGTAATATAGACAGAAATGAAGGCAATAAGTACATGATTCTTTTGTATCAGAGAGGTATGCAGTTTTTGCAAAGGTCATAAGCATTTTGATTTGTTTAGTTATGTATTTTTTTAATGTGGTATTGGCAATTTATATATGCACGAAAATATACTGGTAGATCTTTTTTTTGCTGGGATGCATACATAGCACCATGAGCCATGAATGCTCAGATTTTGCTTGTGATGTAGTTTTGGATCAAGGGAGTGGGAGGCAATACAATCACATCTCTTTTCAAGTTTGGTTTCCTCTTTTTTGCCTTTTTGATGATAGATGATTCTTTTTATTTCTTATACATTTTTGGGATCAATGCAATACTGAATACTCATAGCCCTGTTTGTAGGGAGTTTGTATCATGTAATAGAAATGTGTCTCAGCCAGCATATGTCTAAGGAAGAATAGATTGGTAGTCAATGTCATATACCCCTCTCGGATTTATTTGTAAGCAAGTTTTGCTAAATCATCAAGCAATTTATTCATTTTAGTTTAGCATATTTGCATTCTGATTCTGATATTTTTCTGTATTCCAACATATCAATTTGTGCCTTTTAGATTTGAGTTATCAATTTTTTTTTATGATCTGCCATCTTTTTCAATTGATTTTAGTTCCTGCTTGGTGCTTGGTGTTAGAGAGTAGGCTCATACAAGTAGTCCTATTTTTTCACCTACAATTCAGTAAGCAAAACAGTGTTATTCACCAAGCAATTAGGGGAGTATAGCAGGAAAATAGGTGCTATGTAACTAGTAAACAACAAATGCATTCAAGACTAGCATTTGATCACATAATAGACAGAGGCATTACAAAATAGGTAGGGGGAAAATTTGTATAATTAAATTGGATTTGCAGTAAGCAAAATAAGTAAATTAATTGACAATTTTTTCTTAGCATATTCATGTACAACTCCAGTTCAGTAGTGAAATCTTGCAATTTTTTTACTACATCTCTTTTTGTTCTTATATGGTTTGTCACTACATGTTATCTACAACCTTTTTACCATAACATTATGTAGGTGACCAAAATCAGAAACATACAGTAGAATCAAGCAGATCATCATGGTCAGCTAGAGAGGAGTTACCTTGTGTAGTTAGTCCAGGGGAGTTTATATTTCTATTTGCATGGCAGGATAGTGCAATTTCTCCATGCAATAATTTGTTCATATAAAGACATAACAGAGTATTTTGTGTAAGCAATTTTCGCAACATTGCTTCTAGAATCCACAAAACTAACATACTGCTTTTTCCCCCAACTACATTTTGCAGCTTGAACACAAAGGACCTTTGGGTTGGGTGATTGGGGGTGGAGAGGGATCAACAGCGTGCAGGTGGAGTATGGGTGCATGATCAAGCAAGTTTCATTTTGGATAGATGACAACTATTTGTAGATACATTGTAGATAGAAAAAATTGGGGGTTCAGATTCTGTTTCTTTTGGGGAAGGGATAGTTGCTGGGGAGGAACCCTAAAATCACTGTAGATGAACGCAAACAGTATCATTTTCTCTTGGGGAGTGGTGAAAAATGTACTTGCCCTAGTTTAGACAGTCTATGGCACTATATTTGTTTTCCTTTTGCATCTGCTTGAGCATTTCTTTTTTCTTTGGTTGATGGCGCCGCCGGCTGGAATTTAACAGTTTAAGTTTTTTTTCTATATGGGGGCAGCGGAGGCGAGGGACTAGCTAATTTATCTCTAGAGGCAAGTTGATCACGTGGGGAAGAAAAGAAACGGGGCACGCAAGTTGGCGGGGCTCAGGTGGAAAGCGACAATTTTGTCTTTTTTTCCTAAAATGGTGCGGCAGTACGAAGACTAGTTTTACGGCCGGCCGTAATATAGCCGGGTCCAAAAAATATTAACCAAGGCTGGTGTAAGTTATATCTATTTAGTATTTACTTTACCAAAGCTGGTACTAATCCAGCAACATCAGAACACTTCGGTTGTTGCTAAAGCTAAAGCGTAGAACACTGGTGGACGTGGCGCTGAGCAGGAAGGCCACGTTGAGGCAGGCAGTGAGCAGCACCCCTCGCTCGTCGCCGCAGTAGCAGAAGGCTTCGCCTTACACCATTGCAACCCCGTTGAGGGCTTCAGGCCTACTGCCTGTAGCGAGCTAGCTAGGAATTAGGTCTTGTTTAGATATTTTTGTATTTTTGAAAGAAATCTTCAACATTTGAAGTATTAAATGTAGATTAATCACAAAAGTAATTACAGATCTCGTCTGTAAACTACGAGACGAATCTAATGAGCCTAATTAATCCATCATTAGAGCATGTTTACTGTAGTATTACTGTATCAATTTAGTGTCTAATCACGTCCTAATTAGGCTCATTAGATTCGTCTCGCGATTTACAGTCCATTGGTATAATGTGATTTATTTTTTGACTACATTTAGTACACTATGTAAACGATTTATAAAAATTTTGCATTTTACGTTTTGGGATCTAAACATGGCCTTACTTATATGAAGAGACTTTGTGCATAAAAGGGAGATACTTGGCTGACAGCCTCGGATGGCGGTCAAACCCTAGCCGCCGCCACCTTTTTCTCCCCTCCTTGCCGCCGGAGCCAGCCGCCAGAAGCCCATATAGCTTGCTAGGATGGCGGCGGCAAGGTGCCAAGGTCAAATCGTGCAGATCCGGCCGCACGCCTTCTTCGTTGCTACGCGGGTGGTGGAGTGTGGCGGCGCCTCATATGGGGCTATGCGAGGCCGGCTTGCGGCGAAGCCCCTCGTCATCACCGGTGGCATGCACGGGCAGGCTGGCGCCTGGATCCGTGAGATGCTGGCGTCTGGTGGCCACAATGGGAACAACGGCATGGCCACCGGGCCCAACCAAGTGCCAGGCCGCAGTCGAAGATGGACTGCACCGCGGAGCTGCTGCCGGCGGCGGCATTTGTGGCCGGCCATGGGGCTGCTTTTCTCCCCCTACGCGTCGCTGGCGAGCATTGACGGTGGCGGCGGTGGCCCGCGGCTCCTACGGCCCGTGGCGCCGGAGTGCTGCTGACGCTCGATAACGACCCATTTTAAACGTCAATTTGAGTAAAATATTATGGAATTAAAATCCCATGCTTGCATATTTATCCAAAAAAAAGGTCGATTCCATGTTTCCCCTAGAAAATATTGCTATATCAAAATTTGGGCAGAAATGCAGGTAAAACACATTCCAGGCTCCAAGCTACAAAACCCGACTCAAGATGGCAACGGGTAGAAAAAACCCGCAAATCCGCGGACACCGAACCCGTTGGGCGCGGATTCGGGTTTGGGTTTGTACCCGCGGGCGCGGGCGCGGGTACGACTTCAAACCCGACGGCTATTTACTAACGGATTTCAAAATTTGATACCCGAACCCGCAAACCCGCATAGCCGCTGACATGTGGGGCCAAAACCATGAGTATATATAATAGTTTCTAGGGTTCGCGGTTCCCACTCTCCCAGCCGCCACTCACCGCGACTCCAAGCCGCAAACCCGATCGCCCTTGCGCCCCCAACCCAACCCCTCGGGCGCTCGGCCTCCAGGGCCGCCGGCTCCCCTCTGTCGGCGTCTCCCCCTCCGGCCGCTGCTCTCTTCCACCTCCCGCTCTCGGCACCCTCTCCCACCCCGACCAGGCCTCAGCAACCGGCGCCGGTCGCGCCGCCGCTCACCTTCCCCGCCTCCCCTACCGCCGCCGCACACCATCCCCGCTGCCGTCGCGCCCTCCACCCTCCGCCTTACCCGCCGCCGTTCGCTGTCCCCGCCGCCCTCCGCCTTCCCCGCCGCCATCCCCGGTAGCCGCCGCCCTCCGCTGTCCCCGCCGCCGCCGCCCTTCGCCTTCCCCACCGCCGTCCCCGGTCACCGCCGCCCTCCGCTGTCCCTGACGACGTCCCGGCCGCCGCTGCCTCAACTGTCCCCGCCGCCGTCCCGGCCGCTGCCGCCCTCCGCTGTCCCTGCCGCCGTCCCGGCCGCTGCCGCCCTCCGCCGTCGGCCCGTCGCGCCCTCCCAGATCCCAGATCCAGCGGCCGGCCTGGCGGGTACGGGCATGCCCGCGGGCATTTGTTACCCGCGGGTAGCGGGCGCGGGTGTAAGGTGGTGCCCGTTGCGGGTGACGGGCGCGGGTGCGGGCACGGTTTTTGCTCCGCGGGTTCGGGTTTACAGAGTCACTATCCGCGCGGATAATATCCGTTGCCATCTTGAAACCCGACCAATCAGAGCATGCCAATTAGCCTCCCATGGATCAGAGTAGACCGTCAGCTCCTGCATGAGCGCATAAAAGACAAGCGTCAATATTTGTGGTAGGAGTTATTACTAACAAATTCCACAAAGTATTGGTGAATATTTGTGTGCAAAT